>NC_053165.1:86976872-88176872 GCF_016835505.1 Polypterus senegalus
GGTGAGCACATCGGCAAAACTAAATCTCCAAGGAGAGACAAACTCACTTAGCCGATGATAGACAATGAAGGCGAGCACATCGGCAAAACTAAATCTCCAAGGAGAGACAAACTCACTTAGCTGCTGATAGACAACGAAGGCGAGCACATCGGCAAAACTAAATCTCCGAGGAGAGACAAACTTACTTAGCCTCTGATAGACAACGAAGGCGAGCACATCGGCAAAACATTAGAACACTCTGGACGAGAACAGGCCATTCAGCCCAACAAAGCTCGCCAGTCCTATCCATTTGTTTCCTCCAAGAAAACATGAAGTCGAGTTTTGAAAGTCCCTAACGTCTTACTGTCTACCACACTACTTGGTAGCTTATTCCAAGTGTCTATCGTTCTTTGTGTAAAGAAAAACTTCCTAATGTTTGTGCGAAATTTACCCATAACAAGTTTCCAACTGTGTCCCCGTGTTGATGAACTCATTTTAAAATACAAGTCTCGATCCACTGTACTAATTCCCTTCAGAATGAAACCGACGAAACGAAACCGACGAGGAGAGACAAACTTACTTAGCCACTGATAGACAATGAAGGTGAGCACATCGGCAAAACGAAGCCAACGAGGAGTTGCTAAAGCACGACCAATGTGATTGATTGATTGAAGTGCCAGAATCCATGATTTCTAAGGAGCCCAGCACAGACCTACACAGCAAGTTGAATATAATATGACGAAATCAATTGTGCACTTATTTGGCCAACATCTTTATCCAAGGAGACTTCCATCCATTCCTTATCCAACTCGCTATATCCTAACTACAGGGACACTCACTTAATAAGTAAGGACTATTTTCGGTAGCAATGAGATTCGACTGTCCAAAGCTTTCACCACAGCGCCATACTGACTTCCAGTGGATTGAAAATCAGGTGAATTGCAACTTCATGCCATGTGCTGGCTACTTTCTGGGCAGCGGCACAAAGACAATAACACTCAACTGCTTCTGTGCTTCTGTTTTCACAAACTGGCGCTTGTGTGTCAAAAAGAATGTGAAGCAGTGGGGGGTCTCGGGTAGGGGGTCAGCTGTTACAGTATAGGAAGGCAGAGTGGTGACCAGGTCCTGAATCACTTGTGTTGATGACAACTATAAAATCACACAAACAAATGATCTTCTGCAGTTCTGCTCTACAGTGCAGTGCGAGAAGATGACTGCTGTGTTTGGTTCCCTGACCTGTCATAATGTTACGGAGAGGGTGACTGCTCTTATTGTTTCAAGGGTGCCTGTACCTTCTTCCCCATACACCTTTCCACCACTGTCCCTGCTGAGCCTACAGTTGTACCAAGCACCGTGCCAGCCTCCTTCACCAGCTTGCCCAGCCTCTTTGTGTTCTTATCGGTCATACAACCTCCTGAAAACATGTCAGCAAAAAAGAGGACACCCCCAACAACTGTCTGACAGAACACTGACAGCATTACACTACCATATACTGAATGATCGGAGTCTTCAGAGGAAACACCTTCCTGGATTGGACATCTGTGTTCACAGACCACTCCAGTCTGTCATCAAGGTGGACACCTAGATATTTATAAGTCTGCACCCCCTCAATGTCCTCGCCTCGGATGTTAACAGGCTGGGAGGGGGTTTAGACCTGCAGAACTCCATAATCATCTCCTTGGTCTTCATTGTTGTTCAGAATCAGGCAGTTCTTACTGCTCCAGTCACTGAAAGCTCCAATCAGATCTCTGTATTTCCTCTTCTTGCCCATTCCGTTGATGCCCCACCATAGCTGTATCATCAGAGTACTTCTGAATGTGGCCAAAGCCCGACTGATATTTCAAGTCTGCTGCGTATAATGTGAACAGGAATGGGGCCAGAACAGTGCCTTGTGGGACCCCAAAGTTGCTCACCACCGCCCCTGGAGGCAGTTTGACAAACTGCAGTCGTCCAGTCAGGTAGTTATTAATCCAGGAGGTGAAGGTGGAATCCATTCCCATCCTGTCCAGTTTATCCTTAAGAATGGAGGGTTGAATGGTGTCAAAAAATTAAAAACACATAACCTTAACATAAACTACCCAGTTCATCCAAAAAGAATGTGGGTCTGGTGTAGCATGTAGAGGACTGCATCCTCAACACCAGTGGGCTCCTGCTATACAAACTGTAGGGGAACCAGTGCATGCTGGACTTGTGGTCTTGAGGTGACGCAGTAAGCAGCTGCTTTAGTGATGTGTGACGTGTGGGCCACTGGCCTGTATTCATTTATTTCAGTCGGTTACCCAACTTTGGGTACCGGCACAAGACATGACGTTTTCCACAGAAAGGTGGGACCCCCCATTCCACCTTGAAGACTCAGGATGAACAACATCTGTAGAAAGTGCAGTAGTCCACTGGAATGACACTGCAAGACATTTTTATTTTTTAGTTAGGCACTTTCAATTGTTTCTCAAATACTGGAAAATACACAGCTCGGAAAAAATTAAAGGAACACTTTTGAATCCGAGTAGAGCATTAAGTGAATGAAACTTGTGGGCTATTGATCTGGTCAGTTCAGTAGCAGAGGGGCTTCTTCATGAGTTTCAGATGCTTTGGTGCACTAGAGGGGCCACAATGAGACGACCACCAAAACAGGAATGAATGGTTTCACAGGTGGATGGAGACCACTGACATTTCTCCCTCCTCATCTGTTTTGTCACTCATTTTGCATTTGGCTACGGTCAGTGTCACTACTGGTAGCATGAGGCCATACCTTTGTCCTATAGAGCTGGCACAGGTAGTCCAACTTCTCCAGGATGGCAGGCATATCAATACGTGCCATTGCCAGAAAGTTTGCTGCAACTCCCAGCACAGCCTCAAGGGCATGGAGGAGATTCCAGGAGACAGGCAGTTCCTCTAGGAGAGCTGGACATGGCCTCTCGTAGAAGGTCCTTAACCCATCAGCAGGGCCCACCGGTATCTGCTCCTTTGGGCAAGGAGGAACAGGATGAGCACTGCCAGAGCCTACAAAATGACCTTCAGCAGGCAGGCAGGCAAGCCACTGGTGTGAATGTCTCTGACCAAACAATCAGAAACAGACTTCATGAGGGTGGCCTGAGGTCCTGATGTCCTCTAGTGAGCACTGTGGAGCTCGATTGGCATTTGTTATAGAATACCAGAATTGGCAGGTCCACCACTGGCACCCTGTGCTGTTCACAGATAAGAGCAGGTTCACCTTGAGCACATGTGACAGATGTGAAAGGGTCTGGAGAAGCCGTGGAGAATATTATGCTGCCTGCGACATCGTTCACCATGATCGCTTTGGTGGTGGGTCAGTGATGGTATATCTGGGGAGGCATATCCATGGAGGGACACACAGACCTCTCTAGAGACTAGACAACAGCACCTTGACTGCCATTAGGTATCGGGATGAAATCCTTGGCCCCATTGTCAGACCCTATGCTGGTGCAGTGGCTCCTCCTGGCGCACAACAATACCCGGCCTCCTCATGTGGCAAGAGGATGAAGGAATTGACACCATTGACTGGCCACCCCCTAATGCTCACTCGCCTGATTTCAATCAATTGTGAATTTCCCCTTGGGATTAATAAAGTATCTATCTATCTATCTATCTATCTATCTATCTATCTATCTATCTATCTATCTATCTATCTATCTATCTATCTATCTATCTATCTACTGTATCTATCTATCTATCTAATCCAAGTTAACTCCTCTGGGTGGGACATTATGTTTGGGTCCATCTGACGCCTCAGACTGTCCAGGAGCTGAGTGGTCCAGATCTGGGAGGAAATCCCCCAGGACGCCATCTGTCATCTCATTAGGACGTTGTCAGGCTATCATACAAACCGCTGAGTACCATTTGGAGTTGCTGCAATGACACTTCAGCCAAATGTACTCGCCTGCCTGATCATTTTTTCCCTTTGATTTTCGGGGTGTCTTTGAGTTCAGCCCTCTGTAGGTTGGTCATTTTCATTTCCATCAAGTGATGTGGCTGCCATCCTTTCGTTCCTCACACATCACCATACCAGTCCAGAGCAGTAGAGATAGCCAGCAGGATTTCCCCCATTGAGATCTGATGTGTTTTCCAAGTGCTCCTTTCATTTTTTTGGAGCAAGCTGCTCATCTTTCTTCTTGCGTGGCGCGGACTACACCGTTTGCTGTAATAAAACGAAATGTGGATCCCACCATCCTCGGATTTGTCGGACGAAGCCTCCCCACTTCAGGCACCGATTTCGACGTAACACCTTCCTTCGGATTACACCCCTCAATTCGAACGGTTCCACTTCAGTCCCACCTGCTGATCTCCCACCCATCCTGCATACCGACTGGATGGTATAAGAGAGCCGCAAGACGTTTAAAGGATGAAAATGATTTAGAGGAAAACGTCCAAGCCGGCATTTCTTTTTTTTTTTTATTATTAAATTAGCCTGTCATTGCCGATTCTCTTCTGGCTCATTTGAGACTACCTAAATGTTCTGAGAAAAAAAAAAAATCCCCCCCACTCCAAACCCCCACCCTACTCCAACCCCGTCAGCCAACACAAATTCTCAGGTCAAAAACTGTCAAGATGCTTAAGGAGAGCCGCGCTGACACACAAATTAGACGCCTGGCCTGTTTACGGTTCAATCGCTTAATACCATTTGCTTTTTTTTGCATCTGGTACTAATTTCACACTGGCACTAAGCATTAGCTGGAAATAAAATGCCTTATACTGTCCATCCGTCATAATGAATATTTTTCAGCAGCGCAGCACCTAAAACCCCCTCATTTTACAGTTATTATGATCACAGCACTCCGGCCATGTGAAACCGGCAGTTTCACAATGTCGGCTTTCAATTCCACGCCACGGATTCTATCATTTAGACGCCACCGGTTTACTGTTAATAAATCGCCATCCATTTATCACTTTCAATTCAACAAAGTAAAATAAATAAAAGGTTAAAATGATCCTCATTTCTCGGTTTGTAATGAGCTCCCCTTAAAGCCTCGTAGGATTTACATTGCGGCCTCTAGTAAAGATATTCGATATCTGTAGTTAAACATCTATCTTGAGCCCAACTTTAAAGGTCGAAAGAATACACACTTTTACATGAAAAGGAATTTCCATGATGACATTTCTTCCACTAATCTAGAAATTTCTACGGCTGCGTTAACATTTTTTGGGATAACATCAAATTTACCATCGGGGCTGAAGGTCACCCTATCAAAATAGGAAGAATATTTTCCGAGGAAATCTTGGAAGCTTATGAAAAAGGTTTTTTTTTGTGCCAGTATCCTAATCTTTTGATTTTTTTCACTTTGAAAATTGCATCCTCGATTCAATGTGATATTGACGAAAAGGTAAAAGCGAAAAGAGATCGAATATATGGTGTGGAGGACTGCCGGCTTCTCATGCCGGTCCTCACCCCCAGGCCGCCAGGAGGAGCCCTCCCGACAGCAGGATAGTGCCCCGAGGTCCAGCAGGGCCTCATGGACTTTGTAGTATTTATACACAGCCCTGCTGGATACCTTGGGGGCCACCAGGAGTCGCTGTGGGGGGGGGGGCTTATGGGCTCTTTTGTGCCTTATGGCCCGGGGGTACGTCACGGTCACGTGACGGGAAGGAACGACGTGCTCCCGGGGTGAAGAAAAGGACTGTTTGCCCTGACCCGGAAGGAATAAGGAACTGTGGACTGCTGGGACAGGAACACCTCCGGGTCAGGGGCTATAAAAGGACTGTGGCTCAGTCCAGACACTGAGCTGTGCTGGGTGGGAGAGGAGCAAAGTGTCCGGGCGAGGAGGAGTAGTTTATTGTGTTGGAATCAGTGATTGTTTGTATGAGTAGTGTGGAAGGTGCTTGGTGCACTGTGGGAAAAAATAAAAAGTCTTGGACTTTTACCTGGTGTCTGGAGTCATACCTGAGGGTTCAAGGGAGCACTAGCGCCCCCTACTGCCACAATGGACATAGGTGATATGACAGAAGTGCGCCATGCGAGATGAAGATCACATGGCACGGCAGCTGCAGCAGCAAACCAGCAGCTGATTGAGCAAAGAGGAGGTAAAAAAAAAAAACGGCATTTGTTTCCCACTGTATGACCGTTTAAGAGGGGGTTTGGGAGGAATGACCACGTGTCCTTGGGGTGTGTTCAGCCCCCCTCTTCACAACGTGTGCCTGGGGTGGTAGGGGTGATGTGGGTATTTAGGGAGTGGGTGAACGAAGTGAGCAGGGGGCAAAGTCCCCTGTGAATTTCCCCTTGGGATTAATAAAGTATCTATCTATCTATCTATCTATCTATCTATCTATCTATCTATCTATCTATCTATCTATCTATCTATCTATCTATCTATCTATAACAAAACAAAATGCTTTGTCTTCAGTTCCTGCAGAAATCTTTGAAACTTGATGTCCCCACTCTCTCCTGGATCATGGACTACCTGACCAACAGACCACAGTTTGTGAGGCTCAGTGGCGACTGGGTGTCAGAAATGGTGGGCTTCAACACTGGAGCGACTCAGGCACATATCAGTCTGTAGAAGGTCCCACAGTGGAGCAAAAACCAAGCCATGATGTTGAAGGAACTGCCTGCAGAGCTCAGAGACAGGATTGTGTTGAGGCGCAGATCTGAAGAAGGCTACAACATAAATTCCGGCAACATTGATGGTTCCCAAGAGCATAGTTGCCTCCATACTTCTTCAATGGAAGAAGTTTGGATCAAACATGACACTTCCTAGAGCTGGTCAAACTGAACAATCATGGGAGAAGGGCCACAGTAAAAGAAGTGACCAAGAACCTGATTATCAAACTGGCTGAACTCCAATGAACCCGTGTGGAGATGGGAAAAAGATCCAGAAGGATAACGACTACTGAAACACTTCTAGCTCTGGGCTTTATGGCAGATTGGCCAGACAGAAGCCTCTTCTCAGTATAGGAGACACTGAAGCCCAATTGTAGTTGGACAAAAGGCACCAAAAGGACTCTCAGACTGTGAGAAACAAGATTCTCTGGTTTGATTAAACCAAGATTAGAGTCATGTCTGGAGAAAACCAGCCACTTGTGTAGTACCATTCCAAAGATGTAGCACGGTGGTGGCAGCATCATGCTTTAGGGATGGTACGAGAGGAAAGGTGAATGGAGGAAAGTACAGGAATATCCTTAACGAAAACCTGTGTCAGAGAACTCTAGACCTCAGACGGGGCAGATAGTTCACCTTCTAGCTGGACAATGACTCTACGCATAAAGACAACACAAGAGTGGCTTAGGGACAACACTGGGAATGTTCTTGTGTGGCAAAGCCAAACTGAACATGTCTGGAGAAACCTGAAAATGTCTGTCCACCAACAATCTCCATCCAATCTGAGAGAAGCTGAGAGGATCTACAGAGATGAATGGTCAAAAATCTCCAAAGTCTAGTGGTGTGACGTTTGTGGCGTTCAGTCCCAAGAAGATTTCAGGCTACCAAAGTAGCTTATCAACTAAGTACTGAATAAATGGTCAATGTGATATTTCAGGTTTTTATTTTTAATAGATTTGCAACCATTTTGAAAATCCTGTGTCCGCTTTGTTATACTGGTGAATTGAGTGCTGCCTGATGAGGGTGGAAAATGAATTTGAATGCTTTTAACACAACACAACAACACGTGGAAAAAGTCTGAAAACTTTCAGAATCCTTTTTATAAATACATATTCTTTAACTATCTGCATACTTATTGTATATTACTCTGAAAATAGTTCTTCCTAGAACAGAAAGCCACAGGAATCGTATCCGGAAGCCTGTCCAGGACTAAGTTCTACGAGGTGAAACACAGAATCTCATTATCCTAATGGGCAAGCTATAGAATCATCTGTTATAAAAATGTCTCTCTCATCCTGCTGGACAAGAAGCTGAATTTTGTTCAAATACCCATATAAGTCTATAAAAAAAGAGAGTTACAGAAAAAAGGTTTGAAAATGTCTTAGCGGGTTATATAAAATAACGAACTGGCAGCATTTGGCAGCCATGTGTCTGGCAGGTTCCCAACTGGCTCACTGGTAGTCTACAAAAATACTACTTAAGATGAAAGGCAACAAATATGGAATAATTAAGTTGCCGGTGGTTAAACTGCAAATTTTTTTGAAACACGGCTCTTGTTTCTTCTCCGTTTACTTGCTGTTCCCCTACTCATATTGGTCATGGAATTCGGTACTTTCATGTTAACCTTAGCCCACCTTCTTCTTCTTTTTCCTCATCTCTCAGCTATTCCTGTTAGGGGTTGTCACAGCAGATCATCTTCTTCCATATCTTCCTGTCCTCGTCGTCTTGCTCTGTTACACCGATCACCTGCATGTCTTCTCTCACCACATCCATAAACCTTCTCTTAGGCCTTCCTCTTTTCCTCTTCCCTGGCAGTTCTATCCTTAGCACTCTTCTTTCAATATACCCAGCATCTCTCCTCTGCTCATGTCCAAATCAACACAATCTTGCCTCTCTGGCTTTGTCTCCCAACCTGAGCTGACCCTCCAATGTCCTCATTTCTAATCTTGTTCATCCTCGTCACACCCAATGTAAATCTTAGCATCTTTAACTCTGCCACCTCCAGCTCTGTCTCCTGTGCCACCATCTCCTGCCCATATAACACAGCTGGTCTCACTACCGTCCTGTAGACCTTCCCTTTCACTTTTGCTGATACCCGTCTGTCACAAATCACTCCTGACACTCTTCTCCACCCATTCCACCCTGCCTGCACTCTCTTCTTCACTTCTCTTCCACAATCCCCGTTACTCTGTACTGTTGATCCCAAGTATTTAAACTCACCCACCTTCACCAACTCTACTCCTTGCACCCTCTCCATTCCCCTGATCTCCCTTCTAATTCACACACATGTATTCTGTCTTGGTGGTCCTATAGACCTTGATTCCTCTCCTCTCTAGAGCATATCTCCACCTCTCCATGGTCTCCTCAACCTGCTCCCTACTCTCGATTCAGATCACAATGTCATCAGCAAACATCATAGTCCACGGGGACTCTTGCCTAATCTAACAACCTGTCACCATTGCAAATAAGAAAAGGCTCAGAGCTGATCCCTGATGTAATCCCACCTCCACGTTGAAAGCCTTCATCACTCCTACCGCAGACTTCACCGCTGTTACACTTCCCTCATACATATCCTGTACCACTCTTACATACTTCTCTGACAAGGGGGCCTTGATAAAAGAAGAACATGGATAGAGGGGCATCCTGACCGGGTTGGTTTAGTGGTACCTTTCTCGTATCAGGAAACCATTATAAGGTAAGGACAGAGAGTGACTGCCCCCTGAGGCTTTGCATTCCCCCAGTATACCAGGGGGCAGTGTTCCTCTGGTATGGCCCCAGTTAGGACTCCTGCAGGGCTACATGGGAGTTGTAGTTTTGCTGGGCAGCCCTGTTGGGGCTCTCAGATGCCACTAGATGAAACAGGTTCCCCTGTTTTGGAGAAGTCCCACCGGACCTGGAAGTGCTTCCAGGTGGCAAACCTGTTGCATCAAAAGTACTCGAGAGTTTGTGTTGAAAAGCAGAAATCTAAGTAATCAGAGTCGGAAGGAGGACAACAAGGCTTGTTCAGGGGAGAGGGGAAAGGAAAGGAAAGGAATAGAATTGTGACTGATGGACCAGGTGATAAAAACCTATACAACGTATTTTGATCGAATAAAAACTTCTTTCCTTGAAGCTGTGACTTTGTGCTTTGCTTGTGTCCCTGCACATCACACTGTTTTTCTCTGGAAAGTCTCTGGTTCTTCTGTGCTCCAAACCGGTGTACAGAGAAATACAAATGACACGACAAGTGAAAGGGTTAGGCTTAGGCTTAGGGTTAGGGGTAGGGTCACATCTGATAACATTGTTTAAAACGAAAAAGTCATTAATGAAACATCTTCAGAAACAAACTTCTTGGCACTGTGAGCTAAGCAAATCAATGAACTGGAAAGAATTACTTTCACACTGTCACTAGTGTCCTTTGTTAACATCTTTAAAGGTACCAGAAGTCATCCTGTGCATGACATTTTAGTATCGAGCTTTCCATTGAGCTTGCCGAGTGTGTTTTCAAATGGTTGCTGTCAATTTTGGTAGCATCTTATGGACTTTCGGTTGGTTTGCTCCTTTATCCTGCATATTTATTATTTGTAGATGTATCCACAAATCCAGAATGAGAACAAAACTGAAGAATTTTGGGACAAAAAAACAAAAGATTCGAGATCCAGGAAATCAAAAATCAAAGCGTTGAAAGCCGTTGTTATGGTGTAGAAAATCTACAAATTATCCATCCCACTATATCCTAACTACAGGGTCACAGGGGTCTTCTGGAGCCAATCCCAGCCAACACAGGGCGCAAGTCAGGAAACAAACCCCGAGCAGGGCACCAGTTCACCACAGGGCGCGCACACACACACCAAGCACACACACGGGACAATTTAGAAACGTCAATGCACCTAACCTGCATGTCTTTGGACTGTGGGAGGAAACCCAAGCAGACACGGGGAGAACATGCAAACTCCATGCAGGGAGGACCCGGGAAGCAAACCCGGGTCTCCTAACTACGAGGCAGCAGCATTACCCACTGCGCCACCGTGCCGCCCGTTCTACAAATTATTCTCTATATTTTTATTATTACATTTTACTCAATCCCAACAAGATGAATTCAGATGTAGGATACTTGTATAGGCATTATAATGAAAAAGGCATATCCTTTTCCCTTACACCTCACTTTTATAATGGTTATTCACAGCATAATGCTAAATTGGTATTACAGCCTGCGAAAGGAAGATTGAGCCGATACCTTAAAGCTATTGATTACTTTGTGGATGTACATCTGGGACAAAAATTTGGTTTACAGCCTGGGAAAGACAGGTATTGCTATTTTTTAGGCAATATCAAAAAACTTTATTATCTGGGAAAAGATAGGTTAAAGAGTTCGAGCAAAATTCATCCATCATATTGACAGCCAGTCAATCAGGTGCATGCAGTGATCATGTGTTGTGAAACCATAAACTTTATAAAAAATATGCTTTTTTTGAAAGCAATGACAGAAAAAGAGAAACAGCGACGATGGAAGAGCAACGTCAGAAAAGAAAACAAAGACACGTGTGACCAGTTTTCATCCAATCGTCAGTCAACAGTATTTTCATGAACATCGATTGCTAAATCAAATGCCACCCTGGGACATTCGTCCTTGACATCACCGATTCCTTTCAGTAAGCTTTTTTTTAAGACTATTTTATCCAGACTTTACTATCAATCTTATTTTCTATTCCTTATTATTGTTCTTTAATAAATAGTAACTTTTTTTCATTTTTGTATTCTTTGTCTTTAAGTCTGGAGTGATTGAAATAATAAGGTAGATTTCTCTGAGCACCTGTTGCGGCCAGAGGTTTGCCATTACCTCAGTGCTGCAAGGTTTATTAAGGCTGAGGGTGAAAGCTCTACCCAATAGTAGGGAACAGGACGTAAAATAAGGAATTTGTGGCTGATAAAAGGCCTATAGGCAAGGATTCTAAATCTTTGTATGTTTTAATATTTTCTTGGAGATCAAAGTAATATTTACCAAAAGTAAGTCTGAGATATATTTAAAACATCGTATGTTGTTCATGCTGATAATAAGTAAGTCTCTTGATGTGCTGAGAGAGTGACAAGTTGTGTTATTCTTATAGCACTTGTGTGGTTTAAAGTGCTAAAAGTTAGCCAACTGTGTGTGTGTCATTTGTAGGGCACTGTTGTGGTTAGGGTCTGAGTGTGTCTATCTATGTATGTGTGCGTTATTATTTAGGGTGCGGGAGTAGACCAATCCAATAACGAACTTGACAAGTGTAAGGGGTAAACAGATGATGACACAGTCATAAAAGAAGACAGGTTTGTTATTCGCAAACTCGGATACAAAACGGCTATCGAGACAAATTTTTTAACTACTCACCAGCCAACCCCTCAAAGTTGTGACCCCAGCAACCAAGATCTGCATCTTGACGACAGAATTCACAACATGGCAGTACCCAAAGAAATTCAAAATGGCGTCACAATAAAATGCTAAGAAATTGGAAGTTTCAGAACAAAGCATTAAAACCAGAAATTTCTTTTTCGGAATCGGAATCCCTGAGTTTCAAAACTTCTGACGAGATGTATAGGTGGCCAGAATTCACAATTTGTGAAAATTACCAATCATCAAATCTCGAAAATGACTTCGGCCAATGAAATGTCGTTCTTTACTAACCTGTTACGGGACAGTCCAGTGTTATATTTGATCCGGAACTCGCCACAACTGTGTCACCAACAATGGCCATCCAGCTGTGACCCGCCCAGACAGTTGAATTTTTCTTGGAGGACTTGATACTGGGTGGCTCTGTGTTTAAAGACATAATAAAAATAGAAATAACACCTGTAATAAGAATATACGTTTAATGTCACTGGGCTCTGTACAAAAAATATTTTTCAAATCCACTCACATGTACAGGCCAGATTTAGCACACAGGGGCTCATCATTTAGAACTGCTAGGCAAGCATTAGAAGACAGAAAGGGACAACTCAGAAAATGGCCACTTTCTGTGCGCATGAAATTGAATTCTCGCTTTGCCTTGTTTGGGATGGCATAATTTACCTAAGTAAGGGCCTGCACATGGAGAAAGAGCCTTGAAACATTGCCCGGCACACCTTTGAAGCCGACGGACATCGTCGTCCGATTGTGAAAACCCCTCCAGCGTAGCGACGAAAATGGCAGACTGTATACGTTGAACTCCCACTTCAGTAATTGTCTCGCCATTGTCTTCCTTGTCTGTAATGCCGCGTAAATTGTCATTAAAGAAAGCTAAGTTATTTTCTCCTATGTGATTTCTTACCACCGAATCACTTAATTAATCTATTTAGGTTCAGGTTACTTAAAATGCCGTAATTAAAAAGAACTTATTCCAACCAGGGAGCTATTGCCTCCTAGAGGAAAACAACACATCATTAAATGGGGCATTAGTTAATAAGAAATTCTCTCAAGTCATTTTGCATAAGTATTATTTATTATACTATTGTAATAAAGCTGATGTCAATTACATATAATTTGTAATATTAAATGCTACACATCTGACTAAAGCACATTGCTTTTTAAAACACGCACCATTTTCTTTATCATTGGCACATGAAGCTGTTATTAAAATACTTTATCTTTAAGCACTCCCTGGTGCCTCGCTAAGTAAATACTGCACAGTTATAGCCCACCGCACCATCGGGGGGCCTCATTCCCTGGTGGTGCTCAGGCCAGCTGGAGTTTGAGAGTCAAAAGGGTGATGCTGAATTATTGTGTGTGGTAAGGGTTAGGAATTTCTTGACGGCTCTTCAAGGAGGCGGAAAACACGGCCCCATCTTATGGTACCGTTAGGACTATCCATCACCAATGGAAACGATCAGCTCTCATCCAAACGTGCTCGAGGTTGCAGAAAAATTAACGACAGCTCAACATTCTAAAAACTCAACTCGAAAAAACAAAAGATATTCGGGCTCAAAGAAGTTATTACCTGCAAACAAAAGAAGTGAACTTTCCGAATCGGTCCCTTGGTCGTTTGTCGCAGTACACTCATAGCGGCCAGCGTCATCAAACTGGGGGCGTAATATCTGTAGTCGTCCAGGGACATCCAATGATATTCTAAAAAATAAATTATAATAAATTAATAAAGAAAAAAAAAATTACAAATCATGGTGTTTTATTGAAATCTGGTGTATTTGTAATAAAGGTTTTTATCTGTTATTTATCCAACTGAGGGATCTTGGTCTGGGCCCGCGTAAAACTTATATCGTCACTTTCTTGGTGACATAATGAATGCGTCGTCTCCCCAATTATGCAAATTAAACAATAGGAATAACAATAAAAAAAAAATGAATGTGTATTATAACACCTGCAAAGGTAATGTTAGGTCTTTTTGCTTTGAAATTCAGTGAACATATGCAGTTTGAGCGGTGCACCTACAGTCGTAACGCCTCCCATGATTCGAGTTTTACTGCTCACATTGGCATCACTGCATCCTTTAATGAATTGATTGTAGAAATGATATGCATGTTCCAAATATGAATTGTATAATGAAAGCAAGCTGCTGTTATTTTTATAGATTCAATGGTTTTTAAGGCAGCGTAATCCAGTTCAGAAGACGCATTAGTGCACCTCAGAGATTTTCTTAATTTTATGGCAGTAAGAATAATCAAAGATCCAGAATGTAGGGGAACACCTGCTACTTTAATGGGTGTTAAAGTGTCCTGGCTGCTGGCAGTGAAGGAAACGTAACAGCCTTTAAAAGGAGTGGGCAACAAATCCTAATGATACATCGGAATTTATTAAAAATAGGAAAAGCAAAATGGCTTTTATTCATTTTATTTTATTATGAATGATTGCATGTAGGTGTTCATTCAGCCAAGAGACGGTTTCCATTCCAGTGAGGACACTGGTTTAACCTGACTCTCCATTTCATTTACAAAGGTCAACTAAATGTATCGAAAATATCGTTTTTTTATACCGTATATACTCGCGGATAAGCCGGGGCTTGATTTTACCATATAATATCCTGTATTTTATAATGTCGGTCGTATAAGTCCGACAACTCACTGCGGAAAACTCACGCCATTGGTCCAAGAGATTATGATATGCTAACATCTACCTGAGAGAGTAACCACAGAGCACACGGCCTTTTGTTTTTATGTATTGTGCCTACCTGACCACACCATAATACCTGAACTACTCCAAAGCGATGTTGGCACTGATTTGTGTTTTTTGGTATCACACACCTTTATTGTAAGAGCATCCCTTATCTACGATGGAGCGTTCGAAGACTGGCATCCTTCAACATCTGCAATAAGATGCTGCAGATGTTCTACCAGACGGTTGTGGCGCCCTCTTCTATGCGGTGGTGTGCTGGGGAGGCAGCATACAGAAGAGGGACGCCTCACACCTGGACAGACTGGTGAGGAAGGCAGGCTCTATTGTAGGCACGGAGCTGGACAGTTTGACATCCGTGGCAGAGCGACGGGCGCTGAGCAGACTCCTGTCAATCATGGAGAATCCACTGCATCCACTGAACAGGATCATCTCCAGACAGAGGAGCAGCTTCAGAGACAGACTGAGGAGACCCCACACTATGCAACACTTCAGTTCCACCCGGGGGGTAAACATTAACAGTTAAAGTTAAAGTTATTGTCTGTTATACATGCATTCTTATCACTCTTTAATTTAATATTGTTATTATCAGTATGCTGCTGCTGGAGTATGTGAATTTCCCATTGGGATTAACAAAGTATCTGTCTATCTATCTATCTATCTATCTATCTATCTATCTATCTATCTATCTATCTATCTATCTATCTATCTATCTATCTAAAGAAGAAGAAGAAGAAGAAGAAGAAAATATGAAGCTGGTTTTAAATTAAACTTCGTTGAAGTGGTGAAAGAAATTGGTAAGTGCGCTTCTGCAACAAAATTCGATGTTTCTGATTAACTGGTGTAAGATTGGAGGAGGCAAGAAGTTGTAAAAAAAATAAATAAATCAACACAAAATATAAAAGATTAATAGTAGAAAAATAAAGAAGAAAAAAAACTCTGAATTAGCATAAGCCATCTAATTCAGTGTGTTCATAAAAAGTGTAACAATAGGTAAATTATGTAGGTAAATTTGTTTTTTTAATATGTTTCATGCTTTTGTTATTTCGCAAAACTCACTAAAAAAATGTATTTTCTCAAAAATCTGAGTAAACTGGCAGTTGGCAGTCATTCCCTAAGCGTTAACCCCTGAGTGTATCTCAGACCCGGAATTCTATGTAAAAATGGTTAAGCCCGAGTGTCTGTCAGGTTAGGATACTATGATCTGACACACAGAGTTAGTGGTGGCATTCTGTTGCCATCTAGTGGATAAAGTAACATCATGCTGCAAACAGAGTCATGAATATTTATGTATTTATTCGTTTAATTAATTTTATTTTAAGAAAATAACATTGCGTAAAATCAAGTTGAACTTCTATGACAAATGACTTCATAGTCAAACTAGAATAAGCCATCAATATTTCTACACGTTCTGCCTCTCTATAGTAACCCATCAATATTTATGAGTGGGGCGGAGCCTTCAACCAAAAATCATAATGGTATGTAAACGCGAAGCTGTAAGGCCTGTTTTACAACAAACTGAACTATTAATTGAATCAGGGGATGGTAATGACAATGTAAATCGGTCATCAGATTTTGACACGGATAGTGAAATTGATGTGTACGCCGCCGTACAACAGAAGCACCGGGATATGCCTGGTGATGTGGCGTGAAGCTTCAGTGTGGTGTAAGTAGCTGCATGGCAAGAAAGGCAAAATAATTTGTGATTAAATGGAAGGACTAGAAAGATGTTAGCCCCCAATCGCTGTTCGCAATGCAGAAACTGTCGATGGCCTTGCACTATGGTAGATTACAATAACACGAGAGACGCACAGATCGGGCACCGTCATTCTACCTTCTCACACACAAGCAAAAGAAAAAGAAAAGTGTACCAAGAAACGCAACATATACTGTCGCGATTATAACATCGAGCTGAGCGTCGGCAGCTGTTTTCGAAGGACGTGTACAAAATCTGCATCAGCACAGCAGTGGACACCTGACAGACCTTACCGGCTGCATTTATGTTGCCGTTTTGTTATTTACGTTTTTTATTTTTACTTGATTTGATATACTTTGTTAATCCCTGAAGGGAAACTGCCTTTCCGCATGGCCTTTGGAGGTTGGAGCGCAGGGTCAGCCATTTATACAGCACCCCTTCCCGGAGACACTTTCAGGATAAGCTGCCTTGTGTTACATGCAATAACATATTTTTCTTAACGTCTTTGGTTTGCTTTTTTGGCGGTTCACCTAATGCTAAGGAGGTTAACAAGCCAAATGCCAGCTGAGAGCTTCCTCTATGGGGCGCCCAATACCTTTGTACACTGAGACACTCAGCAGCCCTTAAGGCCAAACAACTGTTGGGTGCGTCAATTGAAATGAAGCACTGAAATTGCTTCGGCAGCTATAAGTGGGCTCTAATTAAGAAATTACATTGGAATAACAAAAAAAAAATTGAGTGACTGCGGCTCTCCAGGGCTGAAAATGAACGGCAATGTCACAGAATGTAAGATGTTTCAGGTAGACACCGAGTCGGTATTTTAGGCTACCATTTCATGGTCTGACCCTCCATCCAGGGTTATTTCCAGCCTTAAATTTAGTGCTGCCAGGGATGGTTGTTCCTCCATGTGACCCTGAATTAGATTATATGGATTGTAACGTCAAGCAAATTATTGTTTTGAAGTAGCTTTGATATCTGAAACTGGTTTTCATTGGTGAAATGTTTAGAGACTCTGAATACCCCAAGACTTTATTTATATTAGTAATTTATTTGACTAATTCTGCTTGAGCTGTTACCAGAGCCTTTGGGGAGGAGTGTCATTTAGGAAGCAAAGCATTTTGTGGTCTCTAAGCCCAAATGATTCAGGGAGTGGTGTAGCTGAGCGATAGATAGACATCTGCAGACGTAATTCCTCCTCTTGCCCATTCCCTTGGGGGGCTACTAATTTGTAGCCACAAATGGGCCATGCGCTTTGGTACCACACATTGTCGTTTACTGGCACTCTAACAGGCGGCTCAGTGAGCGCACTGGGATTCAAAATGTCTAAAACAGATTAAAAAATACAAATATACACAGCTGTCGGAAAGTCTTCAGAGCCCTTCGCTATTTTACACGTTTTGTCGTGTTGTGGCCTTGTGCTGAATTCATACAACAACTCATCAAGTAACACTCAACACCCCAAGAATGACAAACTGAAAACGTTTTTTTTTAAAGTTTTGCATATTTTGCAGAAATGAAATATCTCTGAAATATCCCACAAGACTTTTAGTCAGTAGTTTGGAGTCTTCTTGGGTCTGACGTGACAAGCTTCATTCACACTCCTGGATTTGGGGATTTCCTGCCATTTCTTCTCTGCAGATCTTCTCAGACTCTGTCCAGCTGGATAGAGACCATCGATGGTGGGCTATTTTCAGGTGTCTCTCCGAGGTTGTTCAATGTCCAGGCTCTGGCTCGACCACCTCAAGAGCATTGACAGAGTCGACCCTAAACCATTCCTATGTTGTCCGGTTGGAAGGTGAATGTTTGGCCCAGTCTGGGGTCCAGCGTGCTCTGGAGCAGATCTCCGTTAAGGACGTCTCTGTACTTTGCTCCATTCAGCTTTCCCTCAACCCTGATAGTCTCCCAGCCCCTGGTGCTGCCACCATGTTGTTTCACCACTGGAATGATATTGTGCAGGTGATTGTGACGATGCGGGTTCTGCTCCATGCTCCCACTTTCCTTTTTGGGAGCCTCTTGAACCCAACATCGTCAGTAATGTAAACCGGATGAGCTGGACAATGAGGACACCAAACGAAGCAAGGGAAAAGGTGCAAAAGTGCTTTTATTACAAATCAAACAGCGTCCAAAGTGCAGTGTTCCCCAAATGCTATAACCGTTATAAAAAGTGGAGGTTAAAATTCAAATAAATAATTTCTTTAAAAAAAACAGGACCCGGTGCTTCCATCTTTAACTGGCGGCTCCCCTGCTTCTCCCAAACGGGCCGTGCAACAGGGGAGTCGCCCTACCTGACCTATCTGACTTTCCTTCTGCTGGTCTGGTAGCCTTCTGTCACCTGGCTATGTACAGCCGTCACGCCAGACCAGGACTCGGGTTCCCCAGCGACCAGGGTGCTCATGCTGGAGCTCACTCTCCCAAGCCTCCCTGACTCCAGCTCCTAAGATCACTCAGGTGGAGCGACCGCCTCCTGCTACCCCTACCAATTGTCGGCCTAACACTCCCAGCTGCCTGCATTGATCAGCGAGCCTGCTCTTCTTCCTCGCTCGCTCGCTCACACCCGCGCCCGATCGTTCCTTCTCCTGCCTTCTTCTCCCACTCTTATCCTTCGTTTTCTGTTTTGTTTCTCTCTCCCCTTCCACACTCGCTCTTCTCCTATTTATAATGGGGACGTGGCACAGGTGCGGCAATTAGCAGCTCCCAGCATCAATTATGGATATGGTCGATTCCTCACCTGCACACTTAACTCTTTCAGGGCGGATATCAACTTTTGTCAACAGGCGTGTGGTATATGGCCGGAAAGGTTATCCCAGCCAATACCCCCAGGCTGCCAGATGAAGCCCTGTCTTCAACATGGGGGTGCCCCGAATTCCAGCAGGGCCTCATGGACCTTGGAGTTTTAATGCACAGCCCTACTGGAGACCATGGGGGCCGCTAGGGGACGCTGCAAGGAGGCTCAGAGATTTATATCATCCGTATAAACACTCTCGGAGACAGAAGAGATGACATACTTCCGGGCTAGGAAGAAGAAGGAGTTTTCATCCGACCCGGAAGTGTTACAAAGTCACATGGACTGAGGGACAGAAACACTTCCGGGTCAAAGAGCTTAAAAGGACTGTGGGAGATCCCAGCAGTGAGCTGAGTCGGGTGGCAGAAGGACAACGCGTCTGGGAGTGCGGAGGATTGTTTATTGTATTATTGTTATTGAGTACTGTATGAGTATAGTGGAGTGGAGGGTGCTTTGTGCACATTATTGTCCTAATAAATATTATTATTGGACTTTTATCTGGTGTCTGGCGTCTGGTCCGAGGGTTGAAGGGGACGACAGCACCCCTATCTGTCACAGGAGACAAAACCCGCTGTTACGCTTTAATTGGACTCTCTTTGCTAGGATGAAAGTTCGCTTCAGTGGTTTGACCAAGATTCCCTACACTCTCGTCAGTAAGTGAGGCATAAACAACGGCAAAAATGGCATCGACATCTGGCAAGGTGAATGCTCTGTGGATGACGTTTTGCATATTACTTGATGGCATGAGGGTTGTGCGGAGAAAATGATGTCAGACGCAGAGGCAAGCCTCCAGGCATGGCTGGTGCACGCTGGGTTTTCTCCACGTGCTGCACGCGGAACGCGCTGATGTGAATGTGAATGTGAAGCCATGGATACCAAGTAGTGAATTTCAAGGAGAGACTCGTTACGTGATGTACAAAGGGCTGGATATCAAACAACAGGTCTTTCCTCGATAGTATAGTGGTTAGTATCCCCGTCCTGTCCCAGTTTATATGAGGGTCGTGCATTGTGTGGTGTTCGGGACTTTAATCCTGTGTTTATTAATGTTAAATAAATGTGTGTGTTTTACCAACATGTGGTCTCTAAATGGTGATGTCCAGGAAAGTCTCACAAGCTCTTACACATGACATGCATCACAGGTAAAGTAATGGACGACTGGTGAGAGCAGGAGTTTTACTGAACGGTCAGCATGGTTTCAAACGAGGCGTTTCGACATGTTATATGTCTATGTGGAAACAACAAAAGGATTGAATTAGAGTGGTGCTTATGATATTGTTCTTCTTGATTGTCAGAAGGGTTTTGATAAGTTTCCACATCAGTGGTTGGGCATCAAACTAAAAGAAGTGGGAGTTCATGGCATAGTGCGTAGAGTTGCAGAACTGGCTAAAACACATCAAGCAGAGGGTCATGGCTTGAGACACCTTATCAGAATTGGTTGATGTTAAGAGTGGTGTCCAGCAGGGGTCAGTAATGGGGCCTTGATGGACTTTAGGGACCTTCAAAACTCGACTTGATGTTATTTCGGAGGAACTACCTGTAGATGAAGAGGATTGGCAAGTTTGCCGGACTTGACATCAGGATGGCGGGTTCAACGGCCCCTCATACTCGAACCACGAACTGGCATCCCATCCAAGGCTGGTTGTTGCTTTGCAGCAGATGTTACTTGGAGAGGCTCCAGCCCCCCAGTGAGCCTGAATTGGATTAAGCGGCCTTTGAGAGCGTTATTGAATATATGATACTCCCTGTAAAATGACTAAAAAAATTCCAAAAAAAAAAAGAAAATGGCTAAGATGGAGTAAGCTTTCAGAGTAATCATATTATTGCTAATTAGATTTGCTTTCTTTCAAAAAATTCTATTATATCATTTCATTTTTGAATAGTAATAATAATGATAATCAGCCTGGCCCCTTCTTTCATTCCCACATTGTATAGAGCCAAACAACATCTGGCTTTTAAGGATTACGTGTCCACGAAAATTAATTTTAGCATCGACTTGTCTACAGAACATGTTTAAGCCCAAGAGACGAGAGCCTGGATCTGAATATGTATCATAGACGTGGTTTGTGTAAAAATGTCTAATAAAGAATGAGCCTCTTAACAGCTTCACAGGGGTGCCCCACAGGAGGAACTCTTTAAATAAGGCAGGCTAATAAATCTCTCTAAACGTATTACAGTCTGGTGAGCCCACCGTGTTTTCACCTTGCATTTCTTTGAGAATTCAACTCGAGGAATTCAATTGACAGGCCTTGCCGTCGCCTCGTAAATGCGTGGACTTCCAAATGTTTTCGCTTGTTTGATTCATACAGCTGTGAAATTCCTACCCAAATCAAATAAACCTCCAGTTCATCCTGTTTTGTAAAATTAAAAGACTTCCTTGTGCTAACATTTAGAACTCGGCTGATCCCCACGCACTTTTTAAAAATCACTCAAATGGATACGTAATGTTGACCTCGCATACTGTAGCTTTTACTGGGTTGTATTGTCGTGACTAGATAATGTAGTTATTGTCTAGATGACTGACGTCTTTACTTATTTACTTATCGTAACTGGGTAATATTTCCGTTAGTATACAGACCTCTTCCACTTACTGTATATGAATATCAGCTCTGTTTTTTTCCCTTTTGTCCACACTACCCTGGAATTTTTAATTTGATAACGTTCTCCAGAGCTGCTTATGGCTTGGCATCATAACGTGGGTAGGTGAAGACATAAAGTTTGGAAAAGGAAGACTCTAATTGTGCTCTTCTTCTTCATCTTCTTCTTTCGGCTGCTCCCGTTAGGGGTTGCCATGACAGATCATCTTGCTCCATATCTTCCTATCTTCCTCTGTCATGCCCATCACCTGCATGTCCACCCTCACCACATCCATAAACCTTCTCTTAGGCCTTCCTGTTCTCCTCTTTCCTGACAGCTCTATCCTTAGAACCCCTCGCCCAATATACCCAGCATCTCTCTTCTGCACATGTCTATACCCAGCATTGCTCCTCTGTATATGATTTATTACAATGTCTTATTACCTTATTGGTCACCCTGCACGGAAGAAAACCATATTCCAACATATCGGAAATGACGGTTTTCGGCCCCACATCTCTTTTTTTCGAGATTTGTTCCCTTGAATTTCTTCATCTTTCCCCTGAATTGCTTCATTTCTCTCCTTAAATGGCACCCAAACAGAAGTGAAATGTGAAGTGAGTGAGCCAACAGAAGACCAACTAAGTCAAGGCCTCAAACTCCAACCAGTTGCTTAATGAGGCGCTGAGTCTTGTCGTTAATTAAGCCCGTTCTTTAATTCCATGGCTTGTTGCTCCTCTCATTGTGCAATAGCAGACATTTCCGAAATTGTGGATTTTCTCTTTTCTAAGAGCAGATCAGCATTCCTGAGACCTTCCCCTTCCTTTATCTCCAGATACTGTACGATGGTCACAGTTTGCTGGTCCTGTTTTGGCTCGTTTTGTATCTCCTTATTGTTTAGTTGCTAATTAAGGAAAACGAAACAATTGAGGGGTCTAAGTCTTCAAGAGCAAGTCACATAAAATGAATTCAGAAGAAGTTAATTAGCAGCAAAAACAGGTCACTCATTAAGAAAAGGATTAGAATGAAAACCTGCAGCCAACTGCGACCCTCCAGGACTGGAGTCCCTGGTAGTGATGGGTCGTTCTTGAACGATTCGTTCATTTTGAACGAATCTTTAATGTGACTCGGGAAGAACGAGTCGTCTCGTGGGAGTGATTCGTTCAGTCGCGCATGCGCATTTGCGCAACTTCCTATAGTTTCTGTATTGGAATTGATTCACCTGTTTCGAGTCTTCGGGTTTTTCGAGTCGTTCGTTCATCACGTGACAGCCCCATAAGCTTAACCAACTCAGTCTGAGCCGGAAACAGAATTAATTAGTTCATCTTTCGAGTCTTCAGGTTTTTCGATCACGTGACAGCCCCATAAGCTCGTCTCATCACGTGACAGCCCCATAAGCTTAACCTATGCAGTCTGAGCCAGAAAGAGAATTGAACGAAATGACTCGAAAAATGATTCGTTCATTTTGCTGAACGAGACTCAAAGATCCGAGTCAGTACAATAATCTGAACTTCCCATCACTAATCCCTGGTCCACAGAAAATCGTGAAAAAGAGTCGGTGACCTCACGCTACCACCCAGTCTAGCTCGGAATTACTCTCATTCAAGGCCTTTAGTTGCCTCCCATGCACACGTGTGTGACTTTGTATAAACCTTTGACGGTTATTTTTTAGAAAGTCACTACACTCTGGGGACATTCTTAAGGACTGGAAATGAGCAAATCATATTCCATTATAAGATCAGGGTAATTGAGCAGATGCAAGTAATTATAGGCCAGTAGGCTGGTGAGAACAGGAGTTTTACTGAATGGCCAGCATGGGTTCAAACGAGGCGTGGTGGGACGGACGGACCTGTTATATGTCTATGTGGAAACAACAAAAGAATTGAATTAGACTGGCGCGTATGATAATGTTCTTCAGCATCGCTCCTCTGTATATGATTTATTACAATGTCTTATTACCTTATTGGTCACCCTGCACGGTATAAAACTATATTCCAACATTTCGGAAATGGCGGTGTTCTACCCCATATGTTGTTAGCTGTTGCTGTTATTTGTTGAGCTGCGCTCTTCCTTTGTCTTGTCATTTATTAACACACCTGTCAGTCACGTCCCACACTCACAGTGGTGCCATAAATGTCTATGACACTCACATAAAGCACGTAGGTCCCATAATAAACATTTGAATACAATACACCCCGTGTGTCTCACGTTGGCACCCCTTTATCTCTTGTTTCGGTCACATCCGAAGCGTATCTTTAAGGTATATAAACCCCTGGGTCTGGTTAGTTGTGGTGCGCAGCAATCTGAACCTCTGCCTACGCGCTTCTCTTTGTCTTGATCCAACCGTGGAAATCACTCGCCTTGTAAGAGTCTTTACCGTTTAATGTATACTGCCTGCTAAGTATCGCTTTGTGAATCATTACTTATTGTCTTTAGTTCTACACCTGTAACTGCATGTATGTTTCTTTTTGTATATATTTCAGTTTACAGCGAGGTACATCCAGTAAAAGGCTTCAAGAAAGCTCACCCCTTGTCGTTTTTATGTGGATGTGCCGCGCTGTTTAAGTGTTGCACGGCCGGCGCGGAGTGAGGCAGAAATGGCGGTGTTGCTTCCCGTGGCCTTTGTCATGTTGCTTACGCTGTGACACATAGGGGTCGCTGTTGCCCTTTGAAACCCATAGACACCACGTCCAGACACCAGGTAAAAGTCCAAGAAATGAATTTAATAATTCTAATAATGTGCACAAAGCACCTCCACCTCCACTATACACAATAACAATAATCAATAGTCACAATCAACAACAACAACATTTATTTCTATAGCACATTTTCATACAAACAGTAGCTCAAAGTGCTTTACATAATGAAGAACAGAAAAATAAAAGACACAATAAGAAAATAAAATAAGTCAACATTAATTAACATAGAATAAGAGTAAGGTGGTCCAATGGCCAGGGGGGACAGAAAAAACAAAAAAAAAAACCTCCAGACGGCTGGAGAAAAAAATAAAATCTGTATGGATTCCTGACCATGAGACCACCCAGTCCCCTCTGGGCAATCCTCCACTCCCAGCAGCTCCATCATCCTTCCTCCCAACTCTACTCAGTCTGCTGGGGTTTCCCATCATCCTTTTATAGTCCTTGACCCGGAAGTGCTTCTGTCCCTTAGTCCATGTGATTTCATAGCACTTCCGGTTCAGATGAAAACTCCTTCTTTTCTTCGGCCCGGAAGTACTTCATTATTTCCGTCCCCGTGACTAGAGAGTACTTCCGGGCTAGAAAAAAAAAATCCTCGTGCCTTCCTGCAGCGTCCCATGGAGGCCCCCATGATATCCAGCAGGGCTGTGATGTAAAACTTCAATATCCATGATGCCCTGCTGGAACTCGGGGCACTTCCATGTTGCAGGAAGGACTGGCCGGGATAAACTGCCGGCCATTTCTAACAATGCGTAATCACCAAAATTTTGTTTTGTACAATTTGAGTGCTTCTTACATGTGCAAAAATAAAAAGGAAAATAATTCAGCAGTCACTGAAGTTTTATGATAAATCCCATGGCCAGCGGTGTAGCCATCCCTTCAAGGAGGACACTTCCTCCTCCTCAAGGCAAGCGGCTATGTCATACTGCATGTGTTTTCAGAGAAATACTTTCATAAACGATGTGAAAACGCGTATGTGGATGGAGATCGTTTTTCTGCAAAGATGCTTCTTTTAAATGAAAACGTAGCAGAGTTGGCATAACCTAAGTCCTTAATATGATGAAGCACATCAACTTTTTAGCTCTTTCTGCGTGATTTATGGAAGGTTGAAATCACATTTAAGTGTTGTTTAATCATCATTATAACATGGCTGTATACTGATCACAAGTTTTCTGTGTTTCATCCTGCTTTAGTAAGTAATTAATCCCACGCCCCAGTGCCATGGGGCCTCCCTGAAGTAGGTGCAGTCAACGGTTTGTGGTTCCAATCCTACCCATCAATCTTCACAGCTGTGGGGGTCTGCAACAGGTGATAGCATACCACGTGCCCCTACATGACTATGTGCCAGTTCATTCAGCTCATTACATTGTCGTCTTCCTCATTTCCTTTAGTGCAATGGGGCACATTGGGTAACAAGCGTATCCGATAGACTGAGATGGTTCAATCCCACATGATACTAAAGCACTTCAAATACTCCAGCCCATTCTCCATACTCCCATACTCCATTTCCTGCTTGCTTCCCAAGTTTTCACTGGCCTGTAGAAGAGGTGCTGGACCAGCCAGCAGGGGGGCGCTTAACCTGTGGTCTGAATGTGGATCCCAATGCCCCCAGTGCAGTGATAGGGAACACTGTGCTGCACAAATGGTGTCATCCTTCAGATGAGATGTGAAATCGAGGTCCTAACACACCGTGGTTATAAAAAAATCCCTGGGCACACTTCGTAAAGAGTAGGGTGCATCCCGATGTTCTGGTTAAATTGCCCACCATGGCCAAAAGTCATTCTGGCCCCACCAATCATCTCTTGTCGCTAATTAGCTAACTAACTTTAACACTTCTGGCTAATGTGTGGCGAGTGTAATGGTGCAAAAATGGATGCCATCACACCATTCAGGTGAATGCTACACATTATTGGTGGTTGAAGTGGCTCGCCAGTCACTACAGAAAGAGCTATACGAGATGAAAAAGTTTATTATTATTATTATTATTATTATAATAATAATATCTGCGCAGCACGGTGGCACAGTGGTAGCACTGCAGCCTCACAGTAAGGAGACCTGGGTTTGATTCCCAGGTCATCCCTGCATGGAGTCTGCATGTTCTCCCCGTGTCTGCGTGGGTTTCCTCCCACAGTCCAAAGACATGCAGGTTAGGTGTGTTGGCGATCCTAAATTGTGCTTGGTGTGTGTGCCCTGCGGTGGGTTGGTGCCCTGCCTGGGGTTTGTTTCCTGCCTTGCACCCTGTGTTGGCTGGGAGTGGCTCCAGCAGACCCCTGTGACCCTGTAGTTAGGATATGGTGGGTTGGATAATGGATGGATGGATTATTATACCCTCTTCTCAGTGCTCTACCTTATGATGGTGTATTTTCCCCAAGATCAAGCAGGCCACTCAGGCCTTGAATTCAGCTTGTTGTTCAGCTGAGGACTCATCAAAGGATGTGGGCCGTGTCAAGGAATGTGATCTCCTGGACTTCTTTTTCACGTTGACTCTACATGGGAGTTTCTTCACCTGCTCTTTGAACCCGGTCCCCAGATTGACTACTGGAACCAATCTTGTCCTCATGTTCCACACACGTCTCATTTCGTTTTCTAGGTCTTTATATCTAATGATCTTCTCTACCTCCTTGCTCAGGATGTTGTTGTCATCTGGGATTATTGCATCGATGAAGTCACCTGACTTGCTCTTCTGGTCATGGATTACGATGTCCAGCCTATTTGCGGTGATGGTACTTTCTGCGGGTATTGTCTTGTCCCAAATGAATGCCCAGTCTCTGGTGTCAATGGCCATGTCTGGTATATGCTTGTACCACCATTGTCAGAGCACCCAGCTGTTGAAATTAGTAAGGCCTTGTGGTTGACCCCCAGCCAGGACACCTGGAGAGACCGGGAGAGGAGCTATACCTTCCCCGGGCCACGAGAGGGCAACCGCCCTGGTCTGCGTGGGGACCACAGGAGTAGAGCTTGGAAGCTCATCCCTGTTGGGGCCCGTGGTCACTGCCGAGGGCGCCAGAGCAATTATGGAGCCCTGGAAGGCAGCACTTCTGCCACACTAGGAAGTGCTGCCGGATGAAGATCAGCAAGCACCTGGAGCACATCCGGGTGACGTATAAAAGAGGCCGCCTCACTCCACTCGGGAGCCGGAGTCGGGTGGAAGAGGACGGAGCTTGCCTGGGAGGAGTTGGAGGCGGTGGAGAACAGAGAAGGACGTTTAAAGGACTGTTTTGATGGTGATCATGTGCACTGTGTTATTGTGTGGTGCAATAAACGCGTATGTTTTGGGACATTCTGTGTCTGCCTGTTTGTGTCCGAATATTTCCACAGCCTATTAATGTAATGTCCTGTGTGTGCGGGGTGAAGACTCAGCTGTACGAGAGATTGCTGGTGTTTGACTAACAAAGCTTGTATAACAGGTAATGCCTCCAAGCACTTTCTTTCAGACCTGTGTGACAATTAAATTACAAACCTAATAATATCACCACATTCCCCAGAACTGTTTTCCCCACTTGTTGTGCCAAACCGCATTGCAGTTGTTGGTGGTCGACGGGCCGGGAAAGTCACAGAACGTGTCCAGTGAACAATTTAGAAATGGACTGTCCTGATAATGCCTTTGTTAATTATACTTGTCAAGATCCTGTGAAGGTACTTACCACAAAAGACATTAGGCAAAATTAAAAGTGACTGAAAAAACGACAAGGAAAACAATTCATTAAGATCCTGCCAAGAATTTCGAGGGTGCTCGTTGTGAACGGCAGTACGGAAAATTAAATTTGACTACAAGACGAAGAATTGAATGATCTGATTAAGTGCCTTCAGAGAGAACCTTTTTCCATTATCAGTGACCGGTCACTGTGCATATAGTTGGTTGCACATGTCTATGTAAGTGTAACATAGCATCCCGTGTTTAATAAATGTCAGCTATGACAGGCCTGAAATGAACATAAAGAGTAGCAGGAAAAAAAAAAGAACCCACCAAGGTCAGGGACCCCCCCCCACTCTATGGATTTTAGAAACTGTTTCTGCAGACTAGCAGTGACCCCCACACTCAAGATCTCCCCTTATCAAAGTAAACAAGTCCAAGTCTGAGGACCCTTTCCTCCAGGGGGAGACCCAAGGAATATGAAAGGAGTCACGGATTTTTCTTTCACTGCTAAAATAACAATAGGAAAAAAAAAACTGGACTCCATTCAACTGAACATCACATGGCGGAATTTAACAACTGCATTGTGATCATCTCCATATGGTCCGGTCTGCCGAAGCAAAAATGAGGTGAAATTAATTTTAAAGAACATTTCTCATGACAGAAACTTAAAGTGGATGATTAGACAAAATCAGTCGGCGTGCCAAAACAGATCTCGTGTTTTTCTTCTGCGCTCTGCTTTAGGATGTTGGAAATCCACGGTTCTTCACAAAATACGCCACCTCTCGCCGATTCATCTTAGCAATGGTTGCATGGGACTGCTTGTCTAGGTTCTGGTGGACCATGGAGTTAGCCATGCTGCTTTCATTATTAGAATCAACATTTTTAAAGGGGATCAAAATTATTCATGCTGCATAGGCTTAGTGCTCCAGATATGGGTGAACATTGACCAGATTGCTCCAGTCTATTTGCACTAGTGTAAAAGGTCTGGGACCCTGAAAGAGATTCATGAAAGCTCTGTTATGGTGTATGAAATCTTTACATTTTGGTTTAATTTTCCATTATATTTTGTTCAAGACAAGACAACAGATGAACTACATTCAGGACAAATCAAGGCATATCCTCTTCCCTTACATCTCACTTTTATAACAGTTGTTCATAGCATAGTGCTAAAATGGTTTTACAGCCTGGGAAAGGATGCTGAGCCAGTACCTTAGGCTATGGATTACTTTATGGATGGACATCTGGGACAACAATTTGGTTTACAGCCTGGGAAAGATGGACATGGCGATGTTTTAGGCAACATCAAAAAGCTTTATTATCTGGGAAAAGATAAATTAAAGAGTTTGAGCAAAATTCATCAATCATATTGACAGCCAGCCAGTCAGGTGCATGGGTTGTGAAACCATGGCATGACATTTCATAATAAATATGCCTCATTTGAAAGCAATGTCAGAAGGAAGTAAGGAGATAAAGAAGAAGAAGAGGAGGAACGGACAAAGACGTCACTGGTCATCAGAAAAGCATGAACATCGATTGCTAAATCAAACGGCGCCCTGGGACATTCATCCTTGTTCGTAAGCTTTTTCTAAAGACTATATATATATATATATATATATATATATATATATATATATATATATATATATATATATATATATATATATATATTCAGACTTCCCTATCAGTACATATTTTATAATATTCTTTGTTCCAGTGGTATTATTATTATTCTTGTAATAAATACAATGCTGCTTTTAACTTTATATGCTTTGTCTTAATGTCCAGAGTGATTGAATTAATGTTAGATTTCTTTGAGCACCTGGTACAGCAGGAGGTTTGCCATTACCTCTGTGCTGCGAGATTTAATAAGGCTGAGGGTGAGAGCTCTACCCAATAGTAGGGAACAGGATGTAAAGTAAGGCATTCAAGGCTGATAAATGGTCTATATCCAAGGATGTTGAGCCTTTGTATGTTTAAATGTATTCTTGTAGACCAAAAGTAATATTTAGGTCTGAGATATCATTAAAGCATTGTATGTTGTTCATGCCCATAATAAGTAAGTCTCTTGAAGTGCTGAGTGACAGGCTGTGTTATACCTAAAGGACTTGTGTGGTTTAAAGTGCTAAAGTTTAATCAGTGCGTGTGTGTGTCACTAATAGGGCACTGTTGTGGTTAGGGCAGAAGTTCTCAAACTGTGGGGTGTGCTGAAACTGTACAAGGGGGGCGTTGAATAAATGAACAAGACATCAAAATTAATTTTTTACATTTTTATTTCAAATTTAAATTTGCAAGCATATCATCACAACGAATGCATTAACTAAAATTAAGATAAAACATTTCTAAGGCATAAATCTAATAACTAACTGACAAGCGGCGCCACTGTTGCTGCTTTTATAGTCGCGCATTTTAACAGTTATTAAAGCACTTTAAAAAAAAATAAATTGCAAATATTTCATCAAAGTTACCCGAACACATGCAAATCTTACGGAAGTAAAAATGATAGGCTACCGCGACACCGCATGAGTATCATGTTAGTTGTATCATGGCTATTCTCTTTTATCTTATATTATGCAGGGGGCGCAGAATTATTCCAGGTAGAAAAGGGGGGGGCGCAAAATATGAAAGTTAGAGTCTGTGTGTATGCGTATAGCTATGTATATGTTTGTTCTTAAAGTGCAACAGTAGACCAACCCGATAACAAACTTGACAAATACAATTACCCTTGAGAAAACAGGTAAAGGGTAAGTAGAGGGAAATACTACGATAATACAGCTCTTATGGATAAAGGACCTGACCAGGACCAGAGCTGCATGGTGGTGGATGTTATGGCCCCTAAGAAAAGGCCGTAGATCAAGAATTGAATTTGAGACCTTTACCAAAAGTAACCAGATAAAGGAGACAACCACAGGAGTGTGGACATTTGTTGTCTCTGAGTGGGCAGAGGTGAGGGCACCAAAAGAGCAAAATAACATGGCCAAACCATGGAAAATAAATCATAGTAGTTGCTCTGTCAGAAATGAAACTAAAAAGAGAGGGTGCTGAACCAAACAGTAGCTATTGTGGATGAAATCATGTTAACATGACTGGGCCGTGACAACTGACATTGGAGTTTTAACCACAACTCTTTATTACGCTATTGTCCTCAGAGTGCTCTTCTCAGCAACATTTGAGCCCAAAATCTCCAAGATGGGTGGGTCAGACATCGTGAATAGGGAGCAAGTACAGTGTAGTGATAAAATGCTCAGTACCACATGGAGGCGCCGTTGGTAACACCTTCTCTTCTTTTGCCTCTCGCCTACTCATTTTAAAAAGGCAATCAGGAGGAAGGGTGAAAGACAGCAATAAGGGGTGTGTGTGTGTTTGGTGGTCTGAACTGGGAGATCAAGAACACATAGGACAAATAAAGCAACCAATCAATTGCTAAATAAATAAAAATAAACTTAACAAGTTGTAATGGACAGCTGGGATTCTTTTCCGGCTGGGAATGGGGGAAGGAGCTTGCATGGTGGCAATACCTCCTCCTGGACGACAGAGGATAGCCTCCCCTAGCTTATTACAGTGCCATAGGTTTGGAGTAGGGAAGCTCAACCCTGCTTGCCCCATGGGACTCAGCAGTAGCTACAGCACCCACTGGCGGCGCCCATGGACTCCAACAGGGTTGCACCAAACACCAACTCCCATGGAGCCCTGCTGGAGTCCTTCCAAGGCACCACTGCAACCTGGGTGGTGGGTTGGGTATGGGACTGCCAACTAGTGATCCAGGGGAAGTAATGCTCTGAATATACTCCTTCCTCGGTCCTTCCAGCATAAAGGCATCCCAGCCAGGCAAGGGCCCTGGCCATACACCACAAAGTACATCAGGTGGAAGCATTGAATTGCCTGATAGCAGTGGGCAGAAAAGACCCCCAGAGGCGCTCCTTAGCGCACCATGCTGGAATGAGCCTGTGGTTTAAAGTGCTCAGGGGATGAAGGGGATTTTTCAAGATGGCATCCAATTTTGCTACCATCCTCTTTCTCACAACAGCTTACAGTGTATCCAGGGTTGTGATGGCGCACAAGTTTATTCAGACATTGTGCTCCTTTTGGGCTCAAGTCGCTTCCCCAAGGAGACGGCAGCATAGAACGCCATACTGGCTACTATGGACTGGTAGAACATTTCCAGCAGCTTGACCTGAGAGTCTCCTTAGGGAGTCCAGGCTGCTTTGACCCTTGTTGTGTTGTTGTTAATGTCACACCCCAATGTACTTGTAGCAGCTGCACCACTTCTACGTCCTCCCCCTGAATGGTGCCTGGTCTCAGATATCTAATTGAACTTTGGTTGCACAACTCTGATCTAAATAAAAACAGGACTGAGAATATCATTATACAAAGATGTAGCAAAAAAGGTCAATGCGCTGAATCAACCCAAAAGCAAGAACAATAAACGAGCAAAACTGAGATAAAGGTCAAGAACGCAGACTAGTTGTGGGTCACAGAGACAGAGGGCAACATGAAACTCAAGGTAAAGGACCCAAGAGCACAGGGGGGTAGTTAATCAGTAAAAACAAATCCACAATGGCAGGGGAACAAAAGGAAATCTGACGACCACCTTCGGACCACCAGAATAAACTGAGCTCAAAAGAAGCTTGAGGTGACAGCCGAGTAATTGAGGTTGTTAAGCAACAGCATGAAGAATGTGCATCAGTTAATGAGCAGCAAGCAGGAGAGGTGAGGCCAACGGCACGGGGCAAAGTCGAGGGCAGAGCCATCAGTGCCACCCAGCGCATTACCACAGCCAGCCTTCAAGAAAACTGGGAGGACTCAACTTTTGCGTATGAACTGGGAAATCCAGGCTTTTAAAATGAAATTAAAGAATAAAAAAATGATCGAAACTTGATACCAGCTCTGGTCTGCGGATCATTCTCCCTACTTCAGTGTGCACTTAGCGTTGTACGTTCATTTTACTCAATATAACTGAAACCCTGTGTTTTTTTTGGCAGGATTTTCAGTCAGTTAAGGATACTGGGAGTATCCAAATTGTACTCGATTGCATTTATCATTTCTAAATCTTTCCTTTCTTAATCCAAGGACATGTAAAGATTCCAGAAGAGCCCTGCCCTTAAAGTTTAATGCTAACATTTACAGGAAAGTGCTGTGGTTGGCAGCAGTTTTTAAAAACAGTACAACCTATAAATTGTCTTTTAAGTAAATAGTTCCTAATGCCCACCCCATAGGAATGAAAAACTACAATCGAGAAAAGAGATCTCCTTAATATCTTCTGGGGTTATCCTAGATAACAAGGAGATCTGAAAGAAATCAAATGGCGATGTTCTCTTTGTTCTCGTGCTTCTCAGGTGTTTCTCTTGAGGGAAAAAAATATCCACGATATTCTCACAAGGGTCTCTCCTTGAGTTTCAATAAAGTCACGCAATGGACCATTTGACATTTACAGTATTTACTTATTTAGATATTTATTTTCTAGCTGTACCCCACGGCTCTGCCCACGTAGTAGTGAAACAGGTGTGAACCCGGCCCGGACACAGACAGGCGGACATGTTGTTAAAATACCACCACACGTTTATTCACCAACAATATTTACAATAATTGGTCACTCAGACCCAGTCACGTGCACAATACCCCAAACAGTCACAGTCCTGGCCACACAATGCCTTTTCTTCGGGGCGCCTCCACAGCTCTCCTGAGCTTCGTCCTTCCGCCTCCCGACTCCAGCCTCGAATGAAGGGGGGATGGCCCCTTTTATGCAATCCCCGGATGAGCCCCAGGTGTTCCCAGCATTCCTCCCTTGGCCACGCCCCAGCGTGGCGGAAGTGCCGGCTGTCCTCCCGGCAGCTCTCCGGGTTAAATCTTCCCCCCAGCACTTCCTGGTGTGGCGGAAGTGCTGGGGTAACAGGTCCCCAAGGCATTGGGGTGCCTCCTGGCGGTGACCACGGGCCCCTACAGGGTGGGGCTTCCACACCCTGTACCCGTGGCCCCCAGAGCAACCAGGAAGGCGACCCCGACGTGATCCAGGGTGGGCACAGACCCACATCCGGTCCCTCGTGGCGTCCCGGCCGGGTCATGGCCCCTGGCATCCCTGACAGTGGATAAACTTTAAAAACAATATACATTGGCACTGTATCTGATCGTGTTCAGGTCTGACGTGAGTGCATCCAACACGTGGGGAGAAGAGCACATGGCCATGATATCTGTGCCAATGATCAAGTACCCTCTAAAACACACGTAGCTCTGATCTCTCTCTCAAAAACATTCAACGTTACTCCTTAACGATCTGTAGATGATAATGTCTACTGAACAAACAGGTACCGCTAGCAAGGTACCGCTTAAATGCAATTATTTATATCCATTTATACACTAATAATGACAATTATTAAATAATAATAATTATTATTATTAAAGAATTCCTCCCATATAAGTAACTTTTCTCGGACTGCTTTCTTTCATGTCCGACACATTTTTAGACTTCGTCCTGTTCTTACGTAACACAGTACTAAAGTATTGATTAATGCCCGAGTCACCTCACGTATAGATTACTGTAATGCTATTCTATCTGGCATCCCACAAAAACGTATCCATCACTTACAACTTCTTCAACGTTCTGCTGCCAGGATAATAACCTGCCATTCTAAATCCACTGCACATGTCACACGATTCTCTCTCAACTTCGCTGGCTCCCTGTTCACTACTGAATACGATACTAAACACCGCTGTGAACATTTAAAGCTCTCCACAACCTCACTGATCTCCTCCAGACTGGCACTCCTCTCGCTCACTCAGATCCTCCTCTGCAGCTCCACTTTCTGTACCACACGTCAGACTCTATGGGAGCTCGAGCGTCTCCTGGTGTTCCTCAACTTGGGAATTCTTTTCCTTCTCAAATCCGTCAGCTCGATTCAATATCACATTTTAAAACTTCCCTCAAAACTCATCTTTTCAAACACAGTCCAAAGACATGCAGGTTAGGTGCATTGGCGATTCTAAATTGTGTAATTTAAAGACTACAACATTAAAAAACGTGAAACATTTAAAGGGGTCTGAACATTTTCGGCCTTTTCCAAGCCAGTCCTGAGACCATCGTGTCCTAACCCTAAAGCCTTTTGGGGCCTGTGAGGTGTAAAATGTATTTTTTTGAAGCAAACCTGTCAGAAAAAAATACAACTTGGAAAAAAAACAGTCAAGCACGTGCAGAGCCGTGAACGTACCTTTCTGAAGAACGCAGTGGGATTCCATTCCTGGTCCAGAAAACCTTTGGCTCCGGCACACCCAGGGCTTCACACATCAGGGCGACCGTTTGTGTGGTGTTTGTCAGAAAGGCCGACCTGCCGATGCTCAAGTTCAGGTGTTTCTGGAAAATGACGGATGGACCGAGTCTCCGCCTAACGATGTGGGCCTTCTTCTGCTTCTGGAACCTTCTCTGAGCATCTTTGTTCAAAGCCAGTTCGGACGTGTTGGGGGTTTTGTCTAAGAGGGCCACTTTTTCGCCCAAGGGTCCTTTCCATTTCTCAGTGGTTGACTGGGGCCTGGTTACCTCGGCCATCAGATGGTATATGAGTTGTGAGGCCATATCATCGGCCACATCTCGGCCCTCTGCTTGCTCACTGATGTTCCTCACCAGCTCTTCAAAGTGTCTGGCGTCCATGCTGTATGATCCGGGAAGGAGAGCTGGCTCCCTATTTCTGTTAGGATGCTCAGAGGGGCTCGGTGGCTCGGCAGATTTCTGGAAATAGCTGCTGAGAACCCTGAGGAAGGCTTGATCGTTACTATGGCTGTCATCCAAGTAAAACTCATTCTTTTCGCTCCATGTCTGCCATACTTTACTCATCCGGTTCCATTTCTCTTCCATTCGGGCAGCTTCGTTGGCATCTAGGTTGCCACTCTGCCCCATCTTCAGCTTCCTGTCACCAGGAGGTTCAATCAGCCGGTTGTCCTTACCAATCAGCTTTAGGACAAAGGTGTCACCCACAGGCCCGGCAACACAGCGGTATACTCCGATGTCTGCCGCCTCCAGGCTGTGGATCTTCAGGGAGCCCGATTTGGTGATTCCAAGGCGCTTAGAAACAAACAAGGCTTGGCCATCTTTCTCCCAACGGATGAGCGTTTTGGGAAACCTCTTGACGGGGCATTTGATCACCATGGAGGTTTTGGGGAGCAGGTAAGCCCGTCCCCCAACGGTGAAGTGAATGCGCTTCTCTTGTCGAGTCTGTATGTAAACTCGATTCTGGCCCAAGATCTGAGGTTCTCGCTTCTGGGAGGCTTTGGGCTTCGATTCTTTGTTGTGCTCTTAAAAAAAAATGGAAAGTACAGATGAAATAACACTTAAAAAAATCATATCAAAACTAATTCTAATTCTTGATTAAAATAACAATGCAAATTTGAGAACAGATTTCCCTTCTCATCTACAAATGTTATATTCATTTAGACTTCTGTATCGAATCTACGACCGTGTGTGCGCCATCGCCCAGTGTGGCCTACGGAGTACCAGTCTGACCTCAAAAATGTGACCCGTTGACGTGAAACCCTACGACTCTGATTGGCCAGTTCAGTAGCTACATATATCCTGAAACATCTTTCCGGCTTGGAAGTCGGTGAATGTATGAAGAAGTGGCAAATTTTTAGGAGCAAATGCGTACGTCTATGAGAAAAAATGTGCAGCAGGAGAAGCATTGATCCTGGAGGGCAAGAACTGGAATCATTCGCTTTAGTTGCAGTCTATGAACACCGGGACCATCGTACAGGCATGTGACGCAGAAGTAGAAGCTGCTTTCAACGGCGTAGCCTACGTGTATAACAGTGGTGTAGAAATATAGAATCAGCCTTTAGCCATTTGAAGTAGCGGTGAAAACTAGCAAGAGGAGACCTTCATCATCCTGGCTACCTCAGTAAAGCATTCTGTTGTATAAAAGTCCTGTAGGGATGATAATGATACCCCGAGTGCACAACTCTGCAGTGCCGTGGGCTCTACTCAGCTTCTGCTACCACGTCCATATCCTTCTACTTTCTTCTGAACAGACTGAAGCCCGACTAGCAGACCAAATGAGCAGAGCTTAACACGACTTAACTGGGCAGTGGCGTGTGCTGCTTCTGTCTACTGCAATTTACAACAAAATATCCTGTGCACAACACAAACGAGAGCCACACGGTTGTTCTTTAACTCCTGCTTTGTGGGTTTCACTTTAAAATTTAAGCACCACAAACTCTCCACCTTGAACTAAGAGAACGAATCAGACAAGACAGCGTTCAGGATTATAAGCCAACAAGGAGTCACCGTCAATTCTGGAATCCAATCCTTGACTCAGAGACATCGATAGTGAGACAGTGTGGATAACACATGAGACAGCCAGCAATAACAGCAGGGTCACTGATTTAAAAGCACAGAAACCTTTGCTTTCCTTCCTTAACCCGTTTAACAAATTTACCCGGGCAATGCCAAGTACTTCAGCTAATTGCTGAATAAAAATCAGAAATACGCACTCAGTCGACTCAGCATGATGCCACCCGAAAATTAGATAGATTCACAAGAAAGGTATTGTATTGGATAGATAGATAGATAGATAGATAGATAGATAGATAGATAGATAGATAGATAGATAGATAGATAGATAGATAGATAGATAGATAGATAGATAGATAGATTTCCTCCCTACATTCAGTTTGCTGTTGGTATAAAGGACCCCCCTCCCCCACAATTCATATTTCTTCACACTCTTCATCTGAATGGTTCATTGGTTGACAGTCCTCAGAGTGTTGTCTCTTTGAGGGGATGTGCAGCATTGTTCATAGTGGCACTCAGTTCTACCTTCATTCTCTCTTTTGCTACGACCTCCAGAGGTCCACAATGTGTCCTATAACTGAGCCTAACCATTTAATTCAGTGGGCCTCTCTTGAAGTCATGTCACAATTCTCTTTGCATCAAGAAACAAAGTTCTCCACCTGACTGCTCTCCTCTGTGTCATCCGCATTACTGATAAACCCCATGAGTGCAGAATCATCTGAGAATTTTTCCAAGTGACCTGACCTTGTGGCTTTGGATTTGGTTTCTGTGTAGTCAGAGGTGTTCAGACAGAAGAGAAGAAGAGACAGGCCTGTTCCTTAAGATGCTCCAGTAATGATCACATGGCCCATGAGTCTCACAAACTGCGGTCTGTGCGTTAAGATAGTTTGTTATCCCGGACAACACAGGCTCATCCATCTGCATATCTCATATGGATTCATAGGGATGGCTGGGAGGCATTGATGATGATGGAGAAATCAAAAAACAGAATCCTCCCAGTGCTGCCAGCTTTGTGGAGCAAACAGATAACTGCATCCTCACCTCTAATCTTTGTCCAATAGGCAGACTGCAATGGGTCCAGGTGGTCTACCTCAAGAAGACTCATATAGTCCCGGACCAGCCCCTTAAAAATCTTCATGATATAAGACGTCAGTGCCACTGGTCTGTAATCATTAGGTGAAGAGGCGCCTGCCTCCTTTGGAACGAGAACAATGGAGGATAAGCCTTAGGGACAGGTGACCGAGGACACCACAAAGTCTTAATAACTTGAGGACTGCATGCGACATCTAGTGGCACATTCAATAACTACACCCTACGTCTGTACTATTAACTGATCCTGGGAATTTTTGGGTCCCCTCATTATGCATACAAACAGCACTGACTTCCTCCATTTATTAGGCTGATGCCATATGGGAACAGTGCTGTGCTCGGTTGTCCAAATTGCCATCGTTGGTGCACCCACCATTCAGTCATGTCATGATTTACTGAGCCCCTCCGCTATGTGTACCTCCTGGCCCCTGTTATTCAAAACTCTTATGACCTTCCAGTTTCCATCTTGGCCATATTAATGGGAGATAAAGGGTTAAGCACAATCATAGTCTGTTTTCAGATTCGGGGGGTGGTGGTCTTGGTGGGGGTGTGGGGGGATTTGCAGAGAAAAGTATTTTGATTAGTAAATGAGATGAGTTTAACTATTAGTGGCCAGCGTCTGGGGGGACGCAGCTGCCCAATTTCCTGATAAGCTGAGTCCACAATGTTTAGGAAATTAGCAAATGGGCCGCTCTTGTAAAGTTCAGCAATGTTTCTAATACCTTTAAAAACAAAAAAAAAACAAGCTTTTCTCTTGAAGGGAATAATTTATAGTTAACGCTACCAGAATGGCCGATGCCCCTAAAAGTTGAATCACTGGCGGCGAAAGTTCAAGAATTCGTGATCAAGGGCCATGAGCTCATACAGACTGGAATTAAAAGTGTGAACATTTTTGTTATTCCAGGTGAGGCCCCAGCAAACACTTGGCCTCACTTAGTTCACAGTTCACACAAAGGCTACTTGATCATTGGCATTCCTCGATTAATTAAATTCAGCTCGCTCATGGCCTTGTAGTACTGACTTTAACTTCGGGCCAGAGCCATTCTTTGAAGCCGCGCTGAATCTGTTTGACTAACCTCAGACATTCAGCTGGCAAGCGATGGTATACAACGTAGAGAGGCGAGCACCGGTTATCATGGAGCAAGCTAATGGGCTAATTCAAAAAGCAGGCTTCCTTTTCACTCCGAAAATTATTGGGTATCTTTTACTACATAAATATTATTATGTGTTTTCAGTCCAGAATGTTGGCCATAATAAGCCTTTGGAAACTCTTCCCAGGATTGCACAATGCTGCTATTTTGAGCACCCCTATTATTATGAACGCTCCAAGCTCTGTTAAGCCTTTTAGTTTCTTGCAAAGCAGTACTTACTTTATTAAAATAATAATTTCGTTTAACTGTGTAGCCTTACAGGTAGGGCACAATAATGTCTCCAAAGCTTTTTCTGGAAAGAATTGCTGTCCGTCCGTGTATATATTGTCACACACGCGTGCATTGGGCACAGTTTACAGGCTCAAATAGTGTTATTAGTCAGCCAGACCAGGGGTTGGCGCTCTCACCTGATCCTCTCTCCTCTTCTTCCCCTGCAGTTTAGCCGAAGGCCCTGCCTCTCAATGACATCCCCAGCGTTCCACCCACTGTTGACGTCACTTCCGGCAAACCCTGATGACATCATTTCCCAGAATCCACCCTTCTTGCCACATCAGTTTCTGTTCTGGCCACCCTGATTCCACCTCTTCCTCCTATCCGCCATATTTATAGAGCAGATTCAACCTCTCAGTCAGTTCAGTTGTGAACTCCGCTTCTGTAAAGACGTCTTTCTTTTCTTTTCTTGACTGTTTTCAGGATACGAGGTGGCCATCCCCAAACCTTTTTCTGTCTGTTGCCTGATTTTTTTACCACAGCATTTAATGGGATTTAAGAGCGAGAGCAGCAGACTGGGTAACCAGCTATTAGAATAATTAACTACACTGTCTACATTAGATAACAGAATAAATGTAAAAATATGAGATATTTGATTTCTCTTGCCTTGCGCGTACCCCCAGTGTTCATTCTATGCCGTTCCTCGGTATCCTTGAGTGTGCCAGTCTCTCTTGCCCATCTCTTCCACTCTTGACCGCATTCTGATAAAGCCTGATTCTCAGGTTCTGTCATTTCAAGGAATGCTGCTTGGCTTCCCTCCACTTTTTGACCATCGCCAATGGCAGACAGGGCCCCGTTACCCTCTGTCATATGTGAATACTTTTCATGTCTGAAGGCGACTCTCAGCATTCCTCCTATGCCTTTCCTCCATATCCTCATGTGTGTAAACCTCCTTTGCCCATCTCTTCCTCTCTCAATCGCGTTCTGATAAAGCCTGATTCTCAGATTCTGTCATTTCAGGGCATGTTGCATGTCTTCTGTCCACTTTTTGACCATCACCAATGGCAGACAGGGCCTCGTTACCCACTGTCATATGTGAATACTTTTCATTTAACCAAAAGGTAACTCTCAACATTTCTCCTACGCCTTATATCCATATCGTCGTGGGTGTAAACCTCCCTTGCCTACCTCTTACTCTTTTGATGACATTCTGGCAAAGCCATCTTCTTAAACTCTCATTTGGAGGTGCATTGCTGGTCTCCAGTCCACTTTTGACCACCACAAATGGTAGAAGGGGCCCTGTTACCCACTGTGAAAGAATCATTCATATTTTTGTGACTACTTTTCATGCCTGAAGGTGACTCTCAGCATTCCTCCTATACCTTTCCTCCATATCCTTTTGTGTGTAAACCTTGCTGGCCCACATCTAACTCTCTTGATAGCATTGTGATAAAGCCCTCTTCTTAAACTCTGTCATTTTTAAGGCATATTTTAAGACAACCACTAATGGCAGACAGGCTCCCATTACAAGCTGTGCAAACCTTATTCATATTCTTTCTGACTTCCCTGTTCTTTTTGTCTCGTAAAAATCTGTCCAAAAAAAAAGGCACAATTGTAGAATGAATGCCAGAAATAGGGACAAGATGCCATTCGGTGTGCTGATTAAACCAGACAGAAAGCTGTTTAACCTGCTGTGCCTGAGGGCCAGGACCAAGGTTCACACAGTCCTCCTTCAAGAACTGCTACTCTCCGATGATGCAGCACTGGTGTCGCCCACCACAGAGGACCTCCAGTGACCAATGAATCAGTTCTCCCATGCCTGGGTCTTGGGTCAATACATCCCAACATCACCATCAATCAGCATAGACAATGCAGTGCTTGAAGTGAACAACAAGTTCACCTACCTGCACTCTACAATTACCAACAATTTGTCACTTGTCAAGGAAATCGACAAGCGAAGAGCCAAGGCTGCTGGCACGATGGCCAACTTAAGGAAGAGAGTGTAAGATAACATAAGATTTAATGTGAAGAATGTTAGATTAAATTATGGCAATCTATCTATCTATCTATCTATCTATCTATCTATCTATCTATCTATCTATCTATCTATCTATCTATCTATCTATCTGTCTATCTATCTATTAACATGCCTTTCCTGTTAATTTATCTTAATTTTTATCTTGCCTACTACACCATCTATCTATCTATCTATCTATCTATCTATCTATCTATCTATCTACATACCTTTCCTGTTAAATTTTGTATCTTGCCTACTACACCATCTATCTATCTATCTATCTATCTATCTATCTATCTATCTATCTATCTATCTATCTATCTATCTATCTATCTATCTATCTATCTACATGCCTTTCCTGTTAAATTTTGTATCTTGCCTACTACACCATCTATCTATCTATCTATCTATCTATCTATCTATCTATCTATCTATCTATCTATCTATCTATCTATCTATCTATCTATCTATCTATAATAAAATGTTTTCCTTGTAAATGTATCTAAATTTTTAATCTTTCCTACTATTCTATCTATCTGTCTAACTGTCAACCACTTCACCGCCTAATAGCTAATGTGTGGTAAGCCTTCTGGCACAAAAATGGCTGCCGTCACATCATCCAGGTGGGTGCTGCACATTAGTGGTGGCTGAAGTGGCTCCTCACTCACTATTTAAAGACTTTGATTAGTGAGAAAAGTGCTATATAAATGTAAAGAATTATTATTATTATTATTATCATTATTGCTCAGAATGTGGTAACAAGCAGAAACCATCCAGTGACATTAAACCTAAAACACATGTTTGAGCAACATAAGGGTACCCAGGGGAACCCCACAGAGGAATGAAGAGAGCAAGCAAACTCCACACCAACTATAAAACATACACTAACTTTATAATACTTAGAGAATGTGATAAAACATACAAACATAAATAATCACCCATGAGAATCTCAAGAGCTTCTGAGGTGCGTTCATATAAACCTCCAGGAAAGGTCGAAAGTGTGGAAATTCCAACTTTAGCGTAAACTCTTGAGGTTAAAAAGATTCACTTTTTATAAAAAATATATTGCCCGCTATAAAACATTCAGATAGGCATTTGATTGTAAAAGGTGCTGCCAAAAGAACATTTTTATTATGTTTAAAAAACACAAATGGAGAGGCAAAGCGAAAAGAAAAAATATTTCCACTGACTCGACTGGATCTACTGATCCGAATGACTGATCGGCCTTCCATAAATACAAAAAAATAAATAAAAAGACACGCCAAGACGCGGGTCATAAGCGGGTCAGGTATTAATATCAGATACTCACTGACGCAGCCGCTGACGCGACAGGTCCTGACGAGAGGAGGCGGAGGAAGGCTGGTGCATTCCGATCTGTTTAACGTGACCTGCTGACCCGTGGCCGTCATTCTGCGACAGACTGTCTCCCGTCTCTGGATACCAACGCCGCAGCTAACGGAACACTGCATGGGGGGAAATATGAGCATTACAGTCTGCCATTGGAGCCTTTAATAGCACAAGATCAGACACAGGCCACTCAGTGCTCATTAGTCCTGGAGGGCATATAGCATACAGTGTACCGTAATTATTTCATATTTTCTGTGTGGATTTTTGATTATTTCTTTCTGTATGTGTTTGTTGGCCTATATGAGTGTGCATACGTTGAGGCCTGCGGGCATGTAGAGTACTACATGGGTTCTGGTGAAAGCACACAGTCACTAACCAGTTGTCTGTATCCATTCCCATACTGGAGATGCCCGCCTTGCCCTACTTAGTTATTTTCTCGTTCTATGAACATTCCAGTCATTTAACGGGGCATCCCAAGTCTTCACATGATTTGCCCCTCATTCATTACATATATTGTGGAGATTCCAGCCCCTTACACAGACAGACAGACACCCGATGTCCAAAACACACATGTTTAATATTTCTTTTGCCCTGTACATTACCTCACAAAGTCCGAAGTAGACAAACACTCAGACCCTTCTTCTGTCGCCCTCACTCCTCCTCTCACAAGCTCTGTCTTCTCCCTCCCGAATCCGGCTCAACTAATGGAGTGAGGTGTCCCCTTTTATAACACCCTGGATGTGCTCCTGGTGCCTCATGATGATCTTCTGATGGCACTTCCTGGAGTGGCAGAAGTGCCACATGAGTACCCGGAAGCACTCCAGGTATGCCTGGAATTTCTTCCGGCAGCACTTCAGGTTGTGGCGGAAGTGCTGCAATCCAGGGCTCCATAGTGCTCCGGGCACCCCCGGGCGGTGGCCATGGACCCCAACGAGGGTTGAACCTCTAAGCTCTGATCCTGTGGCTCCCATGCAGACCAGGGTGGCTGCCCTCTCGTGGCCCAGCAGAGGCACTGTCCCTTTCCTTGTCACTCCAGGCATCCCAGCTGGACAAGATCCCCAGCTGTCCACCACAATATATAGTGACCAGTTGGGGGGCATGAGCCCCCAACCTCAAACACAGACAACCCAACTCACCTCCGGGTTCAAATAAATCCACACAACTCAAAATAACAATTAATCCAGCACATACACGGGCTTTAAGCTCTTTCTTTCTTTCTTTCTTTCTTTCTTTCTTTCTTTCTTTCTTTCTTTCTTTCTTTCTTTCTTTCTTTCTTTCTTTCTCCATTGTGGTTTGCCCACTGCCTCCTCAATCTGTCCCTCCAAGCTAGTAGCAGGCTCCTTTTAAGATGAACCCTGGAGCATTTCTGGTGGCGTGACGCGGCCAGTTGGATGTTCTTCCAGGTCAAACGGAAGCCAGGGAAGTCCCGGGGCAGTGCCCTCTGTCATCCCCCTGGGATCCCTACAGGTCTGCACTTTGAACTCCGACTCCCATGCAGCCCTGCGGGTGTCCAGACTTGGAATTCTATCTGAGGGATTCTGCCGCCTGGCATAATGGTTGATGAACTGCACTCTTTCTTTTTCTCCTCACTTGCCGGATCCAATAGCCTTTGGGCATCTCAGTCAGGACGGGAATCATAAGGCACCTCCGGTTGGGTAATTGTGCCCTAGTGGTAGAACTCGGTCTTCCTTGAAAGCAGGTTCCCAAGTAGGGTGGTTGATTATATACTTAGTGCTGCAGTCCAGGGCTGCATAGTCCTCTGGGCACTCAATGGCGGTGGCCATGTGCCCCAACAGGGTTGAGCTTCCAAGGTCTGATCCTGTTTCCCCCATACAGACCAGGGCGGTTGCCCTCTCATGGCCCAGGGGAGGCATTGTCCCTCTCCTGGTCCTTCCAGGTCGTCCCAGCCGGACAGGATCCCCAGACATCTGCCACAATATATAGTGACCAGTAGGGGGGCATGAGCCCCCAACCTCAAACACAGACAACCCAACTCACCTCCGGGTTCAAATAAATCCACACAACTCAAAATAACAATTAATCCAGCACATACGCGGACTTTAAGTTCTTTCTTTCTTTCTCTTTCTTTCTTTCTTTCTTTCTTTCTTTCTTTCTTTCTTTCTTTCTTTCTTTCTCCTCCTCCTGTAAATGTGCCCTAGTGGTAGTACTCTGTCTTCCTTGAAAGCAGGTTCCCATGTAGGGTGGCTGATTATACAGTTGGTGAGGCAGAAGGGGCCATGTGAAGACTGCCCCCCCACCACCAATAGCTAAGAAGCACAGGCAGATTCTATAATCCATCCTGCAATACCATGAGCGAGGTGTCTGATTGTTCCCAACTTTGTTTTGGAGATTGACAATGACCCCCAAACACACGGCCAATATCATAAAACAAGGAACAGTGAATTCAGCAGTAGCTGGTACGGCCACCACAGAGCCCTGATCTCCACATCTGGGATCACAAGTCAGACGGCCAAAGTCTGCAGTGGACCTGCACAAGGGGACAAGAGGCAGGTGAGGACTTTCAGAACCCGCAGGGCAGTGGGGCTAAGAGAAGACAAAAGGGTTGGCACACCAAACATTGTTCTCTTTACTGCTCGTTTGTAAGAGATGTTGGGACCTTACACCGATACAGCGTGTCGCCTCACCCACCACACGTCAAACCACTTCAGCATGGTGTTTATTCATCAATAAAAATTATTCATGGCATGTATTTTTGAATTCTGTCCTAAGATTTATGCACACGAGTTAGCGCCTGGCTGCCTAGAGATGGCTACCATGATGGCACAGTGCCAGGCATTATCTCTCACAAGGCCTGCCATGCAATTAACAGAGGTCCTGCAAATGCCAGTGTGGAAATGCTGAGGCTGCCAGCGTGGGTGAGGGGAAGGGGTGTCATGGCCTGGGTATCCTAGGTGCTCTAAAACACAGCGGGATAGTGGCATCAATAATAGAGGGCAGCAGCCTCTATTTGATACCCAGGAGGCTGGAGTTCAGACAGCTCAGTAGATGCCTGATGCTTGTTTTAGAGAAAAAAAAGAGAGACTTAAACCAGGGTGGCAAAGTGAGAGGGGGCAAGAGGTCTCAGATCTCTGTAAGACCAACAGATGTACCATAACAAGATGTGTCTGCTAGTAAATGTAACGACACGATCAAGGAAATGTGAGCGTTTGTTGTGCACAAGTGTTCACCTATAAGCTGAATGAAAGACATGAGGAGCACAGATGATTTGTCTTCTTCAATGTTTCTGCTAGTGTAGTTCAGACATCTCACCTTAGACCATTCACCCCCTAGGAGATGTGGGGGGCAGTCGATCTTCCCACAGGGAATATGAGACGCAGGCTTGGGGTTCTTGCAGAATTCGTCGGCCACTTTGAGGACACTTCCGTCCGAGTGGAGCTTCTTACAGTGGACCTTGCGGGATTGCGTTCCTCCTCCACACGAATGTGAACACTGCAATACCAGAGCAGAGCCACCCCATGTTACACACCTCTGACACCACGTCAGTCGGAAATGACAGCAAGAATGAAGCATTCTGGGTATCTGAAGATGGGAAAGACTCCAGAAACAATTACAGTTTATGGTGGTGACACTAGAAAGAGGAGGAGGAGGAGGTCGGGGGGCATGCGCTGATAGACGACAAACCACCTCGACTGGGACCCGAGGGCAGCGGGTGACATCTCTGCACCACACTGGAATAGTGGGAGATTTTTTTTTTTACAGCGGCTGCCACCAACCCTCAAGTTTTCCCTGTAAGTTGGGGAATCTGCTTGCAGGGCTGGATGCAGATTAACGTCACACCCAGGATGACACAACTACAGGTGTAGGGTCTTACTCAAGGGTCTAATGGAGTAGAGGCACTTCTGGCGTTTACGGGATTCGAACCGACAACCTTCTGATTGATGGCGCAGATCCCTAGCCTCAGAGCCACTGTTTCGTCTACCAGAAAGAGAACAGATTGAAAAAGTATCAAAGTGAAGAGAAGAGAAACTGGAAATGATCAGAAAGTTAAAATCAAATTGACAAAATACAAAACGTTGTAAAACATGATTCTCACGTATCAAACAGGACAATATGGGCCCTGTGTATTTGGAGCCAGTGTGAGTTAAATCCAAATAAGTCGGAAAAGGTTCAGGACAAGGTGAACGCAAACCACGTCATAATCACAAGGCAGGCACTCGCACCTGATTGCTCCCCAGCTTATGTTTAAATTATGTTTCTACTTCCATGTTCGTTTTATGTCGTAAAAATCTGCCAAAAAATAGTCACGGGCACGATTGTAGAATGAATGCCAGAAATATGCACAAGATGCCATTCGGTGTGCTGATTAACCAGACAGAAAGCTACTTAACCTGCTGTGCCTGAGGGCCAGGACCAAGGTTCACACAGTCCTCCTTCAAGAACTGCTGCTCTCCGATGATGCAGCACTGGCGTCGCCCACCACAGAGGACCTCCAGCAACCGATCAATCAGTTCTCCCATGCCTGGGTCTTGGGTCAGGACATCCCAACATCACCATCAATCAGCATAGACAATGTAGTGCTTGAAGAGACCATCTACCTATCTATCTATCTATCTATCTATCTATCTATCTATCTATCTATCCTGTTAATTTATCAACATTTTTAATCTTACCTACTACACTATCTATCTATCTACTGTATCTATCTATCTATCTATCTATAGTGCATCCAGAAAGTATTCACAGCACATCACTTTTTCCACATTTTGTTATGTTACAGCCTTATTCCAAAATGGATTAAATTCATTTTTTTTCTCAGAATTCTACACACAACACCTGGTCAATACTTTGTCGATGCACCTTTGGCAGCAATTCCAGCCTCAAGTCTTTTTGAATGTGATGCCACAAGCTTGGCACACCTATCCTTGGCCAGTTTCCCCCATTCCTTTTTGCAGCACCTCTCAAGCTCCATCAGGTTGGATGGGAAGCGTCGGTGCACAGCCATTTTAAGATCTCTCCAGAGATGTTCAATCGGATTCAAGTCTGGCTCTGCTCTGGCTGGGCCACTCAAGGACATTCACAGAGTTGTCCTGAAGCCACTCCTTTGATATCTTGGCTGTGTGCTTAGGGTCGTTGTCCTGCTGAAAGATGAACCGTCGCCCCAGTCTGAGGTCAAGAGCGCTCTGGAGCAGGTTTTCATCCAGGATGTCTCTGTACATTGCTGCAGTCATCTTTCCCTTTATCCTGACTAGTCTCCCAGTTCCTGATGCTGCCACCACCATGCTTCACTGTAGGGATGGTATTGGCCTGGTGATGCGCGGTGCCTGGTTTCCTCCAAACGTGACGCCTGGCATTTACACCAAAGAGTTCAATCTTTGTCTCATCAGACCAGAGGATTTTGTTTCTCATGGTCTGAGAGTCCTTCAGGTGCCTTTTGGAAAACTCCAGGCGGGCTGCCATGTGCCTTTTACTAAGAAGGCCTGATTGGTGGATTGCTGCAGAGACGGTTGTCCTTCTGGAAGGTTCTCCTCTCTCCACAGAGGACCTTTGGAGCTCTGACAGAGTGACCATCGGGTTCTTGGTCACCTCCCTGACTAAGGCCCTTCTCCCCCGATCGCTCAGTTTAGATGGCCGGCCAGCTCTAGGAAGAGTCCTGGTGGTTTTGAACTTCTTCCACTTACGGATGATGGAGGCCACTGTGCTCATTGGGACCTTCAAAGCAGCAGAAATTTTTAGGCAACCTTCCTCAGATTTGTGCCTCGAAACAATCCTGTCTCGGAGGTCTACAGACAATTCCTTTGACTTCATGCTTGGTTTGTGCTCTGACATGAACTGTCAACTGTGGGACCTTCTATAGACAGGTGTGTGCCTTTCCAAATCAGGTCACATCAACTGAATTGACCACAGGTGGACTCCAATGAAGCTGCAGAAACATCTCAAGGATGATCAGGGGAAACAGGATGCACCTGAGCTCAATTTGGAGCTTCATGGCAAAGGCTGTGAATACTTATGTACATGTGCTTTCTCAATTTTTTTATTATTAATAAATTTGCAAAATTCTCAAGTAAACTTTTTTCATGTTGTCATTATGGGGTGTTGTGTGTAGAATTCTGAGGAAAAAAATGAATTTAATCCATTTTGGAATAAGGCTGTAACATGTGGAAAAAGTGATGTGCTGTGAATACTTTCCGGATGCACTGTACCTATCTATCTATCTATCCTGTTAATTTATCTACATTTTTAATCTTGCCTACTACACTATCTATCTATCTATCTTATCTATCTATCTATCTATCTATCTATCTATCTATCTATCTATCTATCTATCTATCTATCTATCTATCTAGTTAATTTAACGACATTTTTAATCTTGCCTACTACACTATCTATCTATCTAACACCAAACTTAAGTTGTACCAGGCTGCTGTATGGCAGTGAATCCTGGACAACCTACGCCAGGCAGGAGAAACACCTGGAAAGGCGATTCCTGTGCATCACATTGTGTGACAAAGTAACAAATGTCAAAGTGTTGAATCAGGCTGACTCCCTGAGCATTCATCTCCTCCTCTGTCAGCAGCGACTGTGATGGCTGAGACACATGCACTGAATGAAAGATGGCCGCATACCAAAAGATGTTATGTAAAGTGAGCTGGCCATCAGATATCACCCAATGAGCTGGCCAACAATGAGCTATAAAGATGTCTGCAAATGTGACCTGAAACTCACAGGCATTGACCCTTTGAGTTGCGAACGTCTTGTAGATGACCGGGGTTGTCTGGTGACGCGATATTCAAGAAGAAGTCAAGATGGGCAAATAAAAGCGCAATCAACAGCTGGAGGACAGAAGACAACGCAGAAAGCGGAAACAGCAAACTCAGTCCACTGATACACTGCAGCACCCGCAGAGAGACTGCCATGCCAAGATTGGGTTATTGAGCTACACTAGATGCTGCCCACAACAGGATTGATCAAGAGTATCCAAGGAGCTACCATTATCGTTCAAGATAGACAGATGCTGATACTAACGTCATAATCACAAGGCAGGCGCTCGCACCTGATAGGGATCTGGTCAAGCCGTGGTTGCTCTGTGGCTTATATTTAATTTGTTATTTTGTCTTCCTTGTTTTTTTTTTTTAATGTCGTAAAATTCTGCAATAGTGCGTTAGTGAAAAAAAAATCACCCAAATCATGTGCACAATTTTATAATGAATGCCAGATATACGCACTCTATGAACATAGCGTGACGCGGTTCAGTGTGCTGATGAACCAGCCTGTAGGCATTTGATCCCTAGCAGCAGCATTCTGAAAACTACACTCTACTCCGTGGCACTGATCAATTCTGGGAATTTTTGGGTCCGCCCTCGTGTTAAATCTCTACGCATTTGCTGTATTCATTAATTACTAACACACGCTTCATTTAATAACACCGGAAACTCACCTCCCTCCATTCTTCAACATGCCACGATGGTGGGCAATCAAACTGATTGCACGACTGTACAATGGCGGGTTTTGCCTCCAGGCATTCCTTCTCGGGCACTAAAACAGAGTCTTCGTTGTTGAGCGATGCTCGACGCTTACAGGTAACACTTCTGGTTTGGATTCCGACTCCACAAGTTGCAGAGCAGGAACTCCATGAGGTGGACTCCCATCTGAGGAGAGAATCAAAGGAGAGATTATATTGAGGTGCCAGAAGTGCATTCCGAAATGGACGGGTAGGTTGTGGTTATTGAACTCAAAGGGCAATGGGATTTATTTACCAGAATTCTTACTGCAAGGTGACATACAAATACATATTTCCGATCTTTGACTCTTTTTGAGGGTTCTTCTACCCTCCTTCCACACGCACACACTTTTAATGGGGTCACACACTGGCGAAATGGGAGGCAGCTGAAAGGCTCAAAAGGGAGGTAATTCCATGCCAGACCAGAGGATGGCAGAGTGCTCTGATCTCTACTCTTTTATATCGGCAGACCGACGACAGGAAATTTAGTCTAGATCCGATGATGTCACTTCCGGGTCCTGATGACATCACTTCCCCGGCTTGACTTTAAAGCCGCCATGGTTCCCTGTCTGTTTGTTCGTGTTTGGACTAAAGTCTTGTGGAAGCTAGGGGGTCACTGTTGCCCCTTCATCCCAAACAGACAGACACGCAGTATCAGTGGCGTAGCTAGGGGTGGGTGGTCCGCACCGGGTGGCACATTATTGGGGTCCAAAAGGCTCAGTACAATGCATGTGTAAGCAGCAGGGCTCGGAAAAATACCACTCATGGATGAAAAAAGTTAAACTCTCTGATTTTTATCCACCAATGCTTTAAAAATAATTTTTAGACTGTCCTTCTGTGACGGCAACAGACACAGCAGATGAAATTTATGAGGCAATAACAAAAATAAACAGAAACATTACACCGAGAACAATTTCTAGGATGATAAACAACTCATTTACAATTTATAATTGCGTTTCGTTATCAATCCAAATGCGTTCTTAATCTGCGCAGAAAACGTCCCCACCTATCACTTGTGCACTGCACCGGTTTTGGTTTTCGCAGCGTAATTATATTAAACTAATCATTAGAACTCGGCTTATCAGAGCGTCTATACGATATTCTTGTCTAGTTGATGCTTATAAATAACTAGCAGGAGTACCCGGCGTTGCCCGGGAATCTACAACCACTGAATTTCCCAAATGAAAGAAACAGAACAAACATTTTTCTGATTGACATTTTATTGTATGTTCCTCCACTCTGGAAATATTTTTAAAACGTGTTTAATTTAATTTACTGTACAAACTACAATTTAATCTTCTTCAAAGTACTCTCCATTGGCGGTAATAAACTTATTTAACTGTTTGTTTCATCGTTCGAATCATTTTTTAAATTCGTCTGAAGTGATGCCCATTAATGCTCTGGTCGTTTCTTGGTTTACCTCTTCGACGTCAGCAAAACGCCTTCCTTTCAAGTCTTTTCTCATCCGAGGGTACAAAAAGAAATCACACGGAGCTAAATCCGGTGAGTAGGGTGGGTGGTCCAGGGTTGTCGTACCGTTTCAACAACAATAGTTTCTGCAACACTTTTTTCAAGAAGAAAACAAAATTTCACTGCCGCGCGTTGCTCACGATAAAAAAAAAACGACGCTTGCACAAAACTACTTTTACAAAATTCACCGAACACAAGCACAACCTTCCAGACTGATGGCACTTGGCGGACTGACTTGTGAGGAGTGTAACGATCGCCCTAACGGCCCAACCACGTACTACAAGTACCAACCTAACAACAACAAAACTCAGGTTATTTTTGGGTCCCCCCTCGTATGTCTTTTTTTTCGGTGGCATGGGTATATTAGCGAAAAGTAGGACAATTATAATGCGTGACATGGTATTACGTAAGGAATAAGCACCACAGTGAGATGAATTTACGTTATTTACGATACGTCAGCAAGCAAGCTAATAGCACCAGTCGGTCAGAAAGAGCAACACTGAAAGCGTACCGTGAGTCGGAAAGCGAGCAAATAGCACCACAAATACGGAAAGCCAGTGAGAAAGAGTAGCACTGGGAAAAATGGCGGGGAGGGGTGCTGTGTTTCTAAGGAGCGTCTGTGTTGAACCTTGATGCCATCTAACGGACATTGGCGATGGTAACTACAGAGAGAAGTGACATACAACCGCTACTGTGTTTGGGGAAAATGGTGGGGGAAGGATGGTGTCTTCTTAACGCGAGTCTCTGCTCAAACGTGTTGGCGTATAACGGACGTTGGCGAATGAAATACAGCACTATCAGTGCGTACGAGAAAGTGTGACGTGTGGAAACGTGGGTGTGTCAGCCGGTCACGCGCACACTGGGTCGTTCACGTTTTACATCCATACGGCAGTCCCCCTTCACCCGATCAAAGCACTCGGCCTTCTCATACAGGGTGACACAGAAAAACGAGATCTTTTGAAATGCGTAGTGGCAGCCATGTACGGTTGGCAGCACTGCGGAACAGGGACCTTGAGCTGTAAACAATCTCGCCATTTAGTAATTTAGTAATCAATTGCAAGGCAATCAATGGCAGCTGTGTGAGAATTGTTCGGTAACCGTGTCATCTCAAGATCCGGTCACATTCCCTGGCCTTCAAGATCACCGGATTTGTCCGTTTGTGATTTTTTCTTGTGGGGCTACCTTAAGAGTCGGGTCTACACGACTCGGCCAAGGACACTGAATGAATGGAAACAAAGAATTCAAGATGAAATTCGTGGTATCCCAGCTGAGAGGTTGCAGCGATCAATGGGGAACCTCAACAGCAGATTGGAAGAATGCATACGTACAGGAGGACGCCACCTACAGGACGTCATTTTCAGACATTGATAATTTGGATTGCTGTCTCTTAAAAGGCAAGTTGTAGTGCTTCAATTGTTGTCAATAAAATTTTTTTGTTGGATTTCTCCTATTTTTATTGGGTTTTTCAAAAGTTCCCGTTTTTCTGTGTCACCCTGTACTTGGACACTTCCACCATCTCTTGCCAATTTAAAGAAACATGAGTAAAGAGTAACGCACAGAGACCAAAGGTGCCACTAGATGGCGCCGCGGTGAACGTCTGTCGTAACGTGCGGCCATCTTGTCAATGATAAGTACGGGGACGTGTGCCGAACGTTGGGTCGGTGAAAAGGTGCCCTGCGGTTCACCACGAACATTTTTTCAAACCAAACATACCCCATGACCTCCATTTGGTCACAAAGGAGCCCCATCCCCAGTTTGGTGCAGATTTGTATGGCGGAGAAACAAACTTGCATACACACATCGACTCTGCTTTATATATTAGATTATATGTGAAAAGTCATTTGCTGTTTCTCTATATATGAATAAACCTATGCAGAATTTATCTTCATTTTTCTCTATACGTCATTTTCATTTTCTATTTAAACATATTCAGATATGTTGGAGGGTGGCAAATTGAATCACCGCCCGCCCCAAGCGGCACAAACTCTTCGCTACGCCACTGCACAAGACACAAGGTAAAGGCACTAAGAAGTATTTGAATTGACTTTCTTCTTCCTTACAGTGCCCTCCAAGCACCACAGCCACAGGTTTACAGGCAAATAAATAAACACACATGGACAGGGTGGCAGACCATCACAGGGTGAACACACACATACCCCAACCACACTGTAGGACGCATTTAGGAGCACCAATTCACTTAACCTGCATGTCTGTGAACTGTGAAAGAAAACCAGAGCACCCGGAGGAAACCCACACACACACGGAGAACATGCAAACTCCACACAGGGAGGACCCAGGAGACGAACCCTGGTCTCCTTACTGCCAGGCATCAGCGCTACCACTGCACCACTCTGCCACCCATTCAGAATACTTATTGGATTATTTATTTATATTTTTGTTTTTAGCATTTTCCTTTTTGTATTTATTATTCAGTTTGTAGTATTCCAAGCATCATTGTTAAAATCACAACCTGCAGCCTTTTAACTGTCAGTGCTCCTTTTCGAATAATTTTGACCGATGCTGTTATGGCGTTTAACTCAAGGACTGCATTCCAGATTTACTGCAAAAGAGCAGCAAACCACAAGTGTGCTGATCGCAGGGTATTGTCAAGGTTTCCGGTCCAATAAATCACTTTTATGAATGCTGCAGCACATATAACAGACAGACACTTTGTGCTGACATGGTAACACGCTATTGAAAATGGAATAAATTACAGCATGGCCCCCCGACAGGAAGTCAGGCCATTAAAGAGTAAACAGGGCAGATATTGGGGGGCTTCTGAGCAGCACTTAAGTGATTATTAGAAGATGATCAAAAAATGAAGATGCTGCGTCCTGTAAAAGTCAACACTAAAGAAAAAATGAAGCATGGTAGATTATTTTGACAGGAGCTGATCTGTGAGCCACTGGCATTTACCAAGAACCCCAAAATCAGTGTTTACGTGATTATTATCTGTGACACCGTGGGGACAACACACCGCTTCTGAGGGATTCATTTTGATGGTCGCTACAATGGCCTTCTATAGATAGATAGATAGATAGATAGATAGATAGATAGATAGATAGATAGATAGATAGATATGAAAGGCACTATATAATAGATAGATAGATAGATAGATAGATAGATAGATAGATAGATAGATAGATAGATAGATAGATAGATAGATAGATAGATAGATAGATAGATATGAAAGGCACTATATAATAACACACTCCAGAACAACTAAAAAACGAATTCTGACTCGACGGTCTCAGTCCCAGCGAGGCGCTAGACTGGCACATTGCCGTTTGTGTAATGAAGTCCCTGAGTATTTCTTGACACACTTCTGCTGAATATTTCATTGGCTGAAAGTCCTCAGTGTTGGTTTGTCAGAGACGGGATGTGCAGCATTGTTAATAATGGCACTCGGTTTTAATTTTCTCCGACCTCCAGGGGGTCCTGTGTGTTTCTTATAACTGGACCTGCCCTTTTAATCGGGATATTAGTTCAGCGGGCCTCTCTTGAAGTGATGTTACCAGCCCAGCACACAACATCATTGGAAATTGCACTGGCGATTCTCGTCTAGATTGTTCTGATTTATAGAAATGTGTGTTATGAAGCTTCTAATTCTAATTTGTAGGTAAGAAGTGTGTTAAGTCCAGGAGAGATCATTTGTCATGGTTCCTGCCTCCTTATTGACTCCACAGTGGAGCCATTGATAAAGTGGAGGAAGGTGGGTGGTAGGGCTCTTCCTAAAGAGTCAATCTATTGTTCCTACACCAGGCCACAAGCTGTCTGATCATCTCTCTGTAAAGAGGTCTACCACTGCTGAGCCGTCTGTGAACTTAATGGGGTGGTTTGTGCTGTGCAACAATCATGTGTAATCAGGATTAAGGGTAGGGGACTTGAGATGCAGCCCGTGCATGACACCAGTGCTCAGACAGGATGGTATTTGATGTACTGTTTCCAGATTAGGGTTTAATCTGTCAGGAAGTCTAATTTCCAAATGTATAGATAGGATTTCAGGCCCAGTAGAGTAAGCTTTTCCACACGGTGCTGAGAAGTTATCATATTGAACGTGGACCTGAAGTTCAAACATAGCAACCACATGTATGTGTCTCTGTCTACCTTCCAGGTGTGCCAGGCTCAGATGGAGGGCAATGGCTATGGTGATTAGGACGGCCATCAATCTGTGTTCACGCAGGGAGCAGCACCTAGACGTTACTATCTAAGCATGTAGCAGGAGAACAAAAGGATAAGGCTTAACAAATCCCGATTTATACGATCATGAAGAGGACTCTCCTCTTTTGCCCCAAATTCAACATCCTGTTAACATCAAATCACAATGGAGCTGGGAAACTGTGAGGCATTCTTGTGCAGATAAGAGGCCAAGTCAAGGGGAAAAGGAAGGTACAACATCATATTTTTATGCAGGCATTAATAACGTTAAATATCATTAATCTAACCTAAGACAGCTTTTTTTTTCTATAAAATAATGTTTTTTCATTCCTCAATTCCCAAACAACAACTGGACATTTTTCATCTCGTCATATAAGGGACAGCTTGTAATTCCTCTGGCTTCATTATCTTCTTTCCATAGATAATTTCAGACCCCAGCATATCCTCCCTAACAGATGACCAGGTAGCGCCCACTCGGAGCATGAAGATGTTGATGGAAAGTAAATTATGGTGTCAACCTTAATAAGACAAACGACCTTCTCGATACCATTTAACTCTTCCAGCATCTGGCGGACGGACTTTGAATCAACACAAACCTGACAAATGACCCATAACGTCACAGCCAAGGATGTCGGTGCGTTTGTAAATAAAGTTAACATACGTAGGAAAGTCGCACACCTGTCTTTAAAGGGTCCCGCGCTTAAGTCATGAGGTTGACGGAATTGCCAGCAGAGCGTAAAGGCAGGATTGTGTCGAGGCACAGATCTGGAGAAGGCGACAAGGAAAACTTCCTGCAGCACTGAAGATTTCTCAAGAGCATAGTGGCCTCCATAATTCTTAAGTAGAACAAGTTTTGAACAACCAGCGTATGTCAGAGAGCTGGTTGCTTGGCCAAACCGAGCAATGGGAGGAGAAAGGTCTTGATAAGAGAGGTGTCTAATGATACAATGGTCACTCTGGCTGTACTCCAGAGAACTTGTGCAGAGAAGAGAAAACCCACCATCACCATAACCCTTCACTGATCAAACATGACACTTCCTAGAGCTGGCCAAACTAAGCAATCACGAGAGAAGGGCCACAGTAAGTGAAGTGACCGAGAACATGATGGTCAATCTGGCTGAACCCGTTTAGAGCGGGGAGAAACTTCCAGAAGGATAACGACTACTGCAACACTTCTAGCTCTGGACTTTATGGTAGATTGGCCAGACAGAAGCCTCTTCTCCGTATAAGAGACATGGAAGCCCAATTGGAGATGGCAAAAAAGGCACCTAAAGGACTCTCAGACTGTGAGAAACAAGATTCTCTGGTGTGGTGAAACCAAGATTAGAGTCATGTCTGGAGGAAACCAAGTATTGCTTATCATCTTGGTGGCAGCAGTAGCATGGTGGGGGCTTAGGGATCGTGAGACTAGATAGGATTGAGGGAAAACTAAATAGAGCACAGTATACAGAGATATTTCTGATAAATAGCATCTGCTCTGGAGCTCAGACTTGGCCAAAAGCTCCCCTTTCACAGAACAAAAGCAAAGACAACACAAGAGTGGCTTAGGGACATCTCTGGAGGGAATGTTCTGGAGCGGCCCAGTCTGAGCCCGGAGACTTGAAGAGAACTGAAAATAGCTGTCCACCAATGGTCTCCATCCATCCTGAGAGAGCTTGAGAAGTTCTGCAGTAAAGAATGGGAGATAGTCCTCAAATCCAGGTGTGTGAAGCTTTTCATGACACATCCAAGAAGACTCCAGGGCTCTAATCGCTGCCAGAGAAATTTCAATTACTTATCTTTAAGAAATGTACAAAAATTTCTAAAACCCTGTTTTCGCTTTGTCATTCTGTGGTCTTGAGTGTTGCTTGACAAGGGAAAAAAATGAATGTAAACGATTGTAGGACATAACGTGTAAAGAGGAAAGGGGTCTGAAGACCTTCTGGATCCACTGGAAGCGAGTCCGCACTATGTTGAGTTTATGCGGCCAATGTGGCCGTCTTTGTTGCTTCAGGCTTTGATTTGCGTTTAAAATCAGATTTGTCTCCGATCAGACTTCACTTGAAGTTACTTTGGAAAATTTAGAGGATGTGTCAGATGGAAGGACCTCTATGGGGCACCACCTTCCCCGGGACACTAGAGGGCAGCCGGGCAGTTGGAGTTTGGACCAGTCCTAATGGGTTCTGGGGCGGCATGGTAGTGCAGTGGTAGCGCTGCTGCCTCTCGGTAAGGAGACCTGGGTTCCACTCACTGTGTGGAGTTTGCATGTTCTCCCCGTGTCTGCATGGGTTTCCTCCTGGTGCTCCGGTTTCCTCCCACAGTCCAAACACATGCAGGTTAGGTGCATTGGCGATCCTAAATTGTCCCTAATATGTGCTTGGTGTGTGGGGGTGTGCCCTGTGGTGGGCTGGCGCCCTGCTGGAGGCTTGTTCCTGCCTTATGCCCTGTGTTGGCTGGGATTGGCTCCAGCAGACCCCCGTCACCCTGTGTTGGGATATAGAGGGTTGGACAATGACTGACTGACTGACAGACAAATGAGAGGATAGAGAACATAAAGGGTTGGAGCACCAAAAGTGTTCCCCATATAATTGAGGACAAACATTTACGATAAGGTACAAAATAAACACGTGACTTATAGGAGGGAGTGGTGGCTCTGTGGCTAAGGATCTGCACTGATATCTGGAACGGGTTCAAATCCCATTACTGCCAGAATGGATCCCTTTGAGCAAGGCCCTTAACCGGGGTCCTGTGCGATGGGATGACCCTGCAAGCATTGGCGATCCTAAATTGTCCCTAGTGTGTGCTTGGTGTGTATGTGTGTGCCCTGTGCTGGGTTGGCGTCCTATCCGGGGATTTGTTCCTGCCTTGCGCCCAGTGATTGGCTGGGATTGGCTCCAGCAGACCCCCATGACCCTGTAGTTAGGATATAGTGGGTTGGATAATGGATGGATGGATGGATGGTTTGCGTCGTTGGCGCAGTGGTAGCGCTGCTGCCTCGCAGTTAGGAGCCCTGAGTTCATTTTGGTCCTCCCTGTGTTGGAGTTTGCATGTTCTCCCCGTGTCTGCGTGGGTTTCCTCCCACAGTCCAAAGACATGCAGGTTAGGTGCATTGGCAATCTTAAATTGTCCCTAGTGTGTGCTTGGTGTGTGTGTGTGTGCCCTGCGGTGGGCTGGCACTCTGTCCGGGTTTTGTTCCTTCCTTGCGCCCTGTGATTGGCTCCAGCAGACCCCCGTGACCCTGTAGTTAGGATATAGCGGGTTGGACAATGACTGACTGACTGACTGACTGTTGGGTTCTGTGGGTTCCTACCTTGGACTTTCAGCACATCTGGGAGTGACCCCATATCTGGCTAAAGAGCCACCAGGAACACTCCCAGGAACAACAACATTAAAGGAGCCACCACACGTCGCTCGGGGAGGAGGAAGACGAAGCTTGGCAGAGAAGGAATGGAGGCAGAAGGACCGAGAGTGACCCGAGGGAGAAGGAAGGGACTCCTGTGTCTCGTATACTTTGGTGCTATTCTGTGTTGTGCTCTGGGGAGCGAGGAAAGGTGCTTCCCCAGCTCTGAATAAAAAGGATGTTGTGTTCCGGTCAGGACGGCTGTCTCACAAAGGACAGAATAGGCAGACTTTGTTAGGCTGAACGGCCTGTTCTCATCAAAATGTTCCTACGAGTAACGCTCAGAGTTTTGCTACTGCTGCACAAAACTAAATTGCCACCTTGTATGTGCATATCACTTCCATGCGTGATCGTTCATTTTCACTTCTCCGTCCAGTGGTGACGGCCACTGTGGAAACAAGCCGAGGCTGGTCACTCGAGGCCACCCTATTTTTAGCAACTTTTTCCATCTTCTTTTCCTTTTGCATTTCCAGACACTCTGGCACCAGCTAGAAATCTCTCCGAGTTCTGTCCCTCTGCACTTCATATCCTCAGATCGGACCTCCGAGACTGAAAGCACTCACTTTACCATTTGAGATAAAAGGGAACTCCCCGCCTGGGGCGGATCTATTATCAAACTAATGAAGCTAAAGCTTCAGGACTCCTTATCCCAGAGGGTCCCCAGGAGCAACTTTAATCCACATTTATTTTGGGTGTCTACCCTATGAGAAGTGGTTCTTAAACAACCATAATATTAATATTATAGTGTGATTCAGTACAACATGGATGATCCACTGTGGAGACCCCCTAAAAGGGAGCAGCCGAAAGAAGGTGAATTAATTCAGTATAGCAAAAGTAATTACATTTTAAATAAAAACTGTAGTGCTCTGTCACGGAACAATCCCTCTGATGAAGATCACAGGGGTTATCCAGACTTGTTGCTAGTTGAGTAGGGCCCCCCATAACAGTTCAAGCTTCAGGGTTCCAAAAATGAAGTTCCACTATTGTGCTCGTGACCAAGCAGAATTTTGAAATTAAAAATGGAACTGCAAGGGAATTAGATCAGCAAATACAGTAAATTCAAGTGAGAGCGGTGGTCCGGACACAGAAGAGAATCTGTAGCTGAAGCAAAGTTCATTCATTTACACCTGCATGAACGTGCATCACAATCGGATGGCAGTTAGTTACAGTACCCTTAAAAGAGAAGGGGGGGACAGGCGCTGGTGGGGAGGCACACATTTAAAGCTGGTCCGCCATCACATTTAATACAAGTGCCGTGTGAAACTTCCCCCCTAAGTGTTTGTCCTGCTTTGTTACATTATACACCCATCCATTATCCTAACTACAGGGTCACGGGGGTCTGCAGGAGCCAATCCCAGCCAACACTGGGCGCAAGGCAGGAAACAAACCCCGGGCAGGGCGCCAGCCCACCGCAGGACACACACGAGGGACAATTTAGGATCGCCAATGCACCTCACCTGCATGTCTCTGGACTGTGGGAGAAAACCCACGCAGATGCAAACTCCATGCAGGGAGGACCAGGGAAGCGAACCCGGGTCTCCTAACTGCGAGGCAGCAGCGCTACCCACTGCGCCATCGTGCCGCTAGTCGCATTATAAAGGATTATAAATATTTATCAACTTATATACACACCACAACAGCAGCTGAGCAATGCACAGAACTGGGACATACTTACCCTAAAAGAATGAAGGCTGTTATGACAGCAAAAGGTGTCTTGACAAAGTATCACCAAGAACACGGGGACACAGTTGGAAACTTGTGAAGGGTAAATTTCGCACAAACATTAGGAAGTTTTTCTTTACACAAAGAACGATATTCACTTGGAATAAGCTACCAAGTAGTGTGGTAGACAGTAAGACGTGAGGGAATTTCAAAACTCGACTTGATGTTTTCTTGGAGGATACAAGTGGATAGGACTGGCGAGCTTTGTTGGGCTGAATGGCCTGTTCTCGTCTAGATTGTTCTAATGTTCTTCTAATGTATCAATGCGTAGGGCTTTGAATACTTGGGCAAACACGAACTTTGCAGTTTTAAATATCTACAGAAAATTGCACATTTGGACTTTGGAAATGAATTGTTACAGCATAAGAGAGAATACTGAAGGGATGACTATGTGGACAAATCTTTCGTCATGCAGAAAATTATGACAACTTTCAAGGGGATTGCAGACTTTTGCATGGCACTGTATTTCTGTTGCTTAGGCAGCTCATGCCAATGTATGTAGTATTGTACAGATGACTCAGTCAGTCAGTCATTATCCAACCCACAGGGTCACAGGGGTCTGCTGCAGCCAATCCCAGCCAACACAGGGTGCAACGCAGGAACAAACCCCGGGCAGGGTGCCAGCCCACCGCAGGGCACACACACCCACACACCAAGCACACACTAGGGAGAATTTAGAATCACCAATGCACCTAACCTGCATGTCTTTGGATTGTGGGAGGACACCCATGCAGACACGGTGGGGAACATGCAAACTTCACGCAGGGAGGACCTGGGAAGTGAACCCGTGTCTCCTAACTGTGAGCCAGCAACGCTACCATTGCGCCACCATTCCGCCCCAGAACCCAACAGTACTGGTCCAAACTCCAACTCCCCGGCTGCCCTCTAGTGTCCCAGGGAAGGTAGTGCCCCATAGGGCAGTGTTTCCCAACCTCGGTACTGAGGGCACACTGTGGCTGCAGGTTTTTGTTCCAACCAGCTTCTGTTTTTAGTCCGACTCCTGGGCTAATTAAGTGATGTGTTATTTCCCAAGTTCTGTGTTTTGGGAACAATATCGAAATTAGAAAACCAAAGTTTGGTATATATATTAAAATGTACCAAGCAGTTATAATGTTTTTTTTTTTTAATCTTGATTTTCATTCTATTTTTCTAAGTGTTCTAATTGTTTAATTAATCCATTATTTACTAAAATAACGCTAAAGTATTCCGTGTTGTTTGCCTGGGTGTCTGCTCTGCTCATTTTTAATTGTCATTAAGAAGATAAAGCGAAGGGGAAAAACTGCACAGAGAAAAGGAAAAATATAATGAAATCAACAAAAGAGAGTTCAGCATTTAAATCAATAGCAAAAGCAGAAAGATTTCTAAATGTCTTATAAATGTACAAGTCATGCTGCTGTGCTTTTCTGAATGTAGAATGAAATAAAAATAATCCCAGCTAGATAAATGAGATCAGTGCTATCAGGTGTTGTCACTGATTAGGAATCTGGTTGGAACAAAAACCTGCATCCACAGTGGAACCCCAGGACCGAGGTTGGGAGACACTGCCATAGAGGTCCTTCCATCTGACACACCATGTAAATTCTCCAAAGTAACTTCAAGTGATGTCTGATCGGTGACAAATCTGATTTTAAATGCAAAGCAGACACGGGGAGAGCATGCAGACTCCACGCACCCAGGAAGCGAACCCAGGTCTCCTTACTGCGAGCCTGCAGCGCTACCACTGCGCCACCGTGCCACCCCAGAACCCAACAGTACTGGTCCAAACTCCAACTCCCCGGCTGCCCTCTAGTGTCCTGGGAAGGGTAGTGCCCCATAGAGGTCCTTCCATCTGTCTGTGCCACTGTGCCGCCAACAATATAGTCCAAATTGTATATATACATTATAGTAATGGATGACATGCAGAGATCGGTATCCTGGCTGGGAATTGGCATAGTCGGCAGGATTTCTCTAGCCATCTGCTTGGTTGGGACCTGTACAGTATAAATTTATTGTGATCAAAACCCTGACACAGCTTTGTATTAGCTTTTTTATTTTTATTTTTTAAATGTGACGGTTATACCTGAAATAAATGGGGGACAAAAACTGCAAACAAGAGTAGGAAACCCTCAGGAAACAAGTTGCCTGAAAATATTGTGTTCCTGCTGACTCACGGGGAAGAATTGGATGATGCACGGATGGCACAGGATGTTGCAGAAATCAAAACAAAGATCTAAAGAGGACTGCCGTCCAAAGGAGAACGGATGGGATATCCTTATGAAGGTAGTAAGAGCGTGAGACCCCTTATAGGGTCATGTGTTACTGTTGCTCTAGCCCAAGTGAGAATGGAAATTATGACAGTGGCGCAAGGAGCCTCGCGACAGAAGAAGCACCCAGGGTTTCTCTCCTGTTTCCATCATTACAGTTTGTGACATCCAGGCAGTGAGAGCCGCTGCTACGAGGGTCAGCAGCTCGGACATGGTTGGAAACACTGCCCTTATAGGGTGCAGGAGGATGACCAGCTCTAGGTTAACCCTTAAACTGCCACATACTTGGGGGGTGGTTAATGCACCCCCAGATGCCAAACACTTTTTTGCTGCATTTTTTTAAGTAAACGTCACAATTCACAAAGAAAATGTGAAATTTTAATTGAACACGCGATTTTTTTGCATGTAAAGAGCATCACAATTACTGCAACGCTGATCATTTTACACACTGCCAATGAACTGTATTTTGAGGTTGAAACTCTTCCCAGTTTACTGATGGATTTGTCTTCCATACAAAATGACTCCCATCACGCGAGTCATTTATCATGAGGCTCAATAAAATATTGTGTCCTCCTCTTTAGAAGACACCAGATATGGCGAGGCCAATAAATAATTCACAGTGATCAAGACAAAGATTCTAATGAACTTTCTGGCTAACATGGCTGCTTTCTAATGAATAATGTCTGTTCTTTAGAAACAAGCTATCTGCACCATTACTCTTGATTTCCCTTGTTAAACAATGTTGATTAGCTGCTCTACAGCTGTGGACCATCTGATCCGAAGCCTAGACCGTTGTCAAGCTCTGACCATCCGCTCATTCCATCTACAGTTTCTCTATATCTCTTTACTCTATGGTGCTGTTCTGACACGGTGAGGATGTGCAAAATGAAGGGCAAAGGTCCAGGAAATGAACGAGAGAGCTCAAACCCAGTGAAAATACTGAAGGCAGTACTGAGGGGCTTGTTAATGAAACCAAAAACTAGCAAAGTCAGAGCCAGAAGAAACGAAAGCAACGCACTTAGGAGGTCTTCTGGTTATATTCACAAAGTTGGAGGCTCTCGTCATGACTTCCGTGGACACCGCCCCTCACAACCCAAGGCAGCGTGTAGCATCCAACAATTGTTTCTATAATTTGCTTGAACATTCCGGTTGATTTTGCGACTTCTCTCATCTTGCTAAGTATCATACAAGATTCATTTGTGCGAATCCAAGAGAGAGGCTCCGTTCCAGTCGCTCTACCTCTTGCCACATGTTAGAGTGTACTTTGCCTTCACTTAGCTAGTGATACCTGTTTGTTCAGCAGACATTATCATCTAGAGATTGTTAAGGAGTAACGTTTGATGTTTTTGAGAGAGAAATCAGAGCTACAGCTACGTGTGTTTTAGAAGGTAGCTGCTCATTGGCAGAAATATCACGATCTTCTGTCAGACCTGAACACAATCAGATACAGTGGCAACATTCAATGGAGAGTATCTACCTTCTGCTTAGCCACAGTTACATTTTTTTATTGAATTTTAAAGTTTTTCCTGTTTCACTACTATGTATTATATAATGCCTTTCATATCTACATATCTATCTATCTATTATATAGTACCTTTCATTTGTTATCTATCTATCTATCTATCTATCTATTATATAGTGCCTTTCATACCTATTTATCTATCTATTATATAGTGCCTTTCATATCTATCTATCTATCTATCTATCTATCTATCTATCTCTTATCCTGCCTACTATACTAAAATCTATCTATCTATTATATTATAACTTTCACATATCTATCTATCTATTATATAGTGCCTTTCATATCTATATATCTATCTATCTATTATATAGTACCTTTCATTTGTTATCTATCTATCTATCTATTATATAGTGCCTTTCATACCTATCTATCTATCTATTATATAGTGCCTTTCATATCTATCTATCTATCTATCTATCTATCTCTTATCCTGCCTACTATACTAAAATCTATCTATCTATTATATTATAACTTTCACATATCTATCTATCTATTATATAGTGCCTTTCATATCTATATATCTATTATATAGTGACTTTCATATCTATCTATCTATCTATCTATCTATCTATCTATCTATCTATCTATTTATCTATCTATTATATAGTGCCTTTCATATCTATCTATCTATCTATCTATCTATCTATCTATCTATCTATCTATCTATCTATCTATCTATCTATCTCTTATCCTGCCTACTAAAATCTATCTATCTATTATATTATAACTTTCACATATCTATCTATCTATTATATAGTGACTTTCATATCTATCTATCTATCTATCTATCTATCTATCTATCTATCTATCTATCTATCTATCTATCATATAGTGCCTTTCATATCTATCTATCTATCTATCTATCTATCTATCTATCTATCTATCTATCTATCTATCTATTATATAGTGACTTTCATATCTATCTATCTATCTATCTATCTATCTATCTATCTATCTATCTATCTATTATATAGTGACTTTCATATCTATCTATCTATCTATCTATCTATCTATCTATCTATCTATCTATCTATCTATCTATCTATCTATCTATCTATCTATCTATCATATAGTGCCTTTCATATCTATCTATCTATCTATCTATCTATCTATCTATCTATCTATCTATCTATCTATCATATAGTGACTTTCATATCTATCTATCTATCTATCTATCTATCTATCTATCTATCTATCTATCATATAGTGACTTTCATATCTATCTATCTATCTATCTATCTATCTATCTATCTATCTATCTATCTATCTATCTATCATATAGTGCCTTTCATATCTATCTATCTATCTATCTATCTATCTATCTATCTATCTATCTACCCACCCACCCTTTGGTCTTGTCTGACCCAAGCCTGCACTTACAGTGCCCCCTGCTTGTTCATCTGGGTGTTCCCAGCCTCCAGTCTTTAGCATCATACACGGAAACCCCTGTTAAGGTTCGTATCTACCATAAAACCGCTGACTACTATAATGACTATTAACTCGGACTTCCATGGATGACAAACTATTTATTTATTTTTTTCCCTGATTGTGCCTGGCAATTCATGCTCAGTAATTCAAATGGAGTCTCCAAATCAGAGAGACAAGTTTCCTCCCTCCCAATAGCTATCTGAATATTTCTTAATTGTTTTGCCAGAAATGCAGTAAGGATTTATGCACCATTTTTACGATATAAATTTAGGCCACTCCTGGCATAGGCCTCTGCCTGGCTGCACCTCAAAAATGATTAGAGATGAGTTTCGTCCCAGTTGACCTCAGTGAGACCTCCAATTTTAATACCTACCACAGTGTGACCCTCGACTTGTCAGGGACAGTAATTTAAACATCACAAGATGAAGTGAATTGTGGGGATTCCAGCATTTGAGCCTGTGCAGCATCTCCCATCACAAGGTTTAAATTTTCACCGTTGTGGATGCCAAATGCAAAGCGTAACATGACCTGACAATTTAATTTCAGGTCGTGATTTCTCAATCCCAAACAGTCTTGTTTATCATTACATGTGATGAGAATGAAAGAAAAAAATTCTAACAAAAAAAGAAAAAAATATAAATCATCCCGGGGAATGTGAGCCTACTGTAAATCTTGCAACAACATCCAGCTCCTTCTTTGGCATAGAAATGGAGCTCTCTTTACAATTGCCAGGAATATAAAGATCCTCAGTATTTAAGTGCAGCACATTGCAAATATGCAAAAATATTGACCGTGTCCACCACTTAACTACTCCTGTGCCCATTTGACGGGGACCCAGGCAGACATTGTTAGAGGTGGCACCAAATGTCACGTATCTGTTGGTCCTTTTGGAGCCAGGAAGTCTCCATGACCCGAGCAAGATTCCACTTCAGTGGCACAGCTGAGCATAAAAACACCCTGGACCCCTCAGCCTGGATAAAGAAAATTCATTAAGATTTCTTTGTGCACTCATTCTGTATGTTCAGAAATGTTCTGAACTCTTGTTTCAGTTTCTTTCTTTACATTTCTTTCCCAGAGGACTGATACTACAAATTCAATTCAATAAAATTACTCAGCCACATTGGTCACACTGGACGTTTTGATCACACAAATCCATGTTTGTTTCATTTTTACAAAGAAACACGCAGACCTCCAGTCTGACGCCACAATGCTGCCCGTCTGTTCAGTGTGTCGAACGCAGCATGTTCCTATTACAAAATTGTTCATCACCACTGTTCACTCTGCCATGACACTGTGTCGATCACTGCACGTTTCTGTTTCAGAGTCATTCGTCACGGTTATTCTTTCAGCCATATCACTTGTCAATCAGTGTCAGTATCCCGGATCAGAGCAGAATTGTTTGTGGCTCTGCCGCCATGCTTCTCCTGTCAGCTATGGCACACGTCCATGTTGCTGCCTGGCGTGAGAAGGACCTGAAGTTGAATTTCATGGCCACGATGGCCCATCTGACCGATTTATGAGTGATATTATGTGTATCATGGCATAAATCCTTAATTGAGACCAAGATATTGTGTCAAAGCTCAGGGGTGTGTGAGTTTTTGCGTGACAGACAGGCGTCCCTTAGCATTTTATACATATAGAAGATGTTTGATCTAATGTGTCACCATAAGTGCTCAATACTCTTCTTTCTTATATGTATTTGTACTAACTCTATGCTTATGTTCCAACGGAAAATGACATCAGACTTGAGTTGACCACGTTCAAGTAACACATTGAAAAAAACAGTAAGGATGTGTCCAGGAAAAAAGTTGTTGTTCTTGCTCCATCGGAATAAATGGCACATGATAACAATTTGTGAATTTCCCCTTGGGATTAATAAAGTATCTATCTATCTATCTATCTATCTATCTATCTATCTATCTATCTATCTATCTATCTATCTATCTATCTATCTATCTATCTATCTATCTATCTATCTATCTAATCCTGCCAACTATGCTATCTATCTATCTATCTATCTATCTATCTAATCCTGCCAACTATGCTATCTATCTATCTATCTATCTATCTATCTATCTAATCCTGCCAACTATATCTATCTATCTATCTATCTATCTATCTATCTATCTATCTATCTATCTATCTATCTATCTATCTAATCCTGCCAACTATGCTATCTATCTATCTATCTATCTATCTATCTAATCCTGCCAACTATGCTATCTATCTATCTATCTATCTATCTATCTATCTATCTATCTATCTAATCCTGCCAACTATGCTATCTATCTATCTATCTATCTATCTATCTATCTATCTATCTATCTATCTATCTATCTATCTAATCCTGCCAACTATGATATCTATCTATCTATCTATCTATGCAGTATTTTACACATCAAATCCAATCCATAGCCAAAATTCCTTGGATTGAACTTGGACAGTGCTATTTGTACAACTGATTTAATGAGACGCGATTAAGTGCCAATAAACAGTATAATACTACAGCTTTCACTAAAGTTTGCAGTGTACGTTGCCATTTTGGACTAACGTCGTGATCTGAAGTCAAACCCCAAGGTTCCGAATCTGACTTAAGGGGCCATTCCAGTTGAAACTTAACACTAGGAATTTGGAAATCCCGACTTCCCACTTCATAGAGAACACAGCATATGTTACATGATTGTGTAAGTTGTTATGTGTTTTTAAAGTTATGTCGTCGTCGCTCCATAAAACCTGCTGACAACCCAAAATTACCTCACGGGACAATACTAATAATAGAAATTTGGATGGGAGCATCAGTAGGCTTTGCACCCCAGAAAGCAAGTTACCCAGACTATTCTGAAACCTTTCAGTAGTTACGATAGTAATTGACGAGAACACTTCATAATGAATTGTAGAATTACGGTATTTGAGGGTTCCTCCTGAGTGCCTCGTTCTGTCGCACGATTTGACTCAAAAACTGATCAGCTGATCGTCAACTTGTAGCAGGTGTCAGCTTCGAATTTGATATTTTTCCATCCAGCCGTTTTAGTTCTAGACTGTCTTCAAGAAACTGTGACACACAGACAGACAGACACCTATCATTGACATATCAATGTTTTTAGTATCAGGGGACTCAAAAACCTCGAGATCCATAGAAAACCGAAGATCGAAATTTTTGACGACTCTGAAGCTTTTGCTCCTCTGCCATAGATGATAGGTTAGGGTGGGGAAGGGTGCAAAGCAAAAACGTATTAAAACTAAACTGAATTGAACTTAATATATTCATTTAAAAGACTTATCTTATAGAAGGAACTGGTGGCATCAAGCTAGAACAGATTTTCCTGTCCTTGTAACGATTCCATGTTTTTTTCCATGTTTCCCAGCATTTCAATTCAATTCCTTCAGATTGCAATTCCCAAGATTTACTTCCAATAAGCCAGGCACCCAAATTGCATTTACTCTTCATTCGAGGAGCCGTGGCTTTGATTAACACACTTCACAGACCCTAAACCTAATCACGGCAACATCACACCTCAAATACATGATGGGAATTATTTTCAACACGTGAAGCAATTTAATTTTGATAAAACGGTCTGGGCTGACAAGTACACACACTAATTGTTTCACTTGTGGTTCTGATTCTGTTCAGCACAGACCTTCTGTCACGTTGATCATTACGACTGTTATTTCAGCGTTATTGTCAGAAATCGGTTTTTCAAGTGAAAATGGAACAAATCCTAGCCGATAACATCACCCACGATCACGTGACATGTTTTTACAGTAGTTATTCTAACTTCACAATGTTTATTCTTCATAGTACAGTAAATGCTAGCAGTTAGGTAATCTCATGGCTCCGTCAGCAGCTTTTTGAAAGAGCCCAGCAAAGACCAACCCCGTTTAAAATGTTAAACTAGACCTAAAACCGTGGATGGCCACTTTGACATGACTGGTTCGATTCTTTTGATGAGGTCTCTCGTGAAAACTTTTTTAGCTAAATGTAAAACGAGAGAAAAAAACTTCATGTAGATATCTGTAGTTCAATTTGAGATATCTAAAACACATTTCCAGTTATCTTAAAAAGCAATTCGACCAGGGGTCCCCAACTCCAGTCCTGGAGGGCCCCAGTGGCTTGAGGTTTTCATTCTAACCCTTTTCTTAATTAGTGGCCTGTTTTTGCTCCTAATTAACTTCTTGAATTGTTTTTTTTTTTTTTCCTTAAGTAGCAGCCAAAGAATAATGAGATACAAAACATGACCAGCAAACTGTGCCCACCATACAATATCTGAAAATAAAAAGGGTGGAGGTCTCTGGAATGTTGCTCTGCTCAGATCCCCAAAATATTTTATCAAGAGAAAGATCAACAAGCCATGGAATTCAAGAACGGGTTTCATTAACGACAAGATTCAGCGCCCAATTAAGCAACTGGTTGGAGTTTGAGGCCCTGACTTATTTGGTCTTCGTTTCATTTCTGTTTTGGTGCCATTTAGGGAAAAAAACAAAGCAATTCAGAGGAACAAGTCTTAAAAAACCAAGACAATTAAAAGGAATGGAAAAGGAGTTAATTAGCAGCAAAAACAGGCCACTAATTAAGAAAAGGGTTTAGAATGAAATCCTGCAGCCACTGCGGCCCTCCAGGGCTGGAGTTGGGGACCCCTGGTTTAGACATATCATATATGAAGTGTTGTATTTACGTACGGGCTGTCAAGGATGCCAGGGGTGATGAACCGGCCGGGACGCCTTGAGGGACCGGAAGTGGGCGTGCGCCCATCTGGGATCACTTTGGGGGCCGCCACCCTGGTTGCTTTAGGGGCCACGGGTTGGGGGCTTGGAAGCCCAACCCTGTAGGGGCCCGTGATCACTGCCAGGGGGTGCCTTGGGAGCCCTGGACCTCAGCACTTCCGCCACTCCAGGAAGTGCTGGGGGGAAGAGGAGCAAGAACACCCGGAGGACTTCCGGCTACACAGTTGGTGCTTCTGCCACACGGGGGTGTGTCGGCGGAAGCTCGTCAGGAAGCACCTGGAGCCCATCCGGGCGTATATAAAAGGGGCCGCCTCCCTCCAGTCGAGGGCCAGACTCGGGTGTAAGTGGACGGAGCTCGGAGGAGAGGAGTGGAGGCGGTCTGAGGACTGAGCAAGGCATTGTTGTGCGGCCAGGACTTTAAGGGGTGATTGGTGCTGCGGCACTGGGGTTGTGCACTTTACTAATATTGTAAATATTGTAAATAAACGCGTGTGTGGAGAAACAACATGTCTGCCTGTCTGTGTCCGGGCTGTACCCCACAGGGCATATAAGTCGATCATAAAATCAGACCCCGACTTATACGCCCGTTCATAAATGCGACACTTCATTTTTTTTTAACATCTTCTTGCCTCCTCCAATCGCACATCAGTTTCTCAGAAACATCGAATTTTGTTGCAGCAGCACGGTTACCAATTTCTTTCACTACTTCAATGACATTTCATTTAAAATCTGCTTAATGTTTTCTTCTGATCGAACACTCCATCGTGGATAAGGGATGCTCTTACGATAAAGGTGTATGAGGGTGTGAGATACGAAAAACACAAATCAGTGCAAAGGTCGCTTCGGAATAGTTCGGGTATCACCGTGTGGTCACGTAGGCACAATAGAGAGATCGAGATGTTAGGAGCACACGCTGATACAGCACAATGCCGCACCAACATAGACAAAAAAAAGGCCGTGTGCTCCGTGGTGACTCTCTCAGGTAGGTGTTAGCTTATCGTAATCTCTTGGACCAATAGCGCAAGTTTTCCGCATTCGACTTATATGAACGACATTATAAAATACCAGAAATTATACAGTAAAATCAAGCCCCGACTTATCCGCGAGTATATACGGTATCTGTAAATATTAATGTGGCTTGACATCAATATCTGGAAAAACATCTATTTCAAGATATCTAAAACCCATTTTAACATGCAGAATCTCATACAGATTTCCAGATATCTTCAAATGATACAACTGTACACTTTCGAGAGATTTGAAAATGTTTTTGAGATACCTTGAAATGTATTTGCAGTATCTCATAAAAGGATTACTTATATCTAAAATATGTTGATTTCAAGATATTCATTTTGAGATATCTCATCTACATCTAACTTCCTATAATCCACTTCTAGCCCTTAAACTCTGGAATCTCTAATCCATCTATTAAATCTCTTATCATCTGGCTGGAGGCAGAGAATTCCTAAAAACACGGTTGACCAATGAGTGAGTTTGTTACTTTTGTTTGCTGATTTCCCAATCCCAGTTTCACTCTATTAAATGCAGCCATGTTCCAGCAACTGTAGTGGAAGGATGCTGTGGATGGTGGGACTGTATGTGCTTGGAGATCATTCTGGTTTGACACGAATGAGGGTCTGTATGTCGGAGGGCCGGTGAAAATTAGCGGACTCCAAGTGAGGAACATGGATGTTGATAACCCCAAGGGGTTAGGGTTATTTATAGCAAATTATTTTGTTGTGGTTGTGTGAATTATTACAACTGTGCTGCTTATAAATTTTAAAAAATGAGGAGCAGAGCCATCTTACCTTGAGGGACAGAGCTCCGTACTGCAGGTTCTGGACATCTTGGGGGGCCTGTTGGAAGCATCGCAATGAGAATCCGCCACGATTTGCCCGTCCCGCTTGTTAAGACACACCACAATGGCTTCTTGCTTTCCTGTTGACAAGAACAGGTCAGGCTGAAATGAAAGATCTTGCCTTGCTTAACGGAGACTTCCCAGATCACCAGGCATATAAAGGCTTAAGCATATTAATGTATGTCATGCTACTTAATCAAAACACTTTTACGGTTTTCCATCTTTCCTACCTAACTGAATACTATAATCTCTATAGATATCAAATCGAAAACAGTTGTCTGTCTCTCTGTCTGCCTTAAAGGGTTACAAATAATTGTAAATACAAAAATGACTGATAGATAAGCAAATATCTTCCGCAAAATGGGCTAATTTTTTTTACAGTCCCAGAACATATGACGTAGCGAGGCCACAGAGTTACGTGGCACCATTCACAATTAAAGATCAAATCTGTCTATATGTAAAATCCAATGTCTGTCTGTCTATCTGTCCACTTTAAATTAGCAAAAATCTCAAGTAAACTTTTTACAAGTTGTCATTATGGGGTGTTGTGTGTAGAATTCTGAGGAAAAAAATGAACTTAATCCATTTTGGAATAAGGCTGTAACATAACAAAATGTGGGGAAAGTGATGCGCTGTGAATACTTTCCGGATGCATTGTCTCATACTAAGGATTTATATGATTTGCTTCATAAATTAAATATGACTACTGACACTTTACAAATCTACTTTGTATGTGTATATGCACTACGCCCAGAAACTTTCATGCATTTGATAGAACTGATTCCATTTTTAAGAACATACCATTAAATTGATTTAAAGAATTACCAGAATATACAGTACCATTTATCTGTGTGCTGTTGGTGTAAATTAAAATATGCTGGGATGTGCTATGTAAATGAACCTAAATGGTAAGGCACTGCCATGTTGCGCTAAACAAGAGTACATGGTGGCTCCACCAGCTCTGATGTCGTTAATAAAGGCTGCCCATCTTGAATGTCACCTGTAATGAGGACTCGAGACTATTCTTTACTTACGGAAAATTTCCACTGACATTGACCGACCGAAACCCAGTAATCTCTACTGCTAAAAATGTAAAGAATAAAAAATGTATCAATGCTATCGATGGTTGTAAAAGTCTTTAAGAGGAACAAAAATCAAATACCTCCAGCGCAAGATGCTGAACACGTCGTGAAGCCTTCATATTCCCAGTCGTACAGCTCCTCCCTGGTAAACTGGGGAAAGGCATCTTCACCATGGCACGGTCCAAGATTGCAGTGCTGCTCCACTTCTGGTTTGGGTTCCTCGCATTCGTCATCAGGCAGTTCAGCTTCAGTTTGTGAGAAAGTGAGGAGGACCTTGCACTTCACTTGGCGCGTCTGTCTGCCAGGCCCGCAGGTCACACTGCAGGGTGACCAGGCGTCGGGAATAAACCTTGGTGAGAAAGAAAAAGACAAAAAGGAACTTATTATCAGTGTAAAGTAAGGTGCTTTTATGTTCTTAAAATTCATTCACAGTATTTGAAAAAAATTGTTATTTACAATGAAGTAACAAGCAAGTTGTATTATCTCACATGGGAACAATTCCAATTGCTTACACAAATATTTGAAATACAACTACTGCATTGGCAAGGTGGCATCATGGCACAGTGGTCAGCATTGCTGATCCTGATCTTTACATCCCCCTCCACCTCCTAACTGCTGGGCACTCCAGTTTACCTTCCATATCCATGAAGACCCCCTAAAAGCAGACTGCTTGGTGGAAAATCCACACAGACTTTTAGAGAACCCGACCAGGTGCTGGATTCAATCTCAGGAGGCTGGATCTGTGAGGAAGAAGTTCTAATCGCTGGCTGCCATAATATATTATATTATTATAATTATAAATAATGTTATATATACTGTATCTCTCTCTCTCTCTCTCTATATATATATATATATATATATATATATATATATATATACAGTGGTTAAATAAGGAAATGTAGGTTGTACCAGGATACTGTTCAGTGCCAACCCAATCATCTTCATCTAATAAAGTCAAAAATCTAATAAAAAAGACCACTCTGTGAGCCTCTACAAGAATCAACAAAAAGCAGGGCAAGCAAGTAAGTAAGCTCTCTTTCAATCGTGTTTTTTAGGAGCTCTGTTCTATGGTTCAGTTGTTTCAAAAGTGGCCACCTCCTTCCAGCAGTGGCAGAAGGGGCGGAGTCAATTGCCCTCACAGTGCACCTTCTCAGTGCTGTGGAGGTAAATGAAGAGGAGAAGGTAAGCATGAGCGCCCCCTCTTGGCCTGGGGTGGTAATACCTGCTTCAGATGATCCTGGAAGGTGATCCCCAGATGTTCATGCACGACAATATATTATGTATTATTGTAATTAATAATCATATTTGTATACTGTATATATATATATATATATATAGTGACAGATTAGGGTTTTCTCGCACCCTTGTACCCTCAGACCACACATCAGACACCAGATAAAAATCCAATAATTATTTATTATAATAATAATTGTGCACAAAGCACCACCACTCCACTATTCTTCAATAAACAATAAATCACAATCCTCCACTCCCAGATGCTTAGCCACCCTGCCTCCCAACTCAGCTCATCGTCTGGGAGCTCCCACAGTCCTTTTATATTCCCTGACCCGGAGGTGTTCCTGCCCAACAGTCCACAAGTCCTTATTCCTTCCGGGTCAGGGTAAATAGACCTTTTCTTCAACCCGGGAGCACGCCGTTTCTTCCTGTCACGGACCGTGGCACTCCCGGTCATAGGGCACATAAGAGCCTACGAGCCCCCCTACAGCGACGCCTGGTGGCCCCCAAGGTATCCAGCAGGGCTGTGTACAAACACTACATAGTCCATGATGCCCTGCTGGGACTCGGGGCATGATCATGCTGTCGGGAGAGCTCCTCCTGGCGGCCTGGGGTTGAGGGCCAGAGTAAAATGCCGGCAATCCACCACAATATATATATATATATATATATATATACACACATACACATATATATAGATATATACACACTCACACATGTATATAGATATATATATATACTGTACTAGCAAAATACCCGTGCTTCGCAGCGGAGATGTGTTAAAGAAGTTATGAAAAAGAAAAGGAAACATTTTAAAAATAATGTAACCTGATTGTCAATGTAATTGTTTTGTGACTGTTATGAGTGTTGCTGTCATCGAGGATTTGATTATCATTATTTCTTTCAGTCAGGTTCATATTTGGAGGATATGTTGTGTTCAAGTTACATTCCTTGTTTGTCAACCGTTGTAAAGATATCAGGTTTCATTCATCGAAGTGTTCACTACCCAAATCGGTACTCGTGAATCTAAGATGTTCAACAGGCATATTAAGTTGTGGATTTGCCTACGAATATTTGTCTATGAACGTAGTTTAAACTTAAGCTTTACACCTTGCTTTCCTATTGATGTGTCTAGAAAGGATTGTTCAGATTCAGAGGGTTGTTCCTTTCTTACTGCATCAATAAACAGCTCGTCTTCCTCTAAATCTGAGACATCAAACACTGCATGCACGGGTTTACCTTTCCCAGTCCTGCAAACTTTAGCGAAGTGGTTCAATTTACCACATTTCTTACACTGTCTTCCTTTAGCTGGACATTGACTTTTTCCACCGTGTGCTTTGTTTCTGCAGTACCTGCACTTATGAATATTCTTGTATGCGTCACTCGCTTCATATTCTTTTGCTCCCTTCTCAATTGTGTAATGCGTTTTTTGTTCAGCGCTCTTTGGCAGTCAACTATGTGGGGGGCGTGGTGATGGGTGACGCAACTCCGCCTCACACGGCGACCGAGCTGCAGGCTATGGCCGTATATATGTACGTAAGTAGGATTCAGTTATGACCATTACAGGTAGAATTTCGAAATGAAACCTGCTTAACTTTTGTAAGTAAGCTGTAAGGAATGAGCCTGTCAAATTTCAGTCTTCTACCTACACGGGAAGTTGGAGAATTAGTGACGAGTGAGTCAGTGAGTCAGTCAGTCATTGAGGGCTTTGCCTTTTATTAGTATAGCTATATATATATATATACATATATATATATATATATATATATATATATATATATATATATATACACACACATATCTATATATATAATTGACTAAGTCGCCCAACCATAGGATACGCACGACAAAGCCCTGCCCGCCAACTCTAACCCTCCTCCCGCGTCCACCCTCACTCTCGAGGCATGCGCACTGCCTGCTCATGTGCCCGCCCCCAACACCTCACCAAACACATGTTTACATGCTGCATACAGCGATTCCCATCCGCGACAAACATGCTTCTTCTTAGATGGTCCTACAGGAACAAGGAAATCCTTTGTCTACAAAATCCTGATTGATACCATCAGAGCTAGGAAGCTAGGACCATCATCCTGCTTCCACCTCAAAACCGGTCCTGCCCACACACAGCCGACATGGCATTTCTCACCAACCTTCTGCAGTATGCTTACAAAATAAAGCAAACTCTACATGAAGCGAAAAATTTACTTCTCCAGCTAGATTCCATGCTCAGCTCAGAACCATCAAACCCTTCACTAAATCATAGAAACACATGCATGAAATCTCTCAGTCCAATCCAACAGCATCTGTACGAAGGCTTTTCGAGGAAAACCCTAGGCAGGATTTACGACGATACAATGCCCCGACATGTCACACCAATGTTGCAGCAATTTTCGTCAGTGAAGATGGCGAACCGCCTGCCGAAAGGGATATTTGCATCTGTCCCATAGGCATCTCCTGTAAACAGATTTCCATGCTCAATATGAATTGTGATCCTATGGTTTACCCACTTTTATTCCCTTACGGAGACATTGGCTGGCATGAAGATTTACAACATGTTCCCGATAAAAGAACCGCCAAGCGAATAAGGCTTACTCAATGCCAATTTTACGTGTACAGATTAGCAATGAGGAATACATTTAGTATTTTGCACTCCAACGGCAAACTATTCCAACAGTACGTCGTAGATGCGTATGTTAAAACAGAGGGCGCGCGTCTCAGCTATCTCAGATTACATCAACAAGATCTGAGCGTGGAACAATACAAAGGACTATCAGACACACTGCAAGAAAACGCTGAAAATAACAACGTACGTGTAGGCAAAATGATCATATTACTGTCCACATTTCCAGGAAGTCCAAGATACATGCAACAAAACTAGCAGGATACCATGGCTATAGTACATAAATTCGGACTATCTCATTTATTTATTTTATGTTATATATATATATTTTATATATATATATATATCCATCCATCCATCCATTTTCCAACCCGCTGAATCCCAGCCAACACAGGGCACAAGGCAGGTACCAATCTTGGGCAGGGTGCCAACCCACTGCAGGACACACACAAACACACCCACACCCACTCACTAGGGCCAATTTAGAATCGCCAATCCACCTAACCTGCATGTCTTTGTATTGTGGGAGGAAACCGGAGCGCCCGGAGGAAACCCACGCAGACATGGGGAGAACATGCAAACTCCACGCAGGGAGGACCCGGGAAGCGAACCTCTAGTGGACGGCCGGGGCCCTAGCCCCGCCAGGACGCCTCTTCTTTATATGGTCCGGGGGAGCAAGCATGGGCTGAACAGTACCTACCCCGGGACGCTACATGGCAGCCCCCCTGGCTGGCAGTGGTGCCTCAGATTTCCACAGGGCTCCATAGAAGATGGAGTCCTCTACAAACCTGTTGAGATTCAGGGGTGCTGCCAGGGGTCGCGGCAGTGGTTCCTGAGCCCATGTGGGTGGTTCTTCTACCAGACCTGGAAATGCAGCCAGGAATTAATCATCAAACACCTGGAACACTTCCAGGTGGGCTATAAAGGGAACCAGCAGCCACCACTCCGGGAGCCAGAGTCAGGTGGAAGGTGGACAAGGCTTGCCCAGGAAGAGTGGAGGAGTAAAGAGAGAGAAGAATTTATTAATATTGTGCTATTGTACTTGTGGGACTGTGTTCTGGGCTCATGTAGATGGGGAAGACATCCCACACGAGTAAAGAAAAATAACAACACCTTTTATTTTATAAATGTGCCTCTAGTGTCTGTCTGTGTTGGGTTGGGTGGCTAGCACGCCCCCTGGAGTTGTTACACTGGCATAGCCAGCAGGATTCCTGGCTAAGGTTGTGGGTTCAAATCCCACTACTGACAACACTGTGTGACCACAAGCAAGTCACTTCACCTGCCTGTGCTCCCACTGGAAAACAAAAGAAATGGAACCGTGTGGCGGGGCTGGGGGTGGTACCCAGCCAGGATGCTCAGGAGGACTGGAGGAGGGCTTGTGCAAAGCCCAAAAATTTCTATAGGATTAATAGGGAAAAATGCATTTATGTCACAAAGTCTAAAAGTTCTGTTTTGACTAACATTTGACTGTTTATTCAGCTCAAGTATCCAAAATAATTGAAGTCTTTTCTCACAAATTTAAAAGAAACTTTTATCCATCTGCCAAATATCTGTATTTCATTAGATTAAGGATGGATGCTGATGCCTTTTTGTTTTTTTATGACTCTGCCAGTAAATCAATAGCATGCTGCTTCCAGGCCAACATGAGAATTTGCACTTTGACAACTACAAGTCATTTGTGTTTAGCCACAGCAGAGCGGTTTGAAGCAGCCCAGCACTGCCGAGCCACAGGCATGTTGACATGGAAGATCTGAGCTTTATGATTGCCCTAATTATGGTTGGGGAGAGACGTCTGCCTCGTATGGACGATTTCCCCTTTCTGATTAATGTTCAGATATACAGTGAATTCGAAAAATATTTAGACCCCTCCGCTTTCTGTACACTTAATTTTGTTGTAGATTAAAAAATGTTTTCACTTTGTCATTATGGGTTATTGATGAGTTTAGATCAATGGGCAAAAATAGCAAATGCATCCTTTTAAAATGAAATCTACAACACAATAAAGTGTATGGAAAGTGAGGGGGTCGGAACAGGCGCTGAATCCACTGTAGAGATGGAGGAAACTGTTCTAAAATCCTTCTAACACTACATTCTCATTTACCTGCTTGTGCAAAACAGCAGGTAAAAAACAACAATTTGGTGGCTCTTGATAGATAGATAGATAGATAGATAGATAGATAGATAGATAGATAGATAGATAGATAGATAGATAGATAGATAGATAGATTATCTCACAAAAGTGAGCACACCCCTCACATTTTTGTAAATATTTTATTATATCTTTATTATGGGACAACACTGAAGATATGACACTTTGATACAAAGTAAAGTAGTCCATGTATGGCCTGTATAAAAGTATAAATTTGCTGTCCCCTCAAAATAACTCAGCATGCAGCCATTATTGTCTAAACTGCTGGTCAAAACAAGTGAGTACATCCCTAAGTGAAAAATGTCCAAATTGTGCCCAATTAGCCATTTTCCCTCCTCGATGTCATGTGACTTGCTAGAGTTACCAGGTCTCAGGTGTTTTAAATTTGGTGTTATCGCTCTCACACTCTCTCATACTGGTCACTGAAAGTTCTATCTGTCTATCTATCTATCTATAAAAAGTACCTTTCTTGTCAAATTATCCACATTTTTAATCTTGCCTACTACACTATCTATGTACAGTATGTATGTATGTATGTATTTATGTACTCTATCTATAAAAAGTAACTTTCTTGTCAAATTACATTTTTAATCTTGCCTACTACACTATCTATGTATGCATGTATGTATGTACTCTATCTATCTATCTATCTATCTTTCTATAAAAAGTACCTTTCTTGTCAAATTATCCACATTTTTAATCTTGCCTACTACACTATCTATGTATGTGTGTACTCTATCTATCTATCTATCTATCTATCTTTCTATAAAAAGTACCTTTCTTGTCCAATTATCTAAATTTTTAATCTTGCCTACTACACTATCTATCTATCTATCTATCTATCTATCTATCTATCTATCTATCTATCTATCTATCTATCTATCTATCTATCTGTCTGTCTGTCTGTCTGTCTGTCTGTCTGTCTATCTTGCCTACTACACCACCTACAGTGTCTATCTATCTATCTATCTATCTATCTATCTATCTATCTATCTATCTATCTATCTATCTATCTATCTATCCATGTTATCCTGTCTACTGTACTATCATTGATCTCTATCACAATAACATGGCATGAGTGACTTGAAGCAGACATCTTTTGGCTCGTTGCAACTCTCAGGGTCTCATAAGTGAATTACGTGTTAAATTCAATTTTATTTTCAATATAATTTGCAGCCTGCGATGGGCTGCCGCCCTGCCCGGGAGCCCGTGACCCTGTGTTAGGATATAGTGGGTTGGACGATGACTGACTGATGACTATAACTTGCAGCACAGTGTTCAGTGTGTGTGTGAACAGGTGAACATAATAAAGTGACTCCAGAGTGTAAACAGGAAAGGACTTAGATGACAATGCTCATGGGCTGAAGACAGTGGGTGAATAGGAGTGACTTCAATGGATAAAGACGACGATGATAAAGTGCTTGGAGCAGATGTTTGCTTCTTCCCGGTCGACCTAAATATTTCCTGCAGGCAGATGAGATAAACTGTCACTTCGGGTTGTTCGGTGAGATAAAACTCCCATTTAAAAGCCTGCAAAAGCATTTAAGTGTGAACCCTAACGTCAAGCTGGCACGTATGTTCTGGTATTCGAATTGAGGAGCTCTATAGGGATTACCTTTTATGAGACCCGTAATTCCCCAAGAAGCTGCAGCATGTCATGTCTTGACTAATGGAGATGTGCTATTAGGGATATTATGATGTCAGAATCCAAGTGCTCCATGTGATTGAAACAGCAGACTTGTTTTATGTCCCATTGGCTCATTTTTCTCACTTGGCAGGAGGTGCTAATATTCACTTTATAAATTAGACAAATATAATTCTATTTTCTTAACCTGCTACATTAAACACAAGTTGCAGGGGTCTGGAATCCAGTAATTTGCTCATCTTGTGGGCTTGCATATCCATTACAGGCTCATGTAACGTGAGTCGCAAGGCGAGTGCCACCCCTGGATGTGATACCAGTCCCTTGAATGGCACACATATTGTGCCCACTGGGGTTTTCTCCCCACATCTCCATAGTTTGGGTGTTGCTGTGGTGCAGGATGCCAGTTCTGCTCTGTTTAGCTCAATACCTGCTGAAGTTTTACTGTCTCGAGTTTTATATACACATGTTTGATGGGTTAGTTCTGTCATTTTTATTTCTTGAAAGACATTTGTGTTGCTGAAACCTTTTTTGGGGAGTGACATTTATTGTCTCAGGTAGTGCAGTGGGGTCCAGTCGGTAAGGTGTTTGAATGTACAGGCCCACCACTGACTTTTCAGCGAGGTACAGTTGTGCTTGAAAGTTTGTGAACCCTTTAGAATTTTCTATATTTCTGTATAAATATGACCTAAAACATCATCAGATTTTCACTCAAGTCCTAAAAGTAGATAAAGAGAAACCAGTTAAACAAATGAGACAAAAATATTCTACTTGGTCATTTATTTATTGAGGAAAATGATTGAATATTACATATTTGTGAGTGGCAAAAGTATGTGAACCTTTGCTTTCAGTGTCTGCTGTGACCCCCCCAATAACTGTAACTAAACGTTTCCGGTAACTTCTGATCAGTCCTGCACACCGGCTTGGAGGAATTTTCTCCCATTCCTCCGTACAGAACAGCTTCAACTCTGGCATGTTGGTGGGTTTCCTCACATGAACTGCTCACTTCAGGTCCTTCCACAACATTTCGATTGGATTAAGGTCAGGACTTTGACTTGGCCATTCCAGAACATTCACTTTATTCTTCTTTAACCATTCTTTGGTAGAACGACTTGTGTGCTTAGGGTCGTTGTCTTGCTGCATGACCCACCTTCTCTTGAGGTTCAGCTCATGGACAGATGATGTCCTGACATTTTCCTTTAGAATTCTCTGATATCATTCAGAATTCATTGTTCCATCAATGAAGGCAAGCCGTCCTGGCCCAGATGCAGCCAAACAGGCCCAAACCCTGATACTCCCACCACCATGTTTCACAGATGGGATGAGGTTCTTATGCTGGAATGCAGTGTTTTCCTCTCTCCAAACATAACGCTTTTCATTTAAACCAAAAAGTTCTATTTTGGTCTCATCCGTCCACAAAACATTCTTCCAATAGCCTTCTGGTTTGTCCACGTGATCTTTAGCAAACTGCAGACGAGCAGCAATGTTTTTTTTGGAGAGCAGTGGCTTTCTCCTTGCAACCCTGCCATGCACACCATTGTTGTTGAGTGTTCTCCTGATGGTGGACTCATGAACATGAACATCAGCCAATGTGAGAGAGGCCTTCAGTTGGGGTCCTTTGTGACCTCGCCGACTATCACACGTGTGCCTCACTCTTGGACTGATTTTTGTTGGTTGACCACTCCTGGGGAGGGTAACAATGGTCTTGAATTTCCTCCATTTGTACACAATCTGTCTGACTGTGGATTGGTGGAGTCCAAACTCTTCAGAGATGGTTTTGTAACCTTTTCCAGCCTGATGAGCATCAACAACTCTTTTTGTGAGGTCCTCAGAAATCTCCTTTGTTTGTGCCATGATACACTTCCACAAACATGTGTTGTGAAGAGCAGACTTTGATAGATCCTGTTCTTTAAATAACACAGGGTGCCCACTCACACCTGATTGGCATCCCATTGATTGAAAACACCGACTCGAATTTCACCTTCAAACTCACTGATCATCCGTGAGGTTCACATACTTTTGACACTCACTAATATGTAATATTCAATCATTTTCCTCACTAAATAAATGACCAAGTAGAATATTTGTGTCTCATTTGTTTAACTGGTTTCTCTTTATCTACTTTTAGGACTTGAGTGACAATCTGATGATGTTTTAGGTCATATTTATAAAGAAATATAGAAAATTCTAAAGGGTTCACAAACTTTCAAGCACAACTGTACTTCAACTTTCTTTATTGCACTCATTAAAGAAGAAAGAAAGAGAAGAAGTCATTACATTTATTAAACATGTTTCTCATGACTTAAAGCATTTCAAATAGAGAGTAAGGAGCCACTTCAACCACCACTAATGTGCAGCACCTCCTGGATGATGTGACGGCGGCCATTTTGTGTAAGTACGCTCACCACATGTTAGCTGTTAGGTGGTGAGGTGAAGTTAGTCAGCCAATTAGAGACAGGGGATGATTAGGGGGTCATGATGACTAGGCCATGGTGGGCAATTTATTCAGGACCCTACTCTTTATGAAGGTTGTCCAGGGATTTTAAAATGACTACAGAAACCTCAATTTTACATCTCATCTGAAGGACGGCGCCATTTGGGCAGCACGGTGTTCCCCACATTCTATGGCGAGTCCTCAGCTGAACAACAAGCGTAATTCAAAGCCTGAGAGGCCTGGTTAACCTCAGAAAAATACACCAGCATACTGTAGAGTGCTGAGAGGAGGGTGTAATAATAATAATAATAATAATAATAATAATAATAACTAGGGGCGGCATGGTGGCGCAGTGGTAGCGCTGCTGCCTCGCAGTTAGGAGACCGGGTTCGCTTCCGGGTCCTCCCTCGTGGAGTTTGCATGTTCTCCCCGTGTCTGCGTGGGTTTCCTCCCACAATCCAAAGACATGTGGATTGGCGATTCTAAATTGGCCCTAGTGTGTGCTTGGTGTGTGGTTGTGTTTGTGTGTGTCCTGTGGTGGGTTGGCACCCTGCCCAGGATTGGTTCCTGCCTTGTGCCCTGTGTTGGCTGGGATTGGCTCCAGCAGACCCCCGTGACCCTGTAGTTTGGATTCAGCGGGTTAGAAAATGGATGGATGGATGGATAATAACTAGGGGGTTCTACACGCTGCTCGCTTCGCTTGCCAACCCCCAGGTGGGTGCCACACGCTAGCCATTTCACGGCTCAGCCGCTCGCGTATGGGGATGCGGATATTTTACATTACAGTGAGTAATTAACCATAGTAAAAAAAATAGTAAAATAAATTGAAAGAAAATTATGTTTCATGTTGCGTTAGAGGAATTCGTTTCGTTATACGTTTTCGTTCCGTTTGGCTTTGAAATTAACACGCAAATACTTTTTAAACTTACACCTTTACTGTAAAGCTTCAGTAAAAACTATATTTGGAATTAACATTTTGTCAAAATTGCACTGAATTTTGATTCCGTGTTTGGACTTACATCATGGCAACGCAACATATAACTGCCCGTGAGTGAATATCGTTTCTTTCTCTCTAATAAATAAACCGACTTTTTCGAATGCTGTTAATTATCTTTGCAAAAGCTATTCAAACGAGAAGCTGTAAACGTTTTAATATGAATGGCGTATCAGGATTTCCTTTGGTGTCTAATGTTACCTGCAGAAGACGTACTGCATTAGCTTTCTTGTTGCCTGTTAAAATTTTACATTGTTCGACCAATTCTCAATACGACTAATCTTGTCCTATTGCATAGCCCATCACTCAAACATAAATCACGCAATAATATTACGATACGTTCTTCTGGCAACAGTAATTCGTGCGGTGGAAGATCGGACGTTGTTAACGGTTGTAGATATTCTTCATGATACTGTAACTTGATGCTTTCATCTTACGCACGATCACAACCAACTGTTTCAGCAGAGTCTATTGAACACATTTAACCGTGTAACCGGTTGACAACGTTCGCATGAATTCGTTTGACTTCATCGTTTCTCGGTGCTATGATTGCCCGTGTACTCGTTTCTTCTGTTGATAACAAATTATTTGCTAATGAAAGCACAAACCACTATTTTGCACCTACTCTTGCTGTACGTGTGTCCTCATTCAGGGCCATCTTAACACATGGGCACACTGGGTAGTTGCCCGGGGGCCCCATGAGCATAGGGGCCCACGTTTTTTTTTTCTTTTTCTGATGGCTATGTATGTTTCTGTTTCGCTATCAAAACAGGGGCCCCAGTGCTCTACTTCGTCCTGGGGCCTATGATGTTGTTAAGGTGGCCCTGTCCTCTTTGCCCAGTCCATCCTCGGTTTTATGTCTATAGATATCTCGGGTTCAAGGATGGTAATGCCAGCTGCAGCCAACCCTGACATCACAGACTCCTATTGTGTATTTGAGTAGGCAAGCAAAACCATTGGGGTAAAAGTAATATGGCAGAGTGAGAAGAAGAAAATTCACATTGTCACTGGTCTCATCGAATCACAAAACATCAGTCACCCTCTCTATCGGGCTCTGGTTTTCTTCCCCATGTCAGGTCCATATCCCCCTACACCCGCTACATCTGGTATGACAGGAGGTGAAAGTACTCAACTGCTTTCATGGAGAAACGATTGGCGCATTTACTGATTGTTATATGTGAAAGACGGGTAGCTCTGAAAACACAACGTAACCCCAACGGCTACTTGGTTCCAGTTCATAAAACACTCCATGTTTTGTTTCCTTGCTGCTTCATTAGCTCCGTCTCGACTTCCATTTTCCTTTCCGTACTTGTGGTGGGAGAGCTGAGCGGTGGAGTCAAGGCCGACGGGTCACTCTTTTTCCAGATGGCATGACGACAGATTGCTGAGGGTATCTTGGGCTAATGCACTGTTTGGATTGTAACCCTATAATTCCTGCTCGTCACGTCCAGAGTTGGTGTTCGGACCATCAGGACTGTTCCAACCTTGGACAGGAGCCAAGCCTGTCTACAATTTTCCACTTAATATAATATAATATCTTATATATATATAAAGCACATCATTTGTATGAAAACGTGCTCTAGAAATAAATATTGTTGATATAATCAGGTGGCGAGATCAACAAACGCAGTCATGAAGTTTGACACTCATCCGACCTGAAGTTGTGTAACTTGTAATGTGACGTCGACTTGACACCGAAGTCGTTTAATGTGACGTCGACTTCACACCGAAGTCGTTTAATGTGACGTCGACTTCACACCGAAGTCGTGTAATGTGACGTCGACTTGACACCGAAGTCGTTTAATGTGACGTCAACTTCACACCAAAGTCATTTAATGTGACGTCGACTTCACACCGAAGTCGTGTAATGTGACGTCGACTTGACACCGAAGTCGTTTAATGTGACGTCGACTTCACACCGAAGTCGTTTAATGTGACGTCAACTTGACACCGAAGTCGAGTAATGTGACGTCGACTTCACACCAAAGTCGTTTAATGTGACGTCGACTTGACACCGAAGTCGAGTAATGTGACGTCGACTTCACACCGAAGTCGTGTAATGTGACGTCGACTTGACACCGAAGTCGAGTAATGTGACGTCGACTTCACACCGAAGTCCTTTAATGTGACGTCGACTTGACACCAAAGTCGTTTAATGTGACGTCGACTTCACACCGAACAGTTTTTCTCCTTACCCATCAGGCCACACTGCAAGCCTAAAGCAGAGCACCACTTTATTTTTGTTTTACTTTCATAAAAGAATCAATGCAAACAACCAAAGCTAACCAAAGAGATGCTTTCCAACCAAAGAGATCCTGACAGCCGCAGGAGGCTCACTGCCCCAGCGCTCCCCTGGGACTGTAAAACCACAGTGTGGCCCGCTCTAGTGGCTTGTTCATTATTCAGTCGCATAGGAATGTAGCCAAGCGGGAGAATGTGCTTTGAAATCGGCCCAAAGCGAAGGACCTTCAGAGCAAACCGAGAGCTGGGGGCAAGTAAGAGAGCCAAGAGTAGGAGCGTTCGCCTGCAGGTCCCACCATCTCCGCTCGTGCACACACACAAGCGCCAAGGACATTCAATACGCTGTATATTTTTATACTCGTCCCAGAACCTCAGTAATGGATACGTTAAAAAGAGCAGCTCCGTACAAGCGTTCCTGTCATTTACACGGCACGCCAAGCTGCTTGAATCGCATCGGACGCTGCCAATACATACAAACACACTTTCATGACTATCGTGTAGCCACTAGGGCTTGGACTCATTGCAGAGGTTAATAAACTTATTAAAAATAAAAGCCAAGCTGCCTGCTCACTTCTCTTCCCTCATGGGTAAGGTGGCCTTCCACAAAAAGTAAAAACACAGCTTTTTTTTTGAGAAACTTTCAAGAGGAAAGCAGGAGGCTGAACTTACATAATAAATGGATAGATAGATAGATAGATAGATAGATAGATAGATAGATAGATAGATAGATAGATAGATAGATAGATAGATACTTTATTAATCCCAAGGGGAAATTCACATACTCCAGCAGCAGCATACTGATAAAGAACAATATTAAATTAAAGAGTGATAACAATACAGGTATAACAGACAATAACTTTGTATAATGTTAACGTTTAGTCCCCCCGGGTGGAATTGAAGAGTCGCATAGTGTGGGGTCTCCTCAGTCTGTCAGTTGAGCAGGACGGTAACGGCAGTCTGTCTCTGAAGCTACTCCTCTGCCTGGAGATGATCCTGTTCAGTGGATGCAGTGGATTCTTCATGATTGACAGGAGTCTGCTCAGCGCCCGTCGCTCTGCCACGGATGTCAAACTGTCCAACTTTAATCCTACAATAGAGCCTGCCTTCTTAACAAGTTTGTCCAGGTGTGAGGCGTCCCTCTTCTTTATGCTGCCTCCCCAGCACACCACCGCATAGAAGAGAGTGCTCACCACAACTGTCTGATAGAACATCTGCAGCATCTTATTGCAGATGTTGAAGGACGCCAGCCTTCTAATGAAGTATAGTCGGCTCTGTCCTCTCTTGCACAGAGCATCAGTATTGGCAGTCCAGTCCAATTTGTCATCCAGCTGCACTCCCAGGTATTTATAGGTCTGCACCCTCTGACCACAGTCACCTCTGATGATCACGGGGTCCATGAGGGGCCTGGGCCTCCTAAAATCCACCACCAGCTCCTTGGTCTTGCTGGTGTTCAGTTGTAGGTGGTTTGAGTCGCACCATTTAACAGAGTCCTTGATTAGGTTCCTATACTCCTCCTCCTGCCCACCCCTGATGCAGCCCACCATAGCAGTGTCGTCAGCGAACTTCTGCACGTGGCAGGACTCCGAGTTGTATTGGAAGTCCGATGTATGTTGACTGAACAGGACCAGAGAAAGTCCAGTCCCCTGTGCTGCTGACCACAATGTCAGACCTGCAGTTGGGTGATGGTTTATACCCCTTCAATCACTCGGTAATATTTCAGAGGGTCACCCCTCCTTGAGCTTTGATGGTATGTGCCTAATTCTCTCGCTCTGACACTCCATCTTTCCTCCTTTATAATGTGTCAGCATTGGGCTACCTCAGGCATCGGGCTACTTTTTTTGGGCAGATTTGCTATTTTTCAGCTGTTCTTGGCCTTTACATTTCTTATGAACCTGGCAACCCTGAACATAAACCAAGGCATTGATGCATAAACAAATAAAAAGGACGAGCAACGTCTTAGTAAAAGAATCCTAAAAGGACGAATCTAAACACCATTCAGATTCATTCCACCCATTCAAGTGAACCATCAGGAACTGTGGGAGACCCTCTGGTTTTATAGAGCAGTTCCTGGCGGTGATGGGCTGGTGACCCCACCTCGTGGGGGGACCACCCACAAAACATATCAAACACATCCAAGGCACTGATGCATAGACAACACGAAACACCAACAAAGACACAAGGAATATGTAAGCAGAAGAATCCAAAAGGGTCATAAAAACAAAGATTTGAGCGCCATTATAAATCAGCATCCCCCCCACATTTAAATGAACTGGCAGGAACGGTGAGAGCCCCTCCAGTTTTATAGGGCAGCTCCTGGCAGGTGGCACATGGAACACAACACAGGCCAAGACAATACAGCAGTGACATTAACATCAATAAATGGCTCAACCAACAACAAAAAGGACATAAAACATGGATATGAATCCCAGCCGGGGAGGAACCTTGGCTGAAATATAAGAAGAGGTCAGTGATGCCGTTGAATGGTGGGGGTTGCAGGTACGCTACACTAAATGGATCAATGTCTCTCAAGGTGGCACTGAGAGGCATTGGTACCAACTAGCTATAGCATTTTGTTCCCTGTGGTTTCCTTAATGAGCCCAAACAATTGTACCAGCCTGTGGCCAGGAGCCATTCATGAGTCATCCATCCATCCTTCTTCTTCTTCTTTCGGCTACTCCCTTTAGGGGTCGACACAGCAGATCATCTTTTCCCATATTTTTCCTCATCATCTTGTTCTGTCACACCCATCATCTGCATGTCTTCTCTCACCACATCCATAAACCTTCTCCTCGGCCTTCCTTTTCTCATTTTACCTAGCAACTCTATCCTTAGCACTCTTCTCCCAGTATACCCCTCATCTCTCCTCTGCACAGGTCCAAACCAACGCAATCTCGCCTCTCCAAACTGTCCAACCTGAGCTGTCCCTCTAATGTCCTCATTTCTAATCCTGTCCATCCTCGTCACACCCAATGCAAATCTCAGCATCTTTAGCTCCCATATGCACTCGGTTTTCCTCATAAGCCCCTTTGAATGAAGTTTTGCTCAAGAGAACAAACACATTCAAATACACAGTACAATAAATACATAAGAATGGCCTCCTCCACCTCACTTCAAATGAAAATGCGGAACTTACGATGGCTCCTCCGAGGCGGATCTGATTTCATCCAGTTCTTGGGCTTGTTTAAACCACGGCAGTTTGGCTTCTATGGGAAGTTTTTCTAAAAGAGAAAAAAACACAAAGTTACCTGTGCATTTGAAGACCTCGTCCTCTTGTAATAAGGAGCAAACGATGAAACAGTAGGAACATAGGAACATGACTCCCTCTCAATGATAGTGGCCATTATATTACAGCCAGTTGCCTGCCTGATGCCAACCCTTCTACTTTCTCAAGCAGGTTTGGGACAGGCTACAGCAATAGAACAGAATACTGGGCCATTAAATAGGGCAAAGAGAATGAGATATCGAGGTCCATTATAAAGACAGGATAAGGAATGAAGAAGGAATTAGCAGAGTCAAAGATTTATAGAATAAAGAGAAGAAGGGGAACCGAGACTGAGATGGTTTGGTCAAGTCCAACAGAATGAGTACATGGAGAAAGAAAAGGATGAAAGTGAAACTTCTAGATGTTAGGAGCAAGAGAAGGCCAAAGGAAGATGTGGAAGGAAGTGAAGATGGAGGACATGAGGGAGACGTAGAGTCAGGATGAAAAAAAAAAGCCAGTGGAGAGCAAGGAGGCCCAGACATGACACCAAGTGACTTTGGACTAGAGGCTTTCAAGACAGATAGATAGATAGATAGATAGATATGAATGGCACTATATAATAGATAGATAGATAGATAGATAGATAGATAGATAGTGTTGTTTAAATGTGTACCTTTAGGCTTGTAGCAGGCGACAGGCACGACGCACTCTTCCTTAATGTGAGGCTTCAGCTGTGGGTTGCATCCCCCCGTGTGCTGCCCATGGTGGTCGATACAAAGCACCACTCTGTAACGCAGACCGCGCCCACAGGTTACTGTGCACTAAACAAGTAAATGAGGAAATGAAGGAGTGCAAAATTACAAAAACACATCAAACCTCTGACGGGCAGCACTTTTGAATGCGAGTTTCATCCGTTTGTTTCTCACCCCAAAAGTGGTGCCCTGCCGCAGACATACAGTAACTGATACGCCGTTACATTTGTGCATCTCCCACCCAACATTTTCTTAAAATACATGGCAGAAGGTAACCAAAATATAAACTTCATTTCTTTCAAAACGATCAGATCCATCAGCTCCTACTTCATTCAGAACCTATTTACTGTATGATGGCCCATTTTCACCATTACTGAATACTGATCAATCAGTATAAGTTACAAACTGTATAAGATCATTGACAAATAACTTTTGGATTTGAAATGTTTCTGTTTAGATAATTGCTGAAAGTCTTTTGTTTTTTTTTATTAATAAATATACACACTAACCCCCACACCTCCCCGTCAGCTCTCACTGTGAAGGAGTCTTTTCTCGCGGTGCCCCTGCTGCTCATCTGAATGCGGATTGGCTGCCTGCTGCCTGCTGACTTTGTTGGCTCCTCCCTCAGCTCTCTTCTTAAATCTCCATGCTGTCCTTCACTTCCCAGACTGCACTTCCTGGCACAATTCCAGGATGAAGAAAAGCTGGCAGGAGGAGGAGGACGATGTGGAGGTTTAGCCAGGCTTGTAACACCACAAACATCGCGAGTAAGAGTTTAGGGTACGGTATAAAAATGCTGAGACCTTCTCTAGAAAAAGAGGTCTCAGTCCATCTGAGAATTTGTGGCTGCTCCCTCACCATCCCCATGCAACCTGGCAGAGCTTGGGCAGTTTTTGCACCTTTTTATTACCGTTGTTAAGGTCATGTTCCGTGTTTCTAGGGGCGTGGTCTCCAGGGTTGTGACCTCAAGTTCATCAGTAGATGGCACAAATGGTCATCTTTGGCACTGAGCTTTACCCAATCTGCAGATAAATCCTCTCTCTGTGACTGATGTTCATGTCTTGCCCACTTTTTGACTTCTGGCCTGAATTTTGACTGTGACTTTTGCCTTCTATTTGGGTTTTGGCCTCTTTGTTATTATTTTATTTCCTTCATTTCACCTTTTTTTTGTATGCATTAAGCTTGTCCTGCCAAGTTGGGACAAAAGATCGGATCAAATTGAGTGACCTCTTAATATTTTCATAGACATGCGAGACAGGCAGGTGGAAATGAAAGTCCTAAGGAATGTAAAGTTAAGAGAGTTGCAGGCATCTATGGCACAACAATAGTGAATCGGTTCACGCTTGCTGTCAATGCGTCAGCTAACCTAACTCCTGCTCCATGTTGCAGCCACCATCATGAGCCGCACATCCTGCATCAGAGTCGCTTTTCGGGAGTGTCGGGAGTTTCCTAAATCAGAGTTCATCATATCAGCTGAAGCTCAGTGCAACTGCTGACCTTTGATCTCGTCTCTGGATGAACTCACAGTCACAACCCCGGAGACCACACCCCTAGAAACGTGGGACATGACCCTAACAACAGTACGCAAAATGGCTTCCATTCTAGGAACAGGCTATAAGACCCCAAAACTCAGCACTTAGGATGTGAACACTGATCTCCTTATTGTAGGGCAACAGCATCACCACTGCGCCAACGTGCCCCCCACACACCATCCACTTAAATATTTCACCCCAAATTCAAATCTTCAGTCCTTTCCTTATCTTGGTGAATGTCTATGCAGGGTTTTCCGCCTGGCTTTTAGCTTCCCAGCATTTTACGAACAGGTGCTGTGGGGAGATTTTGACATTCTTTTACGCAGAGCGATTTCACGGACCATTTGTTTACATGGAAATGGACTTGGGGGCCTGATCATAAAATGCTGAAAAACTAAAAAAACAGACGGAAAGTCACAGATTCTCTCACTCATAGACATTCTGCAAGTTATGAAAACAGTCGTGGAATTTTGAATTTGCTGCAACACTAGTTTAGGTATCCGTTACTGGCAGCTCTTCAGTCTGTGTGGCATTGAACATACTGGAAACCATTTTAATGCAAAATAAAATACTAGCAGTGCTATCTGTCTAGGATGGGTGAAATCAAAGAAATCGACAGAGACCTCAGTGTATTTAGTGTTAACATTTATAGTACACCATCCATTGGAATGTTTTTGTAATGCATGTAGTAATAAAACATTCCAACAAATGGCGCATCATAAATATTAGCATTGCCTTTTCACAAATCCTACACCAAATGGCATACAGTATAACAGAGACGTATGCATTGCATTTGTCTTTCCAAAAGATGGTGCATCACAAGCATTAATACTGCTTTTACAAATCCCATACCAAATGGCATATAACAGAGACATTTGCATTTCATTTGTTTTTCCAACAGATGGTGCATCACAAACATTATACTGCTTTTGCAAATCCCATACCAAATGCCATGTAACAGAGATGTATGCATTGCATTTGTCTTTCCAATAGATGGTGCATCACAAGCATTAATACTGCTTTTACAAATCCTATACCAAATGGCATATAACAGAGACATTTGCATTTCATTTGTTTTTCCAACAGATGGCATAGCACAAACATTAACACTGCTCTGAGGAATGATAGAGAATGACAGAGACATAGCACCTGGCTGGACGCACAGATACACAGACACACACACACAGACAGTTGTCTTTTTATTAAGGCGGATTACTGCTAATAGCATAATTAATAAAATGTTTATGGACAATTAATAGCTTAACCTAAAGTGTGACTGCAGCCACCTTGAGTATTTATAACACTAAGCCAAATTCTATGTATGCAGTGGTGTGATAATTGAATGTTTTTCACTCAATGTTAATCACCAAGCCAAAGTCTTACTTGCGTGACACTGTATTGACTCAATCTAAAGAAATACTCCACTCAAAAATGACATTTTTTAAATGCTACTTACCCATGCATCATATGTTGGAATGAAAAATGCAAAGCATTTTATTACTAGAAATGTTTAGTGACATGCCATCTGTTGGTGTGATAAATGCGATGCATTTTATTACTACAAATGTTTGTGATGCGCCACCTGTTGGAATGAAAAATGCAATGCATTTTATTACAATCAGCATTACAAAATACATTCCAAAGATGGTGCACTTGCCAGAGTTAACACATGTATATGTTGATTAGTTTGAGTTCAACCCATCTTAGTCAGGTGGCACATCTAGTTCGCCTTAATAGAAGGCCAAGTGTCTGCGTATTTGTGTGTCCATCACTATGTCGCTGTTAAATGCCATCTGATGTGGGCTTTTTAAAAGCTGTTCTAATATTTGTGATGTGCCATCTGCATTTAATTACTAGTATCAACAACAACAACAACATTTATTCATATAGCACATTTTCATACAAAAAGTAGCCCAAAGTGCTTAACATTTGTGATGCATCATATGTTGGTATGATAAATGCAATGCGTTGTATTACTACAAATGTTTGTGATGTACCATCTGTTAGAATTAAAAATGGAATGCATTTTATTACTATATGCAATACAGGACACATTCCAATAGATGGTGCACTGAAAGAGTTAACAGAGATGTTTATGATGGTTACTTAATGTTTAGCGCAGGTAGCACATCTATTTTGCCTTAATAGAAGGACAAATGTCTATGTATCCAGGTGTCCATCTGCTCACTATTTCTCTGTTATATACCATTTGGTATGGGATTCAAAGACGCTATATATACTGTTTGTGACATGCCATCTGTTGGAATGACAAATGCAACATGCACAACAAAACACATTCTAATAGATGGTGCACTGCAAATGTTAACCCTGAGGTCTACATTGGATTGCTTAGATTTCAACCCATCTTAGACCCTCCAAATCTACAAGCACAAAAGAAGCTAAAAACAATGGCAGAAGGATTAAAGGATCCCCATACTGTATGACTGCCCACCATCCATCCAACACACAAATGAGTTGAGCCACTTTTTGATACTGTAATCAGATGGCCCATTGAGAACCGCCGGGTTTCTAAAAGAGGAATACCAAAGGTTGGTTAGGGATCAGGGCATTTTCAATAAAAGGTGGGTGCCAACTTAACTGCATTAATGCCCAAAGAAAAAAGCTTCCGCTGTACGGAAGTGAGTGGCAGGTGAGAGGAGTCGAGAAGGATAAAGACACATCAATAGAGGAAACGGAGTCAATGAAGGACCAGAAGGGGGCAATACCAAAGTTGGGGGGGTTTTGCTCAGTGCATTTTGGAAACTGAAGAAGCAGTAGGGGTAACTGACTAGACCACCACCGTCAAGCTCTTTTGGGGTGTAACATACAAATGAACTTAAATCGAGCGTGTGGATGACTGAGTTAGAACTATTTTTTATTTTTTTTTTATCACGTCCCCCCTTGTAGTCAAGTGAACACCGCCATGTGTCAAGAGTGCATGCCAATAACGCAATGCTAGTTACACAGTGACATGTTATCTATGGCTCTGTAACTTCACTACCCACTTACCTGAGACCATTCCATTGCGACCCACTTAGGACAGTCAAACAGATTACACGTTTGCATTAGGGTGGGCTTGGGGGTGTACATGCACTTCCATTCTTCCACCTGCAGGATCTCGCTGTGCACGGTTTCCTCGACGCATATCACCGTCCGCCTTTGAATTCCGCCACCACAGGACACGGAGCAGGATGTCCAGGGATTGTGCTCCCAGCTGAGGAAAAATCAAAAAGGTAAGATTTGAGATCAGCTTGACCTTCACGTACTCGGCTCTGGTACAACTTTACCACATGACCCACCCCTCACACGCCCTGATATACCCACAAACACCCTGACCCCCTGTGAAGTGACCCAGAATGCAGTGAGACTCTGAGACCCACCCAGGTTGTAGAACATCATCCATTCGTTTTCTGAACCCTTCCATCCAGGCACTAATCTTACGGGGGCCAATATCAGCCGTTCATGTAAGCCCACCACAGGTCATAAATCTCACTACTCTGTTTACCGAGCCATCAAAAAGCACTCAGGCCCTTCACTTTTTTTTACAATTTGTAGTAAAATCTATTCAATTAATTTCTCTTCTCTCGTGAAGCAACATTCCAAAAAGAATGACAAGATTTTAGATTTTTGCAAAATAAAACAATAAAAAACTGAAACGTCACGACGGCACAGATGTTCGGACCCTTGACTCAGTCCCCTTTGGAAGACGTTCCAGTTCCAGTCTGGAGTCTTTGTGGGTTTGACACAACAAGCTTTGCACTCCTGGATTTGAGGATTCTCTACCACACTTCACTGCAGATCCCCTCAAGCTCCGTCAGGTGGGAATGGAGGGTATCCTTCAATAAGGGCGCGTAAATAAAGGCGAGCTTCAAAAGGGCGACCTCAATTGTGCGCAGCGAGTAAAGGCAAACGCAACAAAATTATTACAGAAAATTTATTAGATTAAGGCAATGATTGAACGTATGAAAAGGGCGAAAACAAGAATATTCCATCCATTCCATCAGGAGTAATCATTGATGGAACAATGAATTCTGAATTACATCAGAGAATTCTAAAGGAAAATGTCAGGACATCATCTGTCCATGAGCTGAACCTCAAGAGAAGGTGGGTCATGCAGCAAGACAACGACCCTAAGCACACAAGTCGTTCTACCAAAGAATGGTTAAAGAAGAATAAAGTGAATGTTCTAGAATGGCCAAGTCAAAGTCCTGACCTTAATCCAGTCGAAATGTTGTGGAAGGACCTGAAGTGAGCAGTTCATGTGAGGAAACCCACCAACATCCCAGAGTTGAAGCTGTTCTGTACGGAGGAATGGGAGAAAATTCCTCCAAGCCGGTGTGCAGGACTGATCAGAAGTTACCGGAAACGTTTAGTTACAGTTATTGGGGGGTCACAGCAGACACTGAAAGCAAAGGTTCACATACTTTTGACACTCACAGATATGGAATATTCGATCATTTTCCTCAATAAATAAATGACCAAGTATAATATTTTTGTCTCATTTGTTTAACTGGTTTCTCTTTATCTACTTTTAGGACTTGAGTGAAGATCTGATGATGTTTTAGGTCATACTTATGTAGAAATATAGAAAACTCTAAAGGGTTCACAAACTTTCAAGCACCGCTGTATGATCACGAGTTAGGAGCCTGGCAGCTGCATTTTGGACTAACTGAAGACTGGAGACAGAGGACTTCCTCAAACCCGTATAGACAACGTTACAGTAATCAAGCTGTGAGGAGATAACAGAATGAACAAGCATCTCTGATTCTGATTTTGAAACAACGTTTCTTAGTTTTGAGAGATTTCTTACATGAATGAATGAATGCCTTTTTATTGTCACTATACACATGTACAATGAGATTAAATGCAGCTCCTCCAGTGCAGACATGTATGTAGAACACAACAAGAGAATAAACAAATAGTGCAAAAAGTTGCAAAAAAGTTCTGCAACGCTATATACTTATGGAAAGAATAATAACTATTGTACTATTGGGTTATTGCACATTATTTAAATATTGCACAATAATGATGATCATGTGCAGTGAGTAGTGGATGTCGGACCCTGAGAGTGATTGTACAGTTATTATCAGTACCATTTAGATATTGGATATTGCGCAGTTAATGGATAGAAGGAAGTCGAGGGGTTGGGGGGGTTAGACTTTCTAGTCAGTAAATGAAAGAAACACACCCTGCGGTGGGCAGCACAGTCAATGCGGCGTCTACCTTTATATGCCTATGACTGACACCCTCACCACTTCTGACATCACTTCCTGTGTCTGTCCACCTGGACCCGCCTCATCCTGCCTGACCTTATTTAACCAGAAGCGTCTTCACTTTGGATAGTCTGATTTGACACTCACGTCTCCACAGACGTTCCTTTTTGTTGAATAGCTATAATATTATTGCCTTTACGATATACAAGGACTTGGTTTCGCCCCAAATCTTTTTGTTTGTCTTTGTCCTCTTTTAAAATACCCATCGGAAGTTGAAGTGACCATTCCCCACACTGGGAACAATAAGCCATCTACAGGACACTTGACAAATGATTCAACGACAGCCTCAGGTTAACCTGATGATCAGTCTTTCAGAAGGTGCAGGGTATCCATACAGATGTAGAAAAGCCATAAATCAGTTGTCAACATTCTTAAGTAAAGCAGCAGCGCAGAAATATGTTAAGAGCAAAGGCCAAAGCTACAGCCCAGATTGAGAGCTCTGCCGTGTCATCTGCTAAATAAATCAAAATGAACTAAACAGACCTAATCTGAAAAGAACACAGGAAATAATGTGTAAGATGGAGGAAACCATCAATAGTATAATGTGACAGAATAGTGATAAAGACTATGCATGCAACTTTCTTTGATCGAAGAAAAGTTTGAATAGTCAATTTTATGTTTTTTTTGTGAATGTTAATCCACCTTAATAAAAAGATAAGTGTCTGTCTGTGTGACCAACCAGTTGCTATGTCTCTGTCATTCCAAAAAATGGTACATCAGAAATCATTTTTGAATAATGCGTTGCATTTGTTATTCCAACAGATGGCACATCACAAACATTAGCAGTGTTTTTACAAATTCCATTCCAAATGGCATATTGGCAAAGACCTATACATTGCATTTGTCATTCCAATAGATGGCACATCACAAACTTTAATTTAGCTTTCACAAATCCCATACCAAATGGTATATAACAGAGACATATGCATTGCAGTTGTCATTCCAACAGATGGCGCATCACAAACATTAGCACTGCTCTTACAAATTCCACGCAAAATGGTATATAGCAGAGACATATGCATTGCAGTTGTCATTCCAACAGATGGTGCATCACAAACAATAGTACTGATTGTACAAATCCCATACCAAATTGCATATAAATGAGATCTATTTACTGAATGGTACACTGCAAATGTTAACGCTGAGGTCTACATTAAACAGTTAGGTATCAACCCATCTTAGACGGGTAGCACTGCTAGTCAATAAAAAAAAAAACAAACAATGTTTGTTTCTCTGTAGCTACACCCTTATCACCAGTCCAGGCCAAATTTTGCATAGTTGCTCTCGAGGACCATACAAACAAGACAGACTGCTTTGGAACCCAACATTTTGACCTTGGGGCTCTCAATGGGGTTTTCCTTCTCTTCTGTGCTACAGTTTGCACACCAGTGCCACCTGCTGGCTCACAGCAAGTGAAACGTCCAATCAGCCTGAAGCCAGACTCGCAGACAAAAATGAACAGAGCTTAACACGACCGACCTGGGCAACACCGCGCACTGCAGCTCTCTACTGTGATCTACGCACTGCTGATGCAGGGGTGTCTACCGTCTTTTAAATGGGGGTGTGGGAGTTTTAATTTGGAGCGCCATTTTGCTAAGTGATGAAGCAGGGTCATCCATTTTATGTGCTGGCGTTGATGTAATTTTTCCAGAAGACCAAATAAGAGCACCAGGTGGCATCATGAATACATGAAATTTCAATATATGGTTTCATTGTGGAAAAAAAAAATCAATACAAACTGTAGGTGATATGACAGGTGATGAAGCATTTAAAACGTCTGAAATGTGATCGTGTCCTCCAGAGCTCCTTAAGGTGGCTAACAGTCCAAGAGACCGGCCCGTCCATGCTAAGGTGACCATCTCCACACCTGCGTCAATTCAAAAGACTCCCTAGACTGTTTGAAGAAAGTCAACCCTCATACAGTAAGATCTCCTACTTGTGGTAACTTACCGAGGAAGTGGCTGGAAGTGATCGTAAGGCATGATTTCTTTGTATCCGTCACTGTAGAAAGAAAAACAAAGCCTAACGTCAGGAGACCACCGCATTAGGTGTGGACTGAGAACAGTGTCGTAATACAGTAAACTGTGGGCTGTAATAAGGACAACTCAAAATGGCCAATGTGGCCTGTAAGGGTCGTCTCGAAGCCCCAAACCCCAGACACGAGCACACAGACACATCCCCAGGTTCACATGACCATAAACTTTAAGGACAATTCCTTCCACAGGCTTCTTCCAGCACACAAAGAACAATCCTTCTTTTGTTTCTCTCTTTCTTTTCTCATCGTGTAATCCTCCCAGGTGAGCTTCATCATCCTCCTCTCCCAACTCCGACTCCCAGAGTGAGCAGAGGGGGCTACTTTTAGGGTCGACTTGGGGGTCATTTTTTTTTTGGTAGAAATACTCTTAACAGTTAAATTCGGAAATCTTGGCATTAAATGTTAACTTGGAAGACGTCGTTCCCATAATGCTGTGCATCTTTGGATTAAAGACAAGCTTCTTCACCAATAATGGGCAGCACGGTGGCGCAGTGGGTAGTGCTGCCACCTTGCAGATAGGAGACCTGGGTTCGCGTGGAGTTTGCATGTTCTCCCCGTGGGTTTCCTCCCACAGTCCAAAAACATGCAGGTTAGGTGTGTTGGGATCCTAAATTGTCACCAGTGTGTGCTTGGTGTGTGCCCTGCGGTGGGTTGGCACCCTGCCCGGGCATTTGTTCCTGCCTTGCACCCTGTGCTGGTTGAGAATGGCTCCAGCAGACCCCCCATGACCCTGTAGTTAGGATATAGCGGGTTGGATAATGACTGACTGACTTCTTTACCAATTATGGAGGGGGGACAGGCAGATCTTTAATTTAAACACATGGCATTATGGGAACTATTTTAAGTTTTCAGGAAGTAACTGTTAAGAATATTTTAGCAAGAAAATGCACACATTTTTCATATATTGGACATGTGAATTATGCAACACAAATTAGGTGATCATTTCTTTTCTTTTTTCCATGGGCGATTTTCACTTTGCTTGCCAACGGACAATGTTGGCCACCTAAACAATTGCCTTTCCTACGATTTCTCCCATTTATTTTTTCTCCTGCAAGGTTTTTTCAAGGCTGCTGTCAAAAAAGAATAAGGCTCGTTAAAGCCCATTGAAGCATTCCTTGTGGCCCATACAAGAAATCTATTCTTCCGTTTTGTTTTTTCCTTACAATTTATTTTTTCTCCTTGTCATCCTAGGGAGTCCGGGCTTGGGGGCTGTCAAGGAAAAACCAGGCCTGTTAAAGCCCATTGAGGCATTCCTTGTATGATTTTGGCTTCTATAGTTGTGGTAAAGGCCCTGCTGAATTTGAATATTCAACACCAACAACATTGATTTCTATTGCACATTTTCATACAAATGATGGAGCTCAAAGTGCTTTACATGATGAAGAAAGGAAAAAAAGAACAAAAAAATATAAAAATTAGGCAATACTAATTAACAAAAGTAAGGTCTGAAGAGAAAAAACTCCAGATGGCCGGAGGAACAAAATAAAATCTCTACGGGGTCCGAGGCCTTTCAATATTTCATTTCATATTTACATTTTTTTCTCGGCCACCACTACAAACTACACGAGGTAAGTAACATTTAAAATAAATACCTTTGGGTGGAGTAGTCCTTTAAGCCGAGACTATTAAGTGGCAGACATAAGGGGGACAAATAACTGAACAGGTCAAGAATATTGAAATTAGCATAGCGGTGGTATCAAAATCTCTTTCTTTCTTTTCTTTCTTTCTTTCTTTCTTTCTTTCTTTCTTTCTTTCAAAAGAACCAACCTGGCAGGACAGAGGTCCATGTTGCACTCCTTCAGTTTTGGCTTTGGCTTCTTGTTCTCTGGGTAGTAATGGCAGTAATGATCAGGCACCACTCGGTTTAATCGGACATCAATGCACTCTGCTGAGTTTAACTGATAACCTGAGATATGACAAATGTGACAAATTGAGCACTTGCATTCAGAGGAAACGTTTTCATAAATGACATAATTGCAGAAAGGTATTTCAAGGAGAAGGACAAAATAAAGGAAACCGCTAGGTAATTTGTTTCATTGTTGAACTATCACAAAGCCCTCAGATGACTTCCATGCGCATTGGCACAGACTCTACTGGAAATAAAGTATACTAGAGGACTGACGCCATACTTTCATGAGAAATTGTGTTCTGTGATGATGGTAGAGAACCACGGCATCTCAAGTGTCAGCCATTAGTTTGAATAGTTCTTGAGGTGTGGTGTCTGGAATGTGTACGGTATTGTTATGCTGTAAAGATATCAGTAAGGAAAAGAAGGACCAGGAGAAGAAGAAACAAGTAGCAGGGTCAGATCAAATAATTTATTTCTTCGAATAAAAATAGCGAGAATCAAAAATCAAAATCGTGAGTGGTCTCCCCTCGACTTTCTCGTATGCTCAGATATGGGGATGGATATTTGAGGAGTAAAGCACAAGACAAGGATTATATTTTTATATTATGTACATTCAAGAACCACCAACAACCAATCAAATCAAATTAATAATATAGGGAACAATTATTATAAAAGTAATTTTGAATAAATTGGACTAAAATAAATTTTATTGGAACAAAAAAGTATCACTTCCGGTTAGCGGAAATAGCTCAAAGTTGATAGAAATCTAAGTTTTGTACCTAATACTTGTATGAAAAAATTTGGTTGACGCCTAAGTGAAAGCGTACTCAAGTTGTGTTTACACACACACACGATTCCAAAAATTGTATTTTCAAACTCAGGGAGAACTAAAATATCGAGATTCATCAAAATCTCGAAATTGATTTTTTGGATGATTACAATACTTTCCTTACACTTCGTATATGAGAAAATGAAAACCAAAGACAAAATATTTGTTTGTCTTCTTTGAACCAATAAACGTCTGGATCTCTTTATCTGTATTTTTATAAATCATCTTAAATACGATGGGATGTTATTATTCATCTCGGGTTATATTGCCGTGGGTTCAATTAATTTCTTGAATATTGTCACATGTTTGTGGAACTCACCAAGAATTTTGGGATCACCCTGATGTCACCACTAAAGCTGAGAGTGGATACTTTAGAGATCCATTGAAGTTCTTAAGAGTGCAAGTCATCGTAAGTGTTGGATTTTCTGGTTCATTGGGTTTATTTTCTTCGACTCTTGATTTCCGATTATTGGATTGTGTATTGGGACTTCTGGAATGCTTTTCTGGGCAAACCCTTTCTGTCCATTTGTGCCCTTTGTGTTTTTTGAGACTGCATGAATATATTCTTGCATGTATACAAATACCTTGTTGGCTTTGTCCTTACTTTAACAAGCCTAATTCTCTGGATTTATTGGGAGTGGCGACAGGAAAAGGAGAGCGTAGTCTATGCTAGACTACAAATATTGTGCAATACAAATGAAAATTCAGAGCAAAGAAAAGATCGAAAACCAAAATCAACTCAGCACCCGGCTTACTTACACTGTAAACTAACTAACACTAGATATTGTTGTTTAATTTTTTTCTCTAACTGTAGGATAATTTCTTACAGTGAAGAGTCCGGCGGCATTTCAGATATGACGACTGCAGTCACGTGATGACCCGTGATTTGCGTTGCATAAACAATAAACAGGAAAAATAACAAAATCATTCCCAAATGAATTTCAAACACTCAGACCAACAGAAATTCTACACTTAGGATTCCTTTTTCCAGATGGGCATTTATGTGTATGTTTGATATCCTTTTTTTTGGAATTTAAAGAGACATTTTGATCCTGAGTAGGCCGAAGCCTCCCTGTGGAGTCAGGAGGTCAGGCTGCCTGGGTGGAGGCCACGTCCTGGCCTGACTTGTGGTATCCTTTAGGAGGCCCCACACTCTCTTTCTTACAAAAGTACATTCAAATCAAAACAGTTATATGCAGTCACGCACTGGAGGATCGTCTTCCGGCTTACCTAAGGTATATGGTACCACCCTGGGACGTGAGAGACAGATTTGTCTCCTTTGTTCGCCAAAGCATTGAGAAACCTCCCCTTGAAGGGCAACGGAGCCAAAAAGCCATGGAAGATGGTGTCTCATTTGGACCTAACCTCGCTGGAGACAGAGGGTCTCCGTGAATGCCACGTGACCAATTTACTGACTTGTCAGTATCCTGCCATCAAGAGCGATTATCGTTTGAATTAAATGGGGTTTTGCCCAATTGGCACCACAATTATTCTTGGAAACGCCTTGCCTCATCATTCACCCCATTACAAGGCATAATCACGTCAACACACACACCTTGTAGGCCTCATTTTCTCAAGTATTGACATTATTTTGTCAGTAAGCTGGATGCTCGTTTTTCATATTTTCTGTGCTAATAAAACATCATTCCGCTATTAATTGCGTAGAACTTTTTGGCTGCAAGGGATCATTCCAACGATGCGTTTAACTTAACTCTACATGAGTGACCACAGTTGGGGCTCTGGGGTGACAGAGCAGGTCACAGGAACAAAGAAACTACCGAAGATCAGCCATGTGCAACGGTCTCACCTGGGCCTATTAATAGATAGAACCTTTCATACTTTTCGATGATCAATAAAAGGGGTCTAAAAATATCATCCATTTTCATTCACCACAAAAAATGAAGGCAGCAACAATTCTAACACTTATGATTACCTCCTCCACAAGTCACGGTGCAAGGAAAAAAGTCAGTCTCCTTCCACTGATGGCTGATGGGCTGGTAATATAGAAACTGGACCAGCGTATCCCGAGGAGAAACATATCGGACCTGTGATGGACATAAAAGAATACAGACATTAATCCAGACATCTGAAAACTGCTTCAGACTTCGAGACTCGATGGCACAGCACTCACATCACACATCAAGAAGTGACATTTGAGAAGAGACTTCCTACTCCCGACGGTCAGAACAGGAAAGTTGTGCATCGCGTAAACCTAATTCTCCTCAAAGGATGGAGAAGAACATGGTGTCACACACGTGCGACTGGGAGACAGCGGAAGGGTCTAAATGATAGCAATTCCACGCCAGACCAGGGGGCGGCGGGGTGCACTGACTGTCTCTCTGAGTCTCTTCTAGACTGTCCACGGGAAATCCCGCAGGGTACCGGCGCCACCGATGACGTCACTTCCGGTTGACGAAATTTTCTTGACTGGCCTTTAAAGCCGCCATGTTGTCTCAATAATTTCAGTTCTCTTTTGGACTCACATCTGTGAACATCTCTGTTCAGTTTAAACTTCAATTTTGCAGCCCTTGAACAATATACAGCTGCCTGCCCCAAACCTTCATGATGTTTAAAACACGTTCTTGTGACAATGGAAAGAATACAAAAAGTGACTCAAAGGTGACCAAGTCCTACAGCAAAGCTAATGTCACATCAACATATGAGGAACGTTCAAAAAGTTTCCGTACTTTTGTATTTTCGTTGGAAACGGTGGGGGGGAAGTAGTCATTGGGCGTGTTTGAGAGTGTCATGTGACAAGTTCTGGCTGGCCTTGCAGTTTAGTATGAGTTGTCACCCTGTGGTGAATGAAGATGGCTGCGAAACTTTGTCCCTCAACTGTCCAACCTGAGCTGACCATCTAATGTCCTCATTTCTAATCCTGTCCATCCTCGTCACACCCAATGCAAATCTTAGCATCTTTAACTCTGCCACCTCCAGCTCTGTCTCCTGCTTTCTGGTCAGTGCCACCGTCTCCAGCCCTGTAGGTCCTGTAGACCTTCCCTTTCACTCTTGCTGATACCCGTCTGTCACAAATCACTCCTGACACTCTTCTCCACCCACTCCACTCTGCCTGCACTCTCTTCTTCACCTCTCTTCCACAATCCCCATTATGCTGTACTGTTGATCCCAAGTATTTAAACTCATCCACCTTCACCATCTCTACTCCCTCATCCTCACCATTCCACTGACCTCCTTCTCATTCACACACATGTATTCTGTCTTGGTGGTCCTACTGACCTTCATTCCTCTCCTCTCATATCTTCACCTCTCCAGGGTCTCCTCAACCTTCTCCCTACTCTCGCTACAGATCACAATGTCATCAGCAAACATCACAGTCCACGAGGACTCCTGTCTAATCTTGTCTGTCAACCTGTCCATCACCATTGCAAATAAGAAAGGGCCCAGAGCCAAACCCTGATGTAGTAGATTACATTGTAGGAGGCACACTGGATGGACAAGCACCCCGGCCAGTAGTCCCCTGGGAAAGTAAAGGTATCCTGCACTAGAGAGGCAAGGAGGTCACACCCGGACTAGGCAGCCCTAACAGGTGGACGGACATCCCAACAATATTAAATGTTTCTTTACCTGGGTGGGAAGCCCTGAATAATCTGGTCCTGACCAGACATGGACTTTATACCTTCCCTGGCCACGACAAAGGAAGAAGACAGGGGAGGTATGTCCCCGGAGGGATGTTTACCACCCCCTCCAAGCACTAGATGGCAGCAGCCCCCCGTATTGGTGCCCATTCAGGAACCAGCAGGGAATGCTGGGAGTTGTAGTCCGGCAGCACAGCCCTGCTGGGGTCCATAGGTGCTGCAAGGGTGGCACTGCATGGAGATGCGCTCCCCAAAATACGGGACCTCCATATGAGCCAGAAGTACTTCCATCGGGCAGTGGCCCTGGGTGTCCTCAGTAAAAGGGACCGCACTTCCTAATACAGGCGAGTTGGAGCTGGGAGGACATAGGGCAACACTCTCACCGGTGGTGAAAAGTAGAGGGGTATTGTGGAGAGAGAGAGTGAGCAAACCTGTTTTTGGGTGCTTTTGCAACTTTGTGGCGGTGTGTTTAATAAATCTTCCATGATTTGAACCTGGGGCTGTTCGTGTTGGGGTTTGGGGTTCGCCGACACCCCGGGTTGATTCCATCACAGCATATAAACGGAAGAGTAATTAATGAGTACGGTCAAACCAAGGGAAAAACGTGAAAATCTCCTTTCAAAATAATGGCAGTCGCCAGAGTCCCATCTGTGACGGTCTGACGTCCCATCCAGGGTTTGTTCCTGGCCTCGCTCCTCATGTTAACCAGCAGCCCTGTAAATGAACAGCTGGACCACCCCGGGCCTTAATAGCCACTGCATCCTCAAATTTCTCTCAGTCGGGCTCCGTCTCAGACAGAGTTAATTGCGAACTGGATGAAATAAACAACGGCGATGACCTAGTAAGCTTCAGCACACTTGCTGTTTGCAAATTCAATGTCTGGCCATTCATCTCCAACTCGATATTACGCCCCAATTAGCCTTGAAACAACACAGCACGTCTTCAAAGCCAAGAGCTCTTTATTATCCATGTCAGAAAAAAAAAAAAAAAAAATTAAACAAATAACTGGCAAATAATATTAATACACCAAAGCCGTCTATTTGGTAACATAAACATCAGTGATGTGGATAATTTGTGATTAATTTGTACAACGGGAAGCCATCCAAATTCAAAACAGAATTACATCACTTGTTCCATATTTACTGCAGCATCTCATACATTAAGTGGAAGATCCTTCAGATTTACGGCGGAGACGAGGATGACTGGCCCAATCGCGGCATGCGGGTTCAATTTAGCCGTTCAAATGAGTCATGCGTGTCCTTCCTAACGTACTTGCTACATTAAAGCCTCTGAAGCGAGCCGACTAACTGCCTGTAGTGTGGGGGATCATTATGTGATCGTTAAAAGAAACAGAGACGGACATTAAGGGAGAACAAAAACATGAGGGGGGGCAACGTCGGGGAACATCTGAACTGCTGTGTGAGCTGATATAAGGAGATAAAAGACGACGCACGGGGGGCTACCTAGGAGTGCGTATCGGTCGGTTATGGCTGTGTAAGAAGACGTCAGCAAAGGCCACACTCGGGCTTAATTACATTTATCGAGACACTTTATTATGGGGTGGGGGCGCTACAGTACATCTACAAGTCACCTACTGTTACAGTGACAAGGCTTCATTCCGTCTTATAAAAAGTACAAACGGCACTTTACTGTTATACGAGTGCTTTGCTAAGTCTTAACAGGGTGTCACAAACGATACTTGAGTGACGACTTAAGGGCTCAGGGGATGGTAATTACCCTCCAAGCCAGGGGTTGGCGCTGTTTGCTAATGCCTTCACTCTCTTCCTCCCTCCGCAGAACAGAAGACTGACAGCCACTCCTCCGCTGATGTCACTGCCGTTGTCCTATTTCCTAGGCCCCGCTCCTTCCTGCCTGGAAGCCATTATGACCAGCAGTTCAGCCATCTTGGAGTTGGTTCTGTTTTGATCTCTCGTCTGCAGAGACGTTTCCACAACTTGTTGAGTGCTTTTGTTTTTGTGCAAACCTCCAATTATTTGGGGTCACCAGGGTGGTGCCCCAATGCTTTCACATTGTTGTGTCTCCTTTTGCAAAGGGATTACAGGGCACCGATGACTGTTTTATTTTATAGGGGCTACCTAAAGTGCATTGACTAGTTACTTACTGTGGCAGTAATGTGACCTTCACTAAGGCTTCAATATAAAGTACAAATGGCATTTTATTATAATGATAACATATAATCCATCCATCCTCTTCCGCTGATCCGAGGTCGGGTCACGGGGGTAGCAGCTTGAGCAGAGATGCCTAGACTTTCCAATCCCCGGCCACTTCTTCTAGCTCTTCTGGTTGAATCCTGAGGCGACCCTCCAGCGTGTCCTGGGTCTTCCCCGGGGCCTGCTCCCGGTTGGACGTGCCCGGAACATCTCGCCAGGGAGGCGTCCAGGATGCATCCTGATCAGATGCCCGAGCCACCTCATCTGACTCCATTGATGTGGAGGAGCAGCGGCTCTACTCTGAGCTCCTCCCAGATGACTGAGCATCTCACCCTGTCTTTAAGGGAAAGCCCAGACAGCCTGCGGAGGAAACTCATTTCAGCCGCTTGTATTTGCAATCTCGTTCTTTCGGTCACTACCCATGACCATAGGTGAGGGTAGGAACGTAGATCAACTGGTAAATGGAGAGCTTTGCCTTACGGCTCAGCTCCTTTTTCACCACGACAGACTGAGGCAGAGCCCGCATCACTGTTGACACCGCACCGATCCACGCTCCATTCTTCCTTTACTCATGAACAAGACCCCGAGATACTTGAACTCCTCCACTTGGGGCAGGATCTCGCTCCCAACCCTGTAGAGGGCACTCCACCCTTTTCCGGCTGAGGACCATGGTCTCGGATTTGGAGGTGCTGAATCCCATCCCAGCCGCTTCACACTCAGCTGCAAACCGATTCAGAGAGAGCTGAAGATCACGGCCTGATGAAGCAAACAGGACAACATCATCTGCAAAAAGCAGTGACCCAATATATAACATATAATATATCTACTAATTATTACAAATGCTTTGCTTGGTCTTCAGAAGATTTGCAGATCATCGATGACACTTTATTATAGGAGGCCCTACAGTGCATCAACTGGTAACATTAACATGACCTTTACCAAGGCATTATTGGGTATTATAAAGCATTTTATTATAGCCAGGTTAGGTCAGGTTGGGGAGCACGCACTGGTACACAACGAAACAGCTTGGTATCCCCCGAGGCAGACACGCGGTCCAGTCCCACTCTCAGGAAATGACCCGCTATCTGCTCCAGCCAGGTGTCACATGGGCGTCTCCTTGTCCTGGTCCATCTGCTCGGGTCCTCAACAATGAGGGTTCTGTGAGCCGGATCACCCTCAGGTAATCACGCCACATGGCTGTAGTGCCGTAACTGACGCTTCCTCACAATGCGGGTCATGTTCCTCATTCAGGACTCCGTGAGCAAAACAAAGTCAGATCAGTGGTAAACAAGAACCCTCTGAAGAGACACAGCGTTTCAAGGAGTCCATTCTTCATCTCAGGTCACTGGATAGCGTCCATGTCTCACAAACAGTAAGCAGCAGGACTCTAAAGACTTGGACCTTTGTCCTTTTGCATAGATATCGGGAGCACCACACACACCTTTCCAGTGACCTCAAGACCCCCCATGCTCTCCCAATCCATCTACTGACTTCATAAGAAGAGTCACCAGAGTCACATGAATATCACTGCGAACGTAAGTAAACCTTTCGACGAAGTCGACACTCTCTCTGCAGATGGACACACTGCTGATGGTCGTGCCCAAGAGGTCCTTAAAGGCCTGGATGTTGGATTTTATCAGGATACTCGCAAGCTCAGACACTCAGACCCCTCAGACCTCAATCTGAGCCTCCATCGACTCCGTGAAGATCACATCATCGTCTGCAAAGCCAAGATCAGTGAATCTTTCTTTACTAACAGATGCCCCACAGCCGCTGGACCCCATGATCTTGCCCATCACCCAGTCCAGGCAAGACTTTACTATAGTGATAGCATATAATGCATCTACTATAAATGCTTTGTTTGGTCTTCAGAAGATTTACAGATCATCAATGACACTTTATTATAGTGGACCCTATAGCATATCTACTACTTACTTACTGTCACAGTAACATGACCTACTAGTTATTACAAATGCTTTATTTGTTCATAATAACACTTACAAAACACCACTAACACTTTATTATAAAGAATTTTGTCAACGAATGGGTGGCACACACCCTGATCTGCCCCAGTCTGCACATTTACACTACACTATGGCAACTGATGGTGAGCAGCAGATTGTCACACAACAGCACTGTTGCTCCTCCTGTCTGTCAAAGAAATGATTATCTGTGCACTGTGTGGGTCTACTTAATGATAAAACCTTTAAAAATACCCAGTGAAACCAGTTTCAGGCCAATCAACCCTCAAAGCTCCCAATATGCTTCAGCATGTCCAGGTTAAGTTACTTGGTGGTTCCTAATTGTCCCCTTCTCATTATGGTTAAATGTTTGTGTGTGTGAGTTGGCCCTACACTGGGCTGGCACCTTGTCCAAGGCCGATCCTTGTGTTGTGCCTGACACTGCCAGGAGAGGCAAAGACTCCCAGGGATCCTGAATTGGATCAGGCAGGTATACAAATATCAAGCAAGAAGTTAAAAGGGTGTTAGAAAGTAAAATCTGATCAAAAAAATGTCCTTAGCTTACCTTTACAATAAAATCAGCCACTAGAGGCCCTTGGATTCTCAGGGTCTGCCTATCCGGGCCTTTCTGGAACTCAACATTTGTATTTTCAATGAGGAACGAGCCTGGAGAACTGAATGTGTGCTCTTCTTTCTTCCCTTGTAACGTATTTGACTCAATAACTAGAAGACAGAAGGCATATCATCTGAGATGAGGATCACTTGAATTAAATAAGACAACATCAGTGGTTTGGGAGAAAATGGGGTCTTCATAGATAATAGAAAAAAGACACTTGGTTTTGTTAATTTCCAAATTTAGCAGCTCACTAAAATCAGGACAGGAGTGTCAGGAGTGATTCACAAAAAGGCAAAAAGGAGATGACTAAAGAAATGAAAAATCTTGGACTCAACTAACCCAACTCAGAGTAATGGGTTTAATCTCACATAGTGACTAGAAGAAGAAGAGTTTTGATCTGACCCGGAAGTGCTAGGAAGTCACATGGACTGAGGGTTCAGAAGCACTTCCGGGTCACAGACTATATAAAGGACTATGGGAGATCCCAGAGTTGAGCTGAGCTGGGTGGGAGGGTGGCAACGCGTCTGGGAGAGTGGAGGATTGATTATTGTATTGTGGAATTGTTTATTTTTTAGTATTGTGGATTGGAGGGTGCTTTGTGCACTGTTTAGTTCAAATAAATTAATAATTTGGACTTTTATCTGGTGTCTGGCATCTAGTCTGAGGGTTCAAGGGGATGACAGCGCCCCCTTTCTGTCACAATAGATAGATAGATAGATAGATAGATAGATAGATAGATAGACTGTATTTATCTCCAAGGTGAAATGTAAATGAGCAAATGAGCAGAAAGTCGGTTCTTGTAGAGGGCATTGATGATGCCAACCAGCTAACTTCTCAGACACATATATTATAATATAATATAATATAATATAATATAATATAATATAATATAATATAATATAATATAATATAATATAATATAATATATATTTCAGAAATAATTTCTAATAAATGATAATTAATTTGCAAAAATCAGACTCTGTGTCTCAAAAATCACATCATGAAAAGTAACATAACAAAACAAACATTCAAAAACCAACATACGGAATCACAACACATATGACACTGAATTCCAAATATTTCCTGGCAATGTTTCCAAATTCTACTTACCAAGGTGACCAGGCCCTTTAGCGGTGATTCTGACATTTCGACTTCCATAGGGCACAGCAATCGCAGTTTCTTCAGCTACAGAAAACAAGAAACGTGTTGCATGAGAAACAGCAATACAAATCAGGCCACACATTGGCTTTCAGAGCAATGGCGCCATTTCTTCACGTGTCACACATCAAACACTGCACTTTCTCACCATGCAAGCCCTGCTTTTCCTCCAAGACCACAAATCGATGAACGAGTCAGCAGTTGTTATTACCTTGAAAAGCTCATCTTAAAGCACATCAAGTCTTGATTCCCGCCTTTGATGCACCAACATCATCATCCATATCACTCCACTTGATCTGCGGAGGATGCCATTGTCACATTACTCCATACAATTTTGACTCATCTAGATAAGCCCAACACTTACACCAGGGTTCTCTTCACAGATTATAGGTCAGTTTTTAGCATCATCATCCTACAGAAAATGGTTTCCAAGCTACTCGTTGTCAGCTTACAGCACTTCACCTGGATGTGGACTTTTTGGTGCCATTTCATCTTCTACTTTCTCAGTCAGTACTGGGGCTCCACAAGGCTGTGTCCTTAGTCCTCTTCTCTACCCCACATGGCACCACTGTCATCATAAAATTAGCAGATGGCACAGCTGTTATTGGTCATCAAAGACAATGATGAGACAACCAACAACAACAACATTTATTTATATAGCACATTTTCATACAAAAAAATGTAGCTCAAAGTGCTTACAGAGCCTACAGCCTACAGAGAGGAGGCCAAGAATGTCTGCATGAAGCAATCTTAACACAAAGAAGACGAAAGAGCTTGTTGTGGACTTCAGGAGACACAGACAACAGGAGAGAAGAGCCAATGAACCCACTTTCAATTAACGAAGAACCTGTAGAGAGAGCATCTTCCTGGAAATATCTTGGAATCCACATCTCTGATGATGCCACATGGAAGACACACGGTGGCAATAACCGAAAAGGCACAGAAATGATTGGACTTCTAATAGATATTGAAAAAGACACAAATGTCCAAGAGGTAATTAGTGTCGTTCAACGGATGTGCAACAGAAAGCCTGTCACAGATCACACACAGTCTTCAGGGGGAGATGTGTGTGTGTCAGAGACAATTATCAGCAGAAGACTTCATGAACACAAACACAGAGGACACATTGCAAAAGGCAAACCACAAAAACAGAATGGCCAGATTACAGTTTGTGAAAAAGGACCCTGCAGAATTCTGGGAAAATGTCTTGTGGACAGACGAGACAAAGATGAACCTCATCAGAGTGATGGCAAAGTGTGGAGATGAGATGGAACTGCCTAAGATCCAAAGCAGACCACCTCATCTGTTACACATGGTGCTGGGGGTGTTATGGCTTGGGCATGTATGGCAGCCACAGGTCCTGGCACACTTCTCTTCATTGGTGTTGGAACTGCTGACAGCAGACACATAATGAATTCTGAGGTGTGTGGAAACATCTGATCTGCTCAGGTTCCAGTCAAGGACTCCAAACACCTTGACAGCACTTCATCCCACACAAGATAATGATCCAAACACACTGCTGAGGCCACACAGGAGTTTATCAAAACTAAACAAAAGGAAAATTCTTGAATGGCCAAGCCAGTCACCCAATCGAAATCCAATTAATCCGGCCTTCCATATGCTGAAGAGAAAACAGAAGGGGACAAGCCCCCCGAAACAAGCAGGAGCTGAAGATGGCTGCATGAGAGGCTTGGCAGAGCATCACCAGAGAAGACCCTCAGGTATGCACTGGTGAGGCCTCATCTGGAGTCCTGTGTGCAGTTTTGGTCTTCGGGCTACAAAAAGGACACAACAGCACAAGAGAAAGCCCAGAGAAGAGCGACGAGGCTGATTCAGGAGCTGAACCTGTTAACTGTTTAATATTAGAAAATATAAATTACTACACATAGGAAGTAAAAATGTGAGGTTTGAATACACAATGGGAGGTCTGGAAATCAAAGGATTTTGGAGTCACAGTGGACTCTAAGCTATCGACTTCCCGACAGTGTTCAGAAGCCATTAAGAAGACTAACAGAATGTCAGGTTATATAGCGCCTTGATGTGTGGACTACAAGTCACAGGAGGTTTATGACACACTGGTGAGGCCTCATCTGGAGTCCTGTGTGCAGTTTTGGTCTCCAGGCTACAAAAAGGACACAACAGCACAAGAGAAAGTCCAGAGAAGAGCAATGAGGCTGATTCAGGGCTACAGAGGATGAGTTATGAGGAAAGGCTGAAGGAGTTGAACTTGTTAACTGTTTAATGTTAGTAAATGTAAAGTATTATATGTGGGAAGTAAAAATGTCAGGTTTGAATACACAATGGAAGGTCTGGAAATTGAAGGATTTAGGAGTCTTAGTGGACTCTACAATATTAACTGCCAGATGGTGTTCAAAAGCCATTAAGAAGGCTAACAGAATGTCAGGTTATATAGCGCCTTGACGTGTGGAGTACAAGTCACAGGAGGTTCTGCTCAAGCTTTATAACACACTGGTGAGGCCTCATCTGGAGTCCTGAGTGCAGTTTTGGTCTTCAGGCTACAAAAAGGACACAACAGCACAAGAGAAAGTCCAGAGAAGAGCGACGAGGCTGATTCAGGGCTACAGGGGACGAGTTATGAGGAAAGACTAAAAGAGCTGAGCCTTTACAGTTTGAGCAGAAGAAGATGAAGAAGAGACCTGACTGAAGTGTTTAAAATGATGAAGAGAATTAGTCCAGTGGATTGAGACGGGGATTTTAAAATGAGTTCATCAAGAACACAGGAGCACAGATGGAAACTTGTGAAGGGTAAATTTCATGCAAACATTAGGAAGTTTTTTTTCACATAGAGAACCCCAGACACATGGACCATAAGTGACCAAGTAGTGTGGTGGACAGTAGGACTTTAGGGACCTTTACAACTCGACTTGACGTCATTTTTGAAGAATTAATTCAAAGGGACTCCCGAGCTTTGTTGTGCTCCATGGCCTGTCCTTGTCTAATGTGTTTGGGTCCTCAGCAGCGCCCCCTACTGCCAGTCAACTGATCAGTTAGACTTGATACCAGCTGTCTGCCTGGTGAGGTCTCTATACCAAAAATCAAATGTTCACATTTAAACAGCAGTCCTGTAATTTGAATTCTGTAAATAATCTAAGTAATTAACTCCAGTTAAATACATTCCTTCAGTTGTCCTCAACTGGCACACGTCTCCGTCTCCATTTGGAATTTAAAGAGGCTGGCTCGATTTCCAGAGCCTGCATGATTGTAAAAGGTGTCGAGTACGAGAGTTACGGAGCCGTTTTGGAGCCGTTCCATGACAACAGAAAACTGCAAAACCAGATTCCTAAGATATCCCAAAGTAACCTTGTTTTTGTGTAATTTTCCTTCAGAAATTTATGAAATGGAGTAATTGTTCTTAATCAGTCACAGATTTGTCAGGAATAAAAGTCATCCACGACTTACATTCTCATGAAAAACTACCAGGATACAAGGAGGAAAGAATCAGAAACAAAATGGAAGAAAGTCCTTGTAATCCTGCAGGGCAATGGATACCTCATGATTTGGACTTCTTCTCTGCATGCAATTCACCTTCTTGATACTTCAGAACCATTAACTGTTATACTTTGTGAACCACTAGGGGGTGTTGCAGTACCCCAAACCCCAGGCACAGCCACACATACACAAGTCCCAACTTAAAACGTATGGACAGTACTTTACAAAGGCCTCTTGTTGCATAAACACAAGGATTCTCTTCTCTTTCTGTCTCATTTATTCTTCCACTCCCCCCAGATGGGCTTTGTTCATCTTTCACCCAACTCAAACTCGTCTAGATGAGGTTGAGAGGCTTCATTTGCCTTAGATCTGGGAGTATGTCTGCTGCTAGGGTGTAGCCTGTTGGAAGGACTTCCAGGTCACACAGATGCCACAAAAAGTATGGATCACGTATATGTGCAGCACCGTCTGGTGACATGCCTTGTGGGTGTCCGAAGAGGTAACATCACCTTAGAGTGCTGCCACCTAGTGTGTCGGGAGAGCATGTAGCCCTGCCAGGTTGTCTCCCTTTGTCCTTCTGTCAAACTGGCCCCCCAGGCTGCATGGGTGAGCATCTTTGGGCCATCTCTGTCAGGGTGCCAATGTGCCTGCATGCATATTGGCATCTATTGATAATCTTCTGGTAAGGGCAGCAAACCTCCAGCCTTTATTGCTGCCCACTCACTCCCATGGCCTCCCAGCTCAGGGGGTATACTGCATTGTTTGTCTGCCTTCGTAGTAAAATGTTTTAAACTACAAAAAACAACTGGAGGTCCCTTATAACCACAGCAATACATCTGTATAGCGCCACACCTGGACCGGGACTGCTAGGTGTGAGGTTTTCTATCTTTGCAAATTTTCTTCCATCTTAGCCATTCTTGTGTATGTATATGCCTATGTATATAAATTTATTTAACTATAAAAATATGCATGTCTCTATCATATAGTGCCTTTCACATCTATCTATCTATTCTATACATTGCCTTTCATGTTAATATATACATTTTTAATCTTGCCTACTACACCATCCATCTATCTATAATACAATAGTGTCCTATCTATCTATCTATCTATCTAATATAGTGCCTTTCACTATCTATCTATCTTTCTATCCAATATAGTACCTTTCACTATCTATCTATCTATCTATCTACAGTGGTGTGAAAAACTATTTGCCCCCTTCCTGATTTCTTATTCTTTTTCATGTTTGTCACACAAAATGTTTCTGATCATCAAACACATTTAACCATTAGTCAAATATAACACAAGTAAACACAAAATGCAGTTTTTAAATGATGGTTTTATTATTTAGGAGTAAAAAATCCAAACCTACATGGCCCTGTGTGAAAAAGTAATTGCCCCCTGAACCTAATAACTGGTTGGGCCACCCTTAGCAGCAATAGCTGCAATCAAGCGTTTGCGATAACTTGCAATGAGTCTTTTACAGCACTCTGGAGGAATTTTGGCTCACTCATCTTTGCAGAATTGTTGTAATTCAGCTTTATTTGAGGGTTTTCTAGCATGAACCGCCTTTTTAAGGTCATGCCATAGCATCTCAATTGGATTCAGGTCAGGACTTTGACTAGACCACTCCAAAGTCTTCATTTTGTTTTTCTTCAGCCATTCAGAGGTGGATTTGCTGCTGTGTTTTGGGTCATTGTCCTGTTGCAGCACCCAAGATCGCTTCAGCTTGAGTTGACGAACAGATGGCCGGACATTCTCCTTCAGGATTTTTTGGTAGACAGTAGAATTCATGGTTCCATCTATCACAGCAAGCCTTCCAGGTCCTGAAGCAGCAAAACAACCCCAGACCATCACACTACCACCACCATATTTTACTGTTGGTATGATGTTCTTTTTCTGAAATGCTGTGTTCCTTTTACGCCAGATGTAACGGGACATTTGCCTTCCAAAAGTTCAACTTTTGTCTCATCAGTCCACAAGGTATTTTCCCAAAAGTCTTGGCAATCATTGAGATGTTTCTTAGCAAAATTGAGACGAGCCCTAATGTTCTTTTGCTTAACAGTGGTTTGCATCTTGGAAATCTGCCATGCAGGCCGTTTTGCCCAGTCTCTTTCTTATGGTGGAGTCGTGAACACTGACCTTAATTGAGGCAAGTGAGGCCTGCAGTTCTTTAGACGTTGTCCTGGGGTCTTTTGTGACCTCTCGGATGAGTCGTCTCTGCGCTCTTGGGGTAATTTTGGTCGGCCGGCCACTCCTGGGAAGGTTCACCACTTTTCCATGTTTTTGCCATTTGTGGATAATGGCTCTCACTGTGGTTCGCTGGAGTCCCAAAGCTTTAGAAATGGCTTTATAACCTTTACCAGACTGATAGATCTCAGTTACTTCTGTTCTCATTTGTTCCTGAATTTCTTTGGATCTTGGCATGATGTCTAACTTTTGAAGTGCTTTTGGTCTACTTCTCTGCGTCAGGCAGCTCCTATTTAAGTGATTTCTTGATTGAAACAGGTGTGGCAGTAATCAGGCTACGGAAATTGAACTCAGGTGTGATACACCACAGTTAGGTTATTTTTAAACAAGGGGGCAATTACTTTTTCACACAGGGCCATGTAGGTTTGGATTTTTTCTCCCTAAATAATAAAAACCATCATTTAAAACTGCATTTTGTGTTTACTTGTGTTATATTTGACTAATGGTTAAATGTGTTTGATGATCAGAAACATTTTGTGTGACAAACATGCAAAAGAATAAGAAATCAGGAAGGGGGCAAATAGTTTTTCACACCACTGTATCTATCTATCTATCTATCTATCTATCTATCTATCTATCTATCATATAGTGCCTTACACATCAGTCTATCTCTGTCTATCTATTACAGTATACAGTGCCTTCCACATAGGTTTAATCTCACATAGTGCCTCTTATTCTATCTATCTATCTATCTATCTAATATAGTGCCATATCTATCTATCTATCTATCTATCTAATATAATGCCATATCTATCTATCTATCTATCTATCTATCTATCTATCTATCTATCTATCTATCTATCTATCTATCTAATATAGTGCCATATCTATCTATCTATCTATCTAATATAGTGCCTTATCTGTCTATCTATCTAATATAGTGCCTTTCACTATCTATCTATCTATCTATCATATAGTGCCTTACACATCAGTCTATCTCTGTCTATCTATTACAGTGTGCCTTCCACATGGGTTTAATCTCACATAGTGCCTCTTATTCTATCTATCTATCTATCTAATATAGTCCCATATCTATCGATCTATTTATTGTGGAGGATGGCCGGCCGTTTATCCCGGCCAATACTCCCAAGCCGCCAGGTGGAGCCCTCCTTGCAGCATGGACGTCCCCAGAAGACCAGCAGGGCATCATGGTCAATGGAGTTTTTATGCACTGCCCTGCTGGATGCCATGGGGACCACGAGAGGGAGCTGCAGGGAGGACCGAAGAGTTCTTCGTGCACTATGACCCGGAGGTTCGTCACAGGAAGAGCGACGGATTTCCGGGTTGAAAAAAAAGTACTATTTACCCTGACCCGGAAGGAATAAGGACTTGTGGACTGTTGACTAGGAACACTTCCGGGTCAGGGAGTATAAAGGACTGTGGGAGCTCCCAGACGGAGAGCTGAGCTGGGTGGAAGGGTTGCAACGCATCTGGGAGCTGGAGGATTGTTTATTGATTGTATGGGTGGGATTTATGAGTATAGTGGTGGAGAGTGTGTTTTGTACACTGTGGCGAATTAATAAAGTGAACTTGAGGACTTTTACCTGGTGTCTGGAGTCATGGACAGGGGTTCAAGGGAGCGAGAGTGCCCCCTATCTACCACACTATCTATCTATCTATCTATCTATCTATCTATCTATCTATCTATCTATCTATATATCCATTATCCAACCTGCTATATCCTAACTACAGAGTCACGGGGGTCTGTTGGAGCCAATCCCAGCCAACACAGGGCGCAAGGCAGGAAACAAACCCCGGGCAGGGCGCTGGACCACCGCAGTCTATCTATCTGTCTATCTATTATATAGTGCCTTTCACATCATTCCCTCTCTATGTAAAGCAGATTGACTCACTTTTTAAAACTCTGGGCCATCGTTGATTTGGCTGACATAACAGACGAGTCTCTCTTGCTCTTCATTCCTTCCTCTCGGCTGCTCATGCTGACAGTATGTGGTAATCGCTCTCAGCGTGACTCAGTATGAAGTTTACCTTCTGATTACCCGAGACTGGAGCGGTGCCCCCGTGAGCAGCTATTGAGACCCTTGATCCAAGTGTCTTCCTTACAGCCTTTTCCCAGTAACCCTTTCCCCAGTAATTGCATGTTAAGGCAATAAACGAATAATAAAATGCAAAGGCTCTTACATTACCAATAAAATCCACCAACAAAACACGGTAAAGAAGCTGTGAAACGTCACTTTGGAAGTCTTTGCTAAAACAGCACAGGAACAAAGCCAGAGGGCCAAAGTAGCGAGGGAGTCAGCGAGACACCTGCTAATGTGTTAAGACTTGCTCGGCTGAATTGTCAATACCTGTCTCCTGAGTTCCTGGAAATTTAAACACATGCAAAAATGTTTTAATTAAAAAGAAATACTGCAGCCTTCGCATTATTCCAGTATCTTCCAAAAACGAGACTGATTTACAGCGCATGAAGTGCCGCCTGCTGCTTGAGCAGCTTAAGGCCAAGCGTGAGGTTTACGATTTCATACAAATTATTCAGCCATTGTTATTTTGCCGATCATAAATAAAACAAGGCCTTCTCAGTTTGGCAGACTCCCTCGCCAGAAAATCCAAGGATGTTGTCAGAACACCAAAGGTATTCAAGAACTCCAATGAAGCAGACTCTTCATTTCTGAATTTACAGATCTGATATTTATGGATATTGCACAGCTCTAGTGCCATTTACTGGATTGCCTAAACTGTAGGAGCTTCAAGTTTTGTGTTCCTATGTATGGCCACCCAAAACATTTTATTGCACATCTTCAACCATGGCAGCAACCCTGATGCACCGGCTTTGCATGTACAAAAATACGCTTAAATGACCAAAATACACAAAATTGCCCTTCAAGGGAGAGGATGACTGTAAACCTCCGGGCTGGAAGGACAAAATAAAAGACTGTGCAGTTGAATCTCAAAATTCACGTGTTTATCTTTATCGACATCAAGCATTTGCTCGATTTTCTTAGTAACCTCATTTCAAATTTCACGTTGCTAACGTCGTAAATTTGTGGGTAAATCTTACTGCAAGTCCTTTTGGACTATAAAGCCAAACGTGCAAAGTCAGTGATGCAGCTTAGTGAGAAAATCAAGGTGTTAGATGAACTTTGTGCCAAAATATCAGAAGCCGCTCTCCGCCACAATAGACATCTGAAATCGCGGCCTCAGGGTTAAAGGTCAGCTCACCTCTGCTTTGTGCCATTCTCTGAAACTCTTAAGGATCTCAGGGGTCGCCCAAGGCAGATGTCGCTGGTGGATTATTTCAAACTGGTATGTCAATGCCATCCACCAGCCATGAAGGACAGAGTGTCAGAGGTGATGCGGAGACCTCGCCAGTCTCACCATCTTCCGACAGCAGTGACTAAAATTTTATTTTTTTGAAATGTTAGCACACAAAAGTTTACAGAATTATAGGGAATGACTATTGTATTTTTTGAGTTATTTCAGGGATATTGTGCTACAAAAAGTGCATATTGTCAGAAATACTGCTTTGTTAAAAAGAATTCTATGCATTGTACTGTAGAATTAGAATAGGAATCCCGTTCAGTTTCTTACCCGGATGGGAGACCGGAACAGAAAGACAGACAAGTTAGCTGTCAAAACAAAGGAAAAGACCAGCATAAGGCAGAATTTGGAAGCAGTTCCATCTTCCATACAATAGGTGGCAGTAGTCCTCTTGTGGCAGCCTCGTTAAGACACCCACAGGGGTGCTTGGGAGTTGGAGTCCGAAAGTGCAAGCCCATCAGGGTCCCCAGGTGCCGATAGAGGGCGCTGTCCCGGGAGGACCTCCCTACTTTCTATACAACCCGAAAGTGCAGGAACACCTGCTGCCTCCTGACTCTGACTCCACCAATGTGAGGTGGCGGGCCTCTTTTCAAGCTGGAGCCGGGAATACCTCTGGAAGTACTTCCGGGCAACACTTAATGGGAAGAAGAAAAGGGGAAGAACTGGTGTGATGTGTTGTTAATTTAACTGATCTTTAAATGGTGATTATTGTGACAGTGTGACCTTTTATGTTATCCCAGAAATGTCCTGGGCTTTACTGTGTCTGTGGTTTGGGGCTCAGTGGCGCCCCCTGGTGGTTAAAGAAGAAAAGTGTATTTTGAGCAATCTCTAGTGAACAATTACAGTTTGTGATGGTCATAGGAACCTAAGTCACCACTACCTATAGGTTCAATGAATTAACATTTGTGCCTTTTACCTTGGTGCCATTTCCTATTGTCAAAGTTGATTTTTACTGTTAAATACAATTTTGGTTCTACAATTATTATACTGAATGACTTGTATTCTTGGTAACTGTTAGCTGTTTAGCTTTCAGTAAAGCCTCTAATCTGTGACCCAGCCCAACTGTATTGACAAGAGAGCCAGTATAATCTACTATAGCAGAATTCTGACTCCGAGGGTCCGTTTATCAGTAACTTACAAGGACATGAGAAACACCCACAGATTACATACTTCTGTAATTAACTGGGGGGTGCCACTGAGCTAACTATAGGGTAGTCCAGATCTAATTATACAATTTTTATTACGCTATAACTTATTAAGTTTCATTACATAGAAAATCACCTGAAAAATCCCGAACCATCAAGAAGTGTGCGAAGTGATGACATGAAGAATCGTCTTTGTGCCAAACTGGAATCGTCCACGCATAAATCAAAGTCATCCAGATGATCTGGATCTGCATAATTAGATCTGGACCACCCTGTACATTCACAGCAATACCCAACACAATTCCAATTTATTTGACAGAACAGTTTCTATATTCAATCACAAGCAAAATAAACTATTCACAGTTCCTCCATCTCCTTCAAAACAGCGTTGCCCCCTGCCTAGCAACTCTTACTCTGCTAAAGTGAGGCAGTGGGCTTTGTCTTAAACTGGTCCCAAGGAACTGCTTCCAGTCTCCAGTCCAGGCTGTCCAGAAAATTTCCATGTCATGTGGAAACCAGGGCAGTCCTCCCAAGACAGCACCCTCTGGTGGTCCCCAAAGACCCTGAGAGGGCTGTATTTCAGGTTTAACCCCGCAGTACACTGCCACCTGTCATATGGGACATTAAACTGCTCCTGGTAAACCCATTTGTTCAGTCCATCAATTTCGGGCTCCTGGCCAGGCATGAATACTTCCTTTATTCCAAAAAGGATGCCTGTCCTTCCTCCCTGGCACCAACTCTGTGTATATAAGAGGTGTAATCATCAGCTGTAGTTCAAGTCATCTCCTCCTTGGTACTGCGTGTCTAATAAATCCTGAAATGGCTCTGTGAGTTTCACTTCAACAAACAGCAACATGACCCCTGTGGAAGTTGGGGATTGACTGTTCTTTATAATTAAAGAATTTATATAAAAAAAGAATGAAGAACAGAAAGAGCAAAGAAAAAGGCCAAAAAATCCAAATATAAAATCAAAAGTAAAAATCCACTGAACAATCAAAAATTAGAAAACCAGAAATCCAAACAAAACTTACTGTATGTGAGGCTTGAACTGAACCCCTCAATGCTCAGTGATATTCTGCTGGAGCCATCTCCTCCACCTGCATATAAAGGCAGAGGGGGCGGTCCCTCTGCAGTGATGTCACTGTGGCCCCACCTCTTAAGGGTTCTACCCACAGAACACAGGGCAACGGCCAGATTCAAACAACTTAAATGCACAATACATAAATACTTAATAATAAACAAACATAACAATAGTAGGAAAGAATTCATGCAAACAAAACAATAATTCCAAAGCAAACAAAAGAAAATTAGCAATAAAAATGGAAAATAAACATAAGCCAGGCAGCAAACCATGCTATGTAAAAATGGGCGCCAAGTTGACAGGGAACCTGTCAGTGTGTGGCACCCCTGGGCACTAACTTTGAAGATGGTATCAAATCCCAAGCCAGCAAGCTGTACCTTTTTCTGGAGAGACGTGCGTCTTGGTCTGCCCCCTCACAAGCCGGCACGTCGAGGAGTCTCCCGCGCACACACCACAGTTGTCCTCTTTGGCATTACTTCCGAGTTGCAGGTCGCACCCCACTGCCTGCCAAGGACAAAGTGATAATCAGGGTGGTGGAGGATAAACTGTCCCTTTTTTATGGTTGTCTTTTGGATCAAACCTACAACTACAATGGATTCAAAAATGTATTGAGACCCCTTTCTGAACACTTTCTTTTGTGGTTGATTTAATTTGAAAAGGATCAATTTGCCATTTTTGCCCATCGATCTACACTCCATATCCCATAATGACAATATGAAAACATGTCTTCAAATGTTTTAAAAATTGAAAATTGAAATCTCTTATTCCATAAGAATTCAGAACCTTTGCTGTGGCATTCCAACATTGTGGAGTGTTTGTGTTAATTCTCCTTGAGATGTTTCTAGAACTTGATCGGAGTCCACCTAAGGCAAACTGAATTGATTTGTGGACCTGTGAAAACAGTGTCCCATAATTCACACTGCATGGCAGGACCAAAGACCAAGACAGAGAATCCAAGGAAGTCTCTGTAGACCTCAATGATCAAATTGTGGTAGGACAAAGATCATGGCAACCCTAACCCTAACCCTAACTATCTGCTTTGAGTGTTACCAGGAGTCCAGCGAAGAATGAGGTCCCCATGGAGTCTCCTCTGCTCGAGACTAAACAGGCCTAACTCTCGGAGTCTGTCAGAATATCGTTCTAGCGCTACCCTAACTCCCCAAGCTGCAGCCGTCATGTGTTATAACTTATCTACCATATATACTCGCGTATAAGTTGGGTCTTGAAACCCGAAAAATCGATCATAAAATCAGACCCCGACTTATACGCCCGTTCAAAAATGAGACACTTAATTTTTTTTTTAAAACATCTTCTCGCCTCCTCCAATCTCTCATCAGTTTCTCAGACACATCAAATTTTGTTGCAGCAGCGCACTTACCAATTTCTTTCGCCACTTCAACGACTTTTAATTTAAAACCAGCTTCATGTTTGCTTCTGATCAAACGCTCCATCGTAGATATGGAATGCTCTTACGATAAAGGTGTATGAGGTGTAGTCCAGCCGGGACGCCCAGGAGGACCAGAGGAGGGCTTGTGCCTCCTCCAGACCGCGAGGGGGCGATCGCCCTGGTTGTATTGGGGGCCACAGGTAGAGGGCTTGGAAGCCTAACCCTGTAGGGGCCCATGGGGGGAAGAGAACAGGAGACACCCGGACGGCTTCCGGGTGCACAACCGGCACTTCCGCCACACAGGGGTGTGTCCAAAGGAGAGTGCCGGGAAGCAGCTGGAGCCCATCCGGGTTCCCATTTAAGGGGCCGCCTCCCTCCAGTCATTAGTGGATGTCGGGTGGAAGAGGACAGAGCTGGAGAGAGGACGGAGGCGCCAAGAAAAGGCACAGTGACGGAGAGGCCTGGACTTTGGGGAATCGGTGCAAGAGGCACTGGGGTTCGTGCATTGTAAAATATTGTAAAAATAAACGTGTGTTGGGTGAACTATGTTGTCCGTCTGCCTGTGTCCGGGTCCCAGTTTACAGAGGGTATAAGATACAAAAAACACAAATCAGTGCAAACATCACCTCGGAATAGTTCGGTTATCACTGTGTGGTCATGTAGGCACAATACATAGATAATAAAGGCTGTGTGCTCCGTGATGACTCTCTCAGGTGGGTGTTAGCATATCGTAATCTCTTGGACCAATAGCATGAGTTTTCTGCATTCGACTTATACGACCGACATTATAAAATACCAGAAATTATACAGTAAAATGAAGTCCAAGTCAACTTATCCGTGAGTATATACGTTAATTCACCATTGTGTGCTGTATAGCCAGTCGTGGAATGAGGTGATGGGCTTTCCAACAAGTCATTCTTGCAAATCTTCTCCAAAGTTGTTATGGTTTGCTGGCCCAATAAATCACATAAAGGGGAACAGTTCTCACAGACCCTCACTGAAAGTCAGAAAGAAAAAGACTAGACCATCCCTTCACTCAGGTGTGGGATTTTGGATTGGGCCTCACCCCAGGCAGACACCTCTTACCAGAACAGGAGACTTTGGTCTTCACTGGCTCAGAATGGGGAAAAAACGCTGTGTATTACATGTAAGGACAGATGAAATAAATATGGAGTTGATATTTATGGTCAGTGGGTTATTTAAACATGGTGCTCCACTCCACTGTCTTTGTGTCATTAGGTGTTTTCGCATCACAGGGTATCACACACGAGCAATTGGGAGGCAGCTAGAGGCTCTAAATAATAGTAGTACCATACCAGACCAGGGGGTGGCGAGCTGCACTAACTTTATCTCTTCGTCCTCTGCAGACTATCCATAGGAAATCCCATTAGGTGCTGACGCTATTGATGACGTCACTTCCAGTACCGGCACTACCGAAGACGGCACTTCCAGTAGCGGCGCCATGGATGACGCTACTTCTGGTGCGGAAGATGTCACTTCCGGTACCGGCACCATGGATGATGTCACTTTCGGTCCCGAAGATGTCACTTCCAGTTGTAGCGCTATGGGTGACTTCACTTCCGATCCTGAAGATGTCACTTCCAGTTTCGGTGCTATGGATGACTTCACTTCCAGTCCTGAAGATGTCACTTCCGGTCCTGGTGTTATGGATGGCTTCACTTCCAGTCCTGAAGATGTCACTTTCCAGTTCCGGTATTATGATTGACTTCACTTCCGGTCCCGAAGACGTTACTTCCAGTACCAGCACCATAGATGACTTCACTTCCGGCCCTGAAGATGTCACTTCTGGTTCCGGCGCTATGGATGACTTCACTTCCAGTCCTGAAGATGTCACTTCCAGTTCTGGCGCTATGGATGACGTTACTTCCAGTCTTGAAGGCGTCACTTCCAATACCAGCACCATGGATGATGTCACTTCCAATCCCGACGATGTCACTTCCGGTCCTGGCGTTATGGATGACTTCCCTTTGGTCTCGGTGCTATGGATGACTTCAGTTTCTGGTCCTGAAGACGTCACTTCCAGTTCCGGTACTACAGATGACTTCACTTCCCTTTCTGGCCTTTAAAGCCACCAAATTCATCTAAGCTAGTCAGTTCTGTTTTGGACTCAAACCTGTGAACATCTCTTACAAAATTACTCAATTTGCAGCCAGGGCACAATATACGGGTGGCTGCCCCAAACCTTTTTCAATGTCTCCGGACTGTTATTGTGACAAAGGGATTTTTGATTGTAGGTACCAATGAGTTCCTGTATGATGTGAGCCCTGGGCCACTTTCGTGGGTTGCTTTGCCACCACGCAACAGGAACCGTAACCTTCACAGAAAAAATGTAACATGAAAAGAAGAGGGATGTGGTATGAAGTGAGGGGTGTTCACAGGGACATCCCCCCATTTCTTACTGCTTCGAGGGGAGGAGATTACAGCATGGGAGCTGGGAGGCGACTGTGAAGAGCGATGCGGTGTGAAGTTCGGCGTGATATTTTCCCCAATAAGTCTCCAAAGACTAAACTACTAGTAACGGGTTTGTAAGATGAAGCCAGTTGCTTGTGGTCAACCAATCAGCATCATTCACCACCAGAGCCCCACCCATGATAGTCCATGACTGAACAAAAAGTACATGAAGGAGGAGCTAAAAAAAAGTACCAGGATCTACAAATGGCCCGAGGTCCTCCTAGAAAGGTTTCTAAAAAGTCCTTACTTCCTAAATAAAGAAGTTCCTGTGGTGGAGAAGCTCTTATATCCCAAAATCTGTTATACCTGCTTTCATTTCCTGGACATGCTCTTTCTCCATTACAATTTCTATCTGAACCCATCCCAGAAGTAAGGAACAAACAAACTTTATACAGGGCAACACGCCATGACGGGGCCTGATTGTAAGGCGCTATATAAAACAATTTAAGAAAATGATGCATGGCCTGACTTGTCCGGCTGCCTTCCCCAAATCATACGTGAGGTTGGCTGCTCATTTCGAGACTAGCCTGACTGCGGTCAGCCCCTCCATGTCCAATCTCACCCACGTCTCCCCCTTGCGCACTCACAGCCGGAGGTACAGTTGGCATGCCGCTCCTTCTAATGAAAGTCCAAATTGCCAGCAGCATGGAGAATTAGGGTGCGCCTTCGAGATGCCAAATTTCACAAAGTTCCTACAAATCCTTTAAAGCCGAGCCAACTTGATTCTTGTCTTTTCCGTAACTGTAACAAATACAACTTCAATTAGAGACAGCAAACCCAAGCCAAGCATTTTTTTTTGTTTCCCCATCAGCAGAGACTAAAAAGTAAAGATGAGACGATTTCTTTTTATATCCCTGACAGATAGTTAGAGATCTCTGAAGTGGGTGCTGAATGGCGTTGATTAGAATTATTTTTCAAATCGGAAATTGTCCAGATCTGGAGTAAGGGAGTCCCGGACACGCGTGGCAATCAGGATGGCCGGCTGGCTGGCTGGAAATTTGAGTGATGCTGTCCGGTGGGACGCAGTTACAAAACATGGCTTCTTCTTCTCTGTCTAGGGTTTGAACTGAGATCATTTCTTCTACTTGTGGGTGGCAGAGCACCCTCGTGGCTCCAGAGACCCTCTCACCAACTAGGGAAAAGCCTGGCATGGCACATCGGTCGAGTTTTTCGCAAATTGAGAACATGGTGTCGCCCCTGTAATTAACGTCTCTAGATTTCATTTTTCCTGAGCTTCACGTACACAATATGGATTTTTTTTTTCACTCAGTCGCTGCATTGAAATCATGTGATTGTAATCCGACGTTTTCATTGTTAGGTGGTCTTTCCTCATTGGTCAGTGGAGTTTCTAGTTTTTTGTCTTGCAGTATATAAAATACTGAGTACCTACGAGCGTCTTCCATCGTGCTGTGACCGGAATGCAGACATATTAGGCCATCACCACTAACTTATAATGTCAGGAAAGACCTAGCAACTCCAAAAACTAAAACAACTCAATTTTGATAAAAAATGGCAGTTGCTAGTTTTTTCCATTGCACGTGAGCACCAGACCAGGGGGTGGAGAGCTGCACTAACTCTCTCTCTCAATCCAATGCAGACTTCTTCTTCTTCTTCTTCTTCTTCTTCCAACAAGGTTGGCATTTTTAGATAGTAAAAGTCTCAAACTAGTGGAAGTGTGGGAGCAGACGAAATGGCATCCCGACTCCAGCCGGGAGGCCGTAATGGAAGGACAACAAGAAAGCAGGTCTGGAGGATCACTGATTTCTAACCCAGTCAGGAAGGAACTAATAATGGATGGATGAGGAACGAAGGGATTTTATAAGCAGTTCATCCCACGGTGCAAGAGGTGGCAGTGCTCTTCCAGTTTGGACACCCGCAGGGATGCCTGGGGCTCGTCATGAGGAAGGGCAACCCTGTTGGGGTCTCTGGGGTACTGTGAAGACTGGATATATATTTACAAGGGTCATTCGATTCTTTTTCTTCTTCTTCTTCTTTCAGCTGCTCCCATTAGGGGTCACCACAGATTCTTTTTCCATCTTCCTGTCCTAGTCATCTTGCTCTGAAACACCCATCACCTGCATGTCCCCCCTCACCACATCCATAAACCTCCTCTTAGGACTTCCTCTTCTCCTCTTACCTGGTTGCTCTATCCTTAGAACCCTTCTCACAATATACTCAGCATCTCTCCAAACCAACACAATCTCGCCTCTCTGACTTTGTCTCCCAACTTGAGCTGACCCTCTAATGTCCTCATTTCTAATCCTGTCCATCCTCATCACTCCCAGTGCAAATCTTAGCATCTTTAACTCTGCCACCTTCAGCTCTATCTCCTGCGCCACCGTCTCCAACCCATATAACATAGCTGGTCTCACTACCGTCCTATAGACCTTCCCTTTCACTCTTGCTGGTATTGCCGGTGCAATAGATGGCAGTGCTCTTCCAGTTTAGATGCCCGCAGGGATGCCTGGGACTCGTCATGAGGAAGGGAAATCCTGTTGGGGTCTCTGAGGTACTGTGAAGACTGGATATATATCTACAAGGGTCGTTTGACTCTTCTTCTTTCAGCTGCTCCTGTTAGGAGTTGCCACAGTGGATTATCTTCTTCCATATCTTTCTGTCCTCTGCTTCTCACTCAGTCACACCAATCACCTGCATGTCCTCTCTCACCACATCCATAAACCTTCTCTTAGGCCTTCCTCTGTTCCTCTTCCCTGGCACCTCTATACTTAGTACCGTATACCCAGCATCTCTCCTCTGCACATGTCCAAACCAACGCCATCTCGCCTCTCTGGCTTCATCTCCTAACTTGAGCTGATCCTCTAATGTCCTCATTTCTAATCCTGTCCATCCTCGTCACGCCCAGTGCAAATCTTAGCATCTTTAACTCTGCCACCTCCAGCTCTGTCTCCTGCGCCACCGTCTCCAACCCATATAACATAGCTGGTCTCACTACCTTCCTGTAGACCTTCCCTTTCACTCTTGCTGATACCCGTCTGTCACAAATCACTCCTGACACTCTTCTCCACCCACTCCACCCTGCCTGCACTCTCTTCTTCACTTGTCTTCCACAATCCCCATTACTCTGTACTGTTGATCCCCAAATATTTAAACTCGTCCACCTTCGCCAACTCTACTCCTTGAATCTTCCAGTACCGGTGCCATTGATGACATCACTTCCTGTACCAGTGCCATTGAAGATGACAGGTCCGGTGCCAATGATGATGTCACTCCCAGTCCCAGATGACATCACGTCCGTTTCCGGTCCCGATGACATCACTTCCTGTCCTGGCTTTTAAAGCCACCATCTTGCCTCCATACCATCAGTTCTGTTTTGGACTCATCTCACAGAGATGTAACCTTTTGCAGCCAGGGCCTGTTCTATGGGTGGCTGTCCCAAACCCTTTTCAATAACTTTTTGTCGTTATTGTGACACATGATAGACTGGACTGGACTGGATGGTGGCTTCCCACTTTCTCATTTGCTGGTCACAACTGTCAACCTGAGACCTTTTCAGTTTTTTTTGTTTTGGGGTCCCCTTTCTATCACAAAATATTTCACGCTTACCCTCTCATAGTTTTGACATTTCTCTCTCATTCTGTACCTCCCTTGAATCTTCTCCTTTGTCCTTTTTTGACAGTTTTACTTTAAAGCCTTCAAAGTTGATGAATGGATGAGGGCGAGTAGTTTAAGCCTGGCACGGACATACGTATATAGCAGGGTCGAGATGATCTCTTAGGGTGGGCTATTGGAGGTTCTTCCTTTCTTTGCCGATTGGACGTTTCTTTTTTCTCATTTTTCTGTTAGCCAAACCACCACTACAACTTCCACACATTAATATGTACATTTTACCCTACTGGATTTACTGTAATGGTAGGGATTTAAGTTAGGAACCAGAGTGCCAGTCCACTTCAGGATCTACAAAGTCACCCTTGGGCCTTAGGAACCCATTTAAAAGCTTTAATTTAACCAACAGCTATTTTAACAGACTGAACAGAACAACATGAGAACATGTAAACTCCATGGAGAAAGTACTGGAGCTGTGAATAAACTCCAGGTAACTGAAAAACACTTGGCTTACTGTCCCAGGATGTTTTGGCTTGTTGTCCATCTGTACTGTGAAGCGTCATCCTATCAGTTTTGCAGCATTTGGCTGAATCTGAGTAGACAGTATAGCGCCCTGAACACGGCAGCAGTCATGTCATCAATAATCACCATCGGCAGTCACATATGATCATGCCATAACACGGCCTCCACCATGATTCGCCGATGTTGTGGTACTCATCGGATCAAGAGCTCTTCTCCATACTCTTCTCTACACATTGATCTTAATTTCATTTATCCAAGGAAAATTGTTCCAGAACTGGACAGGCCTTATAAAATATTTTCCGACAAACTCTAATCAGTCCTTCCTATACTTGAGGCTTACCAGTGGTTTGCACCATGAGGTAACCCTCTGTCTTTACTTTCATGAAGTCTTCTCTTGAATTGTAGACTTTAAGTAATGATAGGTTGACCTCCCAAAGAGTGGTCTTGGGCCAAATGTCGTGAATTATTTTCTCTTCTTCTGTGGTCATACAGTACAGTTGTTTTCCATGGTGGTCCAGACCTTCTGGCGTTGCTGAACTCACCAGTGTGTTCCTTCTCTTTTAAGAATCTATCAAACGGTTGACTTGACCAGTCCTGGTGGCTCTGCTATATCTCTAAAGGGTTTATTTTGTTTCCTCTGCCCGTTTTTACTTGCATGGACGGCTTTTTGGACCTCACGTTGAGAGTTCACAGTGACAGCTTCCTAAAGTCCAAGGAGGTTATGCTCAAGTCCAAGGAGGTTCTGCTCAACCTTTATAATGCACTGGTGAGGCCTCATCTTGTGTACTGTGTGCAGTTTTGGTCTCCAGGCTACAAAAAGGACATAGCAGCACTAGAAAAGGTCCAGAGAAGAGCGACGAGGCTGATTCCAGGTCTACAGGGGTTGAATTATGAGGAAAGATTAAGAGAGCTGAGCCTTTACAGTTTAAGCAAAAGAAGATTAAGAGGTGACATGATTGAAGTGTTTAAAATTATGAAGGGAAATAGTACAGTGGATCAAGACTTATATTTTAAAATGAGTTCTTCAAGAACACGGGGACACAGTTGGAAACTTGTGAAGGGTACATTTCGCACAAACATTAGGAAGTTTTTCTTTACACAAAGAACGATAGACACTTGGAATAAGCTACCAAGTAGTGTGGTAGACAGTAAGACGTTAGGGACTTTCAAAACTCGACTTGATGTTTTCTTGGAGGAAACAAATGGATAGGACTGGCGAGCTTTGTTGGGCTGAATGGCCTGTTCTCGTCTAGATTGTTCTAATTCTAATTCTAATTCTAATGCAAATTCCTCACTTGGAATCAACTGCAGACCTTCTACCTGCTTAACGGTGAATGAAATCATGAGGGATCTGCTCACACCAGGATATGGAGAGTCTTGTTAGTCAATTGTCCAAAAACTTTTGAGCCCTTAGAAATGGTGAGGGTTATGTATTGTGGAAGCCAGCCTCAACACAGACAGGCGGACACGTTAAAGTCACCCAACACACATTTATTTACATACTCCATTATGTACAAGTGCAGCACCAACCCCACAAGTCCCCAAAGTTCTGGCCACAGCACAGTGCCTCTTTCCTTATTCAGGCCGCCTCTTCTCCTCTCGTTCAAGACCATGTCTTTCTCCTCCCGACTCCAGCCATCACATGAAGGGAGGCGGCCACTTTTATATGCACCCAGATGTGCTCCAGGTGCTTCCCGGCAATCTTCCACCAACACTCCCCAGTGAGGCGGAAGTGCCGGCCACGTACCCGGAAGCACTCTCCCTGCTTCTCTTCCCCCTGGCACTTCCACCACACCCGGTCCAGGGTTCCCAAGGCACAGGGGTGCCCCCAGGCGGTGACCACTGGCCCCTACAGGGTAGAGCATCAAAGCTCTGTATCCGTGGCCCCCAAAGGAACCAGGGTGGTTGTCCCCATGTGGTCCGAGGTGAGCGTAAGCCCTCTTCGGGTCTTCCTAGGCGTCCCGGCTGGTTCGCCACCCCAGTCATCTCCGACAGTATAAAAATGGCTGTCATTGCCAAACGACTCATACGATATATCTGTTAAACCCTTTGAATGAATGCTGAAAGGCTACACTTCAATTATGTTAAGCTTTCTTTATTTCAAATCCATTGTGGTGGCGTACAGAAGCAAAATTATGAAAATCGTGTCACTGTCCAAACACTTGCGGACCGGACTGTAGATAGCATTTCTTGGTCCTAACGCTACACTGCACAGGTGCCGCTGACCCGTGGTGGTCGGCTGTTCCATATCTCACGTCCCTGAACTCTGACGTCTGTATCTGGCGACGGCCTCATTCATTGATCCAAAATTTCATACACAACTAGGATTAAATCAGCAGAAGAGTTTCTCGAGATTTATTAATATTGAAACAGGTCCAGCCATGCAGGCAGACTCTTGTGAAAAGATTAGGAAATTGACAACATTCCTAGAGATGACCAAGATCATAACTTAATGAAATAAGGATTTTTTATTTTAACATTGAAAAATAAGGAATGAAGAAAAGAAAAAAAAAAATAAAGTTTTTCATTTTCTTGGAATCGGCTGCAGTTTAGGACAATGAAAAACATCTGCTAATTTTGGGGGGGCACATAGTTTTTGGACAAAAGGTAATGAAGTGATTCGCTCTCTGGGACTGAGCCGCTCTGTTCTGTAACGGCGCTCAAGTACTCAGTCCCCTTACGGTGAGGGTGGGATTCCAAAACCCAGACTTTGACATTTGAAATAAGACCAAATGATTATCGCATAATAATAATAATAACACAGTTTTTAAAGATACCGGGTATTTGTTAGCGATGTATTATTTTCAAGAAAAACAAGAAGCGCACTGGATTCTCAGCCTGGGATGTCACATTTCTCCAGGACTGACTCATCCATCTTCTCAAATGGCAGCTTTTCCTCTCCTGCTCTCACCTTTTCTCACTTCTTTTGCCCCAACTTTGTTCCCCTCCTTCTCCTCTGATTGTTAGTTTTTGATGACCGTAATGCTATCTTGGATCCCGACAAGCGCCGTAATGTCGGATTATTTGAGTCTCTCGTATTCATGGGAACATCCCACCCTTCACACACACACACGTCTTTCATAGTGAGAACTGAAGAGCATGCAAGTGGCGAAAAAATGTAAAAGTGCATACATGTGCCATCTAGTGGCTATGATTGAGCGCGAGCAGAGCGGACTGCTCCATACACACACACACACACACACACACACAGGTCTTAGATTGTAATTTCGGGGGGTGGAGGAGTGCACTAACTCTTTCTCTCGCTTCTCTGCAGACCACTTAAAGGAAATTCCTCCTGGCCCTGATGATGTCACTTTCAGTTTCGGCCCCGATGATGACGTCATTTCCAGTTCCAGCCCCAATGATGACGTCACATCCAGTTCCGGCCCCGATGATGATATCATTTCCAGTTCCAGCCCCAATGATGATGTCAAATCCAGTTCCGGCCCCGATGATGACGTCACTTCCAGTTCCGGCCCCGATGATGACGTCACTTCCACAACTCTCCTTTAAAGCCGAATCTTTGTGGCAGAGAAGCAGTTCTGTCTTGTACATCCTTTAAAATGAATTTTGCATCCAGTAAATAATAGACGGGTGGCTGCCCCAAACCTTTTTCAATGTCTCCAGTCTATTCTTGTGACAATATACACATATCTGAAGATACAGTACATATACACTCACCGGCCACTTTATAAGTGCATATTAACACACATACAGTTCTATGAAAAAGTTTGGGAAGCCCTCTCAGCCTGCATAATAATCGACTCTCCTTTCAACACAAAAGATAAAAGTGGTATGTCTTTCATTTCCTTGGAACATCCGAGTACTGGGGTGTTTTCAGAACAAAGATTTTTAGTGACGCAGTATTTAGTCGTATGAAATTACATCAAATGTGAAAAACTGGCTGTGCAAAAATGTGGGTCTCCTTGTCATTTTGTTGATTTGAATGCCTGTCACTGCTCAATGCTGATTACTTGCAACACCAAATTGGTTGGATGAGCGTGTTAAGCCTTGAACTTCATAGACAGGAGTGTCCAATCATGAGTGGTACAAGATATTTAAGGTGGTCAATTGCAAGTTGTGCTTCCTTCCCTTTGACTCTCCTCTGAAGAGTGACAGACAGCATGGGACCCTCAAAGCAACTCTCAAAAGATCTGGAAACAAAGATTGTTCAGTCTCCTGGTTTAGGTGAAGGCTACAAAAAGCCATCTCAGAGGTTTAAACTGTCAGTTTCAACTGTAAGGAATGGAATCAGGAAATGGAAGGCCACAGGCACAGTTGCTGTTAAATCCAGCAGGTCTGGCAGGCCAAGAAAAATACAGGAGTGTCATATGAGCAGGATTGTGAGAATGGCTACAGACAACCCACAGATCACCTCCAAAGACCTGCAAGAACATCTCGCTGCAGATGGTGTATCTGTACATGGTTCTACAATTCAGCGCAATTTGCACAAAGAACATCTGTATGGCAGGGTAATTAGAAAGAAGCCCTTTCTGCACTCACGCCACAAACAGAGTCGCTTGTTGTATGCCAATGCTCATTTAGACAAGCCAGATTCATTTTGGAACAAAGTGCTTTGGACTGATGAGACAAAAATGGAGTTATTTGGTCAGAACAAAAAGGGCTTTGCATGGCGGAAGAAGAACAGCACATTCCAAGAAAAACACCCGCTGCCTACTGTCAAATTAGTGGAGGTCCCATCATGCTGTGGGGCTGTGTGGCCAGTTCAGGGACTGGGGCCCTTGTTAAAGTCGAGGGTCGGATGAATTCAACCCAATATTTTAACAAATTCTTCAGGATAATGATCAAACATCAGTCACCAAGTTGAAGTTACTTAAGCAGGGGTTGGATATTCCAACAAGACAATGAGCCAAAACACAGTTTGAAATCTACAAAGACATTCATGCAGAGGGAGAAGTACAATGATCTGGAATGGCCATTACAGTCCCATGACTTGAATATCATCGAACATCTATGGGAGGATTTGAAGCAGGCTGTCCATCAAATTGAACTGAACTGGAGAGATTTTGTATGAAAAATGGTCAGAAATACGTCCATCCAGAATCCAGACACTCATCACAGGCTATAAGAGGCGTTTAGAGGCTTTTAGATTAGCAAAAGGAGGCTCAACTAAGTATTGATGTCATATCTCTGTTGGGGTGCCCACATTTATGCACCTGTCTAGTTTTGTTATGATGCATATTGCATATTTTCTGTTAATCCAATAAACTTAATGTCACTGCTGAAATCCTACTGTTTCCATAAGGCATGTCGTATATTAAAAGGAAGTTGCTACTTGGAAGGCTCAGCCAATGAGAAACAAAAATCCAAACTTTTTCATATGACTCTATCTAACCAGCCAATCACATGGCAGCAGCTCACTGTATTTTGGCAGGTAGACATTGTAAGGATGACCTGCTGAGCATCAGAATGAGGAAGAAAGGGGACTGAAGTGACTCTGAACGTGGCCTGGTTTTTGGTGCCAGACAGGCTGGTCTGAGGATTTCAGAAACTGCTGATCTACTGGGCTTTTAACCCACAACCATGTGCACCAATGGTGGTGCAGTGGGTAGCGCTGCTGCTTCACATTTAGGAGACTCAGGTTCACTTCCCGGGTCCTCCCTGCGTGGAGTTTGCATGTGTTGGCCGAGATTAGCTCCAGCAGACCCCCGTGACCCTGCGTTAGGATATAGCGGGTTGGATGATGACTGACTGACTGACTGATATATGTGCATATATTTGTCAGACTTGCATGTCAGAAGACCTCCTGGCTGGCTCTGTCAAGGTATGTAATAACCTGCTGAGACAAGAGGTGGCACTGCCATTTCCTTCTTTCTCGATAATTTCTCGCCCGATAATTGGTTTTCTAGAGAACAAATAAAAATAGGATAAAAGAAAAGAATAATATCAGCCACACACTTTTGAATGTCTGGGTAGAGACAAATAAAACGGATCATGAACAAAACAATCTGCCAGCTACAGAATAGGCTTTTTAAATAATTTTTTTTTAAAATATATGTCTGCACTTCCTTTTCCAAGCACAAATTGTTCGAGGCAGAGCAGATCTTTACGAAGTGGATTTGCCTCCAAGCTTTACAAATGAAGGATTCTAACAATAACATCTGGGAAAGGACTTGCCGAGCCAGGACTTTCTAAGCCGGATTTGTGCCCTGTGACATCCTGGCCATGCCCACCCTGGAAGGTTCCTTACAGTTTCACCCCCTCTTGTTTTTCTGTAATAAAGTGGGCAGACAAAGCCACGGATGAACCTTTCTTGAGGACAACATGAGCCAGTTAAGAAGTCTAACAGCCGGATTTCAAACCGGGACGATGCCCTTCAGCTGGGGCGGCAGGTGCGCTTGAGGACATCACCCACCCGGCGTGCCACTCTCTACTTTTGCTCGTTTTCTTTACGAGCTTTGTCTTTCATTGGGCCTTCAATCAAGTCCTTAGCCATCTGTAGATCAAGAATTTTTTTTTTTTTTTACGGGGCTGAGGTCAACCGCGTGAAATGCACCCAATGAAATCAACTTAAAAAAGGAAGCCGAGTGGGACGCCTGCTTAAAATATTTCCTTCTTGTTTGCACTTGAAGAGTCGCGCGACACGTGGGACGCATTATGAAAGAATTTGGGTCGGCAGAGGATTCAAGAATAGACCACAAGTGAACGGCGGTTGCCCGACCGCTGCTCCATCCGAGGCCAAGGTTTTCATTCAGGGACCATTGGAAATGTATTATGTTTTATGTATGCCCGCTCGCCCATCGTCTCTCATTAAACGACCGTCCTTCTTGTTTTTGGCATTAATTGTAAACAACAGTCATTAGAAAAGTAAGGAGACACGTGAGGAGAAAGTCAAAGTTAAGCTCACACCACCAGCTCGGCCCCGATTTTTCTTTTTTAATTTTTTAAACATTCCAGCTTGAGAGCGCCATATCACAAGGCGAGCGAGTCGGGAGAGACATTGGTTATAAATAACTCCGTCTGATGCGTCTCACTGGCTGTCCTTGTTCATCTCGCGCTGATATTCATTAATCATGTACCACAGGGATCAAATGTTAACTAAGCTGTCAACTACCAAATTGTCTGAACCGGGGTCACTTGTAGCCACGTCAAAAGGCTGCTTGCTCTGCTGGGAGTTGACTATGAATGGGCCTATTGACGTTACATGTTTTCGGATTTAAAGGGGCTTGCGGCCTGAAAGGGCATATTTAAGGGAAACTGTACCAAATCCAGCAGTCTGCCGTGTCGCACTTTATCTTCAGTCCGGGTTCAAGTTCTGAGCTTCTGACAAGCATCCCCCCCGGCACGTGAAGATCCACGACGTAGCAAAGTTTATTAATTTTTTTTGTAAAAGGTGAACTCTTCGCTCCCCCTCCCCACCCGCTGACTAAAGGATTTAGTTTTCCATAGCTGGCACTTGAGGGTTGTTATTTTTTTGACAAACTGCCTTAAATACCCACTGCAGTGTTTGGGATGCTCCATCTGTTGGAATTGAAATTTAGTGCATTCTATTACTACAAATGTTTTTGTGATGTACCATCTGTTGGAATGATACAGACAAAGAGACACAGACACACAGACACTTGTCCTTTCCCTTAAGATGGATAAGCTGATTTCTGTCTGCCCGACCATTACTCTCTGTTGGATGTTTTCACTGTTAATGCTAGCAGTGCAGTGTGTCCTTCCAGTTGCTATGTCTCTGTTACATGCCATTTGGTGCAGGATTTGTAAAAGCAGTGCTGATGTTTGTGACGAGCCATCTTCTGGAATGGAAATGTGGCAAATTTTATTACTACATATGTTTCCAATGCGCCATCTGTTGGAATCACACAGCCATAGCAACCAGACAGACACACAGAAACACAGACACCCAGGCACCAGTCCTTTTATTAAAAACGATGAGCTGATTTACTGCCCTTCCGGCCATCCCTCTCTGTTGGACGTATTGACCATAAGGTTTGTATTGCAGTGTGACCATCCAGCTGCTATGTCTCTGTTACGTGCCAGTTGGTATAGGAATTGTAAAAGCAATGCTAATGTTTGTGATGTGCCCTCTGTTGGAATGGAAATGTAGTGCACTCTGTTACTACAAATGTTTGTGATGTGCCCTCTGTTGGAATGGAAATTTAGTGCACTCTTTACTACAAATGTTTGTGATGTGCCATCTGTTGGAATGGAAATTTAGTGCACTCTTTTACTACAAATGTTTGTGATGTGCCCTCTGTTGGAATGGAAATTTAGTGCACTCTGTTACTACAAATGTTTGTGATGTGCCATCTGTTGGAATGGAAATTTAGGTGCACTCTTTACTACAAATGTTTGTGATGTGCCCTCTGTTGGAATGGAAATTTAGTGCACTCTTTACTACAAATGTTTGTGATGTGCCATCTGTTGGAATGGAAATTTAGTGCACTCTTTTACTACAAATGTTTGTGATGTGCCCTCTGTTGGAATGGAAATTTAGTGCACTCTGTTACTACAAATGTTTGTGATGTGCCATCTGTTGGAATGGAAATTTAGTGCATTTTTATACTACAAATGTTTGTGATGTGCCCTCTGTTGGAATGGAAATTTAGTGCACTCTTTACTACAAATGTTTGTGATGTGCCATCTGTTGGAATGGAAATTTAGTGCACTCTTTTACTACAAATGTTTGTGATGTGCCCTCTGTTGGAATGGAAATTTAGTGCACTCTGTTTACTACAAATGTTTGTGATGTGCCATCTGTTGGAATGGAAATTTATGCACTCTGTTACTACAAATGTTTGTGATGTGCCATCTGTTAGAATGGAAATTTAGTGCACTCTTTTACTACAAATGTTTGTGATGTGCCATCTGTTGGAATGGAAATTTAGTGCACTCTGTTACTACAAATGTTTGTGATGAGCCATCTGTTGGAATGAAAATGTGGTGCGTTTTATTACTACTGTGGACAACGGCCGGCTGTTCATCTCAGCCAATACCCCCATGCCGCTAGATGGAGCCCTTCCGGCAGCATGGAGGTGCCCTGAATTCCAGCAGGGCATCATGGATATTGGAGTTTTCCTTCACAACCCTGCTGGATACCATGGGGGTTGCAAGGGTTCGCTGCAGGGAGGCTCAAAGACTTATATTTGCCCTATAACCCGGAAGTACGTCCTAGTCACATGGACAGGAGAAATGACGTGCTTCCGAGATGAAAAAGAAGAGTTTTTGATCTGACCCGGCGGTACTAAGAAGTCACATGGACTGAGGGTTCAGAAGCACTTCCGGGTCACGGACTATAAAGGACTCTGGGAAATCCCAGACAAACAAGCTGAGCTGGGTAGCAGGGTGGCAACGCGTCTGGGAGAGTGGGGGATTATTGTTTATTGATTATTGTGTTTATTTATATGAGAATTGTGGAGAGGAGTGTGCTTTGTGCACTTTATTATTATAATAAGTTCAACATTTGGACTTTAAATGGTGTCTGGCGTATAGTCTGAGGGTTCAAGGGGACAACAAAGCCCTAATCAGTCACACTACATATGTTTCCAATGCGCCATCTGTTGGAATCACACAGCCATAGCAACCAGACAGACACACAGAAACAAAGACACCCAGGCACTAGTCCTTTTATTAAAAAGGATGAGCTGATTTTCTGTCCATCCGGCCATCACTCTCTGTTGGATGTATTGACCATAAGGTTTGTATTGCAGTGTGACCATCCAGCTGCTATGTCTCTGTTAAATGCCATTTGGTATAGGAATTGTAAAAGCAATGCTAATGTTTGTGATGTGCCATCTGTTGGAATGGAAATTTAGTGCACTCTGTTATTATAAATGTTTGTGATGTGCCATCTGTTGGAATGACAGAGCCATAGCAACAGACAGACACACAAATACAGAGACACACAGACACTTGTCCTTACCCTTAAGAGGGACAAGCTGATTTCTGTCCACCTGTCCGTTATTCTCTGTTGGATGTTTTCACTGTTAATGCTTGCAGTGCAGTGTGTCCTTCCAGGTGCTATGTCTCTGTTACATGCCATTTGGTGCAGGATTTGTAAAAGCAGTGCTGATGTTTGTGATGAGCCATCTGTTGGAAGACAATATACTGAATCGTATTGCTACAAATGGGTGTGAGGAGCCATCTGTTGGAATGGAAATGTAATGCATTTTGTTACGACATATATTTGCAATGCGCCATCTGTTGGAATGACAGAGCCATAGCAGCAGACAGACACACAAATACACAGACACACAGACACTAGTCCTTTCATTGAAGTGGGTGATCTGATTTCTGTCCATCCGGCCATCACTCTTTGTTGGGTGTATTGACCGTTAAGGTTTGAATTACATTGTGTCTGTCCAGCTGCTATGTCTCTGTTACATACCATTTGGTGTAGGATTTGTAAAAGCAATGTTAATGTTTGTGGTGCACCATATGTTGGAATGGAAATATAGTGCATTTTATTACTACAAATGTTTGCAATGTGCCACCTGTTGGATAACAAAGACATAATAACTAGACAGATGCACAGAAACACAGACACACCGACCCTTATCCTTAGGTGGATGAAATTTTGAAAACATGACACATGAACCTACTTAATGGGAATTCTACTTGACCAACCCAGCATCCCACAGCGGCAGTTACCTGGCAAATCCCATTAATGCACATGTCCAGCGAGTCCGCCTTGCATCTTGTACCATCCAGCACTTTGGGTGCCAGCTCCACCACCAGGTTTTTCCCTTTGGCCTGGCACTTGAGAGCACACGGAGTCGCAAGGTCATTAGAGACGGGAAGCCACTCATAAGTTTCTCCTTTGTATTTTATGTCATTATGGGCTGAGCACTGCTGAGCTCGGAAGTCTCCAGATTCCACAGGACAGTCCTGGAACAAAAAATAAATAAATAAATAATTATAAAAATAATTATAAGGAACAGAATGCTTCACATCTAAATTAATAGTTGAGCATCTCGTAATATTCTTGTCTGTTTGTCGGAATCCACTGATGCTAGCGTAAAAAAGTGAGACATTTGACAAACAAGAGGAGACCATCAGGCTTTTCTGAGTATCTGATAGCTATGCTGTTCCACAACCTCATCCTGATTCTTTCTTAAAGGTGATCCAGGTTTCTGCTTCAACTCCATGTCTCCATATTTTGTTCCAGAGTCCCACAAGTCTTTGAGTAAAGAAGAGCTTCCTGGCTTCATTTAGGTTATTTAAGAACTATTAGAATTGCTCTTGGCTTGTTTCTTTTTAGAAATTGAATATTTAAGGGCGCTGGTTCAAATCCTGTTACTGCCACAAGGGACCCTATTTCATTATGCCCTTGAGCAAGACCCCAAGTCTTGTTATGGGGCGATGTACAATGGCTGACACAGATCCGTAGCCACAGAGCCACAGTCACATAATGTCATTGTCAAGTTTACGGATGACACAGCTATGGCAGGCCTGATATCTAAACTACAATGAGCAGGCTTACCTGGACGAAGTAAGGAGTCGGTCACACTTGTGTAAAGCCAGCACTTCATACCTAACCCCACAGGTCATGTGAAATGACAAATTTCCCCCTTGGGGACTAACAAAAAATATCAAATCAAAACAATGTTAGAGTTAAGTGCAGCCATATATTCATACGTGTTGTGGCATACGAACGGGCGTCCCAGCCAGGGAACAGCTTGGATTATTACCTGGATGGGAGGCCCAAGAAAACTGTTATTGGCCAGCTGGGTTGGAAAGGCTCAATAATGGATGGACTGGCGGAAGCCAGAGCTTGGGAGTAGGTCCATCATCCCCCATGTGCTAGGTGGCAGTGGTCCTCGTGTAAAAGCCTAATTGGGACACCTGAGAGGGCTGCTAGGGAAATGGACTCCGGAAGTGCAGCCTTGTAGGGGTACCTTGGGATCATTAGAGGGCGCTGTCGGGGGAGGTCCTCTCTACTTTGTCTATGACCCGGAAGTGCTTCCTAGAGGGGACGGGAGGAAGGATACCGGAAGTATTCTGGGGTCCGACATAAAAGAAAGCCCACTGCCACAGGTCAGGAGGCAGCGAAGAAGGAATAAGAATAAAAGCACCCATTGTCTCCATAGTTGGTGGCTTATTATTATTGTGATTGGACAAGAGGATTGTGAGAAGGTGCCTGAGAAAAGAATAAAAGTCTTTTTATTTTATTCAAGTAAACGTGTGTCGTATTGCAGGGACTGTGGTTTAGGGCTCTCTGGCGCCCTCTTGTGGCCGCACCGTAGAGGGAGTAGGGCAGAGGACTCAGCACTCAGCCCTGCGAAGCCCATTGCATTGCATTTATCATTTGAACTGAGGCGCCTCATAAACATTTAGAATAACTAGACGCATTGGTACAAATGTTTAGGATCCTCTGCCCATTGGCATCTGTTTTAGCACCACATATATATTTTGGGTTAGACTCCTGGTCTGTCTTTGGTTTAACATCCGTCGTCCTGGTCCACAGACACATGACGAGCTTTATTTAAACCCGTAATGTTTGTTGGAAATCTTGCAATAGATTTAAGTGCAACTTCTGACCTTTCATTAAACATTCGTTACAAAATACGGACTGATTGAAGAGGGCGATCAAAACGTTCCCTTCCTGTGCCGTGTCTTTTGCGCCCTCCTCAGTCCAAGCAATCCTTTCCGAAGCTCTCCCAGCTGTCACAGTCGTTTCCAACAGCAGGGTAAACGATCTGTCAAAATCTGGGCAGAAGGGCAGAAATCAAGTCAGCGTGACTAATAAAGTAATGATTTTTTACGAGATATATTTGAAAATAAAATCATGACACACCGAGAAAGAATTCATCTGCACCATTTGGTGGCTGGATGTCACATTGAAAGCTTTTTTGGCAGCGGCACGCCACGCAATAATTCTGTGTTTTATGGCAAGTAGTAAGAATGCGAGATTTAATAGCTCACTGAAAATCAGTCACTTCTATGACATATTTAGTCTACAGCCAAAATATGTGTTGTCAAACAAAATGTTTTATGAAATTACCGCCGAATACTATTAGAGCCTTCATAAGAGCAAACACAATTACACACATCTCAAATCAAGTAAAGCAGGCCGGAAATCTTGAATGGCCCTACAGATTTCACTTGCTATTTGGGTTGACGTGCTGTCTAGCTGGCGTTCCTTAATCCTCGATTGGGCAGTGAGAGCCCACCTGTCATAAGAGGTCCGGGGCAAATTAAATCATAGCACAGGCTCTGAATGGGTACAGATGTGCACGGACCACTCTGAGACCGATTGGGGTGCTTGGCAGATCACGTGTTCACATGTCAGTCAGACAGCATTGGCACCCAACATGGCGTAATAAAAAAAATGGAGCCCGCACGCTAGAGAGAAAAAGATCAAAAAGAGAGAAGAATTAAATTTGGAAGGAACGGAGGTTAATGAGAGAAAGAGAAAGAGGCGGGATCGAAGAGGTGCCCATGTGAGGGCGAATGGAAGTAAAGGGTCGAGAAGACGGACCCTTTAGAAGTACTTGAGGTGCGGGGGGTCATTCCTGCTAGGTGATTTTGGGGAGCAGGAGTGACCGACCGCTCCAGCAGGGCTCCCATGTAAGGCTGAGGCGTGGACGTGGGAGTCAGAGGAGCGAGGCACCGTGCCAGGAGCCTGAAATTGGCAGAGGAGCTGAACCTTGTTACGGTTGACTGCACCCGTTGATGGAAAATTAACTTGACGTTACGGCAAGAATTCCTCTGCAGAATTTTTTTGATACTGCAGTTTTAGCGACACCTGGTGGCAGAACAATGAAGTGAACCTTACGATGTGGTCAGTCTCATTATATCAGTATGTTCTCCCAGTGTCTGCGTGGCTTTCCTCCCACAGTCCAAAGACATGCAGGTTAGGAGCATTGGTGATCCTAAATTGTCCCTGGTGTGTGCTTGGGGTGTGTGTGTGTGTGCCCTGCAGTGAGCTGGCGCCCTGCCCGGGGTTTGTTTCCTGCCTTGCACCCTGTGTTGGCTGGGATTGGCTCCAGCAGACTCCCGTGACCCTGTAGTTAGCATACAGCAGGTTGGATAATGGATGGATGGATAGATTATATCATTTAGCTGAGGTGTTCTCTCAGTAGAGCATCTTCAGTGTTGGTAAACAGCGTCTCATGCATACGCTGAATGTGAATTCTTTTAGCGTGTTGCTTATCTTGTTTCTCTATAGAAAAAGCTGTGCTGTGTGTTGTACAACAAAACTGGCAAGGGTGGCATAAGCACTTTGGGAGGATATCGCCAATTCCAGGGCATTAGGGTCACGATGATGTCTGACTTATAAGCTGATTTAGACTTCCTGCAGCAAACCTCTTGGAGGTGTGGGCTGAACTGGAGCCCACATCACAGAGACCACCATGCAGAAATCATGCAAACCCTGTTACCAGGTTTAACAGACGTACTGTAGGTGATTTGGTGCAGACAGGCCTGATTGCAGTCGTCCCTGAGCCATGTTGTGCCATTTCTGTGGGTTGATGTAATTAAGATGCTACACATGTACTGTAGGAGAAACGGGCATCTCGGCCAGGAAGGAGGGTTGGTTTTTACCCAGATGGGATGCCAGAGTAGAAAATCAAACTGATTGGCCAGCAAGATGGAAAAATAACTTTGTGCCCAGCCGGTATAATACAGTGGATGGACCAACAGAAGCCCAGACTAAGGAGTTATTCCAGCCCCTAAACGCCCGGTGGCAGCAGTCTTCGTATGGCAGCCAGTCAGGGCACCCACATGGGTTCTTAGGAGTTGAAGTGCAGAAATTCAGCCTTATTGGGGGTTCCTGGGTGCCAAGCCAGGACTCCTGCAGGGGTCCTTGGGAGTTGGAGTTCAGAAGTGTAATCCTATCAGCGGTCCCTGGGTGCCCAGTCAAGACACTTGCAGGGGTGCTTGGGAGTTGGAGTGCAGAAGTTCAGCCTTATTGGGGGCCTTGGGTGCCCAATCAAGACACTCGCAGGGGGCCTTGGGAGTTGGAGTCCGGAAGTGTAATCCTATTAGGGGTCCCTGGGTGCCCAGCCAGGAGATCTGCAGAGGTTTTTGGGAATTGGAGTCCAGAAGTGTAATCCTCTCAGTGGTCCCTGGGTGCCTAGCCAGGACACCTGCAGGGGTGCCTGGGAGTTGGAGTGCAGAAGCAAAGCCCTATTGCAGACCTTGGACGCCCAGTCAAGACACTCGCAGGGGTTCTTGGGAGTTGGAGTCCAGAAGTGTAATCCTATCAGGGTTCCCTGGATACCCAGTTGCGATGCCTGCCAGGGTGCTTGGGAGTTGGAGTGCTGAAAGTGCCGCCCTATCGGGGTCCCTGGGTGCCTAGCCAGGATATCTGCAGGGGTGCTTGGGAGTTGGAGTGCAGAAGCAAAGCCCTATCGCGGTCCCTGGGTGCCCAGTTAAGACACTTGCAGGGGTTCTTGGGAGTTGGAGTCCAGAAGTGTAATCCTATCAGGGTTCCCTGGATACCCAGTTGCGATGCCTGCCAGGGTGCTTGGGAGTTGGAGTGCTGAAAGTGCCGCCCTATCGGGGTCTCTGGGTGCCTAGCCAGGATATCTGCAGGGGCGCTTGGGAGTTGGTGTCCAGAAGTGTAACTCTATCAGGAGTCCCTGGGTGCCCAGTTGGGATGCCTGCAAGGGTGCTTGGGATTTAGAATACGGAAGTGCAGCCCTATCAGGGTCCCTGGGTAACAATATAAGGACCTGTCGAGGGAGGACCTCCTTACTTTCTTTATGGCCCAGAAGTGCTTCCCGGAAGACACAGTGTGGCACCATTCCCGGATCCAGCTCAGAGATGGGAGGCAGTGGGCAACACTGAATTGGGGTATGGCAGGAGGAAGAATTTGATTAATTTGTTTGTAATGTGGCTGATCTTTGCATGTGTGATTACTGGAGGTGTGCAATGGTTAAATAAATATCTGTTATTTAAACCTATAATTGTGCTGTGTCTGAGGTTTGGGGCTCAGTGGCGCCCACTGGTGGTTACAGTGCATAATAAGCCACCAACATTCCACATCTGATGAAAGAGCACAATTAAAAATAAAAAGATGAGCAACTTGATCATTCATTTCTTCAATGCCTACAAGCAGTAAACGTTCAGCCCGATGTGATGCTAGATCTAATTCCCATAAGCCTGGACAGAAATCATTTCTTGTATCAAATAAATCCAGATGAGTGGACTTCAGTAACAGGAGAATGCGTTTCTTTCAGGTTAACAGGTTGAGAATCGGTTTTTCCCCACTTATACTGACTTGACAAAGAGCGCTGAAAATCATTTACAGAGCGGAGATGTCGTTTCTGTTCTCAACATCCCTTTCAGGTCGTTTTACCATCTGGGGCCCTGAACTACTCCTCATAATGACATTTCAGGATACCCAGAGAGAGCCAGGAGAGAGTCACGACTTCTGCCACTGTTCCAAATATAAAAATTAAAAAAAAAGATGACACGTTAGGCACCACTTGAATATGACGAGACCCTCGTCTCTTTAATCAGCAGGAAGCGTTTCAGTCCCCCACCGATATAAACCAGACACGGCGTGGGTCAAACCCCCAGAGATGATCCACTTCGCAGAAGGTCAAAGAGGAGGCCCACTGGCGTTTGCGAAAGCTTCCTCTGTGGTCTGTGGTTAAATGGCTCGGCAGCGCTCCAGATCATTTCTGTCGGCATTCCTCCTCACACCCTTTTGTTTTTTCTGTGGAATTACCGGACAAGATTAATTTGGAAAGCCAAGGGCCTGATAAAGCCAAACAAAGCCCGAGATTGTTGTTAGAAATGAGGTCTCTGAATCTGCTGGCACAGTGTAATGATCAGGTCTTACTTCTTAAGGGGCTTAACACTGCGGCCCCCTACATCAGTTTATAGTTGCTGCTCTTCTAGCACCCTGCAGCCCATAGGAATGAAAAATCAATAAAAGAGATCTCCTTAATATCTGTTTTTGGTTTCTGATAGACAATAAGGAGACCAGAAAGAAATAAAAAATACCCCTGGTATCCTCACAAGGGTCTCCTCATGAGTTTCAACAAAGTCACACAATGGCCTCAGACTTTCCAGCTAGTTTCTTTGATTCTTCTTTTTACAATTTGAACCCCAAACCCTGAGGTTGTGTGGTGTAAGGGACGGCCAGCCGGCATCCACACTTAGCCAAGATGCCCATGAGAAGCACTGGAGAGTGGCATTAGTCAAACATCCCTTCGGCGGATATTAGCTACTCACAAATGGCACCCTTACAAACGAGGATGACCCAGATCGGCGCACTGAATTTGCAGAATGGGCAAAACAAAAATTGGAACAGGACCCTCAGTTTACGCAGAAGATTTTGTTCAGTGATGAGGCAAACTTTTATGTGAATGGTGAAGTTAACAAACAAAACCACCGCTATTGGTCTGACGCTAACCCACATTGGATAGATCCCTCCAAGACTGTTGGAACAAAACAATTGATGGTATGGTGTGGTATATGGGGTACAAAGATAGTCGGGCCATTCTTCATCAATGGAAACCTCAAGGCCACTGGATATGCGAAATTGCTGCATGATGATGTGTTTCCCTCTTTATGCACTGAAGCTGGCACGTTCCCTGAGTTTTTCCAGCAAGATGGTGCACCACCACATTATGGGTGTCAGGTCCGAGCATTCCTAGATGAACAGTTTCCTGGAAAGTGGATTGGTCGTCGTGGGCCAGTCGAATGGCCCCCAAGGTCTCCCGATCTGACCCCCTTAGACTTTTATCTTTGGGGTCATCTGAAGGCAATTGTCTATGCTGTGAAGATACGAAATGTGCAGCACCTGAAACTACGGATACTGGAAGCCTGTGCTAGCATTTCTCCTGCGGTGTTGCTATCAGTGTGTGAAGAGTGGGAGAAGAGGGTTGCGTTGACAATCCAACACAATGGGCAGCACATTGAACACATTTTGTAAGTGGTCAGAAACTTGTAAATAACTCATGAAAGAATAAAGTTACGTTAAAACCAAGCACACCATTGTTTTTCTTGTGAAATTCCCAATAGGTTTGATGTGTCACATGACCCTCTTCCTATTGAAAAAACAAAAGTTGGATCCAAAATGGCCGACTTCCAAATGACCACCATGGTCACCACCCATCTTGAAAAGTTTCCCCCCTCACATATACTAATGTGCCACAAACAGGAAGTTAATATCACCAACCATTCCCATTTTATTAAGGTGTATCCATATAAATGGCCCACCCTGTACTTCAAGCTGTGGTGGGAAACGCTTACGGAAGAGTTTCCCACAATAAAAAACTCTTTGTCTTTCATACCCGGGTCAGAGCCTGCTTGTGTTGGGTGTCTGGGGAGCTGGACAGCCCCCGAAAGGTGTCTACAGTGCTTCAAATCCCACTACTGACACCATGGTGTGGCCACAAGAAAGTCACTTCATCTGCCTGTTCTTCACTTGCGAGGCTTCTGAACTCTTTGAGACACTCTCCAATGGGACGACTTGCAGAAGCGTGGCTGCCATGTCTGTTGAGGGTTGCTTGTCCATTGCTGAGGCGACCGCAGATTCGCAGCACCACAGAAACAACTACAAGCTGACCGCTGCCACATGCAAAGCGCCGGTCACCCGATGGGTGGTGCAGGGCCACTGACTTGACCCCCAGTCCTGCCTGTTTGCTGTGTCTGTGTATAGTAGAGTGGTAGAGCCCACTACAATAAATAACCTTGCTGTTCCAGTTTCGACTGGTTTTGCTAAAGTACTGAGACTCAGCGTCGTCTTTAGGGTGCAAGACACTGACTCACGCTTCACGAACTGGAAAAACAAAAGAAATGTAACCGAAATGTAATCTCGAAAGCTGTAAATCATCTTGGATAAGGGCATCAGTCCAAACATAGATAAAAAATACAACGAGATGAAAACGAGACTAGCAAGAGATCTCACAAAATGTAACCGACTTTTCAACCCAAATTCTCAAGTTTGACTGAGTCTCCTTTTGGTCTGAAGCGATTTCGACAAAGTATCTGTGGCAAAGTTGATTCTTAAATGGAACACAAATGAGAATTTCTTTTAAGTTTCACGAGCCATCACAGATCAATCTTTGAGCTGTAAAATGTCCCTGAAGGACACCATATGCCAACAAGTCAATTGAGGGACTACACCGCACCCTCCACAATCTTAATTTGAATTCTTTGAAAAGAACTGAAATGATGGTGGATTTTTAGCAGACGCTCCTCTCCTCCAACACCCTGCCACACACGTGCACTTGGGAAACGGCTTATGGGCTTAAGTGATTGCAGTACTCCACCGAGACATGAGGTGGCACTGTCTAGTGATCATCACTCTTCTTCTCCTCTCTCTGCAGAAAGGAAGATTGACACCTCTCCACTTGAGACATCACTTCCGGGATCTAACCTCCTGAACCTGCCTCTTCCTCCCAGAATCCATCCTAAGTAGAAGAACCATCATTTTGGGCAGTCTATCTGATTGCATAAGTCGGAAAGACTCGAATTGCATTGTTTTTCCTTTTTGCGATCTTATAATAGATGGGGTTTAGCCTTCAAGGTGTCCCAAAATGCTTTAATCTCTTTTGTCTCTAAAAATGACTCACAGGAGTGCCCCGTGTTCAGACTGCTTTCCAAGTACAACACTATCGTGAAGGGAACGCCCCTGGCCCCACCTTTGGATGCTGATTGGTCATTGGATTACATTTAGGGTTGGCGCGATTAAAGCTTAGTGTTGAATTGAAATGCAATACACAAGGAGCAGCCGCTAAGCAACACGTCTGCTTTGCTTTTCTTGTATATAAATGTCTACGCGTGGAAGTGTGTGTGTCTGTCTGTCCTGACCCAGAATTGCAAGGCTACAGCATGAAGTTCAAAGAAAGCAACTCTGTCGCCAAAGTGAAACTGCCGAGAAAAGAGAGAACTCGCTTAACCGCTAATACACAAGCGAGGCGAGCAAATCGGGAAAACGAAACCTCAGAGGACAGAGAAACTCGCTTAACCGCTAATACAAAAGCAAGGCGAGCACATCGGGAAAACGAAACCTCAGAGGACAGAGAAACTTGCTTAACCGCTAATACACAAGTGAGGTGAGCACATCGGGAAACCAAAAAGGACAGAGAAACTCGCTTAACCGCTAATACAAAAGCAAGGCGAGCACATCGGGAAAACGAAACCTCAGAGGACAGAGAAACTCGCTTAACCGCTAATACACAAGCGAGGAGAGCACATCGGGAAACCAAAAAGGAGAGAGAAGCTCGCTTAGCCACTAATACACAACCAATGCGATTGACTGATTGAATGGCCTGAATCCGTGGTTTCTAATTGCCTGGATTTTTACAGCACGGGCTTACACAGCTAGCAGTTAATAATAATAATAATAATAATAATAATAATAATAATAATAATAATAATAATAATACATTTTATTTATATAGCGCCTTTACCATGCATAGTTATGACACGCCATCTATGGACATGTATTTAAACGTTATTCAAATTGGAATCACATGACCAGAAAATTGCGTGCAATAGTGAAAAGCAGTGGCCAGTTTGGTTGATATGCTTATGCCGTGATAAAACTGAACCAAAATCAAAGACCCCTCTTGCATTTCTACGCAGTTTACACATTGCATTACATTTAATTTGGCCGCAAATAATCTCCCAGAGTATACGGATTGCATGTGTTGATAAAAAGATCTTAAAAACCTCAACATTGCAATCTACTGATGCATAAAACAAGATTTATTCACCAGTCCGGTTGTTTTCTCTGTCCTAATATTTATGATTTTTCACCCCCTGCTTGTTCCCAACTATCCACAGCCTTACGGGAATTCAAGAATTTTATTGATTCTTTTTTTTTTTCTTTCTTTCTTTCTTGAAAGTGTAGCTGTGCCCTCTGACCACAGAAAAGCAGCTGTGGAGCGTTGCATAGGTGATTCAGCACGGAAACGGCTGGCTTAATTTAAATCGCAGAGCCGTGCTGCTCAATATGATGCATGATCGTCATATGTACTGTAAATCCTCATTTTGTCACAGCTCTAGTCGGATATGTAAGGGAATGACGGGCAAATGAATTGAAAGAGAGGGGAAGGTCATCTCCAGCTGAGGTGAGGGGTGAGCAGGGGGTCACCCTAATGCATCACAGAGGAAGTAACATACCAAGACAGTCATTCACAAGGCTGCTCGGCAGCAAGAAGGAAAGAGGAAATTTAGGAATGACTGCAAAGAAGGAATCTTTGTATTCCTAAACTCCACCTCTGTGCAAACAGTGAAATGAAACAAGGTTGGCATTTTTAGATAATAAAAGTCTGAAAACTAATGGAAGTGTGGGAGCAGATGGAGTGGCGTCCCGACTCCAGGTGGGAGGCCGTAATGGAGGGAACAACAAGAAAGGAGGCACAACCTGGTCAGGAGGATCGCCGATTTCTAACCCAGTCGGGGGACTAATAATGGATGGACGAGGAACGAAGGGATTTTATAAGCAGTTTATCCCCCGGTGTTCTTCCAGTTAAGACGCCCGCAGGGATGCCTGGGACTCGTCATGAGGAAGGGAAACCCTGTTGGGGTCTCTGAGGTACTGTGAAGACTGGATATATATCTACAAGGGTCATTTGACTCTTCTTCTTTCGGCTGCTCCTGTTAGGAGTTGCCACAGTGGATTATCTTCTTCCGTATCTTTCTGGCGTCTGCTTCTCACTCAGTCACACTCATCACCTGCATGTCCTCTCTCACCACATCCATAAACCTTCTCTTAGGCCTTCCTCTTCTCCTCTTCCCTGTCAGCTCTATCCTTAGCACCCTTCTCCCAATATACCCCTCATCTCTCCTCTGCGCATGTCCAAACCAACACAATCTCGCCTCTCTGACTTTGTCTCCCAACTTGAGCTGACCCTAATCCGATCCATCCTTGTCACACCCAATGCAAATCTTAGCATCTTTAACTCTGCCACCTCCAGCTCTGTCTCCTGTGCCACCGTCTCCTGCCCATATAACACAGTTGGTCTCACTACCGTCCTGTAGACCTTCCCTTTCACTCTTGCTGATACCCGTCTGTCACAAATCACTCCTGACACTTAAGTTTGGTAAATTTCTATGAGATAGCATTACAATTAATATGAGGATGTCACGGCTGGCAAGTGTCACTCTGCCAACCAGGTCGGGCCAGATTTCAGGCAGAAATGTCTCGTCGTTTACGTTCCGCAGACGTATGAAGCGATTTTTACTAAAAAACAGTGTTTAACTGGCCTTTTTACTACACTTATCAAGCGACCCTCATATTATGGCGAAGTCTGGAAGTGCTTCGTTTAGGTAAGTTCATAGCACCGGCAAGTGCTCCCGGGTCCAGCATGAAAGAGGACACCCTCAGGGTCACAATCAGAGGTTGGTGAGGCTCACAGAGGTTGTTGCAGAAGGAGCCAGAGGTGCTTGTTCTTTCAGTTATATCGTGTGGGACTGACTTTTACGGTGTTACAATATTATTTTACTTTACCCTAGAAATGATATTCAGCTGAGTTGTGTCTAGTGGTTGCAGCTCTGGGGCGCCCCCTACAGTCCACACCAGAATGACTTAAAACTCCTGGGAAAAAAAAATAAATAAAAAAATCCTAATAAGATCAACTTGGGCTCTGTCCAGACAAAACGGACGTGTCTAACCTACGATCGCGTTCTGCCAAAATATTAAGCATTCAAATCTGTCATAAAATGAACTGTCAGAGAGTGTTGTGACTGAAGAAATCGGTTTGGCCTTGAGGGCAGAATTTCAATGGATGGAAATGCAAAGTCACGCAAACTTACCATGTTGCTGCACGTCTTGTACTTTATGTTTCTTCCTTCACAGTTTCTGGAGATTAAAACAAAAAAAAAAAAATTACAGATAAGGTGTCAAGATTTAAATAAACCAAAAAGAAAGCTGCGTAGATAAAAACATCAAGTCAGTATATGGAAAAGAGAGACGTATGAGTGCAAAGATAAGCACACCCACACGAACGGCCTTAGAATATTTGAAAAATATTGACACAGACAGGCCATTCAGCCTAATGAAACCCGCCAGTCCTATCCTCTTAATTCCCCCAAAGTGCCATCAGCCCTCTAAATTCATCTGTTATGCCTCTTTTCTTCATTTTTGCTTCTTTTTCTGTTGATTAAGTGAGCCCTTCTTTGTTTTTGGATTTATTGTCGTATACAAGCTGCCCTTTGTTATGTTTCCATGTGCTCTTGTGGGGTAGTTCCCCAAGAGGCGGTGTCATCTGCCAATCACAACCAGGAAGAGCCCTCTACCTTATAAATCCAGAGGGTCTTCCAGAGTTCCTTGGGGTTCATTGTGAATACGCTCTCGAATCAGAATGTTTTCTCATGCTTTTTGTGAATATTTGGAATTCTGACCTTCTTAATATTTCGGATTCTGTATCGAGACTTTGTTCGATTTGGATTGACTTTGTGCCAGGCATGTCCATTTTGACCACTGGGCACCGTGGAGCTTCACTGGAATCCTTTTTGAGAAGACTACCGTATATACTCGTGGATAAGTTCTCCCACGGGTAAGTCAGGACTTAATTTTATCCTATAATTTCTGCTATTTTTTAATGTCAAATGTGGAAAACTCACGCTATTGGTCCAAGAGATTATGATATGCTAAGGCTCACCTGAGAGAGTAACCACGGAGCACACAGCCTTTTTTATTTATATGTATTGTGCCTACGTGACCACACAAACTTTTCCGAAGTGACGTTTGCACTGTTTTTGTGTTTTTTGTATCTCACACCTTTATCGAAACAGCATCCCTTATCTACAATGGAGCGTTCGATGAGAAGAAAATATGAAGCTGGTTTTAAACGAAAATTCGTTGAACTGGTGAAAGAAATTGGTAACTGCGCTGCTGCAATAAAATTCGATGTGCCTGAGAAACTGGCGCGCGATTGGAGGAGGCAAGAAGAAGTGTTGCATTTTTGAACGGGTGTGTAAGTCGAGGTCTGATTTTCTGATCAATCTTTTGGGTTTCAAGATCCGACTTATACGTGAGTATATACGGTAAATCTTTTAATTTTACAAAGATTCAGTGCTCACCCTTATTCCTAGCTGGGGTTTTAATGGTGGTTTTCCCCCTCTAGTGGCCATTACTGGAAGTGTATGGGACTACGCGCTTTGGAACTCTTTAGTACTTGGGATTTCCAGTTCATGACAGCTGGGCCTGAAGCCACAGGTAGGTATTTGGGGGTCAAGTTGATCTGAGGTAAAGCCTTTCTGGAGGTCCCACCTCCATTTGCCATGTTTAGAACTTCAGATCAAACCATCTTCAGGTATTTAATGGAAGACACACATTTCTAACTCTTGTTACATTTGTTTGCAGGCTTTCATTGAAATCTTAGAGCAGCACTTCCCAACCTGAGGGCCGTCGCGGCATTGAAGGTGGGACGCAGCCAACCCTGAATGAAACCCCACCCCTCCCCACTCATCCCACAATTGCACTCAGCTTATAGCCGCAGCATCGCAGGTGGATCGCGACCAATACTGGACAACCTCCCCAACTCCCGCTCTGATGGCTCGATTCATCACTGAAGAAGAGCATTGGCGATCATGTTTGATTCATCTAACACTCTGATGATCAGGTGACCAAGTGGGACCACCCCAATTCCAATCCCCCCGATTTGACGGACGCACTTGATTCACTGAGGGGGATCACCCGACTCCTTTCGCTCTGAAAGTCGTGGAAACACTGCCATGTGAAAAATTGGTTTGTGACTCTACAAAGGCTGGGATACACTGTCCTAGAGTATATGCAAGGTTTAAAAATCCTCTTTCAATTCTTGGTATAACCTGAAATGTAACAAAGATGGCAGTAAAAAAACAAAAAATGAAGTAAAACACCAGGCAGCAAAAAATATGAGCTGAGCAAATCATGTCAAAGAACTTAAGAGGCACTTCTGATTACAATCGGTGACAATCCAGAGGACTCGGACCGGGCAGATTCCGAGACAAATGCATCACAAAGATAAAAGAGGGGCTTTATTACTACCCTGGAGCAATTCATAAGCCTCCTTTTAGCAATTCACGCTTCATTTAGCAAATCGGCATCACAAATTGGACAGCATGATACTGTAAAAAAAAAAAAAAGAATGTAAAGCCATTTCATAACCAGAACCTCCTTTCTTCTCCATTCTGTATATTAGCAGTCAGACGACAAGGAACAAGGCCACAAGAGATGAAACACAAGACAAAGACCCCCATTTATAAAAGAATTATGGGTGACTGTGTGCATTTTTGAAAGAGAATGGACATATCTAATTTATTACATAAGCGCAGTATTTTAAAATGTAAATGTGCAGTCAGAGATGCGACAGTAAATCTCAGTTTCAAATAAAAGATGGAATTTTCATGGAATTAACATGGAAATGCCAGAGGGGTCTGACAATCTGCCAAGTGGCTGTAAATTGATTTGTTTTCAGATAGATAGATAGATAGATAGATAGATAGATAGATAGATAGATAGATAGATAGATAGGGGGCGCTATCGTCCCCTTGAACCCTCAGATCAGACTCCAGACACCAGATAAAAGTCCAATAATTGACTTTATTAAAGTAATAATGTGCACAAAGCACACTCCACTCCACTACACTCATACAATAAACAATAATAAATCAATAATCAATACAATCCTCCACTCCCAGACGTATTGTCCCTCTGACACCTGACTCAGCTCAACCCTGGGATCTCCCACAGTCCTTTGTATAGTCCTTGACCCGGAAGTGATTCTGATCCCTCAGTCCATGTGATTCTTAACACTTCCGGGTCAGGTGAAAACTCCTTTGCTTCATCCCGGAAATATGTCAGTTCCTCTGTCGCTGTGACTAAGACGTACTTCTGGGTTATAGGGCAAATAGCAGTCCGTGGGCCTCCCTGCAGTGACCCCTGTCGGCCCCCATGGTATCCAGCAGGGCTGTGCATTAAAACTTCAATGTCCATGAGGTTCTGCTGGAATTCGGGGCATCTCCATGTTGCAGGGAGGGCTCCATCTGGCAGCCTGGGAGTATTGACCAGGATGAATGGCCGGACATATCCTACAATAGATAGATAGATAGATAGATAGATAGACAGTAGAGCAGGCAAGATTAAAAATTCAGATAGATAGATAGATAGGAAAGGCACTATATGATAGATAGATAGATAGATAGATAGATAGATAGATAGATAGATAGATAGATAGATAGATAGATAGATAGATAGATAGATAGATAGATAGTAGAGCAGGCAAGATTAAAAACTTAGATTGTATAGGTTATAAAGATAGATGTGTGTGTTCTCGCATTCCTTCCTTGATCACAAGAGCTAAGTAGTTTATTTAAAACTATTTTAGTTAAAATATGTCTGGGACATTGCAAGCAACAGAGTAGATGACTTTGCATGTGACACAAGTGATGTGAGATTTTTAGATTGTTTGATGTTGTCCTTTGTTGTGTCCGTTGAATCTCCTTTCTGTAAAAATCATGGGATTAAAATTTTTTTGTTGGCCATCACTCTGAAGCACAGGGGCTAAGTAACATTTGAACAAATGATCATTTTTGAATGGCGTATTCCTTTAAAGCTGGTGGTCTTACAGAGTGAGGACTCTTAAAGTTCATATGCAGCGTGAACCCTTCAATTGAGGCCAAGCATTTCTGCCCGGCTGCTATTTATTTGTCACTGTCACCCACAGCTGCCATGTCACTGTAGTAATTGATGATTCCCTTCTCGCTATTTGTAATGACAGTCTTGCATTTGGCCTAGCGAGCCTGGCTGTCCACACTGCCATTTTTCAATTATATCTTATCATGTGTGAGTTCTGCTGCATAAACGCCAGAGCAGCCATATCCATTTGTAATTATAAATCCCGTATTGTCATTACATTCTTGTAAATGCACCTACAATTTTTGCAATATGTCTGCTTCCTGGTGGCCTCAAAGGACTTGTCTTGCAGAAAGTAAAGTTGTCTTGTTACAGAATATTTGTGAACTACTGAATGTGGATGGAGGTGTAGCAAGCATTTCATTTTTGAGGACGATGTCCTTCATTCAGCCTTCCAAAGAAGCTTCTCTGACAATGAAGGGAAACAGTATAATACAAGCTAACTATAGTATGTAAGGAGCTATAAAGAGCACATTGATGATTCTGAAACAATCAAGAAAAGCTAGAAATGAGAAACATTTGACAAAGGAGAGGAAGATAAGTGCATAGCTGAAGTGAGTTTACAAACCTGGTTTTGTGGAGCTTAGTAGCCAAAAAGATGGTATAAAAGGTGAGTAGGCCTCCAAGTACCAGCAGTTAGACCAGGACTGACCAAAAAGAAGGCTTCTCCCCAGTCAGCCAGGCTCCAAACTCAACAAGCAGGCTTCAGGCCCAAAATAGGGCATGGGCCTTTAAAAGTTCAAAATTCACAAAAATGACCTTCAAAGGGTGAGGAAAACTGAAAACCTCTGGCTTTTAGCACAACACAAAATAAAGTTTGATATATAGAGAGAGAGAGAGTGAGAGAGAGAGAGTGAGAGAGGACCATTTGGAAGGTGGGTAAAGCATTCTTGGAATGGCAGACTGGTCTGGGGGTGACAGGAGAGTGTGTTTCTACTATACTCCTCCTCCTCGTGAGATTGACATGCATATTGGGCTGGCATCACTCTTGGTTTACCAGTCAGCCTGTTTCTCCTATGGTCACAAGCTGTGGGCCATGACTGAAAGAATACAAGCGGTAGAAATGGATAAACAAGGACAGAACATTAATCTTTCCTGATCCCTTGTGCACGTGTCTTATTGTAGTGAATGCTTTATCTTCCCTTAACTACTTTGATTTCTGATTAACATTTTGATTTTCTAGTAACTCGTTTAATGCTCTTTTGGTTTCAATCATATTTCTGACGTTCATTTTGATTCACCTCCTGGTTCTCTGTGCTTAATCTGGCAATGTTTGGTTTGCTGGCAGTACTCTAGGTGGTCTGGTTTTACTCCCACACCCTAAAGACCTATGTGACTGGCTACTCCAAACTGATCCAACTCAATCGTGTCCCTCACAGGGCTGGTTGTCACCTTCTGCCCAAAGATGCCGGCTAGCTACTCAAAACTAACCCAACCGAATTGTGTCCCTTTAATGGTTGGCTGTCACCCTGTACCCAGTGCTGCTGGCTGTATACGCGATATTGACTGAGCATGACTGTGTCCCTTCAATGGTTAATTGTCACAATGTGCCCAATACTGCTTGGCTGGCTACTCAAACTTGACCTGACACAATTGTGCCCCTTCTATGGTTGGTTGTCACATTGTGCCCATTGCTGCTGGCTGGTTGGCTACTCAATATTTACTCAACACAACTGTGTCCTGTCTGTGGTTGGCTGTCACTTTCTATCCAGTGCTGTTGGCTACTCAAAACTGACCCAGCATGATTGTGTCCCTTCCATGGTTGGTTAGTTGTCAGCTTGTGCCCATTGATACTGGCTGGCTGGCTACCCAAAACTGACTCAACACGATTGTGGCTCTTCCTTAGTTGGTTGGTTGGTTGGTTGGTTGTTACCTTGTGCCCAAGGCTGCTTGGCTGGCTACTCACAATTGACCTGACACAATTGTGCCCCTTCTATGGTTGGTTGTCACATTGTGCCCATTGCTGCTGGCTGGCTACTCAATATTTATTCAACACAACTGTGTCCCGTCTATGGTTGGATGTCGCCTTCTATCCAGTGCTGTTGGCTAGCTACTCAAAACTGACCCAGCATGATTGTGTCCCTTTCTATGGTTGGTTGACACCTTGTGCCCAATGCTGCTGGCATGGGCACTCCTGCCCTCAGCCCTGAACTTGGTAAGTGGTTTAGAGAGTGAAAGGAGAGATTTTTAAAAATGATTCATGCATGCATTGTCTCAACATAAGGCCACGGAGGGTCAGAGTCCAAGTAACAATAAGAATTATTAGAAGAGCCAAGTCTTTAGTCGCAGCAGCTTTGCATTCCGTAATCCTACAGCAACCGGCAAAGCAATTCAGATAATTCTAAACTTTATAGCATTATGAGTAGTGAAAATCTACCATAAAGCACTTCCCATAAAACTGTTTAAAATACTGCAAGTGAAATAGAATCCCATAAGTAACATGGTATAATAAAAGAGCATTGCCAGGTCAAATATACGACCAGCGCTCCAGCTTGGCAGACTTGAACTTTGTGATATCATCACACAATGAGATCCACTCTTCTGAGGGAAACACAATTCTTTCCCCGCCTTTGATGTCATTACACTCACAGACTGCATCCATGTTTTAATTATAACGACATCCATCGTTAAAACGTCAATGTTTATTACTTTAATTGTTTTAAAGGAATGCAGCTGTTAAAGCTTTAATGCTCAGATTTAAAGCTACCATTCCGCTCGTGTAATTCTACAGCTTTATTGTCTCTGAGGAGGTTTGAACCACATTTTTTTTTTTTTTTTATCGTTTATTTTGCCTTTACATAGTTGGGCTGCTCTCAAGCCACAGCCATTAAGACGCGAAGGTTAGAAAGAGAGAAGGAACCCCCTCGGGCATCGGGGACGTCTTTTGTGCCAGTCCTCTGCTCACCTGCCTGGTAGAACTCACCTTCCATTCAGACATCTCCGCAGCGAGTAGGAGGCCCCGCCTCCACAGGTGCGCGAACAGTCACTCCAGGGACCCCAGGCGTCCCAGCCCAGGTCTTTGTCTTCATCGGAGCGTGTGGTGCGGGACGTCTGCAAGTGACAGAAGGAAAAAAAACTGTAAGAGTTGAATGACGGCCTACTGAAGTCAATATCAGGTCAAGCCACGTGGACTTTTCTGGTCAAACCATCTTTGGATGTTACATAGTGGCACGAAACTACGCTTCGCAGGGCCACAGGGCAGTGTTAAAACAAGAAGTATGGCAGTACCACAAAACAGGGGGTGGGTGTTTTTACATGAGGGAGAGTAGAACACAAATGGACGGGGCTCGTCCATCACACCTCCACCTACATCATTACACTTGTTTACACTCATATGAACTTGTTAAACACATTATATCTGACATAAAATCTGTACCCTAATGCAGATGACAATATGTGAATGTCAGGTTGTATAACAGCTCATCTGCACTTCACACTAGTAGTAACACAACTACGGCATACACTGGGCTTTATTCATCCATCCATTTTCTAACCCGCTGAATCCGAATACAGGGTCACGGGGGTCTGCTGGAGCCAATCCCAGGGCACAAGGCAGGAACCAATCCTGAGCAGGGTGCCAACCTACCACAGGACACACACAAACACACCAAGCACACACCAAGCCCAATTTAGAATCGCCAATCCACCTACCCTGCATGTCTTTGGACTGTGGGAGGAAACCCACGCAGACACGGGGAGAACATGCAAACTCCACGCAGGGAGGACCTGGTAAGTGAACCCGGGTGTCCTAACTGCGAGGCAGCAGCGCTACCCACTGCACCACCGTGCCGCCGGCTTTATTCTTACATCAGAGAAGTACTTCATTAGGACTGTTGTTGAACTTGCTGTATTTTCTTTTTCATTACAATTTAAATTTAGGACGGCATGGTGGTGCAGTGGGTAGCGCTGCTGCCTCACAGTAATGAGACCCGGGTTCGCTTACCTGGGTCCTCCCTGCATGGAGTTTGCATGTTCTCCCCGTGTCTGCATTGGTTTCCTCCCACAGTCCAAAGACAGGCAGGTTAGGTGCATTGGCGATTCTAAATTGTACTTAGTGTGTGTGCCCTGCAGTGGGCTGGCACCCTGCCCGGGGTTTGTTTCCTGCCTTGCACCCTGTATTGGACCCTGTAGTTAGGATATAGCGGGTTGGATAAGAGATGGCTGGATTTAAATTTATTAGCAGTCGGAGTCTGTCCATTATTTGCCGACTCCAGGATCCCAACATTGTCTCAGACTCCAACTCCTCGACTCCGACTCCACAGCCCTGGGTTTAATAAGGAATTGAAATTAGAGTGGAGTGGCGGCTCTGTGGCTAATGATCTGGGCTGATATCCAGTAGGTTGTCAGTTCGAATCCCGTTAAGGCCAGAAGAGATCCTACTCTGTTTTCCATGGGAAACTCCATAGAAAGAGACGTAGCTGGAAGGAGGCATCTCATTTCAGACCTGAGCTGATTAGTAGATGGACCTTCTGCCTGACCTGTTAATGTTGAAGGCTCAACTGGCCTATTTTCTGTTGTGTCCTTGCACACTCGATCTCTTTTTGTTGTTGCTTTTATCAAAGGGGGGAGAAATGGCACCCCAGCTGTTGCCTTTGGACCTCTTGCACCTTTTAGGCAATTAGAAGACAAACAAATGAGAAGGGGCAGCACGGTGGCGCAGTGGGTAGCTCTGCTGCCTGGCAGTAAGGACACCCGGGTTCGCTTACCTGAATCCTCCCTGCGTGGAGTTTGCATGTTCTCCCCGTGTCTACATGGGTTTCCTCCCACAGTCCAAAGACGTGCAGGTTAGGTGCATTGGTGATCCTAAATTGTCCCTTATGTATGTTTGGTGTGTGTGTGCCATGCGGTGGGTTGGCATCCTTCCCAAGGTTTGTTCCTGCCTTGTGCCCTGTGCTGGCTGGGATTGGCTCCAGCAGACCCCTGTAGTTAGGATATAGTGGGTTGAGTGACTGACTGACTGACTGACAGACAAATGAGAAGATAGAGAACATAAAGGGTTGGGGCACCAAAAGTGTCCCCCCATATAATTGAGGACACAAGTTTACGATAAGGTACAAAATAAACACGTGACTTATAGGAGGGAGTGGCGGCTCTGTCGTTAAGGATCTGCGCTGGTATCTGGAACGTTGCCGGGTTCAAATCCCATTACTGCCAGAAGGGATCCCCTTGAGCAAGGCCCTTAACCTGGGTGCTGTGTGATGGCTGACCCTGCATTCTGACCCCCAAAAGGTCATGCGAAAAGACAATTTCCACTCAAGGATTAACCTCCGTAGCGTTACATACTTTGACTCTTGCTTGACAAATTCTGTATTTATTAAACGTGATCTTACTTCTGGCGGCACGGTGGCGCAGTGGGTAGCACTGCTGCCACGTAGTTAGGAGACCCAGGGTCACTTCCCGGGTGGAGTTTGCATGTTCTCCCCGTATCTGTGTGGGTTTCCTCTCACAGTTCAAAGACATGCAGGTTAGGTGCATTGGCGATCCTAAATTGTCCCTCGTGTGTGCTTGGTGTGTGTGTGTGCCCTGTAGTGGGCTGGTGCCCTGCCCGAGGTTTGTTTCCTGCCTTGCACTCTGTGCTGGCTGGGTTTGGCTCCAGCAGACCCCTGTGATCCTGTTATTAGGATATAGCGGGTTGGATAATGGATGGATGGATGAAAGTTTTCCAAAAATTTATTTTACAAGCTTTTTCAGCACCACTGCTAGCAAAACAAGACCCCGGGACGCCGTCGTTTATCAGAGTTAAAGCAGCCAACCTCGGTGAGCCTTCCAAACTGAAGCACTTCACCATGAGCGGAGGAAACACGCCATCCGAGCCGAGTTGCGTCATCAGATTCCATTCATTCCTCCCCGGTTAAGACAGTTGAAAAAATATTTTAAAAAGCTCATTGTGTGAAAAATAAAGAAAGGCAAGAAATGTGCTCATTGAGGGTGAAATGCCGTTACAGCAAGATAAGGCTTAGAATATTAGGAAATGGTGAAATATCTCAAAATGAAAGAATGTACACAGGATGCCGTAGGGAGTTTTTATAGCACTGTGTCATAGTTTCAGAGACTCGGTGTGGAAACCCGGGGCACAACCTACCACCCTGACCCGACACATACAGGCAGAGACACCAACCAGTTCAGACCTTTAATTCGGGGAAAGGCCCCCCGACCCATACCAACAGTTACAAGCAGAGTAGAACTCCGGCCCTTTCCTCCAGAGCCTTGCAGTCCCCTTCCTTCTTCCATCTCCTCCCGATTCAGACTCTCTTCTGGGAGGTAGCTGACTCCTTTAAAACCGCACCCGGGTGTGGTAGAAGCCCAAAGTTGGTCTCTGCAGCTCGGCCTGGTGGCATCCCTGGAACCCAGTAGGGCAGAGCCAACTAACATGAAGTGCCATATAGCCCTGTGGGACTCTCAGGGGTCGTTACACCCCAGTGGGGACAGATAACGCCCTTCGTAAGTCATCTCCCCCTGTACTTCCATTATGGAGGCGACCTGCTCGGGTATTGGCACCGGCCGCCATCCATCACCTCGGTCTGACCAATGTCTGTGTGCTGTCAACATGGCAACCCATGTGAACTTCTGTTACCAATTTGGTTGCCTTCCCCTGGGCGATTGGTGGCCATGTGTGTGTAAATGTTGCTTGTAATGGACTGGGATGGATTCAGTTTCTGCCTTGTGCCCGGGATTGATTCACATGTTTATTGTTATTATGTACTTTTGTTACTATCGCTCTATTTATTATCTTGTGTCACACACATGTGCATGGGAGACAACTTAAAGGTTCTTTTGGTGGTAGTTATCCTCCGAACCAGAGGTTGGCGCCGTTGCCTGATGCCTTTCTTCTTTCTCCTTCTGCAGATCAGAAGATTGATCGCCAAAGCACCCATGATGTCACTTCCATCTGCCGCCCTCCCGAACTCACCTCTTCCTGTCCTGGAGCATTAAACCCTCCTTCGCTGCCATCTTGGATAGTCATCGATAGACTCATGTGTGAGAATTTGCTTTATTTTTTTGATTAACTTTGATTAATTTTGATTTACATGGTTACTCCCTGAGGGGAAATTGTCTTTTCACATGACCTTTGAGGGAAGCACGGTGGCGCAGTGGGTCCTCCCTGCGTGGAGTTTGAATGTTCTCCCCGTGTCTGCGGGGGTTTCCTCCCACAGTCCAAAGACATGAAGGTTAGGTGCCCTGGAGATTCTAAATTGTCCCTAGTGTGTGCTGTGGGTGTGGGTGTGTGTGTGTGTGTGTGTGTGTGTGTGCGTGTCCTGTGGTGGGCTGACACCCTGCCTAGGGTTTGTTTCCTGCCTTACGCCCCATGTTGGCTGGGATTGGCTCCAGCGGACCCCCGTGAGCCTGTAGTTAGGATATAGTGGGTTGGATAATGGATGAACATGACCTTTGGGTGTCAGAGTGTAAGGTCAGCCATCGCACAGTACCCCCGGTGCAATTCTCAGATTAAGGGCCTTGATCAAGGGGGGATCCCTTGTGGCGTAATGGGATTTGAACCGGCAATCTTCCAGATCCTTAGCCACAGAGCCAGCACTCCCTCCTATAAGTCACGCGTTTATTTTATACCTTATTGTAAACTCTTGTCCTCGATTATAAGGGGAACACTTTTGGTGCCCCAATCCTTTATGTTCTCTATCTTCTCGTTTGTTACTCTTATAATTGCCTATAAGATGCGAGAAGTCCACAGGTAACAGGTGGGGTGCCAACCAGTTCACCCCATTTAATAGAAGCAAAAACAAAATGAGATTGAGCTGCACAAGGGCACAACAGAAAATAGGCCAGTTCAGCCTTCAACATCAACAGATCAGGCAGAAGGTCCATCATCTAATCGGCTCGGGTGCGAAATGAAATGCCTCCTTCTGGGTACGTTCCTTTCTATGAAGTTTTGACGGGATGGTCTAATGCCTTCCCTGAGAGTCTTCTCAGAACTGCAGGTAAAAGAGAAAGGAGAGCTGACAACGGCACCTCCTCTTGGTTCGGTGAGGAATTGCTTATCTTTATTGAGCCAGGCACAAACACGTGACAGCCTTACGTAATTTATTTAATACTCGCCGTCCCCCCCAGCTCCACCCGCGTAGTAGTGAAACAGGACAGTGAGGAGGGCCCTGCTCAGATCCCCACTCCTGACGTCACGCTTCCCCCTGCTCTCTCGGATTAGCGCAAATAAATCGCTCCTACAAGTGAACTATGATTCTTAGCGCAATGAGAGAAGTCACAAAATCAAGCGTAATGTTCAAGCAAATTCTACAAAATAACCCAATCTAAATCCGTGAAGTAGCTCTCTCATTCGCTAGCTACTGGGGTAAGGTACGCACCCCGAGGCTGGCGCATGAGTAGGGAGGGCTCTGCCCCCTCCGTTCAGCCCAGCTGCATGTCTCTTGGATTCACGCAAATAAATCGGTACCTCAAGCGAACTATGATACTTAGCACGATGAAAGAAGTCACAAAATCAACCGGAATGTTCAAGCAAATTCTAGAAAAAACCCGATCTAAATCCGTTAAGTAGTTCTCTTGTTCGCTAGCTAACCAGAAGTAAGGTACACACCCCGAGGCAGACACGTGAGTGAGTGAGGAGGGACCCCCTCTCCTCCCCTCAACCCGCTGCGTGTCTCTCTCTGATTTCCGCAAATGAATCAATTCCACAAGCGAACTATGATACTTAGCGTGATGAGAGAAACTGCAAAATCAACCGGGGTGTTCATGCAAACTATCGAAAATCCGTTAAGTAGTTCTCTCATTCACTGGCTAACCGGAGGTAAGGTACACAGACGAAGAGGTAGACACGTGAGTGAGTGAGGAAGGCCCCGCTCTCCTACCCTCAGCCCGCTGTGTCTCTCTCTGATTTGCCCAAATAAATTGGTTCCGCAAGCGAACTATGATGCTTAGCGCGAAGAGAGAAGTCGAAAAAATCAAACGCAATTTTTTAAGCAAATTATCGAAAAAAAACCTGATCTAAATCCGTTACGTAGTTCTCTCATTCGCTAGCTAACTGGAGGTAAGGTACACACTGCGAGTGAGTGAGGAGGGCCCCGTTCTCCTACCCTCAGTCCGCTGCGACTTTCTCGCATTTGCGCAAATACTTCGGTTCCACAAGTGAACTAAGATACTTAGCACGATGGGAGAAGTCGAAATGTTCTCTCATGAAGTGGACAGACATACAGACATTGGATTATATATATATAAATATATGTATATATATATATATATAGGAGATGTATATGTGTATTGTGTTTCAATGTTCTCCTGCATGTCTTCTGTTTTGTGCGCTGAACCATAAGAGGCGGAGCCACCCTGAAGGACCGCCCCCAGTCTTTATAGTGTGAGGCTGAGGAGCGGATCCTTCAGTGGATCATTAACATTTGGACCTTGTTGTTCTTGTGAGTGTTGATTTTCAGACTTCTTGCTTCTCTTTAGTTTTTGATGACTGAACTGTGAGGGCTGAAGTCTCCCTGCAGAGTTTTGGGTAAGGCTGCCTTGAATGAGGCCTATTCTCGGCAGTCTAGGAAAGGCCGTGGCCTGTTTAATTTGTCTTTTACTGGTCTAATGCAGTTTTGCCAATTAGTGGCTCATCATAATAATAAGGGGATTGAGAAAGCAGAGAAAAGAAAGCTTTACAAATTCATAATTATACGCGGGAAATGATTCGTAAGTGGGGCTGAAACATAATGAGTTGCACTTTAGGTATCACAGAGGTAAGAAGAATACTCCGAAGAATTAAAATACGAAAGGCAATTACTAAAATCTATGAGACGGGACTTCACATCATAACTTGACGAAATGTGAATTGGATGACCATTAAAAAGAATTACAACCCACGTTCTGGGAAATGTAATGAGATCCCCGTGTGGTGCCAGAATCCCACCACAATGCATCGTGCAGAAGATAAGGTCAGGCAAAATTCAGAAAGTTGATTACACGTTTTTTTTCTTTATATGGTCCTCAGAGAGAAAACCGTGCACGGAGAGGAAACGACAAAGATTTACAAAGGCTGGCAGAGAGCGTCAGTAATGACTGAGGGGTCCTGCAGGCCCCCGGCTGAATTGCAGGGTAACGTTACCTCCCATAATCCCATTTTTAATTGCAAACGCTCCCTGTAGGAAAGGGTTAATCTCAGGGCATCCGGCCCGTGTTCTTCACACATTTGCTTTAATACTGCAGTCATACATGTCATGAAAAGTAGAAGAACCGCCTGGAGAGGATACGGTCAAGTGGCTCAGAGGGCCAAAACCCGTTCCAAGTATGAGACCCCGGGATCTAAGCTATAAATGACAAATTGGATTCTTATTCACCGTATCAATGGAGGCGTCTGCCCAACGCTCACATTTATTCACCCGTTTGTCCGTTTTTTTTTTTTCTTTTGAAATGGCGGATCATCTTTCTAAGGGTCACGATGCCACATGCAGCATTAGTCACACCACAGGGTGGTGGGATTTGGTTTTAACTCTTAGCTAGAAACTACTGTTCTTTACAAAGCCGCACAAATCACACTCCTTTCATGGTGGCCACCACTGCAAATGGCTTTATAGTTATTGTTCTGCAGTTCGAACAGAAAATCACCGCATCATACTGTGTGACAAGTAGCCACAGATGCACACCCTCACCCCAGCGCCTTGCCAAGGCATTGAAATGTGGAATAAGCTTTCTGGTAGTTTCAAGGTGTGTAGCGTTAACCTCCTTAGCGTTATGTTTACCCCCAAAAACAACTCAAAAGCATCACATTTTTAAAATAATAATAATAATAGACAACAACAGGGGTTGGCTGGCATCACAGCTGGGATGGATGGCTCCTCACCTGCCCGGGCAGCCTTTTAAAAGGAATGATGTGGGTGGACGGGCATCCTGACCAGGTTGGTTTGTGGTACCTTTACCCGGTCGGAAAGTCATTGTCATGGAAGGACGGGGGCACTGCTTCCCCAATACACTGGGTGGCAGCACCCCTCTGGTTTGCATCCCACTTCAGCCACTACTAATGTGTACCACCTGCATGATGCAACGGCAGCCATTTTTGTGCCAGTATGCTCGCCACACATGAGCTGTTACGTGATGAAGTGATAAGAGAGAGAGATAGCCAATTAGAGACAGGGGATAATATGGGGGCCAGAATGACCAGGCAGTGGTGGGCAGTTTAGGCAGGACTTCGAGATACACCCTACTTTTGACGAAGGATTAGCAGCATTATGACCAGAGAGAGTCAAGACCTCATCTTATCTGAAGGATGGAGTCATTTTTACAGCGCAGTGTCCCCGTCACTGCACTTGGGGGCATTGGGATCCACGTTCGGACCACTGGGTAAGCACCCCCTGCTGGTCTCACCATCACCTCTTCCAGCAGCAACCCAAGCTTTTCTATACGGTCTCCCATCGAAGTACTGGCCAGGAGGGCGTGGCTAACGGAAGTGACATCAGAGGTGGAGTGGCTGTCAGTTTTCCATTCTATGAAGAGAGAAGGCATTAGCAAACAGCGCCATCCCCTGGTACAGCAGGTAACTACCATCACCAGAGCCCTTAAGTGGTCACACCAAGCTCACACGAGTGACAATATGAAAAACAGTATTAAAGTTTACGCTTACCACACATGAGCTGTTATGTGGTGAAGGGATGAGAGAGATAGACAATTAGAGATAGGGGAGGATATGGGGGCCAGAATGACCAGGCAGTGGTGGGCAGTTTAGGCAGGACATCGAGATACACCCTAATTTTTTCATAAAGGTTTAGCAGTATTATGACCAGAAAGAGTCAAGACCTCAGTTTAACATCTCATCCGAAGGATGGTGCCATTTTGACAGCACAGTGTCCCCGTCACTGCACTGGGGGCATTGTGATCCACATTCAGACCACCGGGTAAGCACTCCCTGCTGCTCTCACCATCAACTCTTACAGCAGCAAGCTTTTCCTATATGGTCCCCCATCCAAGTGCTGGCCGGGCCTGACCATGCTTAGTGTCAGGTGCATGTCCTCTACACAGTGTCCCCATCACTGCACTGGGGGCATTGTGATCCATATTCAGACCACCGGGTAAGCACCCCCTGCTGGTCTCACCATCACCTATTATAGCAGCAACCCAAGCTTTCCCTATATGGTCTCCCATCCAAGTACTGGCCAGGCCTGAAGAGGCTTAGTGTCAGGTGGACGAGCTCTTCTGAAGTCCACCATCACCTCAGCCCTTAAGTGGTCTCCCAAGTGCACACGGGTGACAATATGAAAAACAGTATTAAAGTTTTACCACAGAGTAAAAAAAAAAAGGACAGGGAGGGGACCAATGGCAGCAGACTGCATAGTAAAGCATTGAATTTTATGTACTGTATGCTTGCATGAAGACTGAGACAATTCAAAGGATCTCAGAAAGACGTCACATGAAGCAGATGCCCTTCTGTCAAATGTGTGTAGCTGTAGAAGAATGAGAGTGAAAAGGAAATGCTGACAAAAAGAAGATGGAGCGTTTCTTTCCCTTAAGAGTGGCATTCTGCTCCTGTGATTGTAAAGACATGTTCAACAGTGACCGGGTGATAATGACATTTCCAGACGCAGATGACCTCACTGAAATGGTACAGCAATTAAGTCGAGTGTGTGCTGAACTCATTATTTATTTTCAATACACAGCAGATAATAATCATGCAACCCTGGATTAGCTGGATTTGGACAGGGAACAAATGAATGAGTAGATGCTGATGGAATGAGAAAATCCCATTTCTTTTACAAGGCATGACAACAGATTTAATCCGAATGTTTTCCAGACTGGAAATCATTTTAATTATATTTCGCAGTTGTACGTTACTCAGCTTTGCTGTCAGGATGGTCCAACGGGCACCCCTGATGGGATGGGTCCTGCTCCCTTATCTGGGCAAAGAAGGACAACTAGGGAGTGGGGACATTCCCCTACCATGCCAGGACGTGGGCACAAGAACTGCAGTAGCAGATACACCGGGGTTGGCATCCCAGCAACCCCAGAAGGACATGCCAACTGGGCTTGTGTGCCAGGAACACCGGAACAGTGGGTGACTGCCTACTATGGGACGAGTGTTCCCCTGTACATCGGGTGGCAGCATTATGGCTGGGGGGCCTTAGTGTGGGCACTAGTGGGGCAGAGTGGGAGTTGTGAGGGCTGATTGAGGTAATTTATGTAAAGTAGAATGCCTAGAGGGGGCTGGGTGGTCTCGTGGCCTCAGAACCCCTGCAGATTTGTTTTTCTTTCTCCAGCCGTCTGGAGTTTTTTTTTTTTTGTTGTTTTTTTCTATCCTCCTATTCTATGATAATTAATATTGTCAAATTTTATTTTTGAATATATTTTGCCCTTTATCTCCCGTAAAGGAAAATGTGCTATAAAAATAAATGTTGTTGTTGGGTCTGCCTTGCTAGGTTCTGTGGGGGCCACCAGGGGGAGCTGTGGATTACTAACGCCACAAGTACCATTGGGGTCCTGCTGACTCGGAAGTACATCTCGATGGTAATGTATTAAGTACCTGAGGTACTCCCAGGTGTGAGTTTAAAAGTGAGCCCTCCGCTCGAATCAGGGGGATTAAGGCTTAGACAGAGTTGGAGTCGGATGTGGGTGAGAGTGGAACAGAGACTATTGTAAGAAGGGATTGCTGCCATTAAACATCTTTGATTGCTCTTGGACTGTTGTGTGTGTAGGTGTGTCTGGGGTTTGGGACTCTGCAACGCTCCCTAGCGGCCACACTGTATTATATATTTCAGTTCAGCACAATTTACTCTTTGCATAAAAGAGAGTCTAACACAGGACAAAACAAATACAGACTCAAACAATGTCCACATAAGGAAATAATGTATCGAGTACAGCACAAGTCAAATATAGCAATAGCCATACAATGGCTAACCCTGCGCTCTGAGCTCTAACAGTCATGTGAAAAGACAGATTTCCCTTAGGGATTAATAAAGTATGTCAAAACAAAAACAAATTAAAAATCACGCTGGCCTGGCTGAGACAATCTCAGGTGAAGAACCATTTTGGTTACACAGCAAGAATCAAAGAAGGTGATTGGCTTCTGCAATCAGCGTACAAAATGTAACGGACATCAACGGGCTAGAAAAATGGTGCAAAAGAACAAATAAACAGACTAACCAATTATGGTATAGTTTGGTTTTATATATTTTCTACTGTGTACTAAGGACCTGGATCCCTGGACTGAGTCAGAGTTCCACTATAAGTAGGATTCATTTTGTTTTTGCTGTGATGATTATAATTTGTTGCCTAATTTCCCATTATGACCAGTGTGTTAGACCCACAAAAGTAGTTGGCATATGAGAGTGAACTGGAGAGTCAAGGGTTCAAACTGGAAAGAGCAGAAAAAGGCACAAGACAAGGAAAAATAAAAGGCTAGCAAAGGTCGGAACACAAGAGATTTAACAAACACAAAGAATTTTCTTCAGCACGATTCGAAAGATGTTCTATTCACAGCTTAGTTAGAGAAGGATCTTTTATGCTGTTGCAGCAAAATCAGGATCTTAACCTTCAAGGACACAACCGTGACAGCTATACGTGCCCCCATGACGGGTGCCCAGAATGATGGCGAAAATACGAGACAGCAAATAACGGTCAAAACTGACCCAAAAAAACCACTTGATTCTGAGACATCTGAGACATCACACCTAACACAGTTCTTGATTCCAAACTACCGTCATGGTTTGCGAACAAATATGTTTACCTTCTGTGCACTTCAGATAAAATAAGCGATCAAACGGTTCACTTTCATTTATCAGCCAACTTATTCCTGTCTTGCCCTCAATACTGCAGGCATAGGTTACTACTCCCTGAGACTTTTCAACAGATAAATAAGGTTTCAGAAACTCAATGGATCTATCAGCAGTTTCTTTTTTTTAATGTCTTACACAGTGGAACCTCGGGTTACGACCGTAATTCGGTTCAAAAACTCTCGTCGCAACCCGATTTGGTCGTGACCCGAAGTAACTTCCCCGATAGGATTGTATGTAAATAAAATTAATCCGTTCCAGACCGCATGAGCTGTATGTAAATATTCTTTTTAAAGATTTTTAAGCACAAAAATAGTTAATTATACCATAGAATGCACAATGTAATAGTAAACTAAATGTAAAAACATTGAATAACACTGAGAAAACCTTGAACAAAGAAAACGAACCTTGCAGTCTCAAGCCCTGTGCATTCTTTAACTGCCTTCTCGCACTCTCTCTCTGTCGCTCGCTCGCTCGCTCGCTGCACAGGGAGAGACTGAACACGTGCGGAAATCATCGGCGGGGCGTACGAACCAGAAGGGAGACTGGCTTGTTCGTCACCCGAGTGTGTGGTCGTAAACAGATGTAAAAGTTTGGAGAACTTTTTGGTCGTAACCCGATTTGTACGTGTTCCGAGACATTCGTGACCCGAGGTTCCACTGTACTATTTTCCGAGATTGAACAGTTGTTATAGGGGATTTGAGGCTCCAGAATTTGAATTTGACGCTTATTTTTGGAAACTTTCCATTGCTTCGATTTTGGACCTCTTCAGTCTGGGTATTCTGGCTCCTTAATCACCCCCTGTCTCTGATTGGCTAACTATCTCTCACCCCTTCACCACCTAACAGCTAATGTGGAGTGAGCATACTGGAGCCAAAATGGCTGCCGTGGCATCACTGAAGTGGATGCTGTACATTAGTGGTGGTTGAGGTGGCGCCCCACTCACTGTGTAAAGCACTTTGAGTACCTTGAAATGCATTATATAAATGTAATGAATTATTATTATTACTAGGCTGACCCAACTTTTAAGTTGACCACTTCTTAAGGCAATTCAATATGTAGATCAATTTGATATTTTATACAAACTCATTAATTTGGTGTTATTGCATTTGAGCGGTATTACTTTAATACTCGTAGTTTTTTGTTATTTTTGTGATGAAATGTAAACTTTTTTTCTATATTGAGGTCGCCCTTTTGAACCCCCCTGATATTTACTACGTGGTGAGGCATTTGTACTCCATCAACATTAATTATTTTGTCTATTTTTCCAGCGCATCGCGCACAAAAGCAAGGAAACGATGGGAGCACCAGAACTCTGCTCACATCATGTCGCTTTGTACCGCAAGCTGCAAGTAGTAAGTCTGTGATAAGCGGAATACCGCTACGCTTTCCACTCACGGGACGGAAGGACAATCCCGACCAATTTTATATAGTAAGAAAGAAGAAGAAGATATCGCACAGTCTGGAGTAGAAAATCATCTTTTACCTGGAAAAACGAAACTACAAATCCCATCGTGCATTGCAAAATGGAAGGGGCGTGTGTGAAACTCTGCGCCTGCGTAGCACTCACGGGACGGAAGGACACCTGACCGCTTTTATATAGAAGGATTTATTATTACTATTATTTTGTATTTTTCATGAACTGGAAGTGGCGGAGTTGAGGGTGCTATGATTTTCGCTCAGAGTAAGGAGGGTAGCCAGGATTAGGAAATGAGGCAAATAGAGGGACAGTTTGGTGACCAAGTGAGAGAGATGAGATTGAGATGTTTTGGGCCCATGCTGAGGGAAGACGAGGGGTACATCAGGAAAAGAATGTTGAGAAAGGAACCGCGAGGCAAGAGATATAGAGGAAGGCCGAAGAGGAGGTTTATGGCTGCTGTGAGGGAGAACATGAAGGGAGTCGGTGTGGTGGAAAATGATGTAAAAGATGGGAATGGATGGAGATGGATGATGCCACCCTAAATGGGAGTGGCTGAAAGAAGAAGACGGTCGCCATCACGTTTGATTCCTGTAGTTACTAGCGCTTACTAGGAGCATGTTCTCTGAGGTCACAGGTAATAACCCAATGGGATAAAAGGTCATCCAGGAATTCCCTTCCTTATCCGAGCCGCGGCTTCAAAACCTTTCTTCAAATCGCTCTCACTCTTCACGTCTTCTGGTTCTGACTATTTGCTCTGAATTTTTGACCACGGTTTTTTGTCTCTCCCACTCGTGTTTTTGATCTTCTTTCTGTTAACTCGTCCGTCTTCCGTTCCACTTGCAAACTTAGCCTCTGTGTAGACATCGCATTACTCTCGTAAAATTTAGCAATATCAAGGAAACCTACAATGTAATCGCAGACTTAGTGAGGAAAACAGACAACCTGACGAAACGTAACGTGAAGAGGACACGCAAAATCTGTATGGAAAACGAGAAACTAAAAACTTTGACCCTCCAGTTCTGTAAGACATCCGCGCTGTCCCTTGGGCAGACTCGTTTTTAGAAACATTAGAACGGAAAATGTTTTCCATTTCTAGTCCTATCAATGTCTGAGATATACTGTTCACCATTCGACTGGAACTCGGTGTGCTGACATGGCCACACCTACGGGACAGGAAGGACATTGGCAGCAGGGCGTATGACTTCATTAGGATATCTGGTGCCAGGCTTTGGAGTGGCGTGTCACTCATTCTCCTAGAATTTCTTTCTTAAGGAAAAAGTATCAAGAGAAAAGAATGCACAGTTGGCAATTCAAAGTGAGGTGCCAAAAATTGAACAAATCTTTTTCAAAACAAGTCTGAATGTATCTACTTGGCACGAATCCCAGAAGTAAAAGTCTGCCATAAAGACGGGACCGATTCTAAAATATAATCAGACAAGCACCTCCGTTCGGATTTTTACACGACGACAGACACAGCTTGACATTAGTGAGGCAGCGTTTAATCTAAAATCATGAAAACTGCTATACATTGTGACCAGTAGGGGGCATTGCAGCACCCCGAACCCCCAAAACACAACTGCACAGACTCAAGACCCAGGGGAAAATGTAAGATGTGTTAAAGAAATACAAAGTACCTTATAATGGCTTGCTTCTGATGATGGCACAAGCACAATTCTTTCTTTCTTTCCCTTTCTTTCTTTCTTTCGTTCTTCTCCTCTACACCTCCCTTTTAGGCTTTGTCCGTCCTTCACACCTGACACCACCTCGCCTGCATGAAGTCGAGGGGCATCTTTTATCCTGGACTCGGAAGTACTTCCAGTGCCAGGGCAAAGCCCATTGGAAGTACTTCAGGGTCTTAGAGAAGCTAAGCCTGTTTGGGTCCAGTCAGTACTTGGATGGCAGACCAACTAGGAAAAAGCTTGCGTTGCTGCTGGCAGAGGATTTGGTGAGGCTTATGTGGGCTGAATGCCCTGTTCAGTGATGGGGACACTGTGCCATTAAAATAGTGCCATCCTTCAGATGAGATGTAAAATCCAGGTCCTGACTCTCTGTGGCCATAAAAGATCCTTGGGCATCCTTCGTAAACAGGATCCCAATGTCCTGGCTAAATTGCCAACCATGGCCTGGTTATTCTGCCCCCCTCTAATCACCCCCTGTGTCTAATTGTCTCTCTCTCTCACCCCTTTACCACCTAACAGCTAATGTGTGGTGAGTGTCCTGGTGCTGAATGGCCTGAATGCACATCCCAAATGCCCCCAGTGCTGTGATGGAGACACAGAGCTGTAGAAATTGGTGCCATCCTTCAGATGAAATGCAAAAACCGTAGTCCTGACACTCTGTGGTCATTAAAGCTCCCTGGGCATACTTTATAAAGAGTAGGAAGTATCCCAATGTCCAGGTTAAACTGCCCACCATGGCCTAGTTATTCTAACCACCCCTCCAATCACCCCTGTGTCTAATTGGCACTCTCTCTCACACTTTTACCACCTAACAGCTAATGTGTGGTGAGTGTCCTGGTGCTAAATGGCTTGAATGCGGATCCCAAATGCCACCAGTGCAGTGACGGGGACACAGAGATGTGGAAATTGGTGCCATCCTTTGGATGAGATGCAAAAACCGCAGTCCTGACTTTCTGTGGGCATTAAAGCTCCCTGGGCATCCTTTGCAAAGAGTAGGAGGTATCCCAATGTCCAGGTTAAACTGCCCACCATGGCCTGGTTATTCAACAATCACCCCCTGTGTCTAATTGGCACTCTCTCTCGCCCATTCACCACCTAACAGCTCATGTGTGGTGAGTGTACTGGAACCAAAATGGCTGCCATCATATGACTCAGGTGGGTGCTGCACATTAGTGGTGGTTAAAGTGGCGCCCCACTCACGATGTGAAGTGCTTTGAGTACTGAGAGGCGCGCTATATAAATGTAAAGAATTATTATTATTATTATTTTCTCGCTTTTCTCATTACTCATGAATTCTTGTGCTTACGTTATGTCTTAGCAGAGCCCCCTTTGGGACAGATAAATATTCACTGGATTTGTATAAATAACCAGTAGAGTACTGAAGTCATAATGAGTGAACAGAAAACAGATTCAGTAACATGCTACACATTGTGACCAGTAGGGGGCGCTGCACCAACCCACACCCCAGTAACATGTCCTGGGTGCAAAAACGTAAGGTTTATTATTATACATTACCTTATGTTAATGTAACAAATTATTATTAATTATTATTATTACTAAATGGAAGCCCCACATAGTAGGGATCGCTAATCCCATCAGCTCCCCCTGGTGGCCCCCATGGAACCCAACAGAAGGCTGCCCCATGGGACTACAGGTCCCAACATGCCTTGCAGGTACCCAGGGATGTTGCCATCTAGTGTATCAGGTGGGCACGCAGTCCTGATCGGTTGTTTCCCCTTGTCAATGCATCACACTGGTCTCCTGGCTGGGTAAGGGTCTTCAGTGCATCCATCTGCCGAGAAGTCAACGTGCCCACCATTAGTTTGGCATTCATTATCAGTCTTTGGGAATGGACAGGGAACATCTTGCCCTTCTATATTCACCGTCACTACAATGGCCTCCAGGTCAGATAAATAACCCAAACCCATCTTGATAGGGGATGTCAGTGAATGCCATGCCTCCCATTACAAGAGAGATATCCATCCATCCATCCATTTTCTAACCCGCTGAATCCAAACACAGGGTCACGAGGGTCTGCTGGAGCCAATCCCAGCCAACACAGGGCACGAGGCAGGAACCAATCCTGGGCAGGGTGCCAACCCACCGCAGACAAGAGAAATAGACACAAATAAATAATTATGTATGTGGAACATAAAACTAGACAGTGAACATGAGGCTGAGATATCAGTAAGACACGCAGATGAGACTGTGTTGTCCTCAGAAGGGAATCACAGGAACAGCTGTGTACCATCAGCATGGCACTGATAAAGACGACCTCTGGCATTGGATGATGGAGCCCAGCGAGGAGGTGCACAGAGAGAACAGTGGAGGACCCAGCACTGGCCCACTGTGCAGCACGTCATGTTATTGTCTAACCATCTTAATCCAGATTAGGGAGTGGGGGTTTCTAGGTGGGAACAAACCGTAAATGAGATGCCAGTCCATCACAGGGCGAACAGACACACAGTTCACAAACCGTAATCTGGCCGTGCTGTTTATGTGGTCTGCATCTTAAAGTGTGTCCTCTGTGTTTGTGTTCATGAAGTCTTCTGCTGGGAAGAATTATTATTATTATTTAATAATTGTCAGTATTAGTATATAAATAATTGCATGTAAACGATTCGCCAAAGTCTGTTGTATGTAAACGACACTGTTTTACACATTATTGTTTGATCATCAGAACACCCGGTTTCCACGTCTACCTGTATTAGTTTAAAAGGCACTTTTGCCACTCGCAATATGGCCGACGTGCTGACGTATCGCGTCGACTGGGCAACACAGTGAATGTGGCGTCTAACTAGATATGTCTATGGCAGCCACTACTCCGGAGACCAGAGTCAGGAGGAGGAGGACGAAGCTTATAGAGGAGGAGTGGAGGAAGAATAAGAGACTAAAGAATTGTGTGGAGTTGTGCCTGTGGGAATGGGGAAGGCGTTGGCTAAAGGCGAAGAAATAGAAATTAAACATTTATTTATTTATTTATTTTATCAGTGTGTCTCCCGTGTCTGTCTGTGTCGGGTCATATAGCGCCTTTCCGCCAGAATAATATATAAAATCCAATGTTTGTCTGCCTGTCTGTATGTCTGTCTGCTTTTCACGAGAGAACTACTTAACTTTTCTGTAATTTGTTTAAACCCTCCAGTTGATTTCGCTATGTATCAGAGATCGCTTGCGGTAACGATTTATTAGCGAGAATCCGAGATCCACGCAATGGGTCGGGGCGAGGGGCCTTCCTCACTCACTCATCAGCTTCGGGGCGCGCTCCTTAACTCCGCCTAGCTAGCGAACGAGAGAACAATTGAATTCAACTTTGTTTGATATTTAAAATAAAGTGTTACTGAGGTCTCGATGAGTTTGAGTCCGGATATTCTCTTAAGTGTACGCCACATTGAAAAGATCGATTGCAATTCAGATTTGTGGATCGTGATTTTGTGTTAAAAGGATTGCCATACGATGGTTTTAGAAAGATCGCCCAACCCTAATTTGACGAATCAAGTTTTCAAATGTATGTAGGATTCATTAAGCCTTTGGCGAGCTACCGGTAGTTCTGTAACTCAAATAACTCTTTTTTTTTTTTTAACACAAACTTGAGAGGGTGGCACGGTGGCGCAGTGGGTAGCACTGCTGCCTCGCACTTAGGAGACCCGAGTTCGCTTCCCGGGTCCTCCCTTTGTGGAGTTTTCATGTTCTCCCCGTGTCTGCATGGGTTTCCTTCCACAGTCCAAAGATGTGCATTAGCGATCCTAAATTGTCCCTGGTGTGTGTGGGCTGGCGCCCTGCCCGGGGTTTTTTTCCTGCCTTGTGCCCTGTGTTGGCTGGGATTGGCTCCAGCAGACCCCCGTGACCCTGTAGTTAGGATATAGCGGGCTGGGTAATGACTGACTGACTGACAAACGCGAGACCAGATGTATGTTATCGGGGTCATTTTCCCCTTGTTACAAAAAATAAAATAAAATAACAAACACCAGTCAAGAGCTGCGTGCTGAACAGGATAACCCTGAGGCGCTTTTTGTGCAGATGAAGGAAGGTAAGACGGGCTGATCTTCGAGAGGAGAGCCCTGCTTGCAATGCAAATACATTCCTCAATCAACGCACTGCCAGGACAAAGGGGGCAACCAAGAAAGGTCGTCTGGAAATTCAAATGGCCTTCCGTGAGAGACACAGGAGAGGCCAGGAGGTAAGTACTTCCAATCACTTGTACTGTACCGAGCGTCGAGCTCCTCCATGTCAGGCGTTCAGTGAGCTGATCACCTTGGGAAACCAGAGTGAAACGTCATCATTTCACGATTCTCCGGGGCTCTTTCCACCACAACAGGGCACCTTTATCGTGTTTCTTTATTCAGTTTCTTACATTAGCAATTTGTTTGTTTTCACATACCCCTTGGGGTCAGCCATTGTGCCACAATTGCAGGTTAAGAGCCCAGCAGAGTAGGATCCCTTTTTTGGCAGTAATGGGAGATTCGTACCGGCAACCTTGGGGACGCAAGCGCAGATCCTGTAAGAGTTTAATGGGTTGACCAGTGGGCAAGTGGGTACACCATGGAGGAAAGGGTGACATAGGAGAGGAACTGAGTCAACAGAAAAAAATCAAAACTAAATACACACAATACACCGTGGTGACGCATTTCAAGATGTCAGGCTTGTGACGACGCAGGTCCCTTCCAGACTCTCCCTTCATATATAGGGGGCCTCTAGAATACAACACCGTCGATAGTTATGACCGAGATGAGCTGACAAAGAGGGTGGCACAGTGGCGCAGTGGTAGCGCTGCTGCCTCACAGTAAGGAGACCCGGGTTCGCTTCCCGGGTCCTCCCTTTGTGGAGTTTGCATGTTCTCCCCGTGTCTGCGTGGGTTTCCTTCCACAGTCCAAAGACATGCAGGTGAGGTGCATTGGTGATCCTAAATGTGCTTGGTGTGTGTGCCCTGTGGTGGGCTAGCGCCCTGCCTGGGGTTTCTTTCCTTGTATTGGCTCCAGCAGACCCCCGTGACCCTGTAGTTAGGATATAGTGAGTTGGACAATAGATGGATGAGCTGACAAAGGAGGACAAGTCTCACATGAAGTGCTCAAGGGCTTTTATGAAAAAATCTAACCAAAAAGTGTCCACTGTGCAGTGTTCTAAAAACAGTCCGTAAATAAATCCATAAAAACCAAGTGAAAAGTAGGGATAAAAATCCATAATAAATAAATTATTAAAATCAGAGATTCAAATACAATCCAATTTATTTTTGCATGGTAGCCCAAAATCACACAAGAAGTGCCATAATGGGCTTTAATTAACAGGCTTTGCCTCTTGACAGCCTTGGCTCTATAAGAAGGTGAGGAAAAACTGAAAAAAAATGAAAAGAAACCTCAGAAAAGGGCAGTTCAAAGAGAGACCCCTTTCCAGGTAGGTTGGGCATGAAGTGGGTGTTAAAGAGAAGAGGGGTCAATACGATAAAACAGAATACACAGAACAGAGTAGAAGTAATCCTCAATGCAGTATCACAAAATCAAGACGCAGTCCTCAACTCCTCCTGATCTCAGCCCACCTCCTTCTTTGTCTCCCCGGCTCACCCATCACTCGCTTAGCTGGTGGAGACTCAGCGGCCACAAACTCCTTTCTGCCGACCTCAATCCACGCAGCCAGACCTCCCCTCCCGTCTTCCTTCACACACCCGCAGTCACTCCTCGGATCCATTGGGGGGTCACCCGTCATGCTCGCGATGCGGCGATTATTGATTTAAAACTGGACTGTTATTCTGAGCCGCGGACCCCACCTATATCACACAACCTACCACGCATCCCTGTCTTTATCAACCTCATGATAATAATAATAATAATAACAATGAGAAGAAGAAGAATAGAATGTATTTATATAGCGCCTTTCCCATGCTCAGGGTGCTTAGATAAAAAGATTAAAGGAGCCATTCGGCCCCATCCCAGCGAGCTTCATGAAGACTTCATGAACACAAACACAGAGGACACACTTCAAGATGCAGACCACATAAACAGCACGGCCAGATTCCGGTTTGTGAACTGTGTGTCTGTTCGCCCTGTGATGGACTGGCATCTCATTTACGGTTTGTTCCCACCTAGAAACCCCCCACTCCCCGGTGACCCTAATCTGGATTAAGATGGTTAGACAATAACATGACGTGCTGCACAATGGGCCAGTGCTGGGTCCTCCACTGTTCTCTCTGTGCACCTCCTCGCTGGGCTCCATCATCCAATGCCAGGGGTCGTCTTTATCAGTGCCATGCTGATGGTACACAGCTGTTCCTGTGATTCTCTTCCGAGGACAACACGGTCTCATCTGCGTGTCTTACTGATATCTCAGCCTCATGTTCACTGTCTAGTTTTATGGTCCTCATACATAATTATTTATTTGTGTCTATTTCTCTTGTAATGGGTGGCATGGCATTCACTGACATCCCCTATCAAGATGGGTTTGGGTTATTTATCTGACCTGGAGGCCATTGTAGTGACGGTGAATATAGAAGGGCAAGATGTTCCCTGTCCATTCCCAAAGACTGATAATGAATGCCAAACTAATGGTGGGCACGTTGACTTCTCGGCAGATGGATGCACTGAAGACCCTTACCCAGCCAGGAGACCAGTGTGATGCATTGACAAGGGGAAACAACCGATCAGGACTGCGTGCCCACCTGATACACTAGATGGCAACATCCCTGGGTACCTGCAAGGCATGTTGGGACCTGTAGTCCCATGGGGCAGCCTTCTGTTGGGTTCCATGGGGGCCACCAGGGGGAGCTGATGGGATTAGCGATCCCTACTATGTGGGGCTTCCATTTAGTAATAATAATAATTAATAATAATTTGTTACATTAACATAAGGTAATGTATAATAATAAACCTTACGTTTTTGCACCCAGGACATGTTACTGGGGTGTGGGTTGGTGCAGCGCCCCCTACCGGTCACAATGTGTAGCATGTTACTGAATCTGTTTTCTGTTCACTCATTATGACTTCAGTACTCTACTGGTTATTTATACAAATCCAGTGAATATTTATCTGTCCCAAAGGGGGCTCTGCTAAGACATAACATAAGCACAAGAATTCATGAGTAATGAGAAAAGCGAGAAAATAATAATAATAATAATTCTTTACATTTATATAGCGCGCCTCTCAGTACTCAAAGCACTTCACATCGTGAGTGGGGCGCCACTTCAACTACCACTAATGTGCAGCACCCACCTGAGTCATATGATGGCAGCCATTTTGGCTCCAGTACACTCACCACACATGAGCTGTTAGGTGGTGAATGGGTGAGAGACAGTGCCAATTAGACACAGGGGGTGATTGTTGAATAACCAGGCCATGGTGGGCAGTTTAACCTGGACATTGGGATACCTCCTACTCTTTGCAAAGGATGCCCAGGGAGCTTTAATGCCCACAGAAAGTCAGGACTGCGGTTTTTGCATCTCATCCAAAGGATGGCACCAATTTCCACATCTCTGTGTCCCCGTCACTGCACTGGTGGCATTTGGGATCCGCATTCAGGCCATTTAGCACCAGTACACTCACCACACATTAGCTGTTAGGTGGTAAAAGTGTGAGAGAGAGTGCCAATTAGACACAGGGGTGATTGGAGGGGTGGTTAGAATAACTAGGCCATGGTGGGCAGTTTAACCTGGACATTGGGATACCTCCTACTCTTTACAAAGGAGGGCCATGGAGATTTAATGACCACAGAGTGTCAGGACTATGGTTTTTACATCTCATCTGAAGGATGGCACCGATTTCTACAGCTCTGTGTCCCCGTCACTGCACCGGGGCACACACAGGCCACAGGGTAAGCGCCCTATGCTGGTCTCACCATCATTTTTACAGGCAACAATCCAAGCTTGCACTAGATGGTCTCCCATCCAAATACGGACCAGGCCCGAACAGGCTCAGGGTCAGGTTGGACAGTGCAGGTGGTATGGCTGATGGCTGCATGACAACTATGGAAAGGTACTTAATGATACTGCTGATTTTATTTCACAGGGTAAGTGCCACCTGGTGGTCTCACCACCTCCTGCATCAGCTGCCCATGCGTTTTCTAAGATGGTCTCCCATCCAAATACTGGTTGGACCTAAACAGGCTTAGAATCAGGTGGACGACCAGTTCTGAAAAATATTAATAAAGGACGGTAAAGTGACCGGTTTGTTATGCATTTACAGCAAAATGATTAAAAAAACCAAGAGACAGCCACCATAATGGCAGAAAGGAAAAGAAGAAGAGCAGCGACATCTGCTGATACGCTGAATCACATTGATGAGCAAGAAGTAATTGCGAGTCCGGAGCAGCAGGCCAACGCGACGGCTAACAGCCATGCATGCCAAAGTCCAGAATCAAGAATGCAAGAACAGCCAAGAGACAGACATGCATGGTGACAATCGAGAAGATGGTGTGAACGCTAGGTGGCACTGTTGCCCCTTTAAACCCAACAGACAGACTCTCAGGACACGGGGTAAAAGCACTCCAAGCACCACAGCCACAATAAACACAAGTAAATCAATAACAATAATCACAAATCTCTCTCCTTCACACCTCCCAGCAAGCGATGTCCACCTCCTCCTGACTCCCGCTCGCCTTCTGGGTTCACAGCAGTCCTTTAAATAGTCCTTGACCCGGAAGTGCTTCTGTTCTTCCTCCCACGTGACTTGCCAGAACTTCTGGGTCAGAGAATTTCAGGTCTTTAATCAGCCCGGAAGTACTCTGGGGCTTCCATTGTCGTAATCCATTAGTACTTCTGGGCTACAAGGGAAGTATGAATCCCCAGGTCCTTACACAGCTTCTCTCAGATCAGATGGAGGACTTGAATTATCTTCAGCCCAGCTTCCGTCCTTGTGACTTGAGAGTACTTCTGGGCTATGGATGAGAGACAACTCCTCCGGTCCTCTGGCACCATCCCCTGGCGGCAACCCATGGTACCCAGCAGGGCTGCGGTAGTACACTACATGTCCCATAGTGCCCTGAGGGGAATCCGGGGCACTGCTGCAGTCCAGGGGAGCTGCCATCTAGCATTTTGGGGGAGGCAGTGTTCTGTCCTTCCACCGCAGGGGCGTCCCAGCTGGGATGAGTCACTGGTCAAATAGGCGAAACCTCCGACCACATGAAAGCACTGCTTTTACAGCCTTACACTGAGGTTTCTTTGAAGACCACTACTTAGCAAAGTTACATGACGGTGGGCTCAATGTCACGCTGTACTTTTCAATGCTGAAAACAAAAGAACGTGCGGCCAAAATGGAACAGTTTCACAAATCGAGATGAGTCACCCAAAGTAATAAAATCCAATACAATATGACTTCTACTGCAGGGGAAATGAACGAAATTAACTATTGTAAGAGAAAGATAAGACCATGATAAAGATTTGGGGGACCATCCTGTCAATCCCGTATAACTGAACAGCTGAAAAACAGAAGAAAACAACGACTGCGGAGACGCAAGTTCACGACAGAACTGATTCAATATGGCTGATCTTAGAGCTTTCTGTCCTTCGGCAGAGGAAGAGGTGGGTCTAAGTGGCCGAACCCTGGAAGTGACGACTGTAATGATACAGTCGGGGATCATCCGGTTTGTAGAGGGAGGAAGAGAAAAGGCATTAGGACACAACGCCAACCCCCGGAGCGACAGTGGATTACAATCCCTAGAGCCCTTAAGCTGTTCCCTATGTGCCCACGTGTGACACTATCAAGTGTAGGTTGTTACGTTTTGTCATGGGCTGGTGTCCATTTTTTGGTGGGTTAAAGGTCCCTTACCAAATAAAGGAGTGAAAATGAGGGAAGGAAGATCGTTTCCTGCCTTGGCCAGGAGCTTGACAGAAGATTCCAATGTACTGTAGAAGGAAATACACTGGCATCCTGGCAGAGGAGTACCAAAGAATTGGGAGGCCAATATATTAGACATACAGGGTAAGACAACTAATACGGACTTTTGACTCCCCCAACAGGGTATCCCTGACATACACTACCCATACGGGCAGCCACAGGGTGTATGCTGGGAATTGTAGTCCCACGGAGCAGCCCTGCTGGGTTTCAAGGGTGCCGCCAGGGGGATACTGCAGTGATCTGTGATTCCCTACTTTGTGGGATTTCCACCTGAACCAGAAGTTCTTACTACGGGCATTTCACTGGCACCGGAAGTACTCCTGGGTCTTCAATAGAAGGAGCCGTTCTGCGAATTGGTGGCGGGTGCAGAGGATGGACAAAGTTCACCTGGGATGCGAGGGGTAAATAAAAAAGAGAAGAAGAAAGAATTGCATTGCGCTCGTGGTTCGCTGCAACTGTGTGAAGAAACCTGTTGAAGGCTTGCAGATCGTTATTAAACCTTAGAGACCACCATGGGGCATTGCAGCACCCCAAAACCCCCAACACAATGGTACAGACAAAAGTTTCATTGAGAACAAAGGGTTTAATTGTGTGAAACTCTTACACACACACACACATATGTTTCCAGGACTTAATTCAGACCTTTCTCCTCCACTCGCCCAGGTAAGCTTTGTCTTCCTCCTTCCGACTCCGGCCCATATCCTGACGCAGGCTGCTCCTTTAATATAAAACCTGGGAGCACTTCCAGGGTCCTGAGACAAAGGAGGGCTCCCTAATAAAGCAGCAGCACCCACAGAACCCATCAGGGCTGACACAAAGAACTACAATTCCCATGATGCCATGTGGGTATCTGCAGGGGGCACCATAACCCAGGGATACTGTTACCTCACATGTTGGTGACAATGACCTGAATATGTTCCCTTCGGTGATACTGGCGTCCCGGCTGGGTAAGAATCCCAATTCAGCTCTCACACTTTGCATTTGAACCCAGGGCCTATGTCTGTGGTGCCCCCTACAGGTCACAGCTTGTAAACGTCAAATTTGGTAGCATTATACTTTAAAGACTGCTATGTTTTACTAATTATGAACCAGCAGAAAAGCCAAATTGAATCATTCAAAAAAATGACTCAAAGCTAATTATTGAGATGACATCCATCCATCCATCCATTATCCAACCCGCTATATCCTAACTACAGGGTCACGGGGGTCTGCTGGAGCCAATCCCAGCCAACACAGGGCACAAGGCAGGAAACAAACCCAGGCAGGGTGCCAGCCCACCGCAGGGCACACACACGCACATACCAAGCACACACTAAGGACAGTTTAGCATCACCAATGCACCTACCCTGTATGTCTTTGGACTGTGGGAGGAACCCGGAGAACCGACACGCAGACACGGAGAGAACATGCAAACTCCACGCAGGGAGGACCCGGTAAGCGAACCCGGGTCTCCTAACTGCGAGGCAGCAGCGCTACCCACCGTGCCACCGTATTAAGACGACAAGAAACCCAAATTCACCATTACAGAAAGAAAGAATGAAGGACGTTTGGGAGAATTCAAGCCGCTTGCCTCTCTCAAGGATGCTAGAGCTGAAGCTTCTGAAAAAATGGCGCCCATTCTAAGTTATTGCCTGGCATCTTTAATATAATGAAGCATTTGAATGTGATATTCGGAGGGCACTCAAGCCCACCGGTGCTTTTATTTCAAACCGAAAACAGCCCTGTAGCAAATCAACAGGAAGGGACTCAGGTAGTAAAACCTCAAGAAATATGAATACGGATAATCTGAGGGCACACAAACAGGAATGTTAATAAAGAAGAAGAAGAACGGTCCCACAGTAGACACGTATTTTTTTTTCTTTCTATTTTTTATTTTTTATTTCCCTTTCCTTCTAATTGCCTTCCTGACTGCTTACATATGTTTGTGTTTTTGCCATTTCTGAAGCTTAAATGCCGGCTTTCACCCTCCCTGCCAAAGCTTTATTTTCCTAGTTTTCATTTTTCGATACCCTTGGACGAAGCAAACTGCAAATTTCCGACAGACATGCAGCATCCTGGAAACTCTCAAAAAATTACGTGAGGAGAGAAATGAGTGTTGGGGGGGCTTTGGGGCGGACAATTGCTTTTTGCGGTTTACTTTTTCCAGACTCCATACCTGCTTTAGATCATCATCACCTAATAGCTTTACTGATTACCTAGGCTGAAAGCCACTTATTCTTCAGGCGAGGGTCGGCGTTTCAAAAGTCTTAAAATATCAGCGGCGTGGCGGCTATTGCACAATCCAAATATGAATCAGAGATGTGATTTTTTTGTAAAATAAACAACCGTTAAATACAAACACTTTGTCCTAAAATCTGAAGACGAGAAGGCACATATGGAATATATCATTAATGGAGCCCATTAATAAATTTAGTGCGTATCATAAATACCAAGTGTGGTTCATGCTGGCATGCATGGCGTGTGTTTTCTCAACCATGTGAAAAATGGCAGATAAGACATAAAAATGCCTGAATTTTAACATGTGGTGCATGCCTGACTGTAACTTTTTCTCTTTTTATTTCTAATCGGCATTTATTTATTCAGTGTAAGAGACGGCTGGCAGCTCAACCAGGCCGGGACCCCCATGATATGGAAGGATGGGGGGAGGCAGCTTTTTTTAGGACACTGCCTCCCCCTTCCCCTGTAGAGTAGCAGTGCCCCAGATTCCCACAGGGCATCCTGGGACTTGGAGTTCAGTATCTCAGCCCTGTTGGGTGCCATGGGTACCGCCAGAGGGGTGCTGTGGTAGGACCTGGAGAGTCCTACTGCCCTCATAGCCCGAAAGTACTAGTGAGTCATGAGGACGGAAATCCACAAGTACTTCTGGGCTGATTAAAGGATTTTAGTTCTCCATCTGACCCAGAAGTATTAACAAGTCACGTGGACGGAAGAGGAGAAGCACTTCTGGGTCAGACCATATTTAAAGAACTGCTATGAACCCAGCAGGGGAGCCAGAGTCGGGAGGTACTACAATAATACAATGCACAATACAATTGATTTTTGTATAAATCACACAAGAAGTGCCACAATGGGCTTTAACAGGTCCTGCCTCTTGACAGCCCCCCAGCCTTGACTCTCTAAGAAGACGTGGAAAAACTCCCAAAAAAACCCTTGTAGGGAAATAAATGGAAGAAACCTTGGAAAAGGCAGTTCAAAGAGAGACCCCTTTCCAGGAAGGCTGGGCGTGCAGTGGGTGTCAAAAAGAAGGGGGACAATACAATAGAATAGAATACGCAGAACAAATCCTCAATACAGCATAAAAATAAAAATTTTACAAATACAGAGCAGAATTTAACAGTAGATGATATCACATAATAGGATTTGGATTTGTTTCGAGTCCTGGAGACCTCGGCCATCAAGCTGCCATTCCACAGCTGAGTCAGCACTGGGCCAGCCAATCCGATGAAAGACCCCTCTACCCGACAATTCCTGCGATCCTCCATCAGAGATGATTTTACCTTAGGCTTGCAAAACAACTTGGCAGGTGGGCCGTGGCACCAAGTGCCACATTTGAGTACCAAGAAGAGAAACAGAATAGGTGAGGGTGAGTAACAAATTCTAACTATCACGTTACTTATGTTTGAGTGCTAATGACTAACAACAGAGACGCAGTCTGTACAGTTAATCAGCAGCTCTAGTCATGGTGTGCTAAACTGAAGTCATGAGTCTTCAGCCTGAAACTGAAAGGACATCTCGTGTAGTAGCAGGCAGACCACTCCACAGTTTAGGGGCCCTGAAACCAAAAGCTCGACCTGCCACTGTTATTTTATTAATCCTCACAATCATAAGCAGACCGGCATCTTGAAATTTTAATGTGCGTTCTGGTTTATAAGTCATGATAAGTTCAGACAAGTAAGCCAGACCTCGGCCATTTAATGCTTTATATGTTAAAAGGAGGATTTTGAAGTCTGCCCTAAACTTAACCAGGAGCCCGTGTAAGGATTTAAGAACTAAAGTTATGTGTTCGTATTTTCTTGTTCTTGTAATAATTCTTGCAGCAGCATTTCGGATTAACTGGAAGCTGAATAAAGAACAGTTTGAACAGCCAGGGAACACCGCATTGCAGTAGTCAATCCTACTAGAAATAAATTAAGGGATTCGTTTCTCAGAATCCTGCTTATTTAGGAAGCGCCTTCATTTCCCAACATTTTTAAGATGGAAGAAACACAATTTGGACAACTTTGTAATGTGTGCTTTAAATGACATGCTAGAGTCAAAGATAACTCCTAGATTGCTGGCTGATTCAGTAAAATTAATGGCGAGTCCAACTGAGTTAAATGATGACCGAATATTGTTGTGATCAGCGTCATTCCCGCCAGCAATTAACATCTCTAGTAGACAACACTTGCTGGGAGGTGTGGAGGGGATGAAGAGAAGAGAAGATTTGTGCTATTTGATTATTTGTGGCTGTGGTGCTTAGGGGCACAGTACAAAAAGAACAAAGAATTCAAATACTTCCTGGTGCTTCCACCTTCTGTCCTGAGTGTCTGTCTGTTGGGTTTAAAGGGGCAACAGTGCCACCTAGCGTTCACATCAGTTATAGGCCAAACTGCTATTGCCTATTACAGAAATTCCCAAATTGAATGAGATTATCATTGACAAGATGTTAAATAAACATCCAAATGGATCATCACCTAAACACTGCATTATCCTCTCACACCTTTCAGTCACAATCTCAGTCTCAAGACTCACAACTTCAGTTTAGCATACCCTTACTAGAGCTGCTGTGCATACTGTATCTCTGCTGGTAGTCATTTGCACTAAAATAAAAGTAATATGACATTTATAAACTGTTACTAACCCTCTTCTATTCTATTTGTCTTTTCCGTATCCGGATGTGGCACTTGGTGCCACTGCTCTACTACCAGGCTGCTCTCCTACCTATGAAAAAGTCAGGTCAGGTAATCATCAGAAGAAAACATGCTCTCATCAAACTGGAAGGCCAGCACAGACTCCAGTATAGAAAACCCAGAAATAGGTAGGCAGCCAGTTGGCCAAGGTCTCCAGGACTGTGACTCGGTTTTTCATTTTTCTCTTGTATGACTTTAGTCTCCAACGCTGTCAGCTGGCCATAGCTCACCAACTTAACTAATGGACAGACATTTGTGTTTAATAAGTTTCTATCTTTCTACAAATCTGCATTTACACTCATTGGCCACTTTATTAGGTAGACCCGTTCAAGTGCTTGTTAATGCAGATATCCAAGCAGCCAATCACATGGCAGTAACTCAACGTAGACCCTGTCAAGAAGATCTGCTGAAGTTCAAACAGAGCATCAGAATGAGGAAGAAAGGGGACTGAAGTGACTTTGAATGTGGCATGGCTGTTAGAGCCTGATGGGCTGCTCTGATCTACTGGGATTTTCATGCACAAGCATCTCTAGGGTTTACTGTGGATGGTCTGAGAAAGTTCTCTGAGTGAAAATGCTTTGTTGATGGCTGATGTCTGTGGAGAATGGCCTGACTGGTTCAAACTGATAGAAAGTTAACAGTAACTGAAATACGCACTCGTTACAACCGAGGTGTGCAGAAGAGCGTCTCTGAACACACAACACGTTGAACCTTCAAGCAGGTGGGGGAATGTTGCCAGCACCTTGTTGAATCCATGACAGTTCTGAAAGTAAAAGGGGGTCCAACCTGATTATAGCAAGGTGTACCTAGTAAAGTGGCCGGTGAGTGTATATATGTGCCCGTTCATTATTTAGTAATTAGTGTAATCCACACTTGTATTTTAGTAAGTGTATATAAGTGCCAGTTCTGTATTTAGTTATTATTTTAATCCACACTTGTATTTTAATGAGTGTCTTATACACTCACCTAAAGGATTATTAGGAACACCTGTTCAATTTCTCATTAATGCAATTATTTAATCAACCAATCACATGCCAGTTGCTTCAATGCATTTAGCGGTGTGGTCCTGGTCAAGACAATCTCCTGAACTCCAAACTGAATGTCAGAATGGCAAAGAAAGGTGATTTAAGCAATTTTGAGCGTGACATGGTTGTTGGTGCCAGACGGGCCAGTCTGAGTATTTCACAATCTGCTCAGTTACTGGGATTTTCACGCACAACCATTTCTAGGGTTTACAAAGAATGGTGTGAAAAGGGAAAAACATCCAGTATGCGGAAGTCCTGTGGGCGAAAATGCCTTGTTGATGCTAGAGGTCAGAGGAGAATGGGCCGACTGATTCAAGCTGATAGAAGAGCAACTTTGACTGAAATAACCACTCGTTACAACCGAGGTATGCAGCAAAGCATTTGTGAAGCCACAACACGCACAACCTTGAGGCGGATGGGCTACAACAGCAGAAGACCCCACCGGGTACCACTCATCCCCACTACAAATAGGAAAAAGAGGCTACAATTTGCACGAGCTCACCAAAATTGGACAGTTGAAGACTGGGAAAATGTTGCCTGGTCTGATGAGTCTCGATTTCTGTTGAGACATTCAAATGGTAGAGTCAGAATTTGGCGTAAACAGAATGAGAACATGGATCCATCATGCCTTGTTACCACTGTGCAGGCTGGTGGTGGTGGTGTAATGGTGTGGGGGATGTTTTCTTGGCACACTTTAGGCCCCTTAGTGCCAATTGGGCATCGTTTAAATGCCACGGGCTACCTGAGCATTGTTTCTGACCATGTCCATCCCTTCATGACCACCATGTACCCATCCTCTGATGGCTACTTCCAGCAGGATAATGCACCATGTCACAAAGCTTGAATCATTTCAAATTGGTTTCTTGAACATGACAATGAGTTCACTGTACTAAAATGGCCCCCACAGTCACCAGATCTCAACCCAATAGAGCATCTTTGGGATGAGGTGGAACGGGAGCTTCGTGCCCTGGATGTGCATCCCACAAATCTCCATCAACTGCAAGATGCTATCCTATCAATATGGGCCAACATTTCTAAAGGATGCTTTCAGCACCTTGTTGAATCAATGCGACGTAGAATTAAGGCAGTTCTGAAGGCGAAAGGGGGTCAAACACCGTGTTAGTATGGTGGTCCTAATAATCCTTTAGGTGAGTGTATATATGTGCCAGTTTTGTATTTAGTTATTATTATAATCCACACTTGTATTTTAGTGAGTGTATATAAGTGCCAGTTCTGTATTTAATTATTATTATAATCCACACTTGTATCTTAATGAGTGTGTATATAAGTGCCAGTTTTGTATTTAGTTATTAGTGTAATCCACACTTGTATTTTAAGTCTGCCCTGCACTCAGTTAAGAGCGATAATCAAAAACATACCATGAGTGTGATTGTATTGTAATGGATGGCACAGCGGGTTGTGCCACTGCCCGTCATTTGAGCCCTGGTCCAGTCGCTGTCGGTCGGCGTGGCGTTTTAATGTTCTCTCTGCGTCTCCTTAGGTTTTCCTTTCTCCAGTGACCCTGGTCTGGATTAAGCAGGTTAGTAAATGGCGTGACCAGGTATTCACTACAGTGATGCATGCTGGGTATTCAGGGTCTGTGGTGAGTTTACAGCAGTCGGAATCTTCCAGGCCAAGCCAAGTTTATGTCAAGCAGCAATGGATATGTTTGAAAGCGAGAAGTAAACACATCGATATAAAAATGAGACATCATGGACAGTTCTTGACATGGCTGTTTTTTTAGCTTTCACCACTAACACCTGCCTTGAGCCGAACCCACTCTGATGTTTCGTAGCACCTCAGGTGCCACGGCAGACTGCCAACGTGTAAATTAAATTCTTTACATTTTTGTTTTTTTACATTCAAATGCAATCAGTCACTTTCTAAATTTCACTCAATCAAAGTTTAAAAAAATAGTGTGAGAATCATCTGTTGTGTGGCAATAAAAACGTCAGTTGGAACGAGCAGATGAGTGACAGATGAGATGTCCTCCATTCAGATGAAGCAGATGATGTGTTTATTTTTGCTTCATTACTCCGCTGCCATCCTAAACCCACCTTACTCAGCCAGAGGATACGCGGTGTGAAGTGCCACTTACAGGGGGTGGGCACTGGGCACCCACCGTCTGGTGTATTCCATAACATGACAACTTACTTGTAGTCTTATTTAAGAATGTCCGCACACATGGACACATCTGTCGGTCCCCGTCCAGCTCACTGACAAAGTGTTGTATGCCCCCTGAGAAGTGATGAAATGACGAGAAATTGTCCCCGGTGTACCTGCAAGCCTTTGACACGTCACCCAATAAAGCAAAGCAAGTGTGACAGGAGATCAGGTGTTGCTTATTCTACAAAGATCTTCTAAAATGGCCTGCAGACATTTGGTGGGACCCCCTCGTCAAGATCCTCAATAACTGGATTTGTCAAACTTGCTGTCTTCTTGAATTCGCATCCCACACGTGTTTGTCGTGCAAACGGCCATTCAGCCGACTGAAATGGAGAAAAGTCGTCACTCTGCTGTGTGGTGTCGTCGGGTTTCCCACACTGAACACGGACCTGAGAAAGCAACGGAGAGAGTCGTCTGAGGTAATCAGAAAGATAAAGGCAAAGGCTACAAGACCACCTTCAAGCAGTGTGAGGGTCCTGTGACAACAGTTCAAGTATTATGAAGAAATTGAAGGACCAGGCAACTGTGGCCGACCCCAGAATGGGCAGAAGAATAGCGAGAATGGCAGCTTAAAAAGCTGAGGGCAACTTCCAAAGAGATACAAGCCGAACTCCAAGATCGAGTTCCATCAGTTTCTGATCCCACCATCCGAGTCACCGTGGGCTCCATGGAGGACTCCACATCAAAAAAACGACCTGGAATTTGTTAAAATGCATATTGACGAGCCACAATGCTTCTTCTAGGAGAAGGTCCTCTGGACAGATGGGACAAAACCGGAGCTTCATGGCAAGTCACACCAGCTCTGTGTCCACAAATGAAGCTTTCAAAGAAAAGGACACCAGACCTGCTGTGAAACATGGAGGAGTGGTGGTGGATGTTTTGGGGCTGTGTTGCTGTGTCTATCGTGAGGGGGCCTCGAGTCTCTGAAGGGAAGGACTATCAAGACATTCTGGAGTGAAACGTCCTGCCGTCTCAGTCGCAGCTCATGAGTCCTCCAACAGGATAAGGGGCCGCCCCGAACTTTCACTTCTTCAAGTTTGCTCCTTAGCCTCTCATGTGGCACCCTATGAAATGTTTTCTGAAATTCCAGATCAATAATGTCACGTGCACCACTCTGATCGCATCCTTTTGTTGCGTCCTCATCGAATTCCAGCATGTTAGTGAAACATGACCTTCCTGGTCTGAACCAAAGCCGAGTGCTCAGTAACACTCCAGTTCTCGCCATGTGCTGCTCCATCTTTTTCTTAATCATTCCTTCCATTATTTTACTTGTAATGATCACATGACGCATGTGTTAAGAATCTCTGATACCACAACAACCACAGCAATATTGTCATTTCTTTAGTGTTGTAAGTACCCAAGAGGAAGGAAGGGCATCCCGGCTGGGTTGGAGGATAATTTCTTGTCCGGATGGGAGGCCAGAAATGGAAGGAGAGTTGAGCACGCTGGCTGGAATGAGGAAACAGCTTCTTGCTTGGCGTGAGTCTTATAAACGATGGACCAGCAGACGCTGGAGGACAGAAGCAAGTGGCAGTGATCCTCCCAGTCTGGACAGCCGCAAGGGCACATGGGAATTGGAGTCCAGAAGTGCAACCCATTAGAGTTGGGGGAGAAACTTCATGTTTCCATATGACCTGCAAGTGCAGCCAAGAGGACACGCCACTGGGTCCAGCTTAACGGGAGCCTTCCAAGAGGACACGCCACTTAATAGGAGCCTGTCTCGTGACGTCAGAGAGTCGGGAGGCAGTGGAGGTGGAAGGAGGACATTTGGGCAGGTGTCTGCATTTAAAAGTGTTGGTGAAAAATATTAAGAAAAAAATATATTTGAACACGGCAACTGTGCTGGGTAAGAATGTAATAATACATTTAATTTATTTGTAGATGCCTTTCCAAACACTCAAGGACACTGAACAATAGACTAAACAAACATCATCCAATCCATCCATTATCCAACCCGCTATATCCTAACTACAGGGTCACGAGGGTCTGCTGGAGCCAATCACAGCCGACACAGGGCGCAAGGCAGGAAACAAACCCCAGGCAGGGCACCAGCCCACCACAGGGTGCACACACACACACACACACACACACCAAGCACACACTAGACACAATTTATAGCCACCAGTGCAAAAACGTAAGGTTTATTATTATAAATGACCTTTTCAAAAAGGCTTCTTTTAATAAACTCCAACAGACAACCAAATTCTTTCCCTCCTCTCTTCCTCTTTTGCTTCTCCTCCATTCCTCCCCAGAGGGCTTTTCTCTGCACTCTAATCCCCAGTTCAACTCGTCAGGATGAGGCCGAGTGGATCTTTTAAACTTTTTACCTAAGCACCCTGAGCATGGGAAAGGTGCTATATAAATTATATTATTATTATTATTATTATTATTATTATCTTAGACCCGGAAGTACTTCCAATACCATGGCATAACCCGTAGGAAGCACTTCCAGTTGAAACGGAAGCACCACAAAGTAAAGACTACTAATATAATACGATACAATTGATTTTTGTACAGTAGCCCAAAATCACACAAGAAGTGCCACAATGGGCTTTAACAGGCCCTGCCTCTTGACAGCCCCCCAGCCTTGACTCTCTAAGAAGACGTGGAAAATCCATCCATCCAGCCATTTTCCAACCCACTGAATCCAAACACAGGGTCACGGGGGTCTGCTGGAGCCAATCCCAGCCAACACAGGGCACAAGGTAGGAACCAATCCCGGGCAGGGTGCCAACCCACCACAGGACACACACAAACACACCCACATACCCAGCACACACTTAGGGCCAGCTTAGAATCGCCAATCCACCTAACCTGCATGTCTTTGGACTGTGGGAGGAAACCCACGCAGACACGGGGAGAACATGCAAACTCCATGCAGGGAGGACCCAGGAAGTGAACCCAGGCAGCAGCGCTACCCACTGCGCCACTGTGCCGCCCAAACATTATAAACAAAACTAAAAATATAAAAATTTAATCTATATATATATAACTCACTAAGGGCACGCAAGACAGTGAGCGCAAGCAAGACAGAGCCCCGCCCGCCAACTGTAACCCTCCTACCGCGTCATGGGATACGCACGGCAGAGCCACACACGCCAACTGTAACCGTCCTCCCGAGTCCAGCATTGCTCTCGAGGCACGCAACAACTCACCAAACAGCCTCAGTCGCTTTCGTCTGTGCAAAAGCCCACATGCGCCTCTGAGCCACGTTGACTTTACACCGCATGCAAGACAGAGAGCCACGATCGCCAACTCACAGAGCCCCACCCACCAACTCTAACTAAGGGCACGCAAGACAGAGAGCCACGTTCACCAACTCACAGAGCCCCACCCGCCAACTCTATCTAAGGGCACGCAAGACAGAGAGCCACGATCGCCAACTCACAGATCCAAGGGTAGACTGGCCATTAGGGCATTTGGGCAATGAATCTGGTCTGGTCATGAAATAAATTTTATGTACTGGTTGCTGTTTGACATTCAAATTAATTTTCTAAACTACTAAATATTATCTGTCCGGTACTGCGATTTCTATAGTCCTATAAAATATACCGTATTATGTCATCAAGTTGTTTTAGTTCTCAATACACAACATTGCAGCGAAAAATTTGGTCAAAACTGCCTTTTGCCGATTTCTGTTTCGATACCGCTACATTTCGGTTAGCATATACATTATTGAAATTTATTTGATCTCATATCTAATATTTAAATTCTTCTGTACTAATAATTAGTTTAGATTATGCATCAAGCATTTTATTTTTCTCTGGTCGTCAGTGTGAGCGATAAATAGTATTTATTAGCTGCGATTATTAGTATGATGAAATAAAGTTATAAAGCACAGGATAGGAATTGTTCATATTAGGACGGAACATTTATAGTTATAATTTATTTATATACATTTCAATCAAGTGAGGTTTTCATTATAATCTCGGTTATTATTTATTCCATTGTAAATGAGTAGTTTGCTAAATTTAGCAGATGCAGATTAGATTATCTTTTATATTATCTTAGTAGATACTAAGATTTGCACTGGGGGTGACGAGGCTGGACAGGATTAGAAATGAGGACATTAGAGGGTCAGCTCAGGTTGGGAGACAAAGTCAGAGAGGTGAGATTGTGTTGGTTTGGACATGAGCAGAGGAGAGATGAGGGGTATACTGGGAGAAGAGTGCTAAGGATAGAGCTGCCAGTGAAGAGGAGAAGAGGAAGGCCTAAGAGGAGGTTTATGGATGTGGTGAGAGAGGACATGCAGGTGATGGGGGTGACAGAGCAAGATGCAGAGGACAGAAAGATATGGAAGAAGATGATCCGCTGTGGCGACCCCTAACAGGAGCAGCCAAAAGAAGAAGAAGAAGAAGAAGTAAATGAGCAGTTTGATTGTTGAGTTGGATGGCGAACAATACACAGATGATCCACTGAACAAATATCGAGTTCACATGTACTACCAGATAGTGAACACTATGTTGAGCAGTACTGAGAGACGATTTAACACATCAACAACATCTGTGTTGTATTGCCGATCTGTCGCTTCTTCACTCGAGGAACTTTGGTGAAGTTTCATTGTGAGCTATGGAAGATCTGCATAGACATTTGCTCAGATTTGATGACGGCGTAACTGCTGAATAACGACAAGCAGAACTGCAAAGCTTTGGACAGCAGTGGTCAACACGTAAACAGTCAGTAGCAGACGCTTATACTGCGGAGGATGACAATGACAGCGACTGTGAACAAGATGGGACAACTGGATCAGCTTTCAAGTAAAGACTTTCCTCTCTTCTGCTACAAACTGCTACTCCGGTCGAACCTCTTAACTGATTGCTCACAAGAGACGAACAGAACTGCAAAGCTTTGGACAGCAGTGGTCAACACGTAAACAGTCAGTAGCAGACGCTTATACAGGGTGGTCCAGATCTAATTACGCAACTTTTAATGCAATGCAGGAAAACAATACAAAATAAAAGAATTGTTCGAAATATCTTGTAATAAACGAAAATCTATCCTGTTGCCATCTATTGGCAACAAAAATATTTTTTTTTGTGAATTGTTAATGTAATAAACTTAAGTTATAGCTTAATGAAAATTTCACAAGTAGATCTGGACCGCTCTATACTGCAGAGGATGACAATGACAGCGACCGTGAACAAGATGGGACAACTTGCAAGTCTTGTAAAGACTTTCCTCTCTGCTGCTACAAGGTGCTACTCCGGTCGAACCTCTTAACTGATTGCTCACAAGAGCCCTGGGTTTGCCTACAAGCTGCTGCCAGCGCTGCCTGTGTCACAAGTGCAGTGTGAAAGATCATTCTCTGCGTTGAAGAGAATCAAAAGCCGCCTGAGAAACACAACGACGCAAGAACATCTTGAGGTGTTCATGTTGATGTCGGTGGAGAAAAGTATCCTAGCCAGACTTGACGATGGTGTGGCTGCTAAAAGCAGCGAACTGTGTAAGCTACTAGCCTACTAGGGTACTGGCACTTGGACATGACGTTGACATTTGACACGCACTCTAATAACGTGTAAGCTGTGTTACTAAATCTTTATCTTTCATTAAATTTTATTTCTAAGCATGTAGTCAAATTTTAAGTTGTCTCTAAACAACAGTTTGGCAACAGTTTAGATAGAGTTCATATCATAGGCTCATAGCAATTAGCGAGCCGCGTACTCATCACAAATTTTAAGAAAATTACAATGAATAATGGGCAGAGTAGGTTGACATCGTCAGATGCCCAGGCCAGTTTTGAGACCCAGTCCGCTCCTGATTATAATTGAAGAGAAAAAGCAGTCATGAGTTTGAAGTTTAGATTTGAGAAGTGAGAATCTATATATATATATAACTCACTAAGGGCACACAAGACAGTGAGCGCAAGCAAGACAGAGCCCCGCCCGCCAACTCTAACCCTCCTACCGCGTCATGGGATACGCACGGCAGAGCCACGCACGCCAACTGTAACCGTCCTCCCGAGTCCAGCATCGCTCTCGAGGCACGCAACAACTCACCAAACAGCCTCAGTCGCTTTCGTCTGTGCAAAAGCCCACATGCGCCTCTGAGCCACATTGACTTTACAGGGCATGCAAGACAGAGAGCCACGTTCGCCAACTCACAGAGCCTCGCCCGCCAACTCTAACTAAGGGCACGCAAGACAGAGAGCCACAATCGCCAACTCACAGAGCCCCGCCCACCAACTCTATCTAAGGGCACGCAAGACAGAGAGCCACGATTGCCAACTCACAGAGCCCCGCCCGCCAAATCTAAGACCATGGGATACACATGCATGCATTTAGTGTATAAATGGATATAAATAATTGCATGTAAATGAATCCCCTAAATCTGTTGTATGTAAACGATACTGTTTTAAACGTTATTGTTTTTTCATCAGAAAACCCAGTTTCCACGTCTACCTGTGTTAGTTTAAATGGCACTTTTACCACTCGCAATATGGCGGACGCGCTGACTTATCGTGTTGACTGGGCAACACAGTGAATGCGGCGTCTATCTATATATGTCTATGTTTTCCATAGCCTGCTACAGTAAGGTACTCTCTCGACCACTGGCATTGGTTTCACTCCTTGCTATTTTCGTTTTACTGCGACGGTGGTTTGCTAAGCCTTTGTTATACTGAATTCCTTTCTCATCGTTTTCCGTTCCTATTCTTACACGGCCTCGGCTAGTGATTCAATATTTCTAAGCTCGGATGGTAGTGAGTTCCAGAGCTGAGGTGCAGAGCAACTGAATGCTGTGCTCCCCATAGTAGTAAGATGGACGAAGGGGACAGTCAAGTGGATGGAAGAAGAAGATCAAAGGGTGTGGGAGAGAACGGCAACATGGAGGAGTTTGGACAGATATGGAGGGACGAGGTTGTGGAGAGCCTTAAATGTTAACAGTCAACATGAAACTTAACCGGAAGCCAGTGAAGCTGCTACAAGATGGGAGTTATATGGTGAATAGAGGAAGTTCTAGTAATGAATTCTGGACCAGTTGAAGCTTATAAAGAGATTTGCAAGAAAGGCCAAAGAAAAGGGAACTGCACTCATCCAGACGAGAGGTGACAAGGCTATGAACCAGAAAAGTAGTGGTATGGGGAGTGACGGAGGGGCGAATACCATTAATGTTACGCAGGTGGAAATATGGAGTCTGGGAGATGTTATTAGAACATTAGAACACTCGAGACGAGAACAGGCCATTCAGCCCAACAAAGCTCGCCAGTCCTGTCCACTTATTTCTTCCAAAAACACATCAAGTCGAGTTTTGAAAGTCCCTAAAGCCCTAATGTCTGCCACACTACTTGGTCGCTTATTCCAAGTGTCTATTGTTCTTTGAATAAAGAAAAACCTCCTAACGTTTGTGCGAAATTTACCCTTCACAAGTGTCCAACTGTGTCCCGGTGTTCGTGATGAACTCATTTTAAAGTCACCATCTTGATCTTGAACTATGCGACTCTTCAATTCCACCCGGGGGAGTAAATGCGAACATTAATTTTATTTTAATTCTTTTCATTTTTATTACTATTTAACTTAATATTGTTTCTTTGTATCAGTATACTGCTGCTGGATTATGTGAATTTCCCCTTGGGATTAATAAAGTATCTATCTATCTATCCATCTATCTATCTATCTATCTATCTATCTATCTATCTATCTATCTATCTATCTATCTATCTATCTTGATCCACTGGACTAATTCCCTTCATAATTTTAAACACTTCAGTCAGGTCACCTCTTCATCTTCTTTTGCTCAAACTGTAAAGGCTCAGCTCTTTTAGTCTTCCCTCATAACTCATCCCCTGTAGCCCTGAATCAACTTTGTTGCTCTTCTCTGGACTTACTTTTGTGCTGTTATGTCCTTTCTGTTATATGAACACCAAAACTGCACACAGGACTCCAGATGAGGCCTCAACAGTGTATTATAAAGCTTGAGCAGACCCTCCTGTGACTTGTACTCCACACATCAAGGCGCTATATGACATGACATTCTGTTAGACTTCTTAATGGCTTCTGAACACTGTTGGGAAGTTGAAAGTGCCAAGTCCACTTTGACTGCTAAATCCTTCTCATAAGGTGTACTCTCGATTTTCCTACCGCCCATTGTGAATTAAAACTTCACATTTTTACTTCTTATGTGTAATACTTTACATTTATTGACATTAAACGGTTAACAGGCTCAACTCCTTCAATCTTTCCTCATAACTCATCCCCTGTAGCCCTGAATCAGCCTCGTCGCTCTTCTCTGGACTTTCTCTTGTGCTGTTATGTCCTTTCTGTTATATGAACACCAGAACTGCACATAGGACTCCAGATGAGGCCTCACCAGTGTGTTATTAACCTTCAGCAGACCCTCCTGTGACTTGTACTCCACACGTCAAGGCGCTATATAACCTGACATTCTGTTAGCCGTCTTAATGGCTTCTGAACACTGCCTGGAAGTCGATAGCTTAGAGTCCACTACGACTCCTAAATCCTTCTCTTAAGGTGGACTCTCGATTTTCTGACCGCTCATTGTGTATTCAAACCTCACATTTTGACTTCCTACTTGTAATTCTTTACATTTACTGACATTAAATTTCATTTGCCACAAATCTGCCCAAGCCTGTCTGCTATCCAGGCCCTTCTGTAATGATATAACGGTTTCCAAATTATCTGCTAATCCACCTATCTTGGTATCATCTGCAAAGTTAACCAGCTTGTTACTTATGTTTCTAATATATATATCCAAATCATTTATATAAATTAAAAAATAGCAGCTGCCCCTGCATTGTCCCTTGCTGGTCACCACTCTTAACATTGGCCAATTCTGAGAAGGTTCCTCACACCCTCATCCCCCTCTGCTGCCGGTGTCTGAGCCAATTCTGCCCCCATCTATATGCCACACCCTGAACTGCCATTTCTTTTAGTTTGATGCCCAACCTCTCATGTGGCACCTTATCAAATGCTTTCTGAATATTATCTGATCCACTTTGATCGGATCCTTTTGTTGCCTCCTCATACAATTCCAGCTGACTATAGATGTGGGTCTGAAAAGACAAAGTACTATCAAGGATTGTGTCTGAGTTTTGGGGACCTTGTGGTCACAGTGTGAAAATTATTGGCAAACAAATAAACTAATCAAAAATAACCTCTTTCACAAAGAGTGCAAAATGGTGCACAAAAGGGGTCCACAAGACCCCAATGCCAGGAGGCAACAACCGCTACGGCAAATGAACAATTAATCATGGACTCCGCAGAGGCCTTCCTAAAGTGTCTGGTGCGAGATTCCCAGGGAAGTGTTATGGCTACGTGTTTTGAGAAATAACATCGGTGCAAAGAGCGTCTGAAGCCACTTCACGCCTGGAATGCTTCTCGACACATCTCTCCTTCCGACTTCCAATATATCAGGGACGGCGCGCTTTGACAGGACTTCCACGGTTTCTCACCCGTCAGATCACACCACAGGACTGGACCAGACCACGTTGCAGTTCGTTGAGTTTCTGATTTTTGCCAAATCCCAACACTAAATAGAAAAAAAGGTTGTTTTCTTTGGCACATAGCATGGCGTGTGAATTGCTACCACGGTATATCCTGCGGTGACAAGCGCTCTTCAAAATTAAAAATTCCAAAAAAAAAAAAAATCACGTTACACCTGAACTTTGGGCAATGCGAAACACTGGCAGCCATTCTGAACGCTCCGCTGAAAACCATAATATAGAAAAGACTGGCCGACGTTCTCTGTTAATTCCCTAATAATTATACTGTTATTCCAGCTCGGTCATAGTTATGCAAAAAAACAACATAATTAGCTTTCCAATTATGAGAGCTTTAGGAAAGTGTCAAATTTACTAATGAGTCTGTCAGCTAAAAACGGGGGGTAAACAGGAACGATTTATTACAGGAAGCATGTCCGTTACACTCCTGCCATTGTAAAATTATTCACCGGCATGAGGGGCAACTCGCATTACAAGGGTCTGTGACATACGGCGCTCATGTCGATTGTTTGCATAATTGCTGCGAATGGCTTTACCAGAAGGATGAAATGAAAATTATGAACTGCTCATTAGGGATCTTGGGTTGGACAAACTTAGGAATATGGATGAATTTGGTTTTCTCGCTTTTCTCATTACCCGTGAATTCTTGTGCTTATGTTACGTCTTAGCGGATCCCCCTTTGGGACAGATAAATATTCACTGGATTTGTATAAATAACCAATAGAGTACTGAAGTCATAATGAGTGAACAGAAAACAGATTCATTTATGTGCTACACATTGTGACCAGTAGGGGGCGCCTCACCACCCCAAACCCCAGGCACATGTCCCGGGTGCAAAACGTAAGGTTTATTATTATAAATGACCTTTTCAAAAAGGCTTCTTTCAATAAACTCCAACAGACAACCACATTCTTTCCCTCCTCTCTTCCTCTTTTGTTTCTCCTCCATTCCTCCTCGGTGGGCTTTGTCTGCCCCCTAATCCCCAGTCCAACTTGTCAGGATGAGGCCGAGTGGATCTTTTAATCTTTTTACCTAAGCACCCTGAGCATGGGAAAGGTGCTATATAAATTATATTATTATTATTATTATTATTATTATTATTATTATTATCTTAGACCCGGAAGTACTTCCAATACCATGGCATAACCCGTAGGAAGCACTTCCAGTTGAAACGGAAGCACCACAAAGTAAAGACTACTAATATAATACGATACAATTGATTTTTGTACAGTAGCCCAAAATCACACAAGAAGTGCAATGGGCTTTAACAGGCCCTGCCTCTTGACAGCCCCCCAGCCTTGACTCTCTAAGAAGACGTGGAAAATCCATCCATCCAGCCATTTTCCAACCCACTGAATCCAAACACAGGGTCACGGGGGTCTGCTGGAGCCAATCCCAGCCAACACAGGGCACAAGGTAGGAACCAATCCCGGGCAGGGTGCCAACCCACCACAGGACACACACAAACACACCCACACACCCACCACACACTAGGGCCAATTTAGAATCGCCAATCCACCTAACCTGCATGTCTTTGGACTGTGGGAGGAAACCCACGCAGACACGGGGAGAACATGCAAACTCCACGCAGTGTCAGGGATGCCAGGGGAAACGACCCGGCCGGGACGCCATGAGGGACCGGATGTGGGTCTGCGCCCACCCTGGATCACGTGGGGGCCGCCTTCCTGGTTGCTTTGGGGGCCACGGGTTGAGGGCGTGGAAGCCCGTGGTCACCGCCAGGGGGCGCCCCAATGCCTTGGGGACCTGTTACCTCAGCACTTCTGGGGGGAAGAATTAAAAGGGCGCCCGGAGAGCTGCCGGCACTTCCGCCACGATGGGGCGTGGCCAATGAAGGAGTGTCGGGAATCACCTGGAGCTCATCCGGGAGAATATAAAAAGGGCCGTCTCCCTTCATTCAGGGCTGGAGTCGGGTGGAAGCAGGACGAGGCAGAAGAGAGTGTGGAGGCGGATAGAAGAAAGGCATTTTGTCCCCAGGACTGTATGGATTGGGGTTTGTTGTGCACTTTATACTGAGTCTGAGTGACTTTAAATTGTAAATATTTGTAAATAAATACATGTGGTGGTGATGAACAACATGTCCGCCTGTCCGTCTGTGTCCGGGTTGGCTCCACATCAGGGAGGACCCGGGAAGTGAACCCGGGTCTCCTAACTGCGAGGCAGCAGCGCCACCGTGCCGCCCAACATGGAAAATCTCCCAAAAAAAACCCTTATTGGGAAAAAATTTTGGGAAAAGCAGTTCAAAGAGAGACCCCTTTCCAGGTAGGTTGGGCGTGCAGTGGGTGTCAAAAAGAAGGGGGTCAATAGAATAGAATACACAGAACAGAAAAAATCCTCAATACAGTCTAAAAATAAAAAATATTACAAGTACGGAGCAGAATTTAACAGCAGATGATATCACATAATATGATTTGGATTTGTTTAGGATCCTGGAGACCTCGGCCATCAAGCTGCCTCCCCCATTAGGCCGTTCCACAGCTGAAACAGCGGTGGGCCAGCCAATCCGTTTAAACAACGATTCCTGTGATCCTCCATCAGAGATGTCTTTACCTTAGGCAGGGAGAACAACTTGGCAGGTGGGCAGTGGCACCAAGTGCCACATGTGAGTATCAAGAAGAGAAATGAAATAGGTGAGGGTTAGTGACAAATTGTAACTATTATATTACTTATGTTTGATGCTAATGACTGACTAACAGAGATGCAGTCTGTACAGTTAATCAGCAGCTCTAGTCAGGGTGTCCTAAACTGAAGTCGTGAGTCTTCAGACTGAGACCGAAGGGGCATCTCTTATAGTAGCAGGCAGACCACTCCACAGTTTAGGGGCCTCCCACTGTTATTTTATTAATCCTTGGAATCATAAGCATAGCAGCATCTTGAGATCTTAATGTGATATCACGTTAATAGAATTCGGATTTGTTTCAGAGACCTAGAGACCTTGGACATCAAGCTGCCTCCCCTTATTGGCCATTCCGCAGCTGAGTCAGCACTGGGCCAGCTAATCCCAGCAGATCCCTATGGAACCCAACAGGGCTGCCCCACAGGACTACAGCTCCCAGCATGCTATTGCGGGTGTCCATGTGGGAGTCCTAGCCTGGGTGTGCTGCCATCTAGCCTATCAGGGGAGCCACTGATCTGAATACATTGTCTCCCCCTGTTCTTTGATTGCAGGGGCCTCGAGACCAAGTAAGGAACTCTGGTCCATTCCTGCCATGACATCAGCATATTTATTGAAAGGTTGCCACCGCCTGCCAACCTCCTGGTAAAGGCAGGAAATAACCTCACCTTTCTTCTTGGCCAGTATGGTAATCAGTGAATCATACAACTGTCCCCTGTTGGGATGCCAGCCCATGCCTGCTCTCCTTTACAATGTACTCAACAGGCTGCCACTACTATATAATAAAACTTTACTCTGTGTGTCTGTATGGGCATGTGTGTGCGTATATACAGTCCATCCAAGCAATCTGATTGGTCAAGTTGTCTTAGCTCTGATTGGTCATTTTGGCTTTGGTGACTCAGTGGTAGGGATTATAACAAGATAAACGAGGGATGCATTAGGGGTGCAAAGTTTAATTCTTGAGGTTGACAATGATTTTTCATTTTCACAAAATAATAAAGAGCAACGTTGGGTTTTGCTAAATACTAATGAGATGCCACCCAAGTCACCTTCAAAGACGGGACCAAAATGGAATGTGTCCAGCTCTTGCTGAAGCTATGCCATAAAGAATTAGCGAAGTTCTGAAGGCAAAAGGGGGTCCAACCCAGTAGTGGCAAGGTGTACCTAATAAAGTGGCCGGTGAGTGCATTTCATTTTATGGACTTTTTACTTCTTGTCATTGTTTCCATGAAGCCTCAGCACCGCTGCCTCTACGTTTTATTTATATAGTGCCTTTCCCCGGCTCTTTCCGCCTAGCAATCTTTCCACATCAATATAGGAGTCCTTAAATGATGTAGATGAAAAGCTGGGGGTCACCCCAGGTACTAGGGATTCACTGAGATGATTCACAGAAAATTAAAAAGAAGTAAATCAGTTGACTTGAGTTGCGTTTTCCATGATTGAACTTTGAAGAACGTGAAGTAAAACAATTGTCTTTGGAGGTTGAAAATATCCTAAAACTGAGAATACACGCGAAAGTCATTAACCTGTCCCCACTAACTCTTTTCTGTTTTCCTGCTGCTCAGCCTCAAGTTATTCAGCTTAAGCGTCACTAATACAGAACACTTGGCCATCTATGGCCACCGCGATGAATCAGCTGAACAAATATGCGTGCTTCAATGAGTCTACAAAAACAGAGATCTGTATATTGGAAAGGACTGCTACACGATGACCATCACATTCATGAAAAGATGGGGCGTCCATTCAGCCGCATGCACAAAGTGTTGGATTCTGTCTGATTCCTGTCACGCGAGACAATCTGCAGTCACCACCACCAGCACAATACCCGCAGAAGGCTTGGTCTGCGTATGTCCCTGCAGTCGAGCGTCGATTTACAGGAGACCGAGTTGAGGACGTTCGCACTTCCGGTCAATGTTATCCCTAATTATCTCTCTGATGAGTGGCTGTGAATAATAGATGAGCTGCTACGACAAATTCCTTCAATTTCACTTCATGACATGAGTGTCCCCCCTGTGAAGTATCAATCGATCGCTGCAAAACACCAACAAATGAACGACAAGTCTTCTCCGTGATGTAACGAAAACCGCAAAGTGCCAACATGCAAACAATGATTTGCTCCCCGTGTGGAGTTTCGGGAGCACAACTGCGCGGTGGGAGAAGGACGGAGTGAGTGAGTGGCAACAATAGCTGGGCAACAGTTCAAAAGGCCGCCGAGACTCGAAACTCGGTTTCTTCTTTCTCCATACTGGCAGATGAAATATGTTTACCGGAGATCTACACCAGGCCCAGAGAGTCAGGGCGGATCTACCAACAGTTAGTTCTGGATGTGCATCCAGGGGTCTGTGACGGCAAGGAGCCTTTGTATACCAAAGTCCTCTCTCACACCGATCAATGACACGGTGGAATATCTACAGGCCAATATGACCGATGAAGCGATGGAGTGTCACACTGAAATCAAAAATGAAAATTACTGTACTGCATTCTGATCACTGAGCTGATATGGGGTGGCCATCTCCAAACCTTTTATACATCTCCTGCTCTCCTTATTACAGCCTGTATAGCGCCTCACTGGCACTGGGACTGCCAAGTCAGAAGCTTTCTTTCTTTTCAATTTTCTTCATTGTTCAGACCAAAGTGTGTGTATATTTATTTATCTGTTTGTTTGTTTAAAGAGCTTCTGTCCCCTTGGGACACATAAAGTTCTATCTGTCTATCTGTCTATCTATCAAGAACTGACTTGGCTAGAAGCTTGTATTGGAGGTGTCTGTTATAACAAACATCTTTCATTTGAACCTGGGGCTTGTGTCTCTGTGGATGTGTTTGTGGTTTGGGGCTCTGTGGCATCCCTGACAGGTCACGATAGATAGATAGATAGATAGATAGATAGATAGATAGATAGATAGCGTAGTTGGCAGGATTAGATAGATAGATAGATAGATAGATAGATAGATAGATAGATAGATAGTGTAGTAGACAAGATTAAAAATTCAGATAGATAGATAGATAGATAGATAGATAGATAGATAGATAGATAGATAGCGTAGTTGGCAGGATTAGATAGATAGATAGATAGATAGATAGATAGATAGATAGATAGATAGATAGATAGATAGATAGATAGATAGATAGATAGATAGATAGATAGATAGATAGATAGATAGATAGATAGATAGATAGATAGATAGATAGATTTTCTGAGAAGCTGTCCTAGCAAATTGAAATCCTAGCCACACTGCCTGCTGAAGTCCCCCCTCTAAACTCTCATCGTCCTGCACTTCACCCTTGACTGTGGCCGTGACATTTTGTAAAACCTAAGAGATATTCCAAGCACGCTAACAAAACAAGGAATAACACAACCTGCTGTTTTCTCAGAATAAAATATGTGATCCGATCCTCTCTTGTGGAAAGTTTTATGGGGCAAGACGGTATCAGAACCATCTTAATTCATTTTTGTTAGCTTCTTTTTTATGAAATAATGATGTCAGGGGGACAATATGTGATTATTAATTTGTTCATGATAATTGAAAACAGAAGCTGATCTAAACACTCTAAAAATATTTGTTTAACCGAGTCCTGGTTCGTTGGCTTCCTGCTCGTGTATTTTTTCGGCTCCCATGGACTTGTTTTCCATTCGCGGTAGCAGTGGTACAGTGTGGTCTTCAGTGCCCTAATGGAGCTCTCCTCAGGTTCTTTCACTTGTCTTGCTCTTTTTTGAATATTTCCCAAGTGGATGCAAATGTTCCTGTGGTGATTCGTGTTTATCAGAACTGCACATAAAAAAGAACACATTTGATGAGCTTTTGTTCTTTTCAGACATACTCTGGAAAAAAAAAAAAACATTTTAATTTGAAAACCAAATACCATGAAGCTCAACCCTCCATCCATTTGTGGATCCCATATGTTGCTTCACAGAGACGCAGGGGGTCAGACCCAAAGTAGGGTCATATCAGATCAGGGTTACCTGATATACTGAATTTTCCAGTGCAGTCCAGTTGTTTCTTTCCCAATTTTTAGTATCCCATTATTATTATTATTAATCCTCATTTGTCTTGTATTTTAAATGTGACTCATTTATCGGTTCTTCGACACAGCAGTATGTAAGTTGTTGTTTTAAGAGCATTTTGGAGCGCATATCTTTCAATGCATTACGAATCAATAATCATATCATTTTTGTTGTGACCTGTAGGAGGCGCAGCAGAGCTCCAAACACCAGACACAACTCGACCACACACAAGTCCCAGGGTCAAATCGGATTGTTTTGTTGAGCACAGTACAGTTGCACAGGTTAACACAATTCAAATCATTTCTTTCTCTTCCTTCAAAAAAAAGACATTTGCTTCAGAAAACAACAAACTGATACGCCAAACAAGTGGAGGCAGATTTTCTGTAGGATGCAGAGAATTCATAAAGACACTGAAACATAACGTGAAGACACTGAAAACAGCAAGTGTGCCAGGCAGACCAGGAGTTGAAGTAGAAACAATATACACAAACACAGGGCTGTTCATGTATCATTCAGCAGCAATTATATTGTGCCTTTCCAATCTATCCATCTTTCCATCCTATATAATGCATTTCTTGTTAATTTATCTAAATTTTTAATCTTGCCTATTTCACTATCTATATTATCCTGCCTACTATACTAAAATTAATTATCAATCTTATCCTGCCTACTATACTAAAATTAATATAAATCTTATCCTACCTACTATATTAAAATTAATATCTATTTATCCTGCCTACTATACTAAAATTAATATTTATTTACCTCTTATTCTGCCTACATTACTAGAATTAATATCTATCTGTCTATCTATCTTATCCCACCTACTATTTTAAAATTAATATTTATCTATTTACCTATCTTATCCCACCTACTATTCTAAAATTAATATCTACCTATCTATCTTATCCCACCTACTATACTTATATTAATATCTATCTCTTATCCTGTCTACTATACTAAAATTAATATCAATCTTATCCTGCCTACTATACTAAAATTAATATTTATTTACCTCTTATTCTGCCTACATTACTAAAATTAATTTCTATCTGTCTATCTATCTTATCCCATCTACTATTTTAAAATTAATATCTATCATCTATCTATCTATCTATCTATCTATCTATCTATCTATCTATCTATCTATCTATTATATAATGCCTTTCACATATCTATCTATCTATCTATCTATCTAATCCTGCCTACATTACTAAAATTAATATCTATCTGTCTATCTATCTTATCCCACCAACTATTCTAAAATTAATATCTATCTATCTTATCCCACCTACTATTCTAAAATTAATATCTATCTATCTATCATGAAGTGCCTTTAATCTATCCAGTCATTCATCCATCCATTATCCAACCTGCTATATCCTAACTACAGGGTCACGGGGGTCTGCTGGAGCCAATCCCAGCCAACACAGGGAGCAAGGCAGGAAACAAACCCTGGGCAGGGTACCAGAAAACTGCAGGGTCTATCTAAATGTTTTATATAGTGCCTTTCATACGTATCTATCTTACATAGTGTCTATCCATTTTATTTAGTGTATTCTTTTATTTATTTATTTTTTTTTTGTTTCATCCTTTCATGTCTCTAACAAAGTGCCCTTCATATCTAGCTGTCTTGTATTCAGCCAAGACAATGTCGTAGTGGCTTAAGGACAAGTGTCTGAGTGTCCTTGAATGGCCCTGACTTAACCCAACCCCCCAAAAAGCACATGAGTGGAGGGACCTAAAGATGGCAGTATCCAGACACTTCTTTCCCAGTCTAATGCAGCTTGAGAGGATCTGCCAGGAAGAATGGGATGCCCAAATCCAGGTGTGCTCAGCTTGTAGAGACTTACCTGAGAAGACTCAAAGCCTGAATGGAGGGGCTTCTACAAAGTGCTGAATTACGGGTCTGAATACTTCTATGAAACAGAGATTTCAGTTTGTCATTTTTTGTAAATCATGTCTTCACTTTGTCATCCTGGGTCATTGAGTGTAGAATGATGGACCAAAACAGCCAATGTATCCATTTGAAATGAAAATGAAACAACACAGTAAAAGGTGGGCAGAAAGTGAAGGCGTCTGAACACTTCTCCAAGTCCACGGCAGGTCCCCGGGGGGTGTGAGGTATCAACTCTAACCCTTTCCAAACGAGAAGAGCGCCCAGTAGTTTGAACTTGTAACTTTCTAAACACAGACGCCCACCCCTGCTCTACAGATAGGCGTGCAGCACTTCAGTAGAGATTAAGATGCTCTTGTGCAATGCTCCCATGAAGCAGGTGCCGCACTGCGCAAGCCAAGCAATCCTCACAAGCCCGATGAACTGGCGCGGGCCTTGGCGTTGCTGCCCAGACAGATGTACCGTGAGGAAAGCCAGACGGCCAAAGAGCAAATGTGGAGCAACTTTAATGTCAGGGTCTTTAGCTTCTCTACAACAGGAAGGAAAGTTGGTGTAGTTAGCGCTCAGATTTATGAGCACACTGATATTTATTTTGTTCTCTGAGGAACGCAACTGGAACGATCCCAGGCAGCAGTCTCAGAAATCATTCTGCAGTACGCATGAGTCACACGTGAAAAAAAAAAGGGGCTAATGGTTTAAATTGAATCCCAAGAGCCCAGGTAAAAACAAATGAAACCACCCTGAACTGGCAACATATCACCATTAAAGCAAACCTAAACATTAAACCTGGCACAAAGCATAACATACATGCGAGATGAAAAATGTCATCCTTCATTCATAAAGAACAGTGAATTTTTAGAAACAGGCTTGTCACTACAAATAGAAAAGGGAAAAAAGAAACGAGAGAAAAAAACATGGCCAGGTCTTTTAAATTTCGAAAAACGTAACTCGGCTTTTCTGTGTTTTGACCGTAACACATGGGCCGCTCTGCTATGGCTTCTCATGCAGGGCAGTATTTGATCATTTATCCTTGGCAAAATAACTTCCCGATGGAGAGGCCAGCCGAACCAACAAAGCACATTAAAAAGGCTGGCTGAGTTACGGGACCCCCCCTCCAGAAGAACAGGAAATAAAGACAAAACGGACGGCCGGGATGAATGATGCACTGGCATGGAGGAGAGACTTCAGGAGACACTACTGGTGGGGTGCCTCTATACCAGCAGTAATACCCCCTTTGTAGTGCCACACTGAGCGTCTTTACAGGCTGTGAGGGGCGGCCCGTGTCTTCCCCCCGCCGGGTGTCATGCGCAGGACGTTATCTCCCTCAGACCACTAGATGGCAGCCCCCCTGTTGTTATAGCGGTGCCTCGAGGCAGCATGGGACACGGAGTTCTTCGACTCATCCTTGTTGAGTGCCATCACGGGGTGCAGGTGGGACTGGGGAGGCCAACTTCATGGGGTTTCCATCTCACCCTGAAGTGTTTTTGGACCACGTCTAAGCAGCACTGGAAGTACCACCCGGTGGGAGATAAAAGGAGCTACCTGCCCCACTCAAGAGCTTCTCCTAGACAACAAGAAGATCAGAAAGAAATGAAATGGCGACATTTTCTTTCATCTCATGTCTTTTATTCTGAGAATAAAATACAACCCGGGTACTCTGACAAGGGCCTCCTCTTGATTACCAGGAGAGATCTCAGTAAAGTCACACAAGGTGCTCAGATTTTCTAAGAAGTGTCTTGAAATCCTTTTGAAATTTGAAAGTATTTGTAGTGAGCACACTATGTGGAGACATGTACAGAGAGTTGTTTTGGGGCAATGAAACGCTTTAGTAGGATTCCAAAACTGTAGTCCTGGCTTCTGAATAAAACGAGTAGTCGTTCTTATTTAAATTGCTGTGCTGCAAATCGATCACACTCACTCTACAGGGTAAGGCAGGCAGTGTGACGACGTGGTTAAGACGTTCACCTTTAAACCTAAGGCTGTGTGATCAAATCCCACTGCTGACACCACTGTGTTATCACTCTAGAGGATAAAGCAGGCAGTGTGACAATGGAGATAAGACTTTCAACTTTAAACCATAAGGCTGTGGGATCAAATTGCACTACTAACAACACCATGTGATCAAATCCCACTACTGACACTACTATGTGATCAAATCCCACTGCTGACACCACTGTGTGATCAAATCCCACTGCTGACACCAGTATGTGATCAAATCCCACTTCTGACACCACTATGTGATCAAATCCCACTGCTGACACCACTATGTGATCAAATCCCACTGCTGACACCACTATGTGATCAAATCCCACTACTGACACCACAGTGTGATCAAATTCCACTGCTGACACCACTGTGTGATCATGCCCCAATTAGATCAAACTTATTCCAGAAGAAAAGTGTGTTCAGTCTGATATTGTGGTTAAGACTTTCAACTGCATGATCAATTCCCAGTACTAACACCACTATGTGATCAAATCCCACTTCTGACACCACTATGTGATCAAATCCCACTGCTGACACCAGTATGTGATCAAATCCCACTGCTGACACCACTATGTGATCAAATCCCACTGCTGACGCCACTGTGTGATCAAATCCCACTACTGACACCACTGTGTGATCAAATCCCACTGCTGACACCACTATGTGATCAAATCCCACTACTGACACCACAGTGTGATCAAATTCCACTGCTGACACCACTATGTGATCAAATCCCACTGCTGACACCACTATGTGATCATGCCCCAATTAGATCAAACTCATTCCAGAAGAAACGTGTGTACAGTCTGATATTGTGGTTAAGACTTTCAACTGCATGATCAAATCCTACTGCTGACACCACTGTGTGATCACGAGAGCATCACTTCATCTGTCTGTGCTACATTTATAAATACAAAAGTATTCTAACTGATTGCATCTCAGATGTTGTAAGTCACCATGGATAAAGGCATCAGTCCAATAATAAGTAAAAAAATAATACAAAGTCTTGAACGAGATTAATACAACACTAAAATATGCCACGCCTTTTAAATGAAAGTCTCAATCTTGACTCCTTTCATCTCAGTTGTATGCCAAGTCGTATTTTTGACCAAAGCTATTTCTCCTAAGGAAGTTTAGAAGATGCCTCTGTGGCATTTCATGAAACATAAATGAGTATGTCTGTTAAGTTTCAAGAGCCATCAAAAAGGTGAGCAGTAATATTTTCCTACAGGCGGCGCCTCCACCCAAACTGCGAACCCCATCAGTGAAGTGTTTGAGGACCTCTCCCATCCCCGCAATGCCTGTCTATCTGAAGCTGGCCTTGATCTGCTCAGAGCTCTTCACTTGTGATGGCCAAAGTCGTCCCGTTGCACTTGTTTCAAAAATGTCCACCAGACTGATGTTTACTCGATTATGCTGACCTCATTTGTAATTCCCTTTGGGTAAACGCGTCTGCAAAGTGAATACATGTAAATTTAGTTTTAATTCATAATCAAAAAGCCCTAAAAAATGTATCTTTTTGCCGAACTCGTCAAAGTACTCATTACACGAGGCGGTATAACACAATGGCTGAGTGACACACTGAATGTTATGAACGCCTGAATGAACCACAGCACACAAAATCCTAAACAAAGGACGTTGTGATCGGGGTATTAGTAACGAGATATTCTATACACGATGACTACATTTTTCCGGTAACTAAATTTGAAATTTTTACACGCAACATAGCCTGTCAAGACGCTGCAGCTCTGCTTCTTTTCCACTGATTAGATTACCGATCAGCGTGGGCCACGCACCAAATGTGTTTATTTTGCAAATGCCTAGCAGGCTTCATAGTTTGCTTTGTGGCATTTGCCAGGTTCACCTTTCATAATTCTGGTCCAGACACAATTCTTTTGGGTGTTTCAAAATGACCTCTTAATGATTTGTTGTGTCCTTATAAGTTAAGGTTTATAACACAACTGTATACATTATGTTCAGCTCTCTATCTCTGCAGAGTCAGTTAACCAAATTCATCAACCCAATCCTTATTGATCCAAAAGTTTAGGGGCTTCAGTCATCTTGGTGGCATTACCTGCAAGACAAGATCCATCTCTGGAAGGGTATGGGGGTAGTATTTTGGTCAAAAATAAATAAATAAATGCATTGTGAAATAATCTCTGGTAAAAACAAAAAAACATATGAGTACAAATAATTAAAGTTGTCATAAAAAATACTTATTGTTTATTTCTTTTTGTACTTATTAGTTGTGCTACTCACCTAAGAAAAGTTGAAATTTAAGTAATCAATACAGACTACAGCGTTAATGTTTGAACTGCACCATGCAATGCATATGCTTCGGTTATATGCCATTTGGTATGGGATTTGTAAAAGCGATGTTAGTGTTTGTGATGCACCTTCTGTTGGAATGACAATTGCAATGCACATGTCCCTCTTATATGCCATTTGGTATGGGATTTGTAAAAGCAGTGTTAATGTTTGTGATGCGTCATCTGTGGGAATGACAAATACAGTGCATATGTCTCTGTTTTGTGGAGTTTGGTATGGGATTCATAAAATCAGTATTAATATTTGTGATGCGTTTTCTGTTGGAAAGACAAATGTAGTGCATACAGTACGTCTCTGTTATATGCTTTTAGTATGTGCTATATGCTATTTAATGTTTGAACTGCACCATGCAATGCATATGTTTCGGTTATATGCCATTTGGTATGGGATTTGTAAAAGCTGTGTTAGTGTTTGTGATGCACCTTCTGTTGGAATGACAATTGCAATGCACATGTCACTCTTATATGCCATTTGGTATGGGATTTGTAAGAGCAGTGTTAATGTTTGTTAATGGTTGCTCCATCTGTTGGAATGAAAAAATCAATGTATTTTATTTCTAAAAATGTAAAAAAAATTACTAAAATCCCCAGCTTTTTACATTTGAGGGCAATCTCTGGTGGTGATTGGCAAGTGGTCCTGCTCTTGGGGTACCACCCACAAGACACAAGGCACATTAAACAAGCATAGAAAACAAAACAGATAATTAACAAAAGTAAAATTAGTATAAATAAAAGACACAAAAATTAACAAAAAGGCGGGCCAGGGGGCTAACTTTGATGAAATATAACATAGTGATGACAATCTGAATAGGTCATCAGAAGAGGCCTCTGGAGTGGTGATGTCAGGGTGGCCCCGCCTCCAGGGACTCCACCCCCAAAACACACAAAATGGAAGCACATTTTAAAAGACAGTCCATAATTACACACATTGCAGAAAATACATGAAAATATCCATAAATTTAAACCCATACACAACACCTACCACCTTAATTTTCAACGCCAGGGTACTTTGATCCCTGCTTTTTCTGCTGACCACATTTTCTGCCTATGATTATCATCTCTCGGTCTTTCATTTTTTTTTTTCAGGCAAACCATTAGACACATCTGTATCACATAACACGTGGCTTTAATCTGCGTAAAAGTGTCACTAACTCTGGCACCTTTCCTCGTGTCATCACACTGATTTATTCTGCCCAAAGGATTTAAAGACAACGGCAGTAGAAAACATACAGCATCCAGGTGTGGGATGCAAACCCCGGACGTCACCTCCATGAAGCAGCAGCAGCAACAACACTAAGCAGTGTGGCACCGTGGCCGGGAAGCACGAAAACTACAGACTAGAAAAACGCTGCACAAGGTCCAGTGTTAGGAGAACAAGAAAAGAAACAAAGAAACCCCTTTTTTATTTTTTTTTTTTAATTGTTTGCAAGAGCAAGCGGAGCCAAGATAGCAAATCTGCTAAACATTAACCCATCCAAAGGGACTTATAAATTTTATTATATTGCACAAACTAGCCACTTTAGGTCAAAGGCTAAAATGAAATGTTCCTAAGTCATTCCGAGTTTTCCTTTCTTCATTGTGTCATTTCTCATTTCTGTTTCTCGCTTCAATCCCAGACCCTCGTGGAGTCTGCATGTTCTCCCCGTTTCTGGGTGGGCTTTTCTCCAGGGCTCCTCCTTGTTGTGTCCCCATGTCCTTCGTGTCCTGCGTGTTGGGTTAATTGGCATTTCTGCTTTGTCCCTCTGTGACTGTGGGTGTGGATGTGAGTGGGCTAATGGGACGGACTGGGACCTCATCCAAGGTCGTTTCCTGAACTGGATTAAGCAGGTTTGAGGAGGCTAAATATTATTTCATCTTGTTTCCTATTTATTTATTTTTTTTCTTTTGGGCCTTTTGGGTGGTGGCCAGTAGGCCCCCAATGTATATTTATTAGTATTATTTTTAAATTTAAATTTACATCACTCCAGATTTTTCTGGAGTTTATTATTTATCATATTATTCCTATAATTTGAAACTTTAGTTTTTTAGGGATCATTTCATGGTGATCTGTGAATGTTTGGACAGGTTGGTTAGCTTGGTATATTCATCATACAGTATGTACAATCAAGGCAAGTGGCATTAATGCCATGTTATGCTATCTATTGTCACACACATGCACTTGGGAGGAAGTCACAAGGCTCAATCAGGGCACAGAGATGTAAGGCCAGGGGTTGGCGTTGAGTATTAAGGCCACATCCCCTCCCTCTACAGAACCTCTGAAGGAAAGACCACCTAAACCAATCACTTCCACCTCTTCCTGGCCTCACTTCCAGCCTCCTCAGATGACCTCACGCCACTTCCTTCCTACAAACACGCCCTTCCTCTTCATCTGCTATAAATGCCCGCTGTGCCCACTTGCCAATGGTCCCAGTTTTTGGAACTCGGAGATCAGTCCCTATACAGGGTGGTCCAGATCTAATTATGCAGATCCAAATCATCTGGATGAGTTTGATTTATGTGGGGACGATTCCAGTTCGGCGCAAAGACGATTCTTCATGTCGTCAGTTCACACACTTCTCAATGGTCCGGGTTTTTTCGGGTGATTTTCTGTTGTGACAGATGACTGGGGCCCATGCCTGGCCAGGACAAGGGTGGGAAGCCCAGTATCCTCCCCTGGACGCTAGATGGCAGCACCCTTGGGTTGCAGCGGTACCTCGGACTCCCCCAGGGCTTCATGGGGGTTGGAGTTCTGTGCAGTTCTGTGGGGATCCGTAGGCACCACCAGGGGGTTCTGCAACAGGAGTGGCTTGCCCCTTATGGGCACTGGTTTCGCCATACCCGGAAGGGCAGCCGGATGTCAGCAATCAACCACCTGGAGCACTTCTGGGTGCCTGATAAAAGGGAGCCAGAGTCGGGAGGTGGAGGACAAAGCTTGCTGAGGAGGAGGAGTGGTGGTGGAAGAGAAGAGAGAAAGAGTGCCTGGTGTACTGTTCACTTATTTGGGACTGTGTTGTGGCTGGAGGGATTATGGGGAAGACATAAATAAATAAATAATAAACTATAAATAATAAAAATAAATAAATAAATAAAAGTCTTTTCATTTTATACGTGCCTCCTGTGTCAAATCTGTGCCGGGTCGAGCGCAATGTAGCGCCTTTTTTACACTATGTAATAAACTTAATAAGTTATAGCATAATGAAAATTGCATAATTAGATCCGGACCGCCCTATAGACTGCACAATATACGGGTGGATCCCCAGCTCTTTTCAATTTGTCGTGTGCTTTATTACACCGTACACCATATGTGATATAGCGGGTCCACGGCTCAGAAGAAAAGGCCAGTTTTTAAATAGATAATCGCCGAGGAGGCGTGGCTGTGTGGGCGGAGCTACGAGGGGGGGGGGCATTTCCTCGCTTATTTGCACAGGTGCGGAGATGCAATTTATTTGATCTCATGTCTAGTATTTAAATTCTTCGGTACTAATAATTAGTTTATATTATTCATTATGCATTTTATTGTTCTCTGGTCGTTTAGTGAACAAGAATTAGTGGCTTTCAGCTGCGATTAATAGTATGATGAAATAAAGTTATAAAGCACAGGATAGGAAGTGTTTATATTAGGACGGAACATTTATAGTTTATCATCGTTAAGTTAATGGAACATTTCAATCACGTGAGGTTTTCATTATAACCTCGGTTATCATTTATTCCATTGTAAATGAGCAGTTTGCTAAGCTTAGCAGATGCAGATAAAATTAGCTTTTATATTATCTTAGTAGATGCTAAGATTTGCACTGGGGGTGACGAGGATGGACAGGATTAGAAATGAGGACATTAGAGGGTCAGCTCAGGTGGGACGATTTGAAAACAAAGTCAGAGAGGCGAGATTGTGTTTGTTTGTCATGAGCAGAGGAGAGATGAGGGGTATACTGGGAGAAGAGTGCTAAGGATAGAGCTGACAGGGAAGAGGAGAAGAGGAAGGCCTAAGAGAAGGTTTATGGATGTGATGAGAGAGGACATGCAGGTGATGGGGGTGACAGAGCAAGATGACGAGGACAGGAAGATATGGAAGAAGATGATCCACTGTGGCGACCCCTAATGTGAGCAGCCGAAAGAAGAAGAAGTAAATGAGCAGTGTGGAACGTGGCCCGGACACAGACAGATGGACAACGGTTTGTCACCCAACACACACATATTTATTATATACACTATTTACAATTTCGTCAAGTCCGTGCACAAACCCAGTGCCTCCAGCACCAATCCCCCAAAGTCCAGGCCTCTTTTCCCAGTGCCTTCCTTCTGGCCGCCTCCCCTCCTCTCTCTCCAGTCTCCCGTCTCCTTCCGGCCCCTTTCGGCGGCCCCTTTCATAGCAGCCCGGATGGGCTCCAGCTGCCCCCCGACACTCCTCCTCCGGGTGTCCCCAGTCTTCTTCGCCCCAGCACTTCCTGGGTTGAGCTTTCAAGCTCTGCACCCGTGGTCTCCAGTGCAACCAGGGTGGTCGCCCCCTTGTGGTCTGGAGGAGGCGCAAGCCCTAATCTGGTCCTCCTGGGTACCACCACCAGCCGCGTGCCACAGCAGTTTGATTATCGAGTTGGATGGCAAACAATACACGGATGAGGGTACATCAGCTTCTGATCCACTGAACAAATATCGAGTTCAAGTGTACTACCAGATAGAGGACACTATGTTGAGCAGTACTGAGTGACGATTTGACACATCAACAACATCTGTGTTGTATTGCCGATCTGTCACTTCTTCACCCGAGGAACTTTGGTGAAATTTCATTGTGAGCTATGGAAGATCTGCATAGACATTTGCTCAGATTTGATGATGCCGTAACTGCTGAACAACGACGAACAGAACTGCAAAGCTTTGGACAGCAGTGGTCAACACGTAAACAGTCAGTAGCAGACGCTTATACTGCGGAGGATGACAATGACAGCGACTGTGAACAAGATGGGACAACTGGGTCAGCTTTCAAGTAAAGACTTTCCTCTCTTCTGCTACAAACTGCTACTCCGGTCGAACCTCTTAACTGATTGCTCACAAGAGACGAACAGAACTGCAAAGCTTTGGACAGCAGTGGTCAACACGTAAACAGTCAGTAGCAGACGCTTATACAGGGTGGTCCAGATCTAATTATGCAACTTTTAATGCAATGCAGGAAAACAATACAAAATAAAAGAATTGTTCGAAATATCTTGTAATAAACGAAACTATCCTGTTGCCATCTATTGGCAACAAAAATATTTTTTTTGTGAATTGTTAATGTAATAAACTTAATAAGTTATAGCTTAATGAAAATTTCATAACTAGATCTGGACCGCTCTATACTGCGGAGGATGACAATGACAGCGACCGTGAACAAGATGGGACAACTTGCAAGTCTTGTAAAGACTTTCCTCTCTGCTGCTACAAGGTGCTACTCCGGTCGAACCTCTTAACTGATTGCTCACAAGAGCCCTGGGTTTGCCTACAAGCTGCTGCCAGCGCTGCCTGCGTCACAAGTGCAGTGTGAAAGATCATTCTCTGCGTTGAAGAGAATCAAAAGCCGCCTGAGAAGCACAACGACGCAAGAACATCTTGAGGCGTTCATGTTGATGTCGGTGGAGAAAAGTATCCTAGCCAGACTTGACGATGGTGTGGCTGATAAAAGCAGCGAACTGCGTAAGCTACTAGCCTACTAGGGTACTGGCACTTGGACATGACGTTGACATTTGACACGCACTCTAATAACGTGTAAGCCGTGTTACGAAATTTTTATTTTTCATTAAATTTTATTTCTAAGCATGTCGTCAAAAGTTGTGTCTAAACAACAGTTTGGCAACAGTTTAGATAGAGTTCATATCATCGGCTCATAGCAAGTAGCGAGCCGCGTACTCATCACAAATTTTAAGAAAATTACAATAAATAATTGGGATGGTGGGTGGACCTCGTCGGATGCCCGGGTTTTGAGTCCCAGTCCGCTCCTGATAACTATTCTGTTGTATTGAGGATTACTTGTGTTCTGTTCTGCGTATTCTATTCTATTGTGTCAGCTGTGGAATGGCAGCTTGATGGCCGAGGTCTCCAGGACTCGAAACAAATCCAAATCATATTATGTGATATCATCTACTGTTAAATTCTGCTCTGTATTTGTAAAATTTATATTTTTATGCTGTATTGAGGATTTGTTCTGCGTATTCTATTCTATTGTATCGACCTCCTTCTTTTTGCCACCCACTGCACGTCCCACCTACCTGTAAAGGGGTCTCTCTTTGAACTGCCTTTCCCAAGGTTTCTTCCATTTTTTTCCCTACAAAGTTTTTTTGGGGAGTTTTTCTCGTCTTCCTAGGGAGTCAAGGCTGGCGGGCTGTCAAGATGCAGGGTCTGTTAAAGCCCATTGCGGCACTTGTTGTGTCATTTTGGGCTACTATACAAAAATCAATTGTATTGTATTGTATAACACCTGGCTGCAGCAGAGAGATGGGTGGGACTGGACCGCGTGTCTGCCTGAGGGGTTTGCCAACCAGGATCCCGAGTTGTTTCATCGTGTGGTGGGGGCGGCAACACTCAGTACCAGTGCAAACTCCCCAACCTGACCTGACCTCATGAAAGTTGGACTGCCGATTCTTTTGGCAACAGTTTTCTTGCCATAAAACACTGGACGTTCACACCAACTAACATTAAAGTTAGAGATTTATATTCTCAGCCTGGTTACATAATGCTGCCGGCATGGCAGGCCAAACCAACTCAACGCAGTGGCCTTTTTGGAGAGGAGTTCTGCAAATTCAACGACATGGCCCTACTGGAAAAATGACCGTTTGAAAGCTAAACTTAGAATCTGATGTTATAACAAGTTAAAGTGGTCTCCAACAGTGCAATGAAGTCAAAAATAAGTAGGGACCACTCTCATTTGGAAACGCAGAGAGGCAAAGAACGAGTCGGCGTTTGGAGGGTTTGGCTTTTCTAAAGCTGGCAAGAAGCCTCCTGAAATCTCCAAGACACTTGACGCCTTAATCGTATATAATATTCCTAGCAGCACTCCTGCTGCGTGAGAAGTCCCTACAAATGAGTTCACCTGCTCTAGTGTGTGTTTCCACAGCTCCCGATATTACCACTGGGAAGTTAACGTAAATCTTTCCATCGTGAATGTTCTAAAGGTTTTATGAGGTTAAGTTGCCCTAACGGGAGGGAGTAGCCGAAAGAAGAAGTAGAAGAAGAAGTTTATGCTTCTACCTTATATTTCATTGGGTTCCAAAGCCTAATCCGGTCACTGAGGGCATGAGGCCGATGCACTCCCTAAAGGCACAAGTGGGCTTTTCCTTCAGTTTTCCTTCCACATCCCAAAGATACAGTCATATGAAAACGTTTGGTAACCCCTCTCAGCCTGCATAATAATCGACTCTCCTTTCAACAATAAATATAACAGTGGTATGTCTTTCATTTCCTAGGAACATCTGAGTACTGTGGTGTTTTCAGAACAAAGATTTTTAGTGACGCAGTATTTAGTCGTATGAAATTAAATCAAATGTGAAAAACTGGCTGTGCACAAATGTGGGTACCACTTGTAATTTTGCTGATTTGAACACATGTCACTGCTCAATGCTGATCACTTACAACACCAAATTGGTTGGATGAGCGCGTTAAGCCGTGAACTTCATAGACAGGAGTGTCCAATCATGAGTGGTACAAGATATTTAAGGTGGTCAATTGCAAGTTGTGCTTCCTTCCCTTTGACTCTCCTCTGAAGAGTGACAGACAGCATGGGATCCTCAAAGCAACTCTCAAAAGATCTGAAAACAAAGATTGTTGAGTCTCCTGGTTTAGGGGAAGGCTACAAAAGCCATCTCAGAGGTTTAAACTGTCAGTTTCAACTGTAAGGAATGGAATCAGGAAATGGAAGGCCACAGGCACAGTTGCTGTTAAACCAACCCAGCAGGTCTGGCAGGCCAAGAAAAATACAGGAGCGGCATATGAGCAGGATTGTGAGAATGGTTACAGACAACCCACAGATCACCTCCAAAGACCTGCAAGAACATCTCGCTGCAGATGGTGTATCTGTACATCGTTCTACAATTCAGTACAATTTGCACAAAGAACATCTGTATGGCAGGGTGATGAGAAAGAAGCCCTTTCTGCACTCACGCACAAACAGAGTCGCTTGTTGTATGCAATGCTCATTTAGACAAGCCAGATTCATTTTGGAACAAAGTGCTTTGGACTGATGAGACAGAAATGGAGTTATTTGGTCAGAACAAAAAGCTCTTTGCGTGGCGGAAGAAGAACACAGCATTCCAAGAAAAACACCTGCTACCTCCTGTCAAATTTGGTGGAGGTTCCATCATGCTGTGGGGCTGTGTGGCCAGTTCAGGGACTGGGGCCCTTGTTAAAGTCGAGGGTCGGATGAATTCAACCCAATATCAACAAATTCTTCAGGATAATGTTCAAGCATCAGTCACAAAGTTGAAGTTACGCAGGGGATGGATATTCCAACAAGACAATGACCCAAAACACAGTTCGAAATCTACAAAGGCATTCATGCAGAGGGAGAAGTACAATGTTCTGGAATGGCCGTCACAGTCCCCTGACTTGAATGTCATCGAAAATCTATGGGATGATTTGAAGCAGGCTGTCCATCAAATTGAACTGAACTGGAGAAATTTTGTATGAAGAATGGTCAACAATACGTCCATCCAGAATCCAGACACTCATCACAGGCTATAGGAGGACAGCGTCGAGAGGCTCAAAGGAGCAGAAAGAGGCTCAACTAAGTATTGATGTCATATCTCTGTTGGGGTGCCCACATTTATGCACCTGTCTAATTTTGTTATGATGCCTATTGCATATATTCTGTTAATCCAATAAACTTAATGTCACTGCTGAAATGCTACTGTTTCCATAAGGCATGTCGTATATTAAAAGGAAGTTGCTACTTTGACAGCTCAGCCAATGAGAAACAAAAATCCAAAGAATTAAGAGGGGTTCCCAAATTTTTTCATATAACTGTACGTCTGTTTAATTGGTGGCTCCAGTCTTGTTTGTGAATCAAGTGCCGTCACATCTGAGATAATGTCCTGCTTTGTGTCTGATGTTGCCATCGAGACTAAAACTAGGTGGAGATCCACTTCAACCCCCATCGATGTGTAGCACCCACCTGGCTGATGCAACGGCAGCCGTTTATGTGCCAGTAGGCTCACCACACATTACTATGAGGTGGCAAGGAGTGAGGGAGATTGTTAGCCAATCAGAGTCAGGGGATGATTAGGGGGCCAGAATGGACAATTTAGCCAGGACAGCGGGATACACCCCACGCTTTTCGAAGGATGCCCAGGGATCTTTTCCAAACCCCAGACAGTCAGGACCTCAGGTTTTAAGTCAGACAGACGCTCAGGACTCAAAGTAAAAGCACTAAGAAGATAATTCATTATTTTCTTCTCGATAACAGTGCACCACAGCCACAATAAAACAGGCAAGTAATAATCACCAAGCACAATAATAATCTCAATTCTCTCCTCCACACCTCCCAGCAAGCTCTGTCCTACACCTCCACCTGACTCTGGCTCACTTACTGGGTTCACAGCAGTCCTTCATATAAGTCCTTGACCCGGAAGTGCTTCTTCTCTTCCTTCCACGTGAGTTCCCAGCACTTCGGGGTCAGATGGATGATTCCAGGTCTTTAATCAGCCCGGAAGTACTCCGGGGTTTCCATCATCGTAATCCATTAGTACTTCCGGGCTACAAGGGAAGCATGAATCCCCAGGTCCTTTCACAAGCTCCCCCTGGTGGCACCCACGGCACCCAACAGGGCTGAGAAACCAAACTCCAAGTCCCAGGATGCCCTGCGGGAATCCAGGGCATCGCTGCATTCCAGGGGAGCTGCTATCCAACACTTTGGGGGGAGGCAGTGTCCAGAAATAGCTGCCTTCCCCCATCCTTCCATCTCCGGGGCGTCCCAGCCGGGCTGAGCTGCCGGCCGTCTCTCTCACACGTCACAAAATCCCCCTCAATGCACTGGGGCATTGGGGGTCCTCACGCAGGCCTCTTATTGGCCTATTACTCCTAATCACAAACAAATCTTTGTGATTAAATCAATTAGAGTAAAATCACGCCTGTTAAAGCATGTGCTTTGTAGTCAACGTCCTGCTGCGTTTAAATAAAACTTACTTCTGTTCTGTTACAAGTCTGTTATCATGACAGGGGAAAGAAAAAAAAAATCCAAATGCTTGTGTAACTGAAAGCTTTTAAAAGGGAATTCATTCTTGAGGAGGCCTTGAAATTAAATCCAGGACCTCCCATGAGCCCACTTCTCACGCCCCAGTTACAAACAAGAGTAAGCAGTCTGCTTTAAAACGAAAAAGAGTGAATCAGAAAGGACGCTAAGGGTTAGGATTAAGTAAGGTTACATTTTATTACCCCAGAGGGGAAAGTGCTTTGCGGGCAAAGGCGTGAAAGACAAATAATTCAGTTCATTTTGTTTTATTATTATGAATTAAGCTCATAGAGCACCTACACTGATTTACAGATGTAAAACAAGAAGACAAAGGTACATAATTTATAGGAGTGTCTGAAACACTCATACGTGGTACAAGTCATGAATTGTGCGTGGTGCAGTGTTAGGTCACGGCGAACGCGTCTGCTTCCTCCATAATTATTCTTTGGTCGGTTCTAGGAAATCCTGCGTATGCAGTCTGTGTGTTATGGGTACGCCATGTTGTACCTTTATGGACAGTCCTGAGGTAGCAGAGTGGTACATCGGTTAGTCAAGTGTAGCAAGGCTATATACCCCATCGTTCAAAATGAAAATGGGGTCTTTCTGTCATATGTGAGGAAGTGGATAACCTCCCAGAGGTAACAGGGGCTACTAAGGAGGTACTGAGTGAATTGGAAATGAATTGTAGAGAGGGAAGAGCTGCTGAGATTAAATTGGCTAATATCAAACAAATCACCAGGGCCAGATCATATTTACCTACGAGTTAGTTCTTAAGGAGGTTAGCGAGTACAGATAGAAACCCGTGAAGCTTATTTTTAGGAAATCACCGATGTGGTGGACGGCCAGGGTCCATGACTGGCCGGGATGCCCCTTCGTTATATGCTCAGGGGGAGCAGCCATGGATGGTGTAATGCCTCCCCCTGGACGCTAGATGTCTGCCCCCCTGGGGTGGAGCGGTCTCCCTCAGGGCTCCTTGGGAATTGGAGTTGAGGGCAGCCCTGTTGGGTCCCGCAGGAGCAGCCAGGGAGGGCTGCAGCTGGAACTCCTGAGCCCTTGTGGGTAATGCCTTCGCCACACCCGGAAGTGCAGCCGGAACTCGGCAATCAAGCACCTGGAGCACTTCCGGGTGAACTATAAAAGGGGCCAGCAGCCACCACTCGAGGAGCCAGAATCGGGAGGAGGAGGACGAGGTTGACTGGGAGGAGTGGTAGAGGAAGAAGAAGAGTTATTTGCTTGGTATTTATTTGATGTGCTGTGCTTGGGAGTGTGTACCGCCTGTGGGACACGGGGAAGACGTGCGCCCACAGACGAAGAAAAATAAAATAGTTTATTTATTTTATGTGTGCCTCCTGTCCAGTCTGTGTCGGGTCGGGCACCTATATAGCACCTTTTCACACTGCCCACTGAGGAAATACCAAAGGACTGGAAATCGATAATATTATCCTGTTATATAAAAAGAGAGACCGGACAGATCCAAACAACTCTAGGCCAGTAAGCTTAACGTGCAACACAGGAAAACGAATGGAAGGAACTATTAAGGACTAGCAAAATACCCGCGCTTCGCAGCGGAGACGTAGTGTGTTAAAGAAGTTATGAAAAAGAAAAGGAAACATTTTAAAAATAACGTAAGATGATTGTCAATGTAATTGTTTTGTGACTGTTATGAATGTTGCTGTCATCGAGAATTTGATTATCATTATTTCTTTCAATCAGGTTGGTATTTGGAGGATGCGTTGTGTTCAAGTCACATTCCGTGTTTGTCTAGTCTGTCCCTGACCATCTCATCTTCGTTGTCAACCGTTGTAAAGATAACAGGTTTCATTCGACGAAGTGATAAGTACATGCATCGAAGGTTCTCAGCTGTGCTTTGTGCTATCTCATGTGATCTTGCGATGTCCACGGCTTTATTTAATGTTAGCTCAGACCCGGCACTTAAAAGTTTCTCTCGCACTTTCGCCGAGTTTGTGCCAAACACTAGTCTATCCCTGACCATCTCATCTTCGTTTGCATAAGCACAGTCCTTCACCCGCGAATATTTAGTGGCAGCGTGTCTATTGGATTGCTGCTGACGGACGGCCTTATATGGGCAGGCACTCAATTACGTGGGAGGTGTGACGATGAAGGACGCAACTCCGCCTCACACGGCGACCGAGCTGCAGGCTATGGCCGTATATATGTACGTAAGTAGGTTCCAGTTATGACCGTTACGCGTAGAATTTCGAAATGAAACCTGCCTAACTTTTTTAAGTAAGCTGCAAGGAATGAGCCTGCCAAATTTCAGCCTTCAACCTACACGGGAAGTTGGAGGATTAGTGATGAGTGAGTCAGTCAGTGAGTCAGTCAGTGAGTCAGTGAGTGAGGGCTTTGCCTTTTATTAGTATAGATAAGAGCAGCACATGGCAAGAGCAGGAGTGTTAGTGAGCAGTCAGCATGGCGTCAGAAGAGGGAGGTCGTGTTTCATTAACATGCTGGAATTCTATGAGGAAGCAACAAACGATTATGATCAGCGTGGAGCATATGATATTATTGATCTTGATCTTTGAAAAGCTTTTGATAAGGTGCCACGTGAGAGGCTGGGCATCAAACTAAAAGAAGTGGGAGTTCAGGGTGTGGTGTATAGACGGGTACAGAATTGGCTCAGACAGAGGAAAGAGAGGGATCAGAACTGGCTGAGTGGTGACCAGCAGGGGTCAGTACTGGGGGCGCTGCTATTTTTCATTCTTTCATATACACACACACACATTATATATATATATATATATATATATATATGTATATATATATATATGTATATATATATATATATATATATATATATATGAGGTGTGGCAGAAAAGTAATGAGACTGATTTTTTATTTACCAAAGTTTTTATTTTTTTCAAACATCAATGTTATCCCCTTCAAAGTAGTTCCCTTGGGCAGCTACACACCGATGGAGACGTTGTTCCCACTGTTGGTAGCAGCGCTGGAAGTCTTCAACCGGTATGGTCTTCAGCATGTCCGTTACACTCTTTTGGATGTTTTCTGAAGTCCCGAAATGACGTCCTTTGAGGACATTTTTCAGTTTAGGAAAAAGGAAAAAGTCACACGGACTGAGGTCAGGTGAATAAGGGGGCTGGGGAACCACAGGAATGCCTTTTGAGGTCAAAAATTCTGTTATAGAGAGGGCAGTTTTTCGGCACCATTTTGGCACAGACCTTTCGTATATGCAAATGTTCAGTCAAAATCTGTTCAAATTTAATTGTTCACTCAACATTCTTAATGTTAAATGACGGTCTGATCTCACAAGAGTGTTCACACGTTCGATGTTTTCATTGGTTTTCGAAGTTGAAGGCCTCCCTGAAAAACTTGAGCTCTGGATAAAGAATGTTCTCCATAGGCCTGTTTTAACTTTTCAAGCGTCACACTTGCCGATTCTCCAAGCTTAACACAACATTTAATGGCACAACGTTGCTCCAAATTCCGCTGTTCCATTTTGCGTGACGCACAACCAAAAACACAACTTCGCTAATAGCAGTCACAAAAATCACGTAGTTAACGGAAGGAGTTGAAACTCGCACTGAGCTATGGGAGGGCACTGATACACGTGCTCTGTCAAGGACAACAGCGCAGCGCTGCCAGATCGCTTGCAGTGTTGCCAGTCTCATTACTTTTCTGCCACACCTCGTATATATATATATATATATATATATATATATATATATATATATATATATATATATATATATATATATATATATATATGATTTGGATAGCAATATAAGCAAGAAGCTGGTTAAGTTTGCAGACTATACCAAGATAGGCGGATTTGCAGATAATTTGGAATCCATTAAATCATCATAGAGGGACTTGGACAGCAGACAGACTTGAGTAGATTTGTGGATGATGAAATTTAATCTCAGTAAATGTAAAGAATTACACATAGGAAGTCAAAATGTGAGGTTTGAATACACAATGGGCAGTTGGAAAATTGAGAGTCCACCTCATGAGAAGGATTTAGGAGTCACAGTGGACTTGACACTATCAACTGCCAGACAGTGTCTATAAGTCACTAAGAAGGCTAACAGAATGTCAGGTTATATAGCGCCTTGATGTGTGGACTACAAGTCACAGGAGGTTCTGCTCAAGTTTTATAACACACTGGTGAGGCCTCATCTGGAGTCCTGTGTGCAGTTTTGGTCTCCAGGCTACAAAAAGGACACAACAACACAAGAGAAAGTCCAGCAATGAGGCTGATTCAGGGCTTCAGGGGATGAATTATGAGGAAAGATTGAAGGAGTTGAACCTGTTAATTGTTTAATGTCAGTAAATGTATAGTTTTACATGTAGGAAGTGAAATACGTGAGGTCTGAATACACAATGGGAGGTCTGGAAATCAAAGGATTTAGGAGTCAAAGTGGGACTCTAAGCTATCAACTGCCAGACGGTGTTCAGAAGCCATTAAGAAGGCTAACAGAATGTCAGGTTATATAGCGCCTTGATGTGTGGACTACAAGTCACACAGAAGGGTCTGCTCAACCTTTATAACACACTGGTGAGGCCTCATCTGGAGTCCTGTGTGCAGTTTTGGTCTCCAGGCTACAAAAAGGACACAACAGCACAAAAGAAAGTCCAGAGAAGAGCAACAAGGCTGATTCAGAGCTACAGGGGATGAATTATGAGGGAAGATTAAAAGAGCTGAACCTTTAGAGTTTGAGCAAAAGAAGATTGCAGTGTTTAAAATTATTGAGGGAATTAGTGCCGTGGATCGGGACTGTGACTTTAAAATGAGTTTATCGAGAACACAAGGACACAATTGGAAGCTTGTTAAAGGTAAATTTCAGACAAATGTTTGGACATTTTTCTACACACAGCGAACCACAGACATATGGAATACACGACAAAGTGGTCTGGTAAACAGTAGGACTTCAGGGACTTTCAAAACTCAACTTGATGTTATTTTGGAAGAGTCAAGTGGAAAGGACCGGTGAGGTTTGTTGGGCCGAATGGCCTACACTCGTCCAGATTGTTCTAATGAAGGAGATTATTTTAAAAGGTGACAGTAGTCACTATCACACAGGAACACACAGAATTTTTACTACAGGTTCATTCCAGGAATTAAATTGTCTCAATTCGTATTTAAAAATCCCAAACCTTAACTCTGCAACATCACAGCTGGAAACTTGTTAAGGGTAAATTTCACACAAACATTAGGACGTTTTTCTTTACACACCATAGACACTTGGAATAAGTGACCAAGTAGTGTGGCAGACAATAGGACTTTGGGGACTTTCAAAACTCAACGTTATTTTAGAGGAAATAAGTGGATAGGACTTGCGAGCTTTGTCGGGCTGAGTGGCCTCTTCTCGTCTAGATTGTTCTAATTTTCTAATTAAATAAAAATCAGTCATTTCAAGCAGTAATAGCCTTTAGCAGCACGTGTAATGCCTTGGCTGTATTTCTAATGGTATCCTGATAATACAGGGTGGTCCAGATCTAATTATGCAGATCCTGGATGAGTTAGATTTATGCGGGGACGATTCCAGTTCGGTGCGAAGATGATTCTTCATTCGCACACTTCTCGATGGTCTGAGACTTTTCGGGTGATTTTCTATGTAATAAACTTAATAAGTTATAGCGTAATGAAAATTGCATACTTAGATCTGGACCACCCTATATAAGGTATACATTTCTATCAAAAACACAAACATTTCCGAATGATCCCAATCTCCTGAATGGTAGTGGAGACTAAGTGAAAATTCTCTTTATTTTTTCTTCTCTCTGGTTGTCACTTTAGAGTGCTTGTAGGAGCTATACAGGCACTAGAAGCAACAGCTAAGCTTGGAGGACCCCGCTTTCTGGCTGCCAAGGGTTGCTGTCTGGTTGCCATGACAATGGAGGAAGTGATGTCACTTTCTAGCAGGAATCTTTCAAGCGACTGCTGTCAGCAGAGGAGAAGAAGAAGAAGAAGAATCAGGATGGGCAGAAACAGGGAGGCTGCTAATAAAGACACAAAGGTGAACTGCACCCACAGATGCCCGGTACTCTAAGGTTGGCGGCCCCTAGAAAATTAAAGAAATGTTTCACCCAGAAATGACATTTGTTTAATGCTATTTACCCTATGCACTTTGTAGTGGTGGCTGAGAAAAAATTTTAATCTCATTTTAAGGCAGAATTTAGAGAAGGAATCTTATGACATAATAGCAGGCAATAGTGAACAACAAAAGCAAACAATGGGAAAAAGAAAAAAACATCTCACGCTACTCATGTCACTTAATCCACATGTCCGTTATCCAGTTGTATACTCAACGATAAAATATTATTAAAAGGTTACTTCGGGAATGATCAGCATGCACATAAACCAGAAACCTAAAGCCTCCTGTGAATGACTGTTTGAACTGAAGACAGGACTCTTAACCAATGAATGAGGGGGGAGAGGTGGGGCTTCATTCAAAAAGTCATAACCGAATATCTTCTTATATAATACGCTACCGTGTCTGTTCGTTTGTCTGACCAGGATTTTAAATCACCTCTAGCTCACAAACCGTTTCACCTATTGACTTGAAATTTGGTACACATATACTACGTGACGTCTACTATCCGCTTTCGGGGTGATGATTTTTATTACTCTTCTTATTTTTATTTTATTTTATCGTAGAATCAACTCTCGGCAGCTTGCAGCAGGGCGGCCATGCGGCGCATGCGTATGGACGCCGTTCTCATTCCCTACCACCCTCGCTAATCAATCTTGAGGCAGATTGAAGACTCGAGTGCCAGCTTAAGTGAAAAATTAAAGAAATCGTACTCAGTCATTGCAACACAAAAACTAACTTAATCAGTTTTAACGCGAAAAGATCCCGACGAAAGAAGAGAAGGTAGGTTGGAGAAAAGAAGAGCTGCTCAGGAAGCTGCAAGCACGTCAACCTCTGAGCAAACGAATGCTAAACGTACAGAGGAAGAGGATGCTCAAGTCAAGAGTATTCACTGCACGTTATCGTACAGTGCGCCGTTACTGGTGCAAACATAAAAGCTCCGATACAAAAGAAGCAAAGTGCTGACTCCCTCAATAGACGTTTCAAGTAATTCCTTGAAAAAACTTCTGAAAGTATCCACAATCTGGGACTACTGCAACATTTAATTTAAATTTCGTCACTCTTATAATGAGTACATTTTTCAAAGATTTTGTGCCTTTCCCTTTGTACCTTTTTGAGATCTATGTGGCTAAACTGGGTTTTTTAAACTGAAGGAATCCTTCAGATTTTCGCTCCCTACTTTTCTAAATATCGTTATCGTCTTCCCGCGACTGCTCATGGGCGCTGCTGTTTTGTAGCAGGAGTGTCAGCCGTTGCCTAGGCAACTCTCCCAGAGTTCCACAGAATCACGTGATGCACGTCGCCATCAATGCAACCTAGATATTCCCGGGATTACAGTTATAATGTATCCGTGTTACATGCCATTCTATGCGCGTTTCTGATCTCGGCATTCGGATGTTCTTTTCGTGCAACGGTTTCAGATTCTTGTCTTACGTTTCTGGCTTGCCGAAAGTTCGACATGTTGGTAACGACCCCCTGCTCGAATTTCTTGACTGCGTTTCCTCTCCTTTTCTTCTAATTAACATTTTTTTTCGCTATCTTTTGTTGAGAGAGAACAGTCGCATGTTGCAATGGGAAGTCACTAATCACGTTAATAATGCTCCAGACACACCAAAGAAAATCAAAATGGTGGTGCGATAAAAATAAACAATGAGAAAAATAATGAGAAATGGACACAAAATAATAGCGAAAGTAATGTCTTAACGTGGTATAATGTACTCAGAGACATGAAACATTTCCAGCATGTCCAGGGAGGAACAAGCAAATTATAAAAACCTGTTCTATCTCATGTAGCGCACCCGTGCATGTTTAACATTTCCGGCACTTATTGGAATTTAAACATCATTTCCAAGAAAAAAAGTAGGACTAGAACGCTCCACCTCAATTTCAGAATCGCTCGGTGATTAATTATCCAAAATTCTGCAATTCACTCACAGTTTAGATGTGGAATGAAGATAAAAGAGGGTTAGATTTATCAAAAAAGACTCCTCACGTTGATGTCGAAACGCCTGGTGTGGCTGGCAAGCTGCTCTGACTTGAGGCTTTGTACATCAGATGAATAATGACCCTATTAAAATGATCAAAAGAGCCAGAAAAGGGGGCAGCCCTGGGGGACTTAACAGAGTAGGCTAAAAAAAACAGGTAGTCCTGTGAAGTTTATAATCAGTAGGGAAGGACCTAAAAGACTCGGCTGACAGATGAAACAGCCAGAACAGATCGACAATGAAAACAGGCCGCGCGCGCTGCTTCAGGACTTTAAAAGCTCCCAAGTGCAGACCCTTTAGCGATGGTCCACATTACTTTTTGGATACATTCTGAGATCCAGATGATCATTTTTCTGGTCATGTTCATAAAATATTTGACAAACTATGCTCCCCAGTTGTTTGACTGCTCTACCTTCACCATGGATGTAACCCCTCTGCTCCTCACGGTGAAGGTCTCATCGCTCTCAGACAGGCATTTAACAGGCGTCCAGTCCAGGATCGTTCCACAAACTACCTCATCTCAATGGCAGAACTGCTTCTTACCCTCAAGGCTTTCTCTTTTGATAACAATGGGTACTAGAATGGAACCTATTGTATCTCTACCGACATTTTCATCAGCCTGGTGGAAGAGCGCTCCTAGTCGTCCTACCTAGGCTTTGTACTGGACCGGTACAAAAGACAGGTGGATGGCTGCATTAGTGCCAGCTTTTGCTCTGGAAGACAGCTATAGTTATCCATAAATGATCATAGTAATGATCTCTCAGATTTACAGTCAATTACAATTACACCATTTTTAAGTATCAGTCATGATACAGTATGTATGTGTGTATGTCTCTCTATTCTAAAAAAAAATCCTGGGAGGGAGACTAGGAAGTAGGGATGGGAATCGAAAACCGGTTCTTGTTGAGAACCGGTTCTCACTGTTTCAATTCCTTGGAATTGTTTGCCATTTTTGCAAACGATTTCCCTATCGATTTCAGTCACCTCGAATGACGTCACCACGTTGCATAGCGTCATTTACCCAGCAGGAAACATAGCGCCTAAGCGGCACAAACGCTCAAAAGTTTGGTTATACTTTATGAGAAAGGATGACAACAGGGCGACTTGCAATACTTGCAAAGTAGATATTTCATCAAAGGGAGGAAACACTATGAATATGCAAAAGCATTTCCTCACAAAACGCGCGATAACCTTAAATGAATGTCGTGTTTTTGACTAGTAAATCTCAACCCAGCAGCAGCGGTAACGTTTGCACGTCCTCTCCCGTTAATACGGCAGGTAACTAATCAACTAACATTGCATATTATGTTAGCGCGATTTGCCTTATTGCAAAACCTGCTATTACTGTGGATTGCATTTAGATGACCATGACGAGAGAGGCAGACAGAGTCTGGCTGGCTCAGATGCTGGCAGTTCTCGCTGCAGTCTTTCACAGAGTGTGTGCAGGCCTCGTCCACCCCGTCTGAGAGGGTGTTCTCCACAGCTGGAGAGACCATAAGTCCAGAAAGATCACGTATCCTTCCTGAAAAAGCAGATACAGTATGCTTATATTTCTACAAAAGAATTGTTAATTCTCCATAGTTGATGGTTGCAGAATTGCACAGTGCACAGTTCCATTGGACTTGAGTTGATTGTATTTGTTGCTGGCTGATGTAGTTTTATTTTTGAGTGCTCAGCTCATATATACTTTTAAAAAGGAGAGTGTAAATGTTACTGGACATTCTTGTGTAATTGCCACAGAATAATTTATGTTATACTTTGTTATTGCTACAGAAGAATATTTATTTTATTATTATTTTACATTTCCAAATTTTTTTCTGGGGACCCCGTGGCACCCCATCGAGGAGCCGTAGGCTGTGGATCTGTTGGGTTTGTAAGGTCATGCTACTCCTAAATTTCTATCTTGTTCAAAGATAAGATATAAAACAAAGCTCTAAACTAATCGACCTGTGTGTTCTCCTTTTTTAAAAATAAGAATCGATAGGAGAATCGATAAAGAATGGAATTGTTAAACAGAATCGAAAATGTAATTGGAATCGTGAAAATCTTATTATTTCCCATCCCTACTAGGGAGACAAGATGTGATCTTCTCGGAAGACAATTTGACATCCTGCGAGAGAAACTTTAATGTGATGCGAAGACAATTTGACGTCCCGTGAGAGAAACTTTAACCTGATGTGAAGACAATTTGACGTCCCACGAGAGACACTTTAATGTGATACAAAGACAATTTGACGTCCCACGAGAGACACTTTAATGTGATGCAAAGAAAATTTGACGTCCCGTGAGAGAAACTTTAACCTGACGTGAAGACAATTTGATATCCCACAAGAGACACTTTTACATGATGTGAAGACAATTTGATGTCCCGTCAGAGAAATTTTAACGTGACCCGAAGACAATTTGACGTCCCACGAGAGAAACTTTAACGTTACGCGAGACAAGGCAGTGAGACAACATTTACAACAAGTTCACGGACATCTAACTAAGCAGTTGTTGGAATGCATTTGGCAGACAGACATCATGTGCTCCCAGCTCTTAAAACAACGACAAGCGACATGCAGAACACTCAGCTTGCCAGCTTTCAGCCCCCCCACCTCTTTCACAACGCGAGCAGCAGAGACACGAAGCGGCAAAAGGACAGCTGCTGTACAGGCATTGAAATGATCGACGCAAAGCGCGACAAGCAAAACACGCAGCTTGCCAGCAGCAACAAGCCACCAGATGATCCGACTGCATCTCCTTAGCGTGCGTTCAGCCCCTCCCCCTTCACAACTCGAGCGGCAGAGACAGGAAGTGGCAAAATGACAGCTGCTGTACAGGCTTTGAAATGATCGACGCGCAGCCTGACAAGCAGAATACACAGCTCGCCAACAGCAGCAGCAGCTGCAACAAGCCAGCAGATGATCCAACCTCTTCTTCTTAGCGTGCGTTCAGCCGCCCCCCTTCACAACGCGAGCAGCGTTATACATCCTGCGAGAAAGAGATGTAACCACGCCCGGGACTGGAAATAAAGGACAAGTATTGTTTTTACAAAAGTTTTAAAGTAAAAGTGAAAATAATGCGGGCGGCACAGTGGTGCACTGGTAGCGCTGCTGCCTTACAGTAAGGAGACCTGGGTTTGCTTCCCGGGACCTCCCTGCGTGGAGTTTCCATGTTCTCCCCATGTCTGCGTGGGTTTCCTCCCACAGTCCAAAGACATGCAGGTTAGGTGCATTGGCAATCCTAAAATTGTCCTTGGTGCGTGTGTGTGCGTCCTGCGGTGGGTTGGCACCCTGCCTGGGATTGGTTCCTGCGTTGCACCCTGGGATTGGCTCCGGCAGACCCCCGCGACCCTGTGTTCGGATTCAGTGGGTTGGAAAATGGATGGATGAAAAATAATGCATATGTAACAATTCCCATGAAAATAACAATCTCTTTAAATTGTATATTCGGTAAATCAAATGCAGGGGTGGGTGAGCGAAGTGAGCAGCGGGTGGAGCCCCCTAGTATATTTATATGTGTATATTTACAGTATATGTGTATACAGTATATGTATATTTATATGTGTACTGAATATATGTATGTGTATATGTATATACATGTATATGAGTATATACATTGGGTGCTTTATATATACATTGTCACACATGTGCGAATAAGAGGAAGCTGAGTGGACCAAGTCAAGGTAATTACCCGCCAGGCCAAGGGGTGGCAGGGTGCCCTAATTCCACTTCTGTTTTCTCTGCAGGCCAAATACAGGAAAACCTACCAGATGCCCCACCAATGGCGTCACTTCCAGCTCTGGCGCCCAGACTGACGTCACTTCAGGTTTCCCGGCTCTTGATGACATCACTTCCGTCTTTCAGCTTATAAAGCCACCATCTTATCCAATCAAGTCAGTTCGACTCCAGAGTCGAAATGATGCACATGAGTGCCTTATACAAACCCATTTGCAGCCAGGGACAATATATGGGTGGCTGCCCGAAACCTTTTTGTGCCTGTCGAGGCTGTCCTTTTCACATGTCTATATGTAATACTAGCTGTCCCCTGCAGCTCTGTCCACCTCAAAAATCAATAAAAAAAAATGTAAAAAACGTAATTCTTGCCAAGAGCAAGGTAGGTACACTCCAACGTCAAACTTTGCCACTGTGTCTGATTGTGTTCAGCTCTGATGCGTCCCCCACGTGGGGAGAAAAAGCACGTGGCCGCGATATCTCTGCCATTGAGCAGGGACCCTCTAAAACACACGTAGCTCTGATCTCTCTCAATAACGTCGAACGTTATTCCTTAACAATCTCTAGATGGTAATGTCTGCTGAACAAACAGGTATCGCTAGCTAAGCAGAGGAAAGGTAATACACTCCAACACGTGGTGAGAGATAGAGCGACTTGAACAGAGGCTGGCGCCCCACTTCCCCCTCGGCCCCCAGCCTCTCCATAAATAAATCACTCCTGCAAGCGAACTATGAAACTTAGCATCATGAGAGAAGTTGCAAAATCATCTGGAATGATCAAGCAAATTGCAGAAAAAAAAAACAATCTAAATCCGCTAAATAGTTCTCTCGTGAAAAGCGGACAGACAGACAGAAAGATGTCGGGCTTTATAGATGGTAGTCCCAGAGAATAACAGATTTGCAAAGGGAGAATTTTTGACGGTGTGAAAAAGGAAACAAAATAAATCACCACACGAAATAAAGTGGCTGCAGATAATCGTCTCTCTGCTCTGCCCCGTGTATGCCAGCTGACTCACACAGTTACCTTCTCTACAGCTCCTTCCATCCCTGGCCCACTAAAACCTCCTGACCTTTTTTAATCTCTACCGCCCCTGCAATGATGAGGTTCCACGTCTGAAATGAAGCACTCAGAATGAGGAGTTTCTTGACTGGTAGAAGATAACCTTCTCATGTTGAGGACTCATTCAACAACAACAGCATTTATTTCTATAGCACATTTTCATACAAACAATGGAGCTCAAAGTGCTTTTTTTTTAACATTTAAAAATGTGCTAAGTGCAGAAATTATGCAAAATCTACAGCAATATTTATTCTGGTAACTAATATCAATCAATCAATAACAGCATGTAGATCATGATGTCAGCACAACACACCATAAACATCTTATTTGGCAGCAGATCTTTCCACTGGTGCTTCCTCAGAGCTTGCTGTTGGACTGTGGATCGCTGCTCCTTAGAGACAAGCTGACTGAGATGGGAGTAGACTCACACCTGGTGGCATGGATCGTGGACTATCTTACAGACAGACCTCAATATGTGCGTCTTGGGAACTGCAGGTCTGACATTGTGGTCAGCAACACAGGGGCGCCGCAGGGGACTGCACTTTCTCCGGTCCTGTTCAATCTATATACATCAGACTTCCAATATGACTCGGAGTCCTGCCACGTGCAAAAGTTCGCTGACGACACTGCTATGGTGGGCTGCATCAGGAGTGGGCAGGAGGAGGAGTATAGGAACCTAACCAAGGACTTTGTTAAATGGTGCGACTCAAACCACTTACAACTGAACACCAGCAAGACCAAGGAGCTGGTGATGGATTTTAGGAGGCCCAGGCCCCTCATGGACCCCGTGATCATCAGAGGTGACTGTGCAGAGGGTGCAGACCTATAAATACCTGGGAGTGCAGCTGGATGATAAACTGGACTGGACTGCCAATACTGATGCTTTGTGTAAGAAAGGTCAGAGCCGACTATACTTCATTAGAAGGTTGGCGTCCTTCAACATCTGCAATAAGATGCTGCAGATGTTCTACCAGATAGTTGTGGCGAGTGCCCTCTTCTACGCGGTGGTGTGCTGGGGAGGCAGCATAAAGATGAAAGACGCCTCACGCCTGGACAAACGTGTTAAGAAGGCAGGCTCTATTGTAGGATTAAAGTTGGACAGTTTAACATCTGTGGCAGAGCGACGGGCGCTGAGCAGACTCCTGTCAATCATGAAGAATCCACTGCATCCACTGAACAGGATCATCTCCAGACAGAGGAGCAGCTTCAGTGACAGACTTTTGTCACTGTCTTGCTCCACTGACAGACTGAGGAGATCGTTCCTCCCCCAGACTATGCGACTCTTCAATTCCACCCGGGGGAGTAAATGCTAACATTACTCAAAGTTATTTTCTGTTTTTACATGCATTTTTATTACTCTTTAATTTAATATTGTTTTTTGTATCATTATACTGCTGCTGGATTATGTGAATTTCCCCTTGGGATTAATAAAGTATCTATCTATCTAAGGTTGATCTGTTAAGAACTGCTTTAACTTGCACTGATATGGGGTCTCATCGGACTCGAGGAAGACACAAAACACCACCCTCTCGAACTTATCTGGATATTCTTTCAGGTAATCTCTCACTGCCCGGATAGTAATGTCTGCTGCTTCATCAGGAGGGTAACCATAGATCCCAGTGGAAATGCATGGGACGGCCAGGGTCTTCAGTTCATGCCTTGCAGTAAGATCAAGGCTGGTCCAGTAACAACTGCGGAGGGAGTTTTTCTGTTGCTCACCAGGCTGACCATGAACAATTGGCCCTACTGTATGGATCACTTTTGCTGGCAGCCTGTATCCACTTGTCATGTTTGCTTTGCCAGTCCCACAGCCTCCCAGAGTAGCACATTCTTTTTTCAAGAGAGGACCTGCGGCACGGTGGATCCAACCGTCCACTCCTCCTCCTCCCATTAATGACGAGTTGGCTGCATTTACTATAGCATCTAACTCCAGTCTGGCCAGTCAAGCCAGGAGTAGACCTTATAATATCCACTGTAGGAGGAACCCCAATGTTGAAAGCCACATCCAGGTGGTCCTCTCATTCCATCCCTGCTCTCCGTCTCCCATTCCTGTTTTTGCTGACTGAGCCTTCCACAGGAGTCTCTATTTTCTCCTAACCCTCTCTTGATCTCCTTCCGTCAGCCATCTAACCTATGCAAACGTCTTATCCACAGCTCTCTTCACAGAGCACTTCACCAGCCTTCTGTGCCACTTGTAAATATGGATCCCAACAATATCTTTGCATCCGGTCTCGCTGGTAAATTTTTCAATAAATAACGGGCCTCTAAAAATGTTATTTACTGCATTTCTGGTAGGACACGTCCAGCAAAATTAGGAGGGATATCTAAGGAAAAGGACAGGAAAGTGGGGTGAAGCAGTATGTGGAGTGCCCTCCATAATATTTGGGACAGGCACACAGTTTTGCTTGATTTCCCCCCCTACTCCACAATTTAAAATCACAAATCAAACAATTCAGACATCGTGATTAAAGTGCACACTGCTGACTTTCATTTAAGGGGATCTGCAGACATTACAGTCATACTGTGCCCTACACCCACCTTTCTGGGCACCATAATGTCCCAGGTGTTTGTGATTCCTCAGGTGGGTTTCATGGTTTTATGAAAGACCTCCGGTTTCTTCTACCCTTTGGAGTCTGCAGTTTCCATGTTGTTCAACATGAGGACAAGAGCTGTGCCAATGAAAATCAAACAAACCATTATGAGGCTAACAAAACCATTGGAAACAAAACCTTAGGGTGACCAAAATCAACTGTCAGGAATATCATGATGAAGAAAGAACACACTGGTGGGCTCAGTAATCACAAAGGGACTGGTAGGCCAAGGAAGACCTGCACTGCTGATGACAGAAGAATCCTCACTATGGTTAAGAAAAAGCTCCCAACATCTATCCGACAGATCACACACAGACTTCAGGGGGCCGATGAGTGTGTCAGAGACGACTATCAGCAGAAGACTTCATGAACACAAACACAGATGTCACACTGCAAGATGGAGACCACAAAAACAGGACGGCCAGATTACAGTTTGTGAAAAACCTTTTTGGGAAAAGGTCTTGTGGATAGACGAGACAAAGATGAACCTCATCAGAGTGATGGCAAAGTGTGGAAACCAAAAGGAACTGCCCGAGATCCAAAGCAGACCACCTCATCTGTTACACATGGTGCTGGGGCTGTTATGGCTTGGGCATGTATGGCAGCCACAGGTCCTGGCACACTTCTCTTCATTGATGATGGAACTGCTGACGGCAGACGCACAATGAATTCTGAGGTGTGCAGAAACATCTGATCTGCTCAGATTCCAGTCAATGCCTCCAACCTCATTGACGGAGCTTCATCCTACACAAAATGATGATCTAAACATACCGCTGGAGCAACACAGGAGTTTATCAAAGCTAAAAAATGGAAAATTCTTGAATGGTCAAGCCAGTCACCCGATCGAAATCCAACTGAGCAGGCCTTCCATATACTGAAGGCAAAACTAACGAGGACAAGCCCCCTGAAACAAGCAGGAGCTGAAGATGGCTGCATGAGAGGCTTGGCAGAGCATCACCAGAGAAGACCCTCAGCACCGGACAACGTCTATGAATCACAGACTTCAAGCAGTCATTGCATGCTGGGATATGCGACAAAGTCCTAAATACGACAGTGTTACTAGACCTGCCACTGTTATGTCCCAAACATTATGGTGCCCTGAAATGGGGGGACCACAGTGTCACCGAACTGTATGCTTCCTCTTCTTCTTTCAGCTGCTCCTGTTAGGGGTCGCCGCAGTGTATCATCTTCTTCCATATCTTCTTGTCCTCATCATCTTGTTCTGTCACCCCCATCACCTGCATGTCCTCTCTCACCACATCCATAAATCTTCTCTTAGGCCTTCCTCTTCTCCTCTTACCTGTCAGCTCTATCCTTAGCACCCTTCTCCCAGTATACCCAGCATCTCTCCTCTGCACACGTCCAAACCAACGCAATCTCGCCCCTCTGACTTTGTCTGCCAACCGTGACTGAAATGCATGCTAATCCCCGTAAATGAAAGTCTGCCATGCGCATTTTAATCACGATGTCTGAATTGTTTGATTTGTAATTTTAGACTGTGCAGCAGAGGGGGAAATCCAGGAGAAGGGTGTCTTTGTCCCAAACATCATGGAGGGCACTGTGTGTTTGATGAAATGAGACAATGAGCGGAGGTGGATGGATAAAGTAAAAGAAGACCTGAAAGAAGATGGCTTGACTGGCGAGGAGGTGCAGGACGGAGCTGTTTGGAGAAGGCTGATCACGTACAGTGACCCCACATAGAAGATGAAGAAGAAGAACATACAACACAGTACAGTACAGGTGCCGGTCATAAAATTAGAATATCATGACAAAGTTGATAATTAATTCAGTAATTCCATTCAAAAAGTGAAACTTGTATATTAGATTCATTCATTACACACAGACTGATGTATTTCAAATGTTTATTTCTTTTAATTTTGATGATTATAACTGACAACTAATGAAAGTCCCAAATTCAGTATCTCGGAAAATTAGAATATCAATTAAGACCAATGCAAAAAAAGGATTTTTAGAAATGTTGGCCAACTGAAGGGTATGAACATGAAAAGTATGAGCATGTACAGCACTCAATATTTAGTTGGGGCTCCTTTGGCCTGGATTACTGCAGCAATGCGGCGTGGCATGGAGTCGATCAGTCTGTGGCACTGCTCAGGTGTTAGGAGAGCCCATGTTGCTCTGATAGTGGCCTTCAGCTCTTCTGAATTGTTGGGTCTGGCGTATTGCATCTTCCTCTTCACAATACCCCATAAGGTCAGGCGAGTTTGCTGGCCAATTCAAGAACAGGGATACCATGGTCCTTAAACCAGGTACTGGTAGCTTTGGCACTGTGTGCAGGTGCCAGGTCCTGTTGGAAAATGAAATCTGCATCTCCATAAAGTTCGTCAGCAGCAGGAAGCATGAAGTGCTCTAAAACTTCCTGGTAGACGGCTGCGTTGACCTTGGACCTCAGAAAACACAATGGACCAACACCAGCAGATGACATGGCACCCCAAACCATCACTGACTGTGGAAACTTTACACTGGACCTCAAGCAACGTGGATTCTGTGCCTCTCCTCTCTTCCTCCAGACTCTGGGACCTTGATTTCCAAAGGAAATGCAAAATTTACTTCCATCAGAGAACATAACTTTGGACCACTCAGCAGCAGTCCAGTCGAGACGCTTCTGACGCTGTCTCTTGTTCAAGAGTGGCTCGACACAAGGAAACCCATGTCTTGCATACGTCTGTGCGTGGCGGTTCTTGAAGCACCGACTCCAGCCGCAGTCCACTCTTTGTGAATCTTCCCCACAGTTTTGTTTCACAATCCTCTCCACGGTGCGGTTATCCCTATTGCTTGTACACTTTTTTCTACCACATCTTGTCCTTCCCTTCGCCTCTCTGTTAATGTGCTTGGACACAGAGCTCTGTGAACAGCCAGCCTCTTTAGCAATGACCTTTTGTGTCGTGCCCTACTTGTGCCAGGTGTCAATGGTCGTCTTTTGGACAACTGTCAAGTCAGCAGTCTTCCCCATGATTGTGTAGCCTACAGAACTCGACTGAGAGACCATTTAATAATCCTCTTAACGCGCACACGTACCAGTCCTGGCACATAACAGCGTTTTAAAAACGTTACAGTAATGTGTGCATGCCCATCTTGCCATGCATCTCGACACCCTACCCATCAAATGAAACTTCAAAGTCTCGTCTTTCCGATGATATAAACCATTTTGACACACAACAACCACAGCACTGACACTAAAGCCTTTTTTACAGAGAAGTACATACTTTTAAGAGTTGACTGTGCCTACCTTTGAAGATCCCCTGCAAGTCAAACATCAATATTTCCGAGCAGTATTGATCCCATTGTGTCCGTAAGGCTCCAGCGAATATAATCCAGTAAAACGATTTAGGTCCAAAACACACGATATATTCTCAAAGGGACAAAAACTCCAGAAAACGTTTCATAACTTGAGACCACCTACGTAATTTTTTTTCATTTATATTGCTCATATCAGACGTAATTTGTTTCTGTCGGTGATAACCATGCTACTGCATGAAACACGGAAGTGTTAGCTTCTGATTGACACCTAAGTTGGCCAATTACGACGGGTCTGGGGTTGACTGGCACCTCGTATAGCCAACGAGTGTCACAGACAGCTTGAAGGATGACGTATAGCTCCAAACCCTGGTAGAATCTACCCGTTTGATTGGACACTGTGACTGACACTCAAAACTTACAGCCAATGAGCAGCCGAGCATTTTGATATGTAACTTGCCATACTAACTTGTAAACAAAACGATCGGAGCTGCGCGAAGGTGGCATTTGTGCCAGTCTGCAGAGTTGGTGCGTGGTTGTTTATTGTGATTTCGCCAAGTTTTTTCGCATTTTAAATATGAATAAAAGTAGAAGTTTAAACGTAAATAAACGCCGATTAAATAATAGATGCATGTACGCGCGTTGCGAAAGTATTCAACCGGCCCAGGAGACGTCTAATGGCAGAGAGCGACATGCCACGCCCTTGTGCTTTCTGCTTGCTAGTGATTGCTGCCATCAAGTGGCACATGGGAAAATGCTGAGCTGTGTTGTAACAGTTTGTAAAAGAAATGTATATAGTTTGTGTGCATTTTATAAAAAAAAGGAAAAAATAAAAAATATAAATATATTTTTGGCCCATAAGACTTGTATTGACTATTTTTACATAGAAATGTCCATCCATCCATTTTCTAACCCGCTGAATCCGAATACAGGGTCACGGGGGACTGCTGGAGCCAATCCCAGCCAACACAGGGCACAAGGCAGGAACCAATCCTGGGCAGGGTGCCAACCCACCGCAGACATAGAAATGTGTATTTTTTATTGTTTTTATTATTTTTATAACTAATAGAGTGACACTGTGTGTAGATATAGATTCCTTTAGGTGTAAGCTGTCAGTAGAGCCCTCATTGATATCTGTGGGTTAAAGCATTCAAAAGTTATTACACTTTTAACATATGGTCCAAAATGTGGGTAATGGTCCCTCTAAAAAGCACCTGGGCATGCCCACATAAAAACTGGTGTAAAAAATGTCATTTTGACAGGTATTCTTTTCAAATTTGAAATGTGAGTAGTCAACAAGTTATTCTGTTGGTACATAGTGTGTTTCTGTCCCCACCTACCTACTGCAGCTTTATTTTCCTTTATTTTCATAAAAAAACTTAGGCGAGAACAAAAAAATTTGTTTTTTTTTGTGAGTTCTAATGTGCATAACTTTTGATCAGTCACACCTACAGTGATTCTGAAACTAGAGAATGTTACCATTACAAAGAGACCAAACATGTGTTTAAACTCCAGATAGTTCAATAACAGCAATGATTCTAATTTGGAGAGGTCGAATTACAAGCGATTTAGCAAAAATGACCCCGAATGATAAGGGGTTGCTTTTGCAGGCGTTTTGAGTTAATTAGCCGATCAGCGTGTGGCACCGGGTGTCTTCAATATCGAACCTTCTCACAATATTCTAATTTTCCGAGATACTGAATTTGGGACTTTCATCAGTTGTCAGTTATAATCATCAAAATGAAAAGAAATAAACATGTGAAATACATCAGTCTGTGTGTAATGAATGAATCTAATATACAAGTTTCACTTTTTGAATGGAATTACTGAAATAAATCAACTTTGTCATGATATTCTAATTTTATGACCGGCACCTGTATATGATGCAGTGTATAATTGTTCCATTCTGGTTATCTTATTGTATGTTTTGTGCCTTTTTCTGGTATTTGAAGCCTGTCACTATTCTTATTCCTTGAATTGAATTCAACTTTACCTCATTTGCATATCTTTGGAGATGTAGGGCGGTTATTTCTTAAACCATTCAGCGTTCATAAAATGAGCTGTCAAGGTATTCAAATTCTGTAACATTTGACACAAACCCACTATGTGAAACGGACACGAGTTTTATAGGGAAAAATAACAACCGCCTAACCGGCTAATGGCCGCCTGAATGCACAGTTAGTCAAGTCGTTCAAAAATAGCAAAGGGCTTTTTCCACTAAAACCCTTCCAAGAAGTGGATGTCCTAGGAAAGAATTTCGTACAGTAGTAAGGCATGTTGTGGGAGCAGCTGAAAGAATTTCAAATAAAATGCTTTGAGAATATTGGAATGGGAAATGACATTAAAATGCCTTCATTAAAATGGCTATTAGGCTTTTAAAGGCAGTGGCATGGCGAGCCGAGGGGAAGGACATTCTCCATAAACTTACAGTGCCTTGTGGAGGTAATCAGCCCCCTCTTTTTCATCTTGATTGTCATTCTGTTTTTTGCCGGGTGTTCTGATTGTTTAATGAATTCATTATTTTCTAATTAGTGGGTCTAATGCTGAAGTAGTTGCAGCCTTTCATGATTCGGCCTGGCTGTCTGCTCTGCTGGTTGTCATTATTAAGATACAATGAAGGGAGCCAACGGCACCGTGAGAGGGCGAAAAAAAATGAAGTCAACAAAGGAGACTTAAGAAAAAATGGAGATATTCCTAAATGTCTTATAAATGTAAAAAGGTAAAAATCATGCTGCTGTACTTTCTTAATCTATATATTTTGTAAAGCAGCCCGGACACAGACAGGCGGACATCGTCGTTACACCCAACACACGCTTATTAACAGTCCTGTTATTTACAGAGTGTCACACACAACCCCAAAGTCCCCAAAAGTCCAGGCCGACACACAATGCCTCTTTCAGTCTTCAGGCCGCCTCCTTTTCTCCTCCAAGACCTTGTCCTCTGCACTCCCGACTCTAGCCCCCCGAATGGAGGGAGGCGGCCCCTTTAATTCACACCCGGGCGAGCTCCAGGTGCTTCCCGACAACCTTCCACCAGAACTCTCCAGTGTGGCGGAAGTGCCAGCTGCGCACCCTGAAGCACCCTGATCCTCTTCCCCCCCAGCACTTCCGGGTGTGGCGGAAGTGCTGAGGTCCAGGGCTCCATAGGCATTAGGGCACCCCCTGGCAGTGACCACGGGCACCTACAGGGTTGAGATTCAAAGCTCTGTACCCGTGGTTCCCATAGTCACCAGGGCGGTCGTTCCCACGTGGTCTGGGGGAGGCGTAAGCCCTCCTTCGGTCCTCTGAGGCATCCCAACCAGGTCGCCCACCCCCCAGCCACCTGTGACAATATACAATGCATCCGGAAAGTATTCACAGCGCATCGCTTTTTCCACATTTTGTTATGTTACCGCCTTATTCCAAAATGGATTAAATTAATTTTTTTTCTCAAAATTCTACACACAACACCCCATAATGACAACGTGAAAAAAGTTTACTTGAGAGTTTTGCAAATTTATTAAAAATAAAAAAAACTGAGAAATCCCATTTACATACAGTGGTGTGAAAAACTATTTGCCCCCTTCCTGATTTCTTATTCTTTTTCATGTTTGTCACACAAAATGTTTCTGATCATCAAACACATTTAACCATTAGTCAAATATAACACAAGTAAACACAAAATGCAGTTTTTAAATGATGGTTTTTATTATTTAGGGAGAAAAAAAAATCCAAACCTACATGGCCCTGTGTGAAAAAGTAATCACCCCCTTGTTCAAAAATCACCTCACTGTGGTGTATCACACCTGAGTTCAATTTCCGTAGCCACCCCCAGGCCTGATTACTGCCACACCTGTTTCAATCAAGAAATCACTTCAATAGGAGCTGCCTGACACAGAGAAGTAGACCAAAAGCACCTCAAAAGCTAGACATCATGCCAAGATCCAAAGAAATTCAGGAACAAATGAGAACAGAAGTAATTGAGATCTATCAGTCTGGTAAAGGTTATAAAGCCATTTCTAAAGCTTTGGGACTCCAGCGAACCACAGTGAGAGCCATTATCCACAAATGGCAAAAACATGGAACAGTGGTGAACCTTCCCAGGAGTGGCCGCCGACCAAAATTACCCAAGAGCGCAGAGACGACTCATCCGAGAGGTCACAAAAGACCCCAGGACAACGTCTAAAGAACTGCAGGCCTCACTTGCCTCCATTAAGGTCAGTGTTCACGACTCCACCATAAGAAAGAGACTGGGCAAAAACGGCCTGCATGGCAGATTTCCAAGACGCAAACCACTGTTAAGCAAAAAGAACATTAGGGCTCGTCTCAATTTTGCTAAGAAACATCTCAATGATTGCCAAGACTTTTGGGAAATACCTTGTGGACTGATGAGACAAAAGTTGAACTTTTTGGAAGGCAAATGTCCCGTTACATCTGGCGTAAAAGGAACAAATCATTTCAGAAAAAGAACATCATACCAACAGTAAAATATGGTGGTGGTAGTGTGATGGTCTGGGGTTGTTTTGCTGCTTCAGGACCTGGAAGGCTTGCTGTGATAGATGGAACCATGAATTCTACTGTCTACCAAAAAATCCTGAAGGAGAATGTCCGCCATCTGTTCGTCAACTCAAGCTGAAGTGATCTTGGGTGCTGCAACAGGACAATGACCCAAAACACACCAGCAAATCCACCTCTGAATGGCTGAAGAAAAACAAAATGAAGACTTTGGAGTGGCCTAGTCAAAGTCCTGACCTGAATCCAATTGAGATGCTATGGCATGACCTTAAAAAGGCGCTTCATGCTAGAAAACCCTCAAATAAAGCTGAATTACAACAATTCTGCAAAGATGAGTGGGACAAAATTCCTCCAGAGCGCTGTAAAAGACTCATTGCAAGTTATCGCAAACGCTTGATTGCAGTTATTGCTGCTAAGGGTGGCCCAACCAGTTATTAGGTTCAGGGGGCAATTACTTTTTCACACAGGGCCATGTAGGTTTGGATTTTTTCTCCCTAAATAATAAAAACCATCATTTAAAAACTGCATTTTGTGTTTACTTGTGTTATATTTGACTAATGGTTAAATGTGTTTGATGATCAGAAACAATTTGTGTGACAAACATACAAAAGAATAAGAAATTGGGAAGGGGGCAAATAGTTTTTCACACCACTGTATGAATAAATCTATGCAAAATGTATCTTCATTTTTCTCTATCCGTCATTTTAAATCTCTGTTTAAACAGGTTAGCATATTCAGATAAGTTGGAGCGGCACGAACTCTTAGCTCCGCCACTGCGCGGGTGACAACCTTGGACTTTCCAAGCGGTATTGTACTTCATTACAGAGCAACGTAAATGGAATTAGTAACGGGATTACTTTTTCCCCAGGAAGTAATGTGTAAAGTAATCCCGTTATAATTTGAGGGAAGTAATTAGTAATTTGTAATGGATTACTCTCTTGGAGTGACTACCCCAAACTGTGCACTCGATGACTGCCTAACCATAAGCTCACAGCAGAACGCGGACAAGTTGAGTCCTTTCTATGAAGGGGTGTATTCTGTAAATGGCCAAAATCTGACAAAACATAATCCCCAGCTGAAAGTGGAAGAATTAGGGGGAAAGAAAGAAAAAAAAAAAAGACGGAGCAAATAATCAAAGAACAGTGTGTGCCGTCTCCGACTCCCATTCATGGAATATGAGACTTGGCCACAGAATTTAAATAAATCCCCCCGGCATTTGAGAACTTCACAATGCTGCTACTGTATTTTAACTGCAACGCGCTCGTTCAGTCATCACTTTTTGCATCCATTGTTGGAAGGCAATCCCACTTTGCCGACAGGGTTTGTTGTACTACTTGGAGTCTCGGTATTTGTTTAACCAACCGAAGCCTAGGAGTTCTGGTGTAGCCCGCCTCTCCGTGACCCTCAGATGCAATCACCATGTAATGTGGCACTGCCAGTCACACTTCCACACCGCGCCTGCCGGCTGACAGAGCAGAACCACCTCTACGCTCACATGGCTTTCCCCAAACAGTAACTGTAGGCTTATTCACAATGGCAGCCGCCCCATCTGTCGGTCTGTTTGACCTGTAAATCACAAAGCTGGGGGCGTCCGGCCTTCCCTCCGCTGCCAGCTCTTGACATTAATGAAAGAAAAAAATGTCAATTGTGTTCCCGGATGGCCCTCTTTTAAATTGTTAAAACACAAAGCCGAGTTGTGCCAGACGAGCTTTTTTGTGATGTGACAATTACAGGCCACCCTGACTTTGAAGTCTGACGGAACAAAAAAAATTCAACGGGCAATAAACTATTTAAAGAAAGCAGTTAAAATAAACGTGGGGTCAGGGATGCCAGGGGTAATGACCCGGCCGGGACACCGCAAGGGACCGGATGTGGGTCTATGCCCACCCTGGATCATGTGGGGGCCGCCTTCCTGGTTGCTCTGGGGGCCACGGGTTGAGGGCATGAAAGCCCCACCCTGTAGGGGCCCGTGGTCACCGCCAGGAGGCGCCCCAATGCCTTGGGGACCTGTTACCTCAGCACTTCCGCCACACCAGGAAGTGCTGGGGGGAAGAATTAAGAGGACACCCGGGGAGCTGCCGGGAGAGCAGCCGACACTTCTGCCACACGTAGGCGTGGCCAATGGGGGTGTGTCAGAAGCACCCGGGGAGTGTATAAAAGGGGCCGTCTCTCCCTTCATTCGAGGCTGGAGTCGGGTGGAAGCAGGACGAGGCACGAGAGAGGTGTGTGGAGGCGGCCCGAAGAAGAGGCATGTGTGGCCAGGACTGTGTGTTTGGGGTATTGTGCACTATTGGACTGGGTCTGAGTGACCATATTTGTAAATAGTATTGTAGATAATAAAAGTGTGGTGGTGAAGAACAACATGTCCGCCTGTCTGTGTCCGGGTCGGCTCCACAGTGGCATTTGTAAATCAGCTCAAACGTAACTATTAAAATGTGCCATTCAGCATTTAACATGTGAGTGCCTAGAGCACGGGAGAGGTGTTATGTAAATAAAATGTATCATTATTATTATTATTATTATTATTATTATTACGAGGGGGAGTCAAGCTAAAGTTAGAAAATGGGATTTAACAGGAAATGGAATGAACCTTCACAAACTGATCGTGTCATTCCTCAATGGAGTCTCCACCCTTCTCAATGCACTTGTGCCACCCTGCCTGGAAGTGCCAGCAGTTCAACGGGGGCTCAGCTACTTCTGCTTTGTCTGCCTGAGCTCCTCTTCTTCGACAATTATTGGGTGCACAAATGGCTGACTGGTGGGCTCTTCTTGAAGAGTAACCGGCCTCCTTCTTAGTTAATGTCTGCAGGCCTCCCACCCGCTTATGACCTTTGTGAAGACTCCAATTCGTGACCGGGAATGGGCCTGCATCTGGGAGGCAGCCGCACAGAACGCTGCGCCAAAATACTTGTGGTTTTTAATCATTCGGGATTTCCTTCATATATTTCATTAAGTGGTTGCCAAGCTGCCCACGCACTGACACACTCTTACTCTAAAAACTTGACCACCTACACAAAAAAGGGAAGTCCCAAATACCTGTGTGCCTACCAGTCGGCCTCCTCGGACCCCTGCCTCGATTTTGCGGGTCCCCTCAGACCTTCTTAATTTCTCTAATCAGTCAGTTTCAATAAATGGGATTCACGGCCCCGCCAGGACTTTATTTCGAAATACGGTGTGCACTCTCGGCAGCGATGAAAACAATACCAGGTGGAGCTCGACACACTGACCCGTTGGCAGACTTCCCTGCCATTTCACGCAGGAGAGAAATCCATCAGATGGATATACAGCCCATTGCCCAAAAAAGGGGACTTTAGAAGTTTCACGGAGTCAAAGTGGCACGGTCCTCGGGCAAGAGAGGCACATCCCATTAAAAAAAAAAAAATGCAACTGGTAAACCCGTTTTATTGTTGGCAGGACGCATCACGTTTTGCGCCAGACCGACTTCTCTGCAATGGCGGGCGTTTTACTAGCAAATCGCTGCAGCCTTGGCATTGATGAATTGCTGCTGCCATGACACAGAACATGATCTTCAAGAGGCTTCAAATGTTCAGTATCTTTCATTACTTAGAGACTCCAGGGGGAATGCCAAAGATTGTTCCCTTTTTTCAACTGTTCCCTTTTGCCCCTTAGTGGGATGTATAAATAGAGGCACGACCGTTGTAGAAGGGAAAAAAAATGAAAATAAACAGGCACACATACTTCAGAACGACCCAAGGAGTGACACAGGAACGACTACTGAAGTTGTGACTTGGAAAAAATGGTGCAGTCTACCGTACGTGACTTGTTACGAATTATACGCGGCAAACGTTTCAGTGGTTTAATGAACCTGCCTGTCTATTTAATGGGCCTGCTCGGGTTATTTTTACCGGTAGCTGCATAATAAACCCCTTTGTGAGGTGTTATGGAGGACTAGACGAGCATAACCTCGGGACAAAATGGAAGGTGCCAGGGGACCGGACAAGCAGAAGCCAGAGGCCAGGAACAGTTCCATTCCTCCATTACGTTAGGTGGCAGTGGTCTGATGGAGGCATCCCAGCTCAGACACCCACAGGGGTTCATGGGAGCTGGAGTTCAGAAGTGCCACCCTGTTGGGATCCCCGGGTGCCACAAGGGGGCGCTGTGGAGGCGGGGGCGACTACCCTGGTTCCTAAAAGTCTACCCACAAGTCACAGCGGGTCTCTAGGAGCCGCTCTGGGTCCTGCATAAAAGGAGCCAGCTTGCTTGCGCACACATAATAAACCACCAGGAATTATGCAATGCCATTTGGAAAAACATTCGTAAAAGCAGTGTTAATGTTTGCGATGCACCATCGCCTCTGTATGCCTCTCATATGACTCTGTTATGAACCATTTAGTATGGGATTCGTGCCATTTGGTATGGGATTCATAGATGCACTGTTAAAGTTTGTGATGCTCCATCTGTTACAATGGAAAATGCCAATGCATGTCTCTGTAATATGCCATTTAGAATGGGATTCGTAAATGCACTGTTAAAATATGTGATGTGCCATCTGTTGGAATGACAAATGTAATGCATATGCCTCTGTTATGAGCCATTTAGTATGGGATTTGTAAAAGCAGGGTTAATGCTTGTGATGCACCATCTGTTGGAATGACAAATGTAATGCATAGGCCTCTGTTATAAGCCATTTAGTATGGGATTTGTAAAAGCAGTGCTAATGCTTGTGATGCTCCATCTGTTAGAAAAACAAATGTAATGCATATGCCTCTGTTATGAAGCATTTGGTATGGGATTCATAGATGCACTATTAAAGTTTGTAATGATCCAGCTGTTACAATGGAAAATGCCAATGCATGTCTCTGTAATATGCCATTTAGAATGGGATTCGTAAATGCACTGTTAAAATTTGTGATGCGCCATATGTTGGAATGACAAATTCAATGCATATTATTACTAAAAATGTAAAAAAAGGACTAAAAGACTATAAGGTTGAGGGCAGTCCCTGGTGGCGATTGACAGGTGGTCCCGCTCCTTGGGGAGCCACCCACAACACAAAAGGGACATAACGAACACAAACAAAAATGTGCATAATAAACAGAAGAAACATAAATACAAATAAATGACATGAAATTGGACGATATAAACAAAGCACACAACTGTGAACCCCAGACAGGGGGAATGTGCTGGCTGAAATGTGAGACTGTGTTGGATATTATTGGGTCTGGAATTTGGTGCCCCCTACTGGTTACACCCTACATTAATGTGGTTCACCATTCAATAACGAAGGTAAATTAATAACTCACTGAACAAGGCTTATTTCCACTTGTAAACCTCCCGAGCTCCCAATAACTTACCCTAACTCCAATTTATAACCTCTCTTGTTTTATAAATTAAAAAATGAAATTTAAAGATGATGCGATATCACTAGGTAGTTATATTGAGCAGGACACCATAAACTACACTACATTACAGGAACAGGACAAAGGCATAACAACGATCAACACGAAGACACCACAATGTAACGTTCTTTTGTCTTTTACAAAGTCACAACCCAAAAAAAAAGACCTAATCCATCTATGGTTAAAAAGAGGATCCGCAACCACAAACCAAGAGTATCCATTTTTACCTGCAAACTTTAAAGTTCTTGATGCCGGCGGAGTGGTGGCTTTCAGCTGGCAATCGAAATGTTGCTGGTTGGAATCCCATAAACGCCAGATGTGACTCCACTCTGTTGGGCCCTTGAGCAAGACCCTTAACCTGCATCTGCTGCATCTGCTGCATCCTGGGTATGACGTTAACCTGCAAGCAGGTCCTCCAAATTACAGAGAAAACTTGGGGGTTGCTGGCAGGACTGGCACTCCAGCCACCATTAAAAAGCCTCACACTGTTCCAGCGTGGCACTGAGGTGTCCTTGGGTCCATAATTGAACCCTGATTTGGTTCATCACGTTTGCTGAAATCTCCATGGGGTTGAGAGTGTGTCCCGTAACTGAACCTGCCTTCATAATCTGGTTTTTGATTCGGTGGTCCTCTCTTGAAGTGTTGTTACTGGCCCAGCACGCCACGCCACTCCACAGGAAAATCACACAGAGACCATCACAGAGTTTTAGAACATGTAAAGGACGCCACTACCAATATTGAAGAAAGGTGGTCTCCTAAGACAAAGGAGTCAGCTCTGCCCTTTCTTCTCTAGGTCCTTTACTGTTATGAGACCAGTCCAAGCTGTCATTGATGTGGACCCCCCGACCCCCCGATATATTTGTAGGAGTGCACCACCTCTTCATCCACTCCCTGAACAGTGACCGGACAAAGAGGAGACGAGAATCAATAAGCGAGACGGGTCCAGCTGCAGACCTCCGCTGGACGGCCAATCGGATTGCAGGTTTTTGTCACCTGGTTTACTTGACTTGAGGCAGATAAAAAACCTCAGTGTAACCAGCTGCTATCATGGACGTATGATCTGAAGTGTCGACCTCTGCTCTGGTGGTCTGCAGCTACACTCCATTGAAGTAAGCAGATCCATGAAACAAAGTTCTCCGCAGGACGCCAACATGCAAACTGTGAACCCGACTCCCTAGAGTTTTAATGCAGCTGCCACCACCCATAATGTTAACATCCAGCCATTATTTCCCAACCCACAACACGATGGAAGAGACGCCAGTGTGTAGCTGAACACCCTCAGCCATTCTGCGCCCATAACTTGAGGGGTTAAAACGCGAGGGAAGCCCACACAGAAATGGCAAGCGTCTATAAATTCAACACGGTGACCAGACCAGAGTGCTGAAGGGGTAGTACCCGCTGTGCCCCCCAAGTGCTAACGGCAGAACATTAAGACTCGCAGACGGCCTGACAGACGAGCAGCATCGCGATGTCAGCACGCCGTCTGCCTTTTTGCATCCCTTTAGACCCCCCCCCCAGTCCATCTCATCTGCACACCGGTGGGACTGAGGGTTTCTTTTCGGCCTAATAAAGCTTTTCTGTTCCTGCTGAGTGGCTCAGCCTTCATCGCTGACCGCAGGGGTTTCAAGCGATGCGTCCAATAAAGATATTTTCTGTACTTCTCAGCACTCCGGCCGGCCAGCCAGTTCGGCTCCGGCGCAGATCACCAACAATCCCGCCCCGCGACTTCGAGCCATTTCGCCAGAACGTGAAACCACAGCTCTCGAAACCAACCAAGCGCGTGATTTTTTTATTGCTTGCTTTAATTCTCCAAATATGCTTCATATTTGTTTGTTGGCCCGAAAATACTTTTTAAACTTTTAGAGTATGTATTTATATATATACTTTTTTTTTTACATCTTTCGGAGGAAGTTTGTAATTGTACCTCTAATAAGGCCCATTAAACCTAATTGAGCTCCGTATTTCATGCATTCAATCAATTTAACAATATAATGGGAAAATGCTTCAAATTCCAGCATTCATCCACCTTTAATTGATAGCGGAGGCTTAAATCGTCTGCCAGTACCTTGATAGGTTATTAAAACGCTCAAAATGAAACCCAGCAAAATGGCAATTTTAGTGAACATAAAACACGCAATTACATGAAAGAATATCCCGCTTAATCCCCCGGTGGGAGGAAGACAAGCCTGCCCTCCACAAAACACAAAAATAATGTTGATTTTTTTTTTCCTAAACCCGTGGACTACCGTTGCAAAGTAACGGCTGACTATTTATTTTATTTATTTTTTTTACTTTATTAAAATATCTGACAGCTAATGAGGGAACTTTCCATCTTGTTTCAGTTGGCCTAAAACGCAAATGTCCAAAAACAAACGTTTCGCCCTAATCGTTTATCTGTCAGCGCTAATGTACCTCCATTTACGATGCTCTCTTCAGCAGGATAATAATAGTAATAATATATTTTATTTATATAGCGCCTTTCCCATGCTCTGTGCACACACGTTAATCTGGCTGTATCCAGTGGGACCTGCAGGGGACGCTGCAGCAAACCCCAGGCGAAAGCTGCAGGTTCAAACTGCAGTCACAATTCCTTACAAACGGGCTTCTCAAAAGGTTGCGCGAGCACAAAACTTCTCCCTTCCTTCTCTTCCTCCCTCATCTCCCCCAATCCTTGCCTGTCCATCACTCTGGCTGGGGCAGAGTAGAACCTCTCTACATGTCTTTGTACTGTATATAGTGCCTTTCTATCTATCTATGTTTTATCTTGCCTACTATACCACCTGCCTAATCTTATCTTTCTTGAGTGGAAATGGTATGTCCTGCAGTTGTCCAAATGGATACCAAAACCAGGGGATGCTGCCATGTAGCTAAAAGTACATTACTTGGGGGTCCACATTAATGACAAAATGGACAGGTCTGGAGAGACAGAGGAGCTAATGAAGAAAAGGCAGAGCAGACTCCTTTGTGCTCCTTCAATGTGAGTAGTGGGTTTCTTCATATGTTCTAAAACTCTGTGATGGTCTGTGCGATTGCTTATGGCGATAGACAGTTTGTATAATAAGTGATTGTAGTTTGGTTACTAGATGTTATTTCGTTGATGGTGAGTTCTAAACTGAGTCACACTTCTTGCACAAGAGTAGGTGTAACCTTTCATGGTGTGGAAATGGAAGCCCTTTCTTTCTTTCTTTTTTCTTTGCCAAAGACTGGGACCAATTTAGCAAGCACCAGATGCAGTTTCAGTTATTGCCAGCAATAAATACTTTCATTATTAGTGGATCCGTTGAGGATGTTGCTCAGAAGTTAGGCAGGTTCAAGTCATTTTTCCACACTGGGCAGGTATATAGTCAACCTGCAAAGCACCCGACATTCACAAATGGCTTGTCACCATCGACAAAGAAGGTAGAGCAGCTTTCTAAGAACACAGTTCAAGGTGTCAGTTCTCTAGAGTGGAAATGATGTGAAATAATTCATTCAACAGCCAGCATCTCATCCAGTCACTACATACACTGTTCATCTATACACTCATTTACAAAACAGCTTATTGTATTCAAATTCACTGTGGAATCTATCTATCTAATATAGTGCCTTGCATATCTGTCTATCTAATATAGTGCCTTTCAAATCTATCTAATATAGTGCCTTGCATATCTATCTATCTAATATAGTGCCTTGTATATCTCTCTATCTATTATAGTGCCTTTTAAAATCTATTTATCTATCTATCTAATATAGTGCCATGCATATCTCTCTACCTAATATAGTGCCTTGCATATCTCTCTATCTATTATAGTGTCTTTCAAATCTATCCATCTATCTATTATAGTGCCTTTCAAATCTATTTATCTATCTATCTAATATAGTGCCATGCATATCTCTCTACCTAATATAGTGCCTTGCATCTCTCTCTATCTATTATAGTGCCTTTCAAATCTATTTATCTATCTATCTAATATAGTGCCTTGTATATCTCTCTATTACAGTGTCTTTCATGTCTATTTATCTATCCATCTAATATAGCGCCTTCCATATCTATCTAATATAGTATCTTTCATATCTATCTATCTATCTATCTACAGTATCTATCTATCTATCTATCTATCTATCTACTGTACCTACCTAATCTAATCTAATTTAATCTAATCTTTCTGGAGTAGACGTGGTTTGGAATAATCTGCTCTTTCCTCCAAGAAGCGACCACATCTTGGTAAGTGTGACTGGAGGAGAGCCCACCAGGTTAACATCTCATCAGGTCATTACACTCATCGTCCATCCTTTTCCAAAGCATCTTATCGCATTCAAGTTCACTGAGGAGTCAGAGACGTAAAATTTCACATTTGGTTTCTTTTGACACACGCAAGAAAAACAAAAAGGGGAAAAAAACATTGAAGAATTGTAAAATAAAATGCTGCCTTTCAAGCAATATTTATGATAGCACCCTAAATGGAATACATGGTATATGAATATATTACAAAATGCAGTCACCCTTTACAGTCTTGGCAAAGCTGCAGTATTTTGTAATAGAGCAATATTTCAAAAGCCTTCATTTCAGCAATCACAAGCAAAAATCGAAGGTTAGGGGGAAAACTCTGCATTAAATAATCACATAGCGAAATCTGCCGAGTTTAGTTCAGGAGCTGCTGAAAGCCTCGATATTAGAAACATCTGCAGGCAGAGCCTCACTTAAATGGGAGGCCAGTGAGAGTCTGAAATTCCCACTGAACTGGATAATATCTGAAAAGCGGGAAAGATTCAATGTGAGATGATGTTCAACTATGTTCAAATGGATTGCAAGAAATTGCCAAAGGACCAGCTGAAGGGAGGGACGTAGATATAAGGATCTCTTAAGGTGTCTTGAATGATGGTAAAGCTCCCCTTCCTAAAATGATTCCCAATTCTTCCGCTGCACACTCTCTGTTGTGTTTCTCCCAGGTTTTATTTCCTGGCTGGTGCTTGTTGTATTATTTTCATGTTGATATTGTTATGGAGAAGAAGAAGAGCAGGGAGACCTGTCTGGAGGCAGGACAAGAGGAGGAAAGTAAAGAGAGGGGAACTGAGGGTAGGAGCTTTGAATGTTGGCAGCATGACTGGTAAGGGGAGAGAGTTAGCAGATATGATGGAGAGAAGGAAGGTTGATATATTGTCCGTGCAAGAGACTAAATGGAAGGGGAGTAAGGCCAGGTAGATCGGAGGTGGATTCAAATTGTTCTATCATGGTGTGGATGGGAGGAGAAATGGAGTAGGAGTTATTCTGAAGGAACAGCATGTCAAGAGTGTTTTGGAGGTGAAAAGAGTGATTTTTATGAAGCTGGAAATTGGAGGTGTGATGATGAATGTTGTTAGTGCATATGCACCGCAAGTTGGGTGTGCAATGGGTGGGAAAGAAGATTTTTGGAGACAGTTGGATGAAGTGATGAACAGAAAGTGGTGATTGGAGCAGATTTCAATGGACATGTTGGTAAAGGGAACAGTGGAGACGAGGAGGTGATGGGTAGGTATGGTGTCAAGGAGAGGAATGAAGAAGGTCAGAGGATAGTGGATTTTACCAAAAGGATGGACATGGCTCTGGTGAATATGTATTTTAAGATGAGGGAGGAGCATAGGGTTACCTACCAGAGAGGAGGAAGATGCACACAGGTAGATTATATCCTATGCAGAAGAGCTGATCTGAAGGAGATTGAAGACTGCAAAGTGGTGGCAGGAGAAGGTCTAGTTAAGCAGCATAGGATGGTGGTCTGTAGGACGATGTTGGAGATCAAGAAGAGGAAGAGAGTGAGGGCAGAGCCAAGGATCAAATGGTGGAAGTTGAAAAAGGAAGACAGCAAGGTTGAGTTTAGGGAGGAGGTGAGACAGGCACTGGGTGGCAGTGAAGAATCACCAGACAGCTGGGAAACTACAGCAGATGTAGTAAGGGTGACAGCAAGAAGGGTACTTGGTGTGACATCTGGACAGAGGAAGGAAGAAAAGGAAACCTGGAAGTGGAATGGGGAAGTACAGGAGAGTGTGTTGAGCAGATGGAAAGAGGATTTTAAAAGGCTTATGAATGAAGAGAATGAGAGAGAGAAGAGGTTGGATGATGTGGAGATAGTGAATCAGGAAGTGCAACGGATTAGCAAGAAGGAAGTAAGGACAGCGATGATGAGGATGAAAAATGGAAAGGCCTTTGGTCCAGATGACATACCTATGGAAGCATGGAGGTGTTTAGGAGAGATGGCAGTGAAGTTTTTAACCAGATTGTTTAATGGAATCTTGGAAAGTGAGAGGATGCCTGAGGAGTGGAGAAGAAGTGTACTGGTGGGCTGATATTTAAGAATAAGGGGGGTGTGCAGGACTGTAGTAACTACAGGGGAACAAAATTGATGAGCCACAGCATGAAGTTATGGGAAAGAGTAGTGGAAACTTAGTTAAGAAGTGAGGTGATGATTGTGATTTTTGCTCTCAGGATGTTGATGAAGAAGTTTAGAGAGAAGGTCAGAAGGAGTTGCATTGTGTCTTTGTGGACCTGGAGAAAGCATATGACAGGGTGAGGAGAGGAGCTGTGGTATTGTATGAGGAAGTCGGGAGTGGCAGAGAAGTATGTAAGAGTGGTACAAGATATGTACGAGGGGAGTGTGACTGTGGTGAGGTCTGTGGTTGGAGTGATGGATGCATTCAAGTTGGAGGTGGGATTACATCAGGGATCGCCTCTGGGCCCTTTCTTATTTGCAATGGTGATGGACAGGTTGACAGACGAGATTAGACAGGAGTCCCCATGGACTGTGATGTTTGCTCATGACATTGTGATCTGTAGTGATAGTAGGGAGGAGGTTAAGGAGACCCTGGAGAGGTGGAGATATGCTCTAGAGAGTGTGACATGAAGGTCAGTAGGAACACCACAACAGAATACATATGTGTAAATGAAAGGGAGGTCAGTGGAATGGTGAGGATGGAGGGAGTAGAGTTGGCAAAGGTGGATGAGTTTAAATACTTGGGATCAACAGTACAGCATAATGGGGACTGTGGAAGAGAAGTGAAGAAGAGAGTGCAGGCAGAGTGGAGTGGGTGGAGAAGAGTGGCAGGAGTGATTTGTGACAGACGGGTATTAGCAAGAGTGAAAGGGAAGGTCTACAGGACGGTAGTGAGACCAGCTGTGTTATATGGGCAGGAGACGGTGGCACAGGAGACAGAGCTGGAGGTGGCAGAGTTAAAGATGCTAAGATTTGCATTGGGTGTGACGAAGATGGACAGGATTAGAAATGAGGACACTAGAGGGTCAGCTCAGGTTGGGAGACAATGTCAGAGAGGCGAGATTGTTTTGGTTTGGACGTATGCAGAGGAGAGATGCTGGGTATACTGGGAGAAGGATGCTAAGGATAGAGCTGACAGGGAAGATAAAAAGAGGAAGGCCTAAGTGAAGGTTTATGGATGTGGTGAGAGAGGACATGCAGGTGATGGGTGTGACAGAGCAAGATGGAGAGGACAGAAAGATATGGAAGAAGATGATCCGATGTGGTAACTCCTAACGGGAGCAGCTGAAAGAAGAAGAAGAAGATTGTTATGTTTATTTACTGTTTTGTATTAATGTAGTGCCTTCTTAAAAGTTCTGTGTTTTGTGGGTGGCATTCCCCAAGAGGCGGGTCCATTCTGACATCACAGCTGCTGGCCCCGCCCTCAGCCTGTGTGCTGACGTGAGAGTGAAGGTCTCGTCTGTGGATCATTGACTGCTGTCAATGCTGATTGTGAGTATTGCTTTTCTGCTCATGGATAACTGAGTTTGAATTTCATATTTGGATTCCTTGTCCCCCTTTCACTAGACCCCACCATCCTGACTCGACAGATCTCCTTAATCACATCAGAACTGCTTGATTTGTAATTTTAAACTGTGAATCGAGAAGAAATGAGTGTCCAAAACATTATGAAGGGCACTACAGATTGATTGGTGTTCCCTCGATCAATAAAACCAATCCGTCAACATCTCATCTCTTCTATTTAGGTGACACGAGACATCACAGGCAGGTAGGTGTTTTCCAAGGAGAGATGGGACGCTTGTAGCGATGGCCACCTGCCGAGGGCGAAGGAGTGATGAACGTCAGTTAATCAGCAAACGTGGCCTGAACAGTTCTGGGTTGGCTAAGCAGTGGTGCACTTGACATAACATTCAGGCCTGGCCGGGCCTTTTCACAGACGATCAGAATGTCGAAGCGCTTGCACTTTCACAGCTGTTGGAGAAGGCCAGGGTATTCAACAGAGACCCTCATTGACCGAGCGCTTGCACCCAGCGAGGGCCTCTGGGATCTGCTTATTTGTTACACATTGATGTCAAACAAATGGTACAAAAAAAAAAAAAGGTCAGGCACCTTCGACCAAAGATATTCCTTTTACTTGACTTGTTTTCTATTATAAAGAAAAATATAAAAATGATTATTAAGTTGCCTCAAAGGCGAGTCCTGTTTTTGTTGGCTCTAAGTTCCCTTTTCTGTTAAGGTCGTGTTGCACCGGCGCAAAGGGGTCACACAAAAGCAATGAAATTCAGTGACATGCCTACCCTGCTTTTGGAATATTAAAGAAATACTCCAGGACTACTCGTGTTGCATGTTATTACCCCCAAGAACTTTAGTGGTGGCTGGGAAAAAAAAAATAATAATAATCTCATGTGTTCAAGCAAAAGGGAGAGAAAAAAGTTTATGACAGAACAGAAATCCAAAAAAAAAGAAAGATGAAAAAAGAGAATGTCAAACATAATCCAGTTGCTTGCTCAAAACATACAAAACAAATGCTTTTATGCTGAATTATTATTAAATAGTTACTTCCGGAATTATCTGCCTGAACATAAACAGGAAAGGGTGGGGTGTCTGGTGCTCCCGATATTTCTGCAAAAGGACGAAGGTCCAAGTCTTTAGAGTCCTGGTGCTTCCTGTTTGCGAGACATGGCCGCTATCCAGTGACCTGAGATGAAGACTGGACTCCTTCAGTGCTGTGTCTCTTTGGAGAATCCTTGGGTACCACTGGTCTGACTTTGTGTTGCTCACGGAGTTCCTAATGAGGCACATCACCTGCATTGTGAGGGAGCATCAGTTGCGGCACTACGGCCATGTGGCGCGATTACCCGAGGGTGATCCTCATTGCTGAGGACTCGAGTGGCTGGACCAGGCCAAGGGGATGCACACCTGACACCTGGATGCGGGAGATAGAGGGTCATTTCTGGAGGGTGGGCCTGGACCACGTGTCTGCCTGGGGGGGGGACTGCCAACCAGGATCCCGAGCAGTTTCACTGTACCAGTGCATGGCCCCCCAACCTGACCTGACCTGTTTGACTGAACATGCATTATTATTACATGCACTATATAAATGTCACCATCTTGACTGTTCTGTGATTGTCACACACTGTCTGGATTGTCACCTCCTTTTCTGCATTTACTCAACCCGCCATTTGAAAGTTCCGGCTCACAGGACCCTCATTGTTGAGGACTCGAGCGACTGGACCAGGCCAAGGGGTCGCCCACCTAACACCTGGCTGTGGCAGATTGATGGTCATTTCCAGTGGATGGGACTGGACCACGTGTCTACCTGGGGGGTTGCCAACCACAATCCCGAGCAGTTTCTTCGTGTAGTGGGTGAGCACCGTGCTGTAGCAGTGCCTGCTCTCCAACCTGATCTGACCTGACCTGACATAAACAGGGACCCTAAATGCTCACAGGAAGGACTTTTTGGCTTGAAGACCCGCGTCCGCCGGTCATTCATTGGTCAAGAGATCCATCTAAGCCCTTCTAATTGGTTTGTTCGCCAATAGTTTACTTAGCTTGACTCTGCTTTCATTTCTTTTGTCCTACAGACACCAACATTTAAATGAGAGATCCTGCAGGAACCCCAACCCTCACTTCTTTGTTGTTTGCTTTCTTTTACAAAATGTCGGATAGAATCTAAGAATACTTTAATCAGACACTCACAACAAGGAGCTGGACACCTTGCTGAGGACCGCAGACTGGTGGCTTAAAATTTTCAAAAACGCAGCATTATAGTCATGAAGTCACCCAACCTTCTAGTAGTGCAGTGGAATGAGGGGACGTACACAGGCAGTGCGCCAGCCCCCGGCTCTTAAACAGGCCATGTCTGAAAGAACTTCAGTGGATGGCATACAGCAAGATGGTGCTCCGGATATCAAATAAAAATATAAAGTAAATTTTAAAGTGCCCAGCATTATCCAGAGATATTTATAGAACGGGTGAAGGAAAGAAAGCAAAGAATTAAATGTTTTCTAAATGTTGACCCTGTTGTTATTGCTGGCTGTCCCATCCGTCATCCTCACTGCCTCTCTATTGATGTCTCTGCTCTCATGAGTCGAGGATTTGTTCTTTTGGGGTTTGATTGGATTCCAGAATCGTGCTAAGTCCTTGCTGGGTTGTAACTCTGAATGCTGTCACGTCTGACTGGTCCTTTTTGGTCATGGCGGACAGTTTGAAGTGCTTACATTATAAATAAAAGTGTGAAACAGCAGCACTCCGATTCTCCTTTGTGTTGTGTTACACTTTCACTCTCAATCGAGCCTCACACAACAACCCCAGTCCTCCGCAAAACCACAGGATATTCCATTGTCTCTTACAGCAGGTAGGAGCAGCACGCGGTGTTGCCCAGATAAGTCACATTAAGCTCTGTGCATTCTGTCTGCTAGTCTGCCTTCAGTCTGTTCAGATGTTTCACTTGTGCTGAGCCAGCAGGTGGCACTGCTTTGCAAACTGTAGCACACAAGAAATTATATATATAAAAAAAAAAAAAACACAATGGGACCCCAAGGGTCAAAATTTTGTATCTTCTGCAAATGGTCCTCAATAGCAACCATACAAAATATGGTGTAGATCGGTCAAAGGGTGTAGGATTGGAAATAGTTGTTCTGAGCCAGCAGGTGGCACCAGTGTGCAAAGTGCCAAAAAACACTAGGAGCCCCAGGGTTCAAATTTTGGGTTCCAAAGTAATTTAACTTCTCCGTACGGTTGTAGAGGGCAACTATACAAAATTTGGACAAATTACATGTATGTATGTAAATACAAAGAGAGAGAAATAGAGATTGTAAAAGGCACTATATTAGATAGATAGATAGATAGATAGATAGATAGATAGATAGATAGATAGATAGATAGATAGATAGATAGATAGATAGATAGATAGATAGATAGATACTGTAATGGATGGCACTTTTATGGACTGGCATCCCAACCAGGACTGAACAAGGACTCTTACCTGGCAGCAAGGCCAGTACATTGGAAGAACTGGGGAAGATGAGCACTGATCAACATTAGGATTGCCACACAGATGCCCTCAGGTCATTTGGAGACCTGCAGCCTTGTGAGGCAGCCCTGTTGGGTGCAGTGAGGGTCTCCAGGGGGAGCTGATAGGATTCACAGTCCCTGCTTTTTATGAATTTCCAATTGACCCTGAAGTACTTCCATGGGGCTGTGCCCTAAAACTACAAATACTGCCAAGTCCAAGATAATAGAGACCACTCAACCTCAACCAGGAAAGTTGGAGTCAGGTGGAAGAAGGTCAAAGCTCACCTGGGAGGTGTGGAGGAGAGATAGAGAAGGGAAGAATTGTGTTGTGGCTGGTTTATGCCTTGTTTACATATTTCTATTTTGTATAATTTAACCTTAAATAAACATTTTAATTATACCCGCAGGCAGGATAACATAGATAGATAGATAGATAGATAGATAGATATATAGATAGATAGATAGATAGATAGATAGATAGATAGATAGATAGATAGATAGATAGATAGATAGATAGATAGATAGATAGATAGATAGATAGATAGATAGATAGATAGATAGATAGATAGATAGATACTTCATTTGTTCCAAGAGCCCTTTGGAACTCCAAATAACATCAAATCGGGAACAGGCAGATTTCCAAAAAGAATGAATAGGCTAACATGATGTGAATGTGATGCCACCTTCCTTGTGCAGCTCCTATTTATGTTGTCACGACCGGCTGAGGCAGAGCCTTTTCTGCACTTTGTTGGCATGGCTGGGCATCTCCCTTGGGTGATACAGTTTGATATTGTAGTGAACAGATAAGACACCATAGCAGTCAGCGCCCCCTCTTGTCCTGAAGTGATGCCGTTTACCTCCACTGAGCCCGGAAGGTGGTCCCCAGGCACTCATGCATGACAGGAGATTTCCAAAATGGATGACTAGGCCAGAAACTGAACTAGAATACATACTGTACAGGGAGAGACAGAGGGAACAGAAGGGAGGAGAAACCACATAAAGTAAATTCTAAATCTTTATTCATTAATGGAACCCAAGTCCAACGTAACCAAGATAACAAAAGTTCTGCTGCCGCTGTGTTTCGTCTTTTTTTGAACCTTTTCAAAGCCGGCTACTGTGTGAATAAATACAGTATGTTTATCAGTTATCTTCATTTGAAACGCATTCCCCACATTTGCACTATTTTATTATCTTGTCGAGCATGCAAAGAGTCGGAAGCAGTCTCCGATTCTGCAAACACTCTGATTTCCCCCGAGGATGGCAGTCATACGGTATTTTTAGCCGAAGCTTGGAGAACCTGCTATTACTAAACGTTCATGTGTACCATGTGTGTTTTCATAAGATTTGCCCCAGAATGTTTGTGCAGAGTCGCTTGCCAGGTATTCGGGTGGCGCAAGTCCAACGGTTTTGAGGCGTGGTGCTCCCGCTGATCAAATCCAGATTTGGGGGTATAATAAACAGATCTGAACACTTGGACGTGCGCCAGCTGCTACCTAAATCTTCGGCATTGTGAAGCTCTGTGCCTGTCATTGTGCACACTTTTATGTTTAATGTTTTAACCCTTGGCAGTCATTATGCCATACTGTACACAATGCACTGTAATCACAAAAAGCATTGTCACAACTTGTTGATGAGAGTCCAATTGAAACTGTCATCTTTTCCTGTGTGTTTAAGGCACACATGTTCATTTTTTGCAGTTTACTGTTTATTGCAGACACTCAGAGGTGTGTCAGTGCCAGCTCAAGCTTTTTTGCTGCACTAGTCAAAAGTGAAAATATCAGGTCCACACTGCACTTGTCAGTCAGTCAGTCATTACCATCCATCCATCATCCAACCCACTATATCCTAACTACAGGGTCATAGGGGTCTGCTAGAGCCATTCCCAACCAGCACAGGGTGCAAGGCAGGAACAAATCCCCGGGCACGGTGCCAGCCCACCACAGGACACAAACACACACATACTCACCCACACACCAATCACACGCTAGGGACAATTTAGGATCGCCAATGCACCTAACCTGCATGTCTTTGGACTGTGGGAGGAAACCGGACCACCAGGAGGAAACCCACACAGACGCGGGGAGAACATGCAAACTCTGGGAAGCAAACCCGGGTCTCCTTACTTCAAGGCAGCAGCACTACCACTGCACCACCGTGCCACCCCACTGCACTTGTTATACGTATTATTGCAAATCGAACAGATGGGGTTTCCCTTTGGGGTGTCCCACAGATGACAAACTGATGATGAGCTGGGGAAGTGGGTTTGCTGTCCCACACGAGCCATACCCGAATATCAGATTGGTTATTATAGCTGACAAAATGTCCCCAAAAACGTTTCCTCCCTAAGTGACCCCCTACTTCACCTATATGGGTAGGGTGGGCTTGAGTAAAGAGCATTAAACAAAAATACGTTCAAATTTTAGCTCTTTATTACAAAATACTAATTAGAAAACGCACACAAGTGAGCAGTAATGGGGTACACAGATCCCAACAGGGCAGCAGGGTGGGTCACTGTGTCATGCATGCCGTCGACAGACCCATACACTTCACTTTCTGCACACTTTATTGTGTTGTGTATTTCATTTTAAATGGATAAATATGCTACTGTTGCGCACCCATCAACAATCAACAGCCCACAATGGCAAAGTGAAAAATGTCCCTTCAGGAAGGTCTGCAAATTCAAATTCAAAAGCTGAAATCTCTCAAGCATTTGCCGTATGTACTCACATATAAGTCGGGTCTTGAAACCCGAAAAATCGATCAGAAAATCAGACACCCGTTCAAAAATACACTTTTTTTATGTCTTCTTGCCTCCTCCAATCTCGCACCACTTTCTTTTATGTGGACTCGTTCCATGGATACTTTTTACTACTTTTGTGAATTTCCCCTTCGGATTAATAAAGTATCTATCTATCTATCTATCTATCTATCTATCTATCTATCCAATACCTTTCTTGTTAATCTAACTACATTTTAATCTTGCCTACTACACTATCTATCTATCTATCTATCTATCAATTTCTCAGACGCATTGAATTTTCTTGCAGCAGCGTAGTTACCAATTTCTTTTGCCACTTCAATGACTTTTAATTTAAACCCAGCTTCATGTTTTCTTCTGATTGAACGCTCCATCGTAGATATGGGATGCTCTTACGATAAAGGTGTATGAGGGTGTGAGATACAAAAAACATAAATCAGTGCAAACGTTGCTTCGGAATAGTTTGGGTATCACCGTGTGGTTACGTTGGCACAATACATAGAAACAAAAGGCCGTGTGCTCCATGGTGAGTCTCTCAGGTGGGTATTAGCATATCATAAACTCTTGGACCAATAGCATGAGTTTTCCGCATTCGACTTATACGGCCGACATTATAAAATACTGGAAATTATACAGTAAAATCAAGCCCCGACTTATCCGTGGGAGAACTTAAATGTGAGTGTATACAGTATTTAAATATTCAGACCATTGGCTGTGGAACGCCTGACTGATGGAGTGCTGCTGAGATGGTCATCCTTCACGACAGGTTCTCCCATCTCAGCTGAGGACTTCTGAAGCTCTGCCAGATCAACCGTTGGGTTCTTGGCCACCTCGCTGACCAAGACCCTTCTTCCTGGTTTACTCCAGGCCAGCTCTAGGAAGAGTTCTGGTGGTCCCAAATATCTTCCACTTCACAATAATTGAGGGTTACCCAATAATGGGTTTCTTCTTTCTTCTCTTTCTCTCATACCCACTCCCCCCCACCCACTACACTGTTGAGTGTTGCCCACCTCCATTCCCAGCTCCAACTGGACAAGGCAGTGTGGTCCATTTTACTGAGGACCCCGATTACTTGAGATGCCAGGGCTTTTGCCCATTGAACGCACTTCCGGGCCATACGAAGTTCCAAATAGCAGAGAGTGTATCTACCTGCAGTGCCCTCTTGCATCACCCATGGAGCCCAAGAGGGCTGGGCTACCAGACTACAATTCCCAGCATTCTCTGCTGGTTTCCGACCAGACACTGATATCAAGGGCTGCTGCCATCTTGCATCCTGGGGGTATAAACATCCTCCCGAGACAGTCCTTCCATGTATTTTACTTTTATCCCACTTAGGGAAGGTAATACAAATATATCCGATTGGGATGCCTGTCCATCTGCCTGGGGTTTCCCATCCAGGAAAGGAACCTTCCTCTCCCTTGGTGGGGATGTATGTCCATCAACATGGGGAGTCTTGTTCGGGCCTGGCATCTTTCTCTCTCTCTCAGCCGGTTATTGCTCATCTGTCCACTTGAGGCAGAACCTTCCTCTATCCTGGTCGGGATGGCAGTCCGTCCTGTGTGACACTTACTATATATATATATATATATATACACACAGTATACTCTCTATATGTAAAATCCTAAGCCTAAAAGTGCAATGACTTCGTGTAATGATTTTATGTGATGTTTTTATGTCACGCTTTTTGTCACTCTTTAAATCAGGCTTATTTTAAAACCTACATATATATGTTTGGTATCATTCTTTTCAGAGTTTATCGAACTTTAATGTGATGTTGTTAGATTTTCAGATTCATATTCCGTTTTTTAAATTCTAAACTAAAATATCAAGAACTCACATCCTGTGAGACAAGACTTTGTGCCAAGACATTTAACCAGGCCCGGGGCCGGAAATAAAAGACAAAGAGTAGGAAAGCTGCTGTACAGGCCTTTAAACATTTAAAGCACCGCGTGAAATGCAGCTCACATGGCATGGCAGCAGCAGGAATCCAGCAGCTGATCGAGCAAAGAGGAGGTAAAAAAAAAACTGTATTGGTTTCCCATTGTATCACCATTTAAGAGGGGATTTCGGAGGAGCGACCATGTCTCCTTGGGGCGCGTTCGGCACAAGCCCTCCTTCATTCCTCCTGGGCGTCCCGGCTGGGTACCACCCCCAGCCGCGTGCCACAACATACACACATACTACTGCGCAGTATGAGTTAAAATGGAGTGTTCCTCTGTTGAGGTCAGCTGATCTCTCACTGTGTCAGCCACCACCCTCTCTGTGCTGAGTCACCACTACGCTCCACCCATCCACAGTGCAAGTCCCGCCCCTTTGCACCAATTGAATTGCTGTGGACTCGCCGCGCACAGCATCTCGGTTCAAAGACTTGCACCGTTGTGGACTTCCAGTGGTGGGCTGCGAAGTCGCGTTCTCTCGCTTTGCTATGTCAGCTAAATAGAGACCACCATCCATCTGTTTGGGTTCCGTTTAGGGAAAGAAAAATGAATCATTTCAGAGGGGCCGAATCTTAAAAAACAAGTTGATTTAAAATGAAAGGGGAAAGAAGTTAATTAGCAGCAAGCACTGGTCACTAATTAAGAAAAGGGTTAGAATGAAAACCTGCAGCCACTGCGGCCCTCCAGAACCAGAGTTGGAGACCCCTGCACTAGACTAATGTGAACACAGGGAGAAGTTGCAGAATTCACACAGAAGACCCCTCAGCAAGGGACTGAATCAGGGTGCAAGTTACATCCAATGTGAATTTTAATTAAAAAAAAAGAAAAACGCACTTGAGTTTGAAGACATTTTGGATTTTGTGATGCTCTTCATATTTTGAGATCAGATCTTCACCATAAATAAATTAAAGTGAAAAGAATCGTGCAACAATCCAAAGAATGGTTTCCAAATATCACGGACTGTCCCAAAAAGCCCCCCAGATCTTGTCTCAAGCCAGAGAGGGGAAAAATGGGCAAATATCTCCATATAGAAAAGAGACCCCCAAACCCCAAACCTCGGGGGTGGTTCTGCTGTTTTCTTGCTACCTGAATGAACTCCCATGTCCTGAATAAGACACAGTCGGATCTGGAAGAAAAGAAAAAAAAAAAAACTCCCTTTTGGCAGCAGGATGGAAAAAATAAACGCAAGAGGCAGAATGCGTCCCCCTGCCAACGAGAAAGCTGTCCGCTTCTGGGTTTAATGCAAAACACGTGGAGGGTTTGACTGGACAGCAGCCTAACTTGATACCTTGGGATAGAAGACGGAAGGCTGAGCGGATTTTCTAGGAGGTTTTCTCTCTGTAGCCTGTGATTAGCTTGAATTTCTTTTTTAACTAACAAGCTCATAGCAAGTGGGCTCAGGGTTGGCATCAGAAATAGTGGCATAGTGTGCACTGTGTAGTCAGCTTGACATTAGAACAATCTAGACGAGAACAGGCCATTCAGCCCAACAAAGCTCGCCAGTCCTATCCACTTGCTTCCTCCAAGAAAACATCAAGTCGAGTTTTGAAAGTCCCTAACGTCTTACTGTCTACCACACTACTTGGTAACTTATTCCAAGTGTCTATCGTTCTTTGTGTAAAGAAAAACTTCCTAATGTTTGTGCGAAATTTACCCTTCACAAGTTTCCAACTGTGTCCCCGTGTTCTTGATGAGCTCATTTTAAAATACAAGTCTCGATCCACTGTACTAATTCCCTTCATAATTTTAAACACTTCAATCATGTCACCTCTTAATCTTCTTTTGCTTAAACTGTAAAGGCTCAGCTCTTTTAATCTTTCCTCATAATTCAACCCCTGTAGACCTGGAATCAGCCTAGTCGCTCTTCTCTGGACCTTTTCTAGTGCTGCTATGTCCTTTTTGTAGCCTGGAGACCAAAACTGCACACAGTACTCAAGATGAGGCCTCACCAGTGCATTATAAAGGTTGAGCATAACCTCCTTGGACTTGTACTCCACAGATCGTGCTATATAACCTAACATTCTGTTAGCCTTCTTAATGGCTTCTGAACACTGTTTGGAAGTTGATAGCTTGGAGTCCACTATGACTCCTAAATCCTTCTCATAAGGTGTACTCTCGATTTTTCGACCGCCCATTGTGTATTCAAACCTAATATTTTTACTTCCTATGTGTAATACTTTACATTTACTGACATTAAATTTCATCTGCCACAAATCTGCCCAAGCCTGTATGCTATCCAAGTCCTTCTGTAATGATATAACGGATTCCAAATTATCTGCTAATCCACCTATCTTGGTATCATCTGCAAACTTAACCAGCTTGTTACTTATATTCCTATCTAAATCATTTATATATATTAAAAATAGCAGCGCCCTAGCACTGACCCCTGTGGAACACCACTCTTAACATCGCCAGTTCTGATGAGGTTCCTCGCACCATCACCCTCTGCTTCCTGTGTCTGAGCCAATTCTGCACCCATCTAAAAACATCACCCTGAATTCCCACTTCTTTTAACTTGATGCCCAACCTCTCATGTGGCACCTTATCAAATGCTTTCTGAAAGTCCAGATAAATAATATCATAAGCTCCACTTTGATCGTATCCTTTTGTTGCCTCCTCATAGAATTCCAACATGTTAGTAAAACACGACCTCCCCCTTCTGAACCCATGCTGACTGTTCAGAATAACTCCTGTCCTTGTCATGTGTTGCTCAATCTTATCCTTAATAATTCCTTCCATTAATTTTCCTGTGATGCTTGTTAAGCTTACTGGCCTATAGTTGCTTGGATCTGCCCTGTCACCCTTTTTATATAATGGGATGATATTTGCCATTTTCCAGTCCTTTGGAATCTCTCCAGTGCACAGTGACTTCCTAAAAATGTGTGTCAAGGGTTTATATATGTACTCACTAGCCTCCTTAAGAACACGAGGATAAATATTATCTGGGCCTGGTGATTTGTTTGATTTCATCTTATTTAATCTGAGCAGCACTTCTCCCTCTACAATTTCCAAATCCCTCAGTACCTCCTTAGTAGTTGTGTTTACCTCTGGCAGGTTATCCACTTGCTCACTTGTAAACACCTCAGAAAAATGTAAGTTTAGGGCATCTGCTATTTCATTGTCTGTATCTTTTAATTCCCTTTACTATTCCTGATGAACTTGACCTCCTCCTTAACTGTTCTTTTACTACTCAAATACTGAAAGAATCTCTTGGGGTCTTCTTTGCCTTATCTGCTATATTCCTCTCCAACTGTCTTTTAGCCTCTCTGATATCCTTCTTAATGGTTGCCCTCATGTTCTCATACGCCACGGTTCTCTTTGCAGTCATTAGTCTTATATGCCTTATACAGCAGTTTTTCCTTTGCAACTTCTTTTTAAATCTTTATTAATCCATCGTGGAGATTTTTTAGTTTCCTATTACTTCCAAATTTAGGTATGTATCTGTCCTGCATTACATGTAAAACATTTTAAACCTGTTCCACTGCTCCTCGACTGTCTCCACATTTAAAAGCTTATCCCAGTCTATCCTACTTAGACTTTGTCGCATCTGCTCAAAATTAGCCCTACTAAAGTTCAACTTAACAATTTTAGTCTTTGCATCTGTACTCTTACAAAATACTGAGAATTGTATTACATTATGGTCACTTGACCCTAGTGGTTCAATCACCTCTACACCCTCAATTCTATCCTGATTATTACAGAATACTAAATCCAGATAGGCTTCACCCCTTGTTGGTGCTTTAACATGCTGTGTTAAAAACAGTCGCGATTACTTCTAAAACTCCTGCTCTTGTGCTCCTCCATCTGTAAGGTTATCCCAGTTAATATTTGGATAATTAAAGTCCCCATGACTATAATATCCCCTGTAAACTTGCCTTTTGATATTACTAAAAGATGTGTGTTGAAATTACTGTCTGAATTGGGTGGTCTATAACACACTCCTAAAATGAGACCTTTTCCCTAATATTTTCCAGGCGAAGCCACATGTCCTCACTAAGATGGGGCTCATCATCCAACTGAAGATGACTTACATTTAATTCCTGTTTGGCATAAACAGCAACCCCACCTCCTTTTCTGTTCTGTCTATCCTTCCTAAAAATGTGTATCCCTCTATGTTACACTCATCCCCATCTTTGTTATTTAGCCAGGTTTCCGTTATTGCTATAATATCATAATTGTGCTCTGCTACATACAACTCCAACTCACTTACCTTATTTTTGATACTTCTAGCATTAAGGCAAGCTATTTTTAATGTGTTAATCCTTCTATCTTTACGTGTTTGCTTAAAATTTACATTACTATGCATTTTTATTTCTACACCATTGTTTGTTCTTCCATGTATAGATCTAAATCTGGCCTGTCCTAAACTCCCTGCCCCCATTCCCTAGTTTAAACAATCCTCGACTAGCCTACACATACGCCTCCCCAATACATTGGTGCCCCTCCGGTTCAGATGTAACCCGTCGCGGAACAGGTCCCATCTGTTCCAAAAGGAGTCCCAATGCCCCATAAACCTATACCCTTCTACCCTGCACCAAGATTTGAGCCACGCGTTAAGCCTTCTAATCTCCTCAATCTTACCTGGACTGGCGCGTGGCACAGGCAGAACTTCGGAGAAGACTACCTTGTCAGTTCTGCTCCTCAGCTTGGTACCTAACTCTTTGAATTTGGATCGCAGAACTGACAGACTACCCTTATGTATGTCATTTGTTCCAACGTGGACAATGACAACTGGATCCACCCGCTCTGGCCAAGAGCCTATCCACCCTTCCAGTAGGTCTCCCACCTGTGCTCCCGGAAGGCAACACTGTGCGAGACTCTCTCTCTCTGGAGCACACCTGTGCTTCAATCTCCCTAACTGATTGAGTCCCCAACTATCACTACCTCTCTCTTTGGGAACTGGTTTTGAGGTGGCCCGTTGGGGCTCCTCAACCCTGCCTACCACCTCAGAATTATCAGAGTCACCGTCCAGCTCCGCCAGGACATGATAACGGTTAGACACTTCTAATTCTGGGGTTGATGCCCCCGGACAGTGTGCACCCTTTACCTTACGCCTTGCGACCGTGACCCACCTATTCCTACCTGTCTGGTCTGGAATCTCCTCCCGCCACCTTAGGGGTGCACACTATCTCTAAAGGACACCTGGGCCAAGTCCGCCAATTCTCTATTACAACGCAGGTCAGCCAACTCCTCCTCCAGTTCAGCGACCCTGAGCTCGAGGTGCTGGATCAGCTGGCATCTCTTGCAGATGTAGCCCTCATAGACAACTGGCTCTTCCAAACCATCATCTAAAAGTCCAACATCCAACAGGACTTGCATTGCACTGGCCTCATTATTAAAATTTGATTTGGGATTACTAAGCTGCCTTAACTATATATTTTTTTTTCTTAAAATTAAATTTCTTCTTAACTTAAATGGTAACACTAAGATCTGCTACAGATATTTTACACCTTTTCCCCTTAAGCTCCTGTACTGTTCTCCCTCTCAGCTGCCTGCTGTTTGCCTTTCTATGAGGTTAACTTTACTTTTCTCTGTCTCTTCTAGCTTTGCGCTCTTCTTACTTATAAGCTCTTCACTGCACTGTTTGTATTCCCCCGTATTAATGAACCAATACGCTGTCGCCCACTTAACTGTTCTGCCTCTGGACGGCTAAGGACTGTTTAATCTAAAATAAACAAATAAATAAAACTTTACTACCTTATTTGCTCCTTGTGCCTGATCGGTGTCTTAACGCAGGCCGCTTACCTGCGCACTACTGAGTTTCCACCTTTTACTGCTTTGAAGTCAGCCGCGGCCTTTTTTTCTTTTCCTTTAAACTAAGGAATCGCTGTTACGACGACGCGGTTATTTATTTACAAATGCCGATATCAGTTACTGCTGCTTTCTACCCTGCCGCCTCGATGCTAATTCAAATACAGATAACAAGAAAAAGAACAAGTACAAATAACTTTTCCAAGCGCACTTCCAAACACCCAGCTACTTTTGCTCTTGTGCGGCGAAAAAAGCAAAAACCCTTCTAAAGGGAAAAAGCTTTAAAATTCCCACACGGTTCCTTAGAGGCAACCAAAACCCAAGTTTTTAAGAGCAAAATGTATTTTTTTAATGTAAATCTCACACCACAGAACAAACCAACACTCTCAACAGACTCTAGCGTTTGCAAAGCACACGTCAGCACAAAGCACACGTGACTCTCAGCTCTGAGCACCCTAAAAGCTTAGGCCTTTATCAGAGACAACACGCAAGAAAAGAGTGCATAACAACTCTGCAGCTTGGGTAGAACTGGGGCTGAGGCAGGTTAACAGAAAAAGTCAGGGGGACGCAGGAACTCGACCAACAACTTTGGGGGTCATGATACCACGATACCCTCCTGTCCATCCCGTCTGAGCAAAAACCCCATGACAAGGTTTGGGTTTAGGGCAAGCTTCAGGGCAAGGTCCTTTTATGTCACCCTCACCCAAATAATAAGAAGAATTCTTGACATTTAAATAGCGTTTTAGTCACTACTCAAAGTGCTTTAGATAGTAAGATGATGTGACGGCAGCCATTTTGGAACAAGTACGCTCACCATACATGAGCTCACATTAGATCAGGGGTCCTCAATCACGGTCCTGGGGGGGCCGCAGTGGCTGCAGGTTTTTGTTCCAATCCAATTGCTTAATAAGGGGTACTTAATGCTCGAGTAACACTTTTGCTTCACTTTAGTGGTCTTGCTCATTAAGATTTTGAACCCTTATTGCTTATTTTACTCTTAAACAGCTGTATTCTTGGTTTTTATTAGCAATAAGATGCAAATGACAAAAGAGACCAGCATTTCTCCATTTAGCTTGTTACCATTTACACCTCTGTGTGTATTTGTCACACACTATTGGGTTTAATTAAATACTTGGAAGGAAATTGAAGGCTCTGCATCGGTCTGTCGTGGTGAAAAAGGAGCTGAGCCGTAAGGCAAAGCTCTCAATTTACCAGTCGATCTACGTTCCTACCCTCACCTATGGTCATGAGCTATGGGTAGTGACCGAAAGAACGAGATCACGAATACAAGCGGCTGAAATGAGTTTCCCCCGCAGGCTGTCTGGGCTTTCCCTTAAAGAGTGGGTGAGAAGCTCAGTCATCCGGGAGGGGCTCAGAGTAGAGCATCGAGAGGAGTCAGATGAGGTGGCTCGGGCATCTGATCAGGATGCCTCCTGGACGCCTACCTGGTGAGGTGTTCCGGACACGTCCAACCGGGAGAAGGCCCCGGGGAAGACCCAGGACACACTGGAGGGACTATGTCTCCCGGCTGGCCTGGGAACGCCTCGGGATTCCCCTGGAAGAGCTGGAAGAAGTTGCTGGGGAGAGGGAAGTCTGGGCTTCTCTGCTTAAGCTGCTACCCCCGCAACCCGACCTCGGATAAGCAGAAGAGGATGGATGGATGGATGGATGGAAATTGAAAAGAGAAAAAGTGAAGGACTGAGAATCATTTATCTGTTTTAGACTTCAAATCATTTGGATGACATCCTTAGAAAGGAGAAGAAAACCTAGGATATGAGAAGGACCTGACATAGCAGAGTTAAAGCACGAACAAGCCATATAATTAAATTACAGTCGACCTCAGTTGTTCATGGATTTTTCCTTAGAACCTAACTAATAATTGTTTGTGGAAACCGCAAATATCCTCCACAATTTTTTTATGACTTTTTTCATGGCAATATATCATTTTTCATGCTTTTTAACGCTTAATTATTAAGAACAATATAATTTACTAATTTTGTGACATAAATATTAATGTAAATTTAGCTGAATTTCCTTATAAAATATAATTTTTTAGTACTGTACACTACAGAGAACACCGTGGAGGAAAACGCGGCTTGGGATGGTGAAATACTGTACCCCTGTTCTCAGTGGCGGGAGGTTTGAAAGTAGCCAATCCAAGAGTGTTATTCATTTCTCCTTGCTGCTGATTGGCTGCTGCCCTGTGACGCATCTCTGGCAGATGCAGCCCAGCATTCCCACATCTTAACAGTTTACGGCGTGTAGCGATCTCGAGCATTTCGCCGAGTATTCTTGCATTTCTCGTTTTGTTCTTCTTAAAGCGTTAAGATGCTGCTGAAATGCCCTGCACTTTCTAAGGCTTCTGGCAATAAACATAAGCATGGGATCCCAATAAGGTTTGAACTCTCAAAGTTAATAATGGCCTTCCCCGTGAACCCTACAGGTCAGCCATTCAGACACATAAAACCCTCCTCGTCACTATGAAGAAACAACGACAACAACTTCCCATCACGATGTTCCTCAAACCTATCAAGAAAAGCCAACAAGAAACCCAAACAGAAGAAGACCCGTCAGAAGATACCAGGGGTTTGATTGTAATAATACATTTTATTCATTGTAGGCACCTTTCTAAACACTCAAGGACACCGAAAAATAGATAAAACACACATTATAAACAAAACTAAAAATACAAAAATTTTAATCAGACAGAGAAATTATAAATTGCTCTGGGGGGGGGAAATGGCCATTAGGGCATTTGGGCAATGCCTGGTGGGCTGCGAACTCTATCTGGTCATGAAATTAATTTTATGTATTGGTTGCTGTTTGACATTCAAATTAATTTTCTAAACTAGTAAACATTATCTGTCCGGTACTGCGATTTCTATAGTCCTATATAATATACCGTATTACGTCATCAAGTTGTTTTAGTTGTCAGTACACAACATTACAGCGATAAATTTGGTCAAAACTGCCTTTTGCCGATTTCTGTTTCGATACCGCTACATTTCGGTTAGCATATACATGACTGCAATTTATTTGATCTCATATGTAGTATTTAAATTCTTCAGCACTAATAATTAGTTTAGATTATGCATTTTATTGTTCTCTGGTCGTCAGCGTGAGCGATAATTAATGGCTTTCAGCTGCGATTATTAGTATGATGAAATAAAGTTATAAAGCGCAGGATAGGAATTGTTCATATTAGGACGGAACATTTATAGTTGATCACGTGAAGTTAATGGTCACATGAGGTTTTCATTATAAGCTCAGTTATCATTTATTCACATTGTAAATGAGCAGCTACCAGCCTACTAGCCTACTGGCACTTGGACATGACGTTGACATTTGACACGTACTCTAATAACGTGTAAGCCGTCTTACTAAATCTTTATCTTTCATTAAATTTTATTTCTAAACATGTCGTCAAATTTTAAGTTGTGTCTAAACATCAGTTTGGCAACAGTTTAGATAGAGTTCATATCATAGGCTCATAGCAAGTAGCGAGCTGCGTACTCATCACAAATTTTAAGAAAATGACAATGACAATGGGCCGAGTGGGTCGACATCGTCGGATGCCCGGGTCGGTTTTGAGACCCAGTCCGCTCCTGGAAGATAAGCCTGAAAAAGAGGCGCCACAGGAGGAGCTGTGCAGTCATTACCTTCATTACACACTTCATCGTACTGCACAGCTAATTCATCATCATCATCATCTTCAATCAATATCATTCATTATTGGTGAGTACCCATACATTTTACTGTATTTTTATTAAATTAAATTATTACTGTATTTAGGGTGGCACAGTGGTAGCGCTGCTGCCTCACAGTTAGGAGACCCGGGTTCACTTCCCAGGTCCTCCCTGCATGGAGTTTGCATGTTCTCCCCGTGTCTGCGTGGGTTTCCTCCCACAGTCCAAAGACATGCAGGGTAGGTGCATTGGCAATCCTAAATTGTGCTTGGTGTGTGTGTGTTTGCCCTGCGGTGGGCTGGCACCCTGCCCGGGGTTTATTCCTGCCTTGCGCCCTGTGTTGGCTGGGATTGGCTCCAACAGACCCCCGTGACCCTGTAGTTAGGATATAGCGGGTTGGATAATGACTGAGTGACTGAATGAGTGACTGTATTTACCCTACTTATATCAAAGAAAAAAACGCTTGCATGAATTACAGTCCATTTAGCATCAACATCAGTAGCACTACGGGAGACATAGCAGTACAGGACTGTACAGTATACGGGTTTATAATGACCACAGAGAGTTAGGACCTCAGTTTCACTGTGTCATTTTTACAGTACAGAGTTCCCATCAGTTCACTGGGGGCCATTGGGATCCACATTTAAACCAGAGGGTAAGCGCCCCCTGCCAGCTTCACCAACAACCCAAGATTTTCCTGGGTGGTCAGGGCCCAGACAGGCTTAGCTTCTTCTGAAGTGCATGTGGTGTGATTGCAAACCCACACTCCTTAAAATGTACACTCATTTAGACTCGCTAGCCTGAATAATGGCATGTCCACATGGAAAGACCCTCCGGCTGAAAATTTAATTGGGGTACAAGAGCTGTGAAGCAGCGGCCCAGTGTTTCAGTTTGGCAAATTCCCGGTGAGAAGGTTAATACATCAGCCGTTCTTATGTATTTAAACTCCTTTTACAGTCTGCCTAATCACAGAGTAATTAAAAAATACAAGCAAATAATGCAATGAATGGAAAGAATTTAACTTCATGTATCTAAGATTTATACTGTGCTAGCAAAATACCCGCGCTTTGCAGCGGCAAAGTACTGCCTTAATATTTTTATTAAGAAGAAAATTAAACCTTTTTAAACTGAGGGAAAATATACCAATAATTATTTGTTAAGGATCTCTTTGTATACCACATTGTGAGTTCGGCCCTCCGGTTGTAATCTGACCAAGCTGTGCGCTGATCTTACTCTTGAGCATGTAACGTACAGTCGGCCATGTGAACAGTAATCTTGTCTCAAATCTCACAGCTTGGATTGCTGCTGTCATAATCGGTTTGAGTTTCATGGTTTGTTTCAATGACGACAGTATTTGTAGGACTTGTGTTGAAGTGACATTCGGCATCTGTCAAGCGTTGTAAGCACACAACCGGTTTCATCGATAACTTCACATCCAGCTTTTGAGAGTTTAAACATTCATAAACATCAAAGTGTCCACTACTGAAATCGTCACCTGTCAGTCTAAGATGTTTAAGAGGCATTGGCGGTTGTCCAAAGGTGTAAAATATTTGGCCATTTCTGTACACTTGAAAATGACAACCGAACAATTCAGCGGCAGCCATCAACTCACATGCAGATCCATAGGTGAAGGGCTTAAGCATTTCACTCTTCTAGTGCTCCTGTGTAGTCTAATTATCTCCTGTACGTCATCAGTCCACACCTTGAACCTGTCCCAGTCATTCAATACATAAGACACAATGTTCCTCCAGATATCAAGAGTGAGCCTGATATGGCCGTGCAATATGTAACACAGAGAATGGAAAAGGCAGGCCATCTCCGGGCATGGAAACCACTCGGTAAGTGACAGTTCTTTGATCGATGGTGATCACCTCGATAGACATGTTAATGGGGGTACGGTTGGAATGATAAAGGAAATGGGTACCTGAACAATGTAAAGTAAGTCTAAAATACCTACACAATAACTATAATCGTAATAAATGAACAATAAAACAGTGGAGAAGCCATGGATTAAATAAAAAGGCTGTAGTTATCAGCAGGGAGACGTGAATCCCGTGGTGAAGCAAGGAAGGGAATGTAGAGACCAGAGCGACGGACGGCCTTATATAGGCAGGCAGCCAACAACGTGGGAGCGTGGGATGGGGACCCAACGCGCTCACACGGTGACCGAGCTGCAGGCTATGGACGTATATATGTACGTAAGTAGGATTCAGTTAGCGTTGGGAACCCGCGTACCAAATTTCTTGAAGATGGGCCCATAAGTAACAAAGAAAAAGTTCAATATGGCGGCCGACAGTGGCATCATACCACCAAAATAAGTACCAAATTTCAGCCTTCTACCTACACGTGAAGTTGGAGAATTAGTGACATTGGAAACTTCAATATGGCGGCCGACAGTGGCATCATACCACTGAAATAAGTATGTACATTGGTTTCAGTTAGCGCAGGGAAGCCACCTACCAAATTTCGTGAAGATGGGGCCATAAATAAGAAAGTTCAACATGGTGAATGTTGTCAACCGTTATGACCGTTACGCGTAGAATTTCGAAATGAAACCTGCTTATCTTTTGTAAGTAAGCTGTAAGGAATGAGCCTGTCAAATTTCAGCCTTCTACCTACACGGGAAGTTGGAGAATTAGTGACGAGTGAGTGAGTGAGTGAGTCAGTGAGTGAGTGAGTGATGAGTGAGTGAGTGAGTGAGTGAGGGCTTTGCCTTTTATTAGTGTAGATTCCTCAGCTTGTGGCCTCCAAATCCATTCTCTAATCAAGGCCACATCACGCTTGGCTTCCACATTGCCGAGCCTGTATCCGACTGAAGCCCGGCTGGAACTTATTATGGTTGTCTTCTACTGTGCTAACACACGCCGGAGTTAACTTCTGGATTAGGGGTCTCCCACCTCCTTGATCCTCCTAAAGACCTCCTTGTCAGCCAGAGGTCTCTTTGTGACCCTAAACTGAAGAGACCTGAAGGAAAGTTAAGACACTTAATTATTTTCCTTTATAGTTTGACTTGGTTTTGATAGATGTAGGCCTTTAACGACCTCCTAGGGCACGGCCATCAGCAGTGTGTCTGTCTGCGGAGAGAGTGTTGACCTCATCAAGAGGTTTACTTACCTCGGCAGCGACATTCATGTCTCTGGTGACTCTTCCTATGAAGTCAGTAGACGGATTGGGTCAGCATGGTGGGGTCATGAGGTCTCTGGAAAGGTGTGTGTGGTACTCCCGATATCTATGCAAAAGGACAAAGGTCCAAGTTTGTCCTGCTGCTTCCTGGTTTGTGAACCATGGCCGCTATCCAGTGACCTGAGATGAAGACTGGACTCCTTCAGTGCTGTGTCTCCTCGGAGAATCCTTGGGCACCGCTGGTTTGACTTTGTGTCGAATGAGGCATATGACCTGCATTGTGAGGGAGCGTCAGTTACGGCACTACGGCCACGTGGCATGATTACCAAGGGTGATCCTAATTGCTGAGGACCCAAGTGGCTGGACCAGGCCAAGGGGATGCACACATAACACCTGGCTGTGAGAGATAGATGGGTGGGACTGGACCGTGTGTCTGACCTGACCAGTTTGACTGAACATGCATTATTATTACGTGCACTATATAAATGTCACCATCTTGACAGTTCTGTGATTGTCACACACTGTCGGGATTGTCACCTCCTTTTTTGCATTTACTGAGCCCTCTACCCCCCAGCCTGACCGGACCTGACCTGACCATGGCACGGAGGAACAAAAACCACAATTAATTGACGGAGATGAGCCGATGCCTGTGTGGTCAATTAGACTTGGCAGCCACACACACCGTTCAAGTAGGAAAAAAAACAAACTGATAACGGACAATCATAACATAAGAAAAAAAACAACAGGCACAGATGACTAACAGGAATTGAGGAAATGTGGGCACACAGGCAGTCAACAAAGCAAAAAACGGGGAAGGTCGAGAACTCACATAATCAAAATGATACGGGGGCATGAAAGACTGAAGGAGTGAGGTAAGAGCGAAGGTCAGGAGCCACTTTCATACAAAAATCGTCAAGCACGAAACGGAGAATAGGAAGCGTGGACAGACATAGATAGGCGGCAAAAAAAATTTCTCTGGAATTTTCTGCCGTGGTTTATTTCCCTTTTGTGTAGCTTTGATCAGTGAGTCGGATACAAGCTGATGCTCATCACTGTCAGAATTTAGAAAATTAAGGGAAACTCCATTGTTTCAGCCTCAACCGGCCTTCATATCTAGCACTTCACTTTCCTTGTATAGTTTCGTTAACTGGAAATATTTGTTTCAACTAACAATCAGATCAATCAGATACTCGACTCTGGACGTGTGTGTGTTCTAACAGGTATTCTGTACATATTGTCACTCAGAGGATCACATTTCAGGCACGTAATACCACCCCGGGGCAAGAAGGGGCACTGTTGCCACCATTGATTATTCCTTCTTTCTACACAATGGAAAACACAGTGGAAACGGACTTCACCCCTTCTGGTCAGAGCGTCATAGAGCCCAGCCGCAATAGGAGGAGACGTCACTTAGTGATCTGGAGCTCCAAGAAAACCCTTAACCTGACTGGGACCCTTTCTCTTTGTTTTGTCAGCCTCATTTCTCTTCTCTGGACTTTCTCCAGGGCTGTTGTGTCCTTTCTGTAATATGAACATCAAAACTGAACACAGGACTCCAGATGATGCCTCACCAGTGTGTTATAAAGCTTGAGCAGAACCTCCTGTGACTTGTACTCCACACGTCAAGGCGCTATATAACCTGACATCCTGTTAGCCTTTCTTAATGGCTTCTGAACACTGTCGGGAAGTTGAAAGTGCTGAGTCGACTATGACTCCTAAGTCCTTCTCATTATGTGGTCTCTCGATTATTAGACCTCCCATTTTGAATTGAAACCTCACATTTTTACTTCCTACATGTAATACTTTACATTTACTGACATTAAACTGTTAACAGGTTCAGCTCCTTCAATCTTTCCTCATAACTCATCCCCTGTAGCCCTGAATCAGCCTTGTCACTCTTCTCTGGACTTTCTCCAGTGCTGTTGTGTCCTTTTTTGTAGACTGGAGACCAAAACTGCACACAGGACTCCAGAAGGGACCTCACCAGTGTTTTTCTAAAGCTTCAGCAGAACATCTTTGGACTTGTACTCCACACGTCAAGGCGCTATATAACCTGACATTCTGTTAGCCTTCTTAATGGATTCTGAACACCGTCTGGCTGATAGTGTCGAGTCCCACTTTGACTCCTAAATCTTTTGATTTCCAGACCTCCCATTGTGTATTTGGACCTCACGTATTTCACTTCCTACATGTAAAACTTTACATTTACTGACATTAAACTGTTAACAGGTTCAACTCCTTCAATCTTCCCTCATAACTCATCCCCTGTAGCCCTGAATCAGCCTCATTGCTCTTCTCTGGACTTTCTCTTGTGCTGTTGTGTCCTTTATATTAAATGAACACCAAAACTGCACACAGGACTCCAGATGAGGCCTCACCAGTGTGTTATAAAACTTGAGCAGAACCTCCTGTGACTTGTAGTCCACACATCAAGGCGCTATATAACCTGACATTCTGTTAGCCTTCTGAACTCTGTCTGGAAGTTGATAGCTTAGAGTCCACCACGACTCCTAAATCCTTCTCTTAAGGTGGACTCTCGATTTTCTGACCACCCATTGTGTATTCAAACCTCACATTTTGACTTCCTACTTGTAATTCTTTACATTTACTGACATTAAATTTCATCTGCCACAAATCTGCCCAAGTCTGTCTGCTATCCAAGTCCTTCTGTGATGATATAACGGATTCCAAATTATCTGCTAATCCACATATCTTGGTATCATCTGCAAACTTAACCAGCTTGTTACTTGTATTGCTATCCAAATCATTTATATATATGAAAAACTAGCTGTGTAAGCCTGTGCTGTAAAAAGCACAGGCTCCTAGAAACTACTGAAATCATCAGAAAAAAAAATTGAAATGTAGAGATATCATGCTGTATTAGGGGCTAAATGACGCGGTCTTTCTTCAGACATTTCGTTTTGCCGACGTGCTCTCCTCACTTGAGTATCCTTGGAGGTGGAGACCTCACCCCGACTCCAACTCTCACTGCCAGGCTGGACAGACAGACGCACACATTTCCACGGTAGCGTATTATAAAAGAAGACTAGGCTGACCCACCTTTTAAGGCGACCAACTTTTAAGTTGACCACTTCTTAAGACAATCCAATATGTAGATCAATTTGATATTTTATACAAACTCATTAATTTGGTTATATTGCATTTGAGCGGTATTACTTTAATACTCGTAGTTTCTGTTATTTTTGTGATGAAATGTAAACTTTTTTTCTATATTGAGGTCGCCCTTTTGAACCCCCCTAATATTTACTACGCGGTGAGGCATTTGTACTCCATCAACATTAATTATTTCCAGAGACATAATTTTGTCTATTTTTCCAGCGCATCGCGCACAAAAGCAAGGGAACGATGGGAGCACCAGAACTCTGCTCACATCATGTCGCTTTGTACCGCAAGCTGCAAGTAGTAAGTCTGTGATAAGCGGAATACCGCTACACTCTACACTCACGGGACAGAAGGACAATCCCGACCGCTTTTATATAGTAAGAAAGAAGAAGAAGATATCGCACAGTCTGGAGTAGAAAATCATCTTTTACCTGGAAAAACTAAACTACAAATCCCATCGTGCATTGCAAAATGGACGGGGCGTGTGTGAAACTCCGCGTCTGCGTAGCACTCACGGGACGGAAGGACAATCCCGATCGCTTTTATATAGAAGGATAATAGTGGACTCAGCACTGACCCCTGCTGGACACCATTCTTATTATCAGCCATTTCTGAGAAGGTTCCTCACTCCATCACCCTCCTATTACACCACACCCTGAACTCCCACTTCCCTCTCACATGGCGCCTTATCAAATGCTTTCTGAAAGTCCTGATCAATAATATCATGAGCTCCACTTTGGTCGTATCCTTTTGTTGCCTCCTCATAGAATTCCAGCACGTTAATTAAACACGACCTCCCTCTTCTGACGCCATGCTGACTGCTCACTAACACTCCTGTCCTTGCCATGTGTTGCTCACTCTTATCCTTAATAATTCCTTCCATTAATTTTCCTGTGAGGCACGTTAAGCTTACTGGCCTGTAGTTGTTTGGATCTACCCTGTCACCCTTTTCATGTCATGGGATGACATTTGCCATTTTCCAGTCCTTCAGAATCTCTCCAGTGTGCAGTGCCTTCCTAAAAATGTGTGTCAAGGGTTTATATCTGCACTCGCTAATACCAAATACTTTTGCCCGTTTCAGCAGTAAGTTTTACATTTTTGTAATGTAAGGATGCCAATATTTTCAGTGACATTTGTGAGCCTGACTCAACATGGCCAAGTGTGTGGACCACAAGGCCGAGCGACAGTTCTGAAGCCGTGACTTAACGTGGGTTGGAACGAAGTGGCTCCGAGTTTTCTGCTTACCATTTTCAGCTCTACTTCTGCCTTTTCCCCCGTGTCTAATTTTAAACGCTTTTTTGGACGTACTCCTTAGTGCTGAAAACTGAAATGGCCGACCCTGCTGGATTGCATGTTCATGATGAAGTTCGAGTTTCTTTTAATATTTTTTGGCGTATCAGGTGCCAGCATCAGACTTCCATACGACTGCCTGCCTGTTTTCGAAACTTTAGTGCCTAAACAAAGGTGGCACACAGTTTCAGTCCAGACGCTCATTCTGTACCCACCCAGAGTGGCCGGACCAGTGCCAAGCCTGGTACACTACAAAACAAAAAAATAGGCAAAAAGAAACCACATGCGTTATATTTGTGAGTTTCTTTCTTGGCAAAGGAGGCCGTTCTTTGATTAGAAGCATGTCCACGTAAATTCCCTTCTTTGCAGGCTTCATTTCCAATTTCCAGGACTTGTCACTTTTATAACACGCAGAACAAACAGGATCCGTGATGATCGTAAACCCCCATTTAACCTGCACAGATTTTTGGATGGAACTGTTATGGTCTGTTTAAAGTTGTCCGGTTTGATATATTCCTTTTGCTCGAGCATGAAAACCTTGGAGAGTCATTTCTGCGTCACTCTATTAATATCCATCCACCTCATCAAGGTTAGGGTTAGCCACAGGAGTGTCGGGTGCATCACAGGGAACATTATTAGCAAAGATGACTCCGATATTTAACAGTTGGCAGCCACGTATGAGGGTGAATCAAAAAGTAAAGGCAACTTGAAAGGTTACGAGGTAACCACGATGGATAGAAGCGGACATAATATAAAACATTCCCAAAGGTTTATGGGTAGCTCAAAACACACACCGTACAGAGCTCTACCGTTAGTCTAGTTGAAGTCAAGGTCAAATGAACATGGACGCCCCGCTGCAGGATTGCACCGTCAATGAGCAATTCACCAGAGTGAGATTTCCGAGGGCATGAAACTCGTTGAAATTCACCAAAAGATGTTGGCTCAGTACAAAAGTGAAAAGCGCAGGACCCAAGGAAAAGTTTATGAATGGGTAGAAAACTTTAAAGCAGAAAGAACAAGAGTACCCGACGAAGCTCAATCTCATTGACCATCAACGTCATGCACACAAGCCCACACTGACATGGCGAATGCCTTCATTCGAGAACACCGACGCATTACGTTGTCCGCTGTTGCGGCACTGTTGGATATCAGCGATGGATCCGCTCACGCTACTGTGCATGATGACTTGGGGTACTGTCAGGTTTGCGCAAGATGGGTACCCAAACAGCTTACTGACCTGCACAAGTTGACATCCTTCAGTGAATTTCAGTAGATGACAATCCCTCTGGCCAAAGAAATCTCACTACAGAACGTTGTTCACAAATTGTACAATCCCATAGAGGGGCATCCATGTTCATTTGACCTTGGCTTCAGTTAGGCTAATGGCTTATATGTCTGAATGGCGTCTCCCTTGCCAAAGTGGTTCGATGCATGCAACCAACCCCTCTAGCATAAATTACAACCATTAAAGATTTGGAGGAAGAAAATTACAATGGCCTATTTTAAGAAAACTGTGTCTTTCTTTTAATTATCCTGACCCTCTGCCGTTCGCATACCAGGAGAAGGTGGGAGCGGAGGATGCCATCATCTATATGCTACACCGATCCCTCTCCCACTTGGACAGAGGCAGTGGTGCTGTTAGAATTATGTTTCTGGACTTCTCTAGCACCTTCAACACCATCCAACCTCTGCTCCTTTATTGACAAGCTGACAGAGATGGGAGTAGACTCACACCTGGTGGCATTGATCGTGGACTATCTTACAGACAGACCTCAGTATGTGCGTCTTGGGAACTGCAGGTCTGACATTGTGGTCAGCAGCACAGGGGACTGGACTTTCTCTGGTCCTGTTCAGCCAACATACATCGGACTTCCAATACAACACGGTGTCCTGCCACATGTAAAAGTTCGCTGGCGACACTGCTATGGTGGGCTGCATCAGGAGTGGGCAGGAGGAGGAGTATAGGAACCTAATCAAGGACTTTATTAAATGGTGCGACTCAAACCACTTACAACTGAACACCAACAAAACCAAGGAGCTGGTGGTGGATTTTAGGAGGCCCAGGCCCCTCATGGACCCCGTGATCATCAGAGGTGACTGTGCAGAGGGTGCAGGCCTATAAATACCTGGGAGTGCAGCTGGATGATAAACTGGACTGGACTGCCAATACTGATGCTCTGTGTAAGAAAGGTCAGAGCCGACTATACTTCCTTAGAAGACTGGCGTCCTTCAACATCTGCAATAAGATGCTGCAGATGTTCTATCAGACGTTGTGGCGAGCGCCCTCTTCTACACGGTGGTGTGCTGGGGAGGCAGCATAAAGAACAGGGACGCCTCACGCCTGAACAAACAGGTGAGGAAGGCAGGCTCTATTGTAGGCACTGAGCTGAACAGTTTGACATCCGTGGCAGAGCGACGGGCGCTGAGCAGACTCCTGTCAGTCATGGAGAATCCACTGCATCCACTGAACAGGATCATCTCCAGACAGAGGAGCAGCTTCAGGGACAGACTGCTGTCACCGTCCTGCTCCTGACAGACTGAGGAGACCCCACACTATGCGACTCTTCAGTTCCACCCGGGGGTAAACGTTAACATTATACAAAGTTATTGTCTGTTATACCTGCATTGTTATCACTCTTTAATTTAATATTGTTTTTATCAGTATGCTGCTGCTAGAGTATGTGAATTTCCCATTGGGATTAATAAAGTATCTATCTATCAACTTAAACCATTTCTAAAAAGACATATTGCATACAATTATAATGATGCAACATATCACAAATGCATTAAAACAAGTGTACGTTGTGCAGTCCTTAAATCTGTTAATTTCTCCTCTGTATTTTTAATCCCCATCATAGGGGCGGAAGCAGTCACCCTCTCTGTGTTGATGGCCAAATCGACTTTTTCAATCGTCCGTGTATCTGATTTTTTTTTTTTTTTCCTATTTAAAGTTGTAAGGAGGCAAATCAAATTCTGGCCGCATTGGCAAAAGGAAGAAATCACCTCTGGACGTGGAGCCCATCTATCACAAGGTAGCCATTTATCATCTTTCATAGCGAGTCGAGGCTCTAAAATAGTCAAAATCTTGAAGGCTTCTGAGTGTTTACTTTGGTTACTGAGTCTAATGAGAGTGGCTCAGGTGCGACTAAGTTATTAATAAGTGACAAGAAACTCTTCGTGGGATCAATACACAGAATGACGGAGTGACACAATGTTAACCCAAAATCAATAACCCGACAACATCCAAAATGATCTCCTTTCTACATAATTTGTTAGTTTGTTTGTTTTATTTTTGAAGGGCCTTCTCTTTATATTACTGAAGTCTAGAGAATGCTCTTATGAATGCCGCCATCTTTTATAGTGGAACTGGAAAGTCATCACAGGTTTTGAATCATCAGTACCGCGTTTATTCTGATGTCATTGTGTTGTGTAGCAGCAGAAAAGAGGAAATGGAGTAGAAGTTGGAAGAATAGAAAAGGAAGAAAGTGGAAGGAGAAGGAGAAGGTTAGGAGCAGGCGCTAATTATAGCGCATCACTACATCCACCACACGACAAACCACCTGGATTGGGACCTAAGGGCAACCGGTGATGAAGATAGAGGACTGAAGATAAATAGGAAGAAGAAGACAGAATATTTGAGGTTTAATGTCGATCAGGAGCCTGAAGGGGGAGCTGTTGGGAAAGAGTGGAGAAATTTAAATATCGAGGATCAGTGCTACCCCAAGTAGGAGAGGCAGACATAATTCACAGAGTGTGGTGTGTATGGAACAATTAGAAGAAGGTGTGAGGAGCATTGAATGCCACCATCTTTTATAGTGGAACTGGAAAGACAAAACATATTTTGTATCATAAGTACTGGGTTTATTCTGATGGTACTGTGTTGTGTAGCAGCAGAAAATAGGAAGTGGAGAGGAAGTTGGAAGAATAGAGAAGGCACTGATTGCAGCACATTGTTGCACCCACCACATGACGAACCACCTAGATTGAGACCTGAGTGTAGCCATGCAATGGGTGATGAAGATAGAGGACTGAAGATAAATAGAAAGAAGAAGAAGAAGACAGAACATCTGAGGTTTAATGATGATCAGAATTGAGAAGTTAGCCTGTAAGGGAAAGAGTGGAGAAGTTTAAATATCGAGGATCAGTGCTACCCCAAGTAGGAGAGGCAGACATAATTCACAGAGTGTGGCGTGTATGGAACAATTGGAAGAAGGTATAAGGAGCATTGAATGCCACCATCTTTTATAGTGGAACTGGAAAGACAAAATAAGTTTTGTATCATCACTACTGCGTTTATTCTGATGGTACTGTGTTGTGTAGCAGCAGAAAATAGGAAGTGGAGAGGAAGTTGGAAGAATAGAGAAGGCGCTGATTACAGCACATTGTTGCACCCACCATATGACGAACCACCCAGATTGAGACCTGAGTGTAGCCATGCAATGGGTGATGACGATAGAGGACTGAAGATAAATAGGAAGAAGAAGAAGACAGAACATCTGAGGTTTAATGATGATCAGAATTGAGAAGTTAGCCTGTAAGGAGAGCTGTTGGGAAAGTGTGGGGAAGTTTAAATATCAAGGATCAGTGGTAGCCCAAGATGGACAATTAGAGGCAGAGAAAAACTACAGAGTGCAGTTTGGATAGAATAATTGGAACAACAACAGCGACAACATTTATTTCTATAGCACATTTTCATACAAAAGGTAAGGTAACTATAAGAAACTAGACCATCAGAGGTACTGTACAACAAAAGTGGGATAGACATCTAAGAAAGTGCAGAAAAGCATGTTGAAGTGGTACGGACATGTGATGTGGAGAGAAAATGAATATGTGGGCAAAAAAGTGAATGGAATGGAAGTCCAGGGGAAGAGAAAGTGAGGAAGAACACACGTGGACATGGATGGTGTCACACACGTGTGCATGGGAGGCAGGCTAAAGGGCCTGAATAAGAGTAATTCCATGCCAGACCAGTGGGTGGCAGACGACACCGGCTCTTTCTTTCACTTCTCTGCAGACCTGTTATGGAAAATTCTGTCTGGACCCAATGACATCACTTCTGGTGCCAGCCCTATTGATGACATCACTTCTGGTCCCGCCCCCAACTACACTACTTCCGGTTCTGGCCCTATTGATGACATCATGTCCTCCGCCGCCATCTTTATACAAGCAAATCAGTTCTACGTTGGACCCAAACCTTTACACATCTGTACAACCAGTTTATCGTTTAGCAGCCAGGAATATTATACAAGTGGCTGCCCCAAACCTTTTTTTGGCTCCTTTATTTGTCTATCCTTGACAATGGATAAAGTAAAAGAAGATCTGAAGAAAAAGGGCTGTAGTGGGGAGGAGGTGCAGCGCCGAGCTGTTTGGAAAGCAGACACACACGTCAACCTCACAGAGAAGTGGGAAAAGATGAAGAAGCAAAAGTAATACTTTGTTATGTTGTACTCTTCTTTAATGTTTTTGAACGTCTTTTGCATTTGATTGGTCAGCATGGCTCCTATTTTGGGTTTTTTTAAAGTTAGAGAGGTTTCCACCCACATCACAAAGGGGTGCACGCTAGATTAACAAGCAATTTCAAATTTGCCAGAGTCCGGCTCTGTGAATGGGTATTGTTCTTTCACTCCACTGGCTCTCTCATTTTTTTTTTTGTCAATACTCTCCGTCTCCATCCAAACCTTTTCATTTTAACTCTTTGAGGGCTGAATATTCTTTCCAAAAAAGTCAGTTTTCTGAAAAGCACACAAAGCAATGGTTCACACATAAATCAACATAAAACATCTGTTGCTACGTGCTGTGGCTGCTGTTGGCGCATGTTTGGCGTCTCTGGCGGCAGTCGCTGCGCAGGGACACCTCGATGGTCAGCAGGAAGGCACGGTGGGCTGGTTGTCTTCGCACAGCAGGTGGGTGGTGGTGGCAGTCACAGTGTGATGCAATATGGTTTGTACCTCCTGTCATCATAAGTGGTGGTCCTCTAAGGGGAATGCTGCTGTATCGCGCATCAGCTACATGAAAGTGTTCAGCACCACAATCAGACGATGCTGGTACTTCACTGTCGTTTTTGATATCCATCTCCAGGTTGGAGTTCGACAAGTCAGAGTCGTATTCAACAAAATTACGTGAAACGTCCATGGAGCATTTTGCTTTGCACAATCGCTTTGGTCTCTCGGCAGATGTCAGTGCCATTTTAGAAGTTGTTTACTCTCTGCTACTCTCGCACGTGTAGGTATTCGAGGTTAAATCAGCAAAGCTATGTAAGTCTCCTTCTAGCAAAGAGAGTCAAATTAAAATGTAAGGACGAGTTTTGTTGCAGTTTACAGCTGATTACCGTCCTCTACCCCTGAATTCTGACAAAAGTCGACATCAGCCCTGAAAGAGTTAAAATGTCTCAAATCTGTTTAATCCCATTTAGGGCTACAGGAGGAATGGAACCTACGCAGGCAATATTGGAATTGACTCTGAATGAGGTGCCAGTCCATCACAGGGCCCACTTGTGTACACACGGTAAAGTTTGAAGTCCCAATTGCCCAATGGTGTAATCTTGGGAAAGCCAGAGGACCCAAACAAAATCCCACCTAAAGATGGGGAGCGTGTGCAAAGTTTCCAGAGACGATAATCAGGCACGGGATTCCTATCCAAGACACTAGAACCATGAGGTCTCACCACAAAAACAGATGGATGGATGAACAGTAAAGACTCCAACATCCACCTTTGTATTGCATCTGGCCACTTCTGGCGTTGAGAATCAATATTGTTTCATGAGTGAGTTTAACAATGACCCAAGCTGAAGAAATACCTTCCAGAAATCTTACTTTGACTAATCATTGTGTTTTCCAGGAACCAATTACTAATAGTTTTAATCAGCGTACTCTTCAATGATTAAGAGCTCAGCCACATGGAAAGCCAGAAGGCACAGGCGCATGCCAGAGATGAGAAACTGTGAAATTTAATCTCCGTCAGTCCATCTGTTTTCAAACCTGTTCAGTCCAGTTTAGGGTGGTGAGGCAGTGGAGCAAAATATGGGATTCCAATCCTCATCCATCCATCCATTATCCAAACCGCTATATCCAAACTACAGGGTCACGGGGGTCTACTGGAACCCAATCCCAGCCAACACAGGGTGCAAGGCAGGAAACAAACCCCGGGCAGAGCGCCAGCCCACCGCAGGACATATAGATATGTCTACACAAATATTTACACCAAGGGGAAATTTGAAAGCAGTGAGTTGACAGGAAAACAGGAGTCCAGGAAGGAAACATATGTGAGCAGAGAGCGATGGGTGATAAGGAAGTGACCATAATGGAGTAGGAGCAAGGACCAAGGTGGCACCATATGGTGGGTGAATTTGATGAGCTAGCATTGCAACGGCAAGTGGTGGATTCAGAAAGTATTCAGACCCCTTCACTCTTGTCACATTTTCCTACGTTGCAGCCTTAGGTTCAAATCACTTAAATTCATTTTTTCTCCACCATCAAGCACCACTCAAATTCTTCAGATGGACAAAGAATGAAATGGATTTTAGAAATTTCTTTGCAAATTTTATATACATTTTATAAGTACAATGCCGAAGCCCCTTGGGCAGAGATTCCAGCCTGGAGTCTTCCTGGCTCCGCCGTCACATGTTTCCCACACCTGGATTTGTGGATTTTCTGCCATCCTTTTCCACAGATCTTCTCAAGTTCTCTCAGGTTGGATGTTAGACTGTCGATGGACTGCTAATTTCAGGTCTCTCCAGAGAAATTTGATTGTCTTCATGTTCAGAGGCGTGTATACAAAAGAAACAAGTCGGTGACAAAAAGAACCGTTGTCAAAAAGATGTCAAAATAAAATCGAACCATAAAAACAGAATGTCGGAGCCAAACAAATGTAAAATACACAACAACATGTTTATATTGTGCAAGCTTGTTGGGCTGTGAAGCTTGTTCTTGTCAAAATGCTGTTATTGTCAGGTCAGGTCAGGTCAGGTTGGGGAACACACACTGGTACAATGTGTTGTCGCACTCACCTCACCTGACGAAACACCTCGGGATCCTGGTTGGCAACCCCTCAGGCAGACACGCGGTCCAGCCGCCCCCCCTCCAGAAATGACCTTCAATCTGCTCCAGCCAGGTATTATGTGAGTGTCCCCTTGGCCTGATGTAGTTGCTTGAGTCCTCAACAATGAGGATCCTGTGAGCCAGATCACCCTCGGGTAATCGCGCCACTTGGCCGTAGTGCCGTAACTGGCGCTCCTTCACAGTGCAGGTCATGTGCCTCATTAGGAACTCCATGAGCAACACAAAGTCAAACCAGCGGCACCCAAGGACCCTTTGAAGAGACACAGCACTGAAGGAGTCCAGTCTTCATCTCAGGTCAGTGGATAGCGGCCATGTCTCACAAACAGGAAGCAGCAAGACTCTAATGACTTGGACCTTCATCCTTTTACAGAGATATCGGGAGCACCACACACCCCTTTCCAGTGACCTCGTGACCCACCTCATGCTCTCCCAATCCTTCTACTGACTTCATAGGACATAAATGTCACTGCCAAGGTAAGTAAACCTCTCTTCCGCCAGAGCTCTTCATTAATCAAAAAACAAAACAGATTTTATACTCAGCCAGTCTTGGAATAACTTAATTTATTTCCAAGGTGTACTCACTTGAAACACCAACCTCGTCTCATTTAAGAGGACTACCATCAATACCTAGACAGTGTTGTGCAATGGAATCACAAACCTGGTGGAAAGGGTAGGGGGCATCCTAAAAGTCCCTTGGACCTTCATCCTTTTGCAGATATCAGGAGTGCCACACACCCCTTTCCAGCGACCTCAAGACCCCCCCCATGCTCTCCCAATCCATCTGCTGACTTCATAGGAAGAGTCACCAGAGACATAAGGTAAGTAAACCTCTCGACGAGGTCGACACTCTCTCTCCGCAGACAGACACACTGCTGACGGCCGTGCCTTAAGGTCTCCTCTTGCGATAAATAAGCACAGTTTCCCCATCTTACAATAAGACAAGTTTATACCTCACAGTCTGAATTAGTGTAAGTAATCCTAATTTGGGGTAGAGGTAGAGCTACATAATAAACAAGAACAGGTGAAATATTAAAATGTGGGCTTTAATTGAAATGTTTAAAGTCTAAAAATTCTCGATTGTAGAAGAAATGTGTCATTTTTCACCCTCTAACAATACAATACAATACAATTTATTTTTGTACAGTACCACAAAATCACACAAGAAGTTCCGCAATGGGCTTTAACTGGCCTTGCCTTTTGACAACACCCCAGCCTTGACTCTTGTGACAGATCTTGAATCCTCATATCAAATGCCAGACAACAGATAAAAGTCCAAATAATGGATCTATTATAATAATACAGTGCACAAAGCACCCTCCACTCCACAATACTCATAAATCACTAATCACTAACCTCCGCACTCAGACGCGTTGTTCCCTTCCTCCCAACTCAGCTCAACTCGCCGGGGTTTCCCATAATCCTTTATAGTCCTTGACCCGGAAGTGCTTCTATCCTTCAGTCCATGTGATTTCCCAGCACTTCCGGGTCAGATGAAAATTCCTTCTTCTCTTTAGCCCGAAAGTATGTAATCTTCTCTGTCCCTGTGACTGGGAATTACTTTCGGGCTATATGGACGATATAAGTCTTGGAGCCTCCTTGCAGTGTCCCCTGGAAGCCCCCATGCTATCCAGCAGGGCTGTGTTTTAAAACTCCAAGGTCCATGAGACCCTGCTGGAATTCGGGGCACCTCCATGTTGCAGGGAGGGCTCCATCTGGCAGCTTGGAGGTATTGGCTGGGATAAATGGTCGGCCATATGCCAAACTCTCTAAGAAGACAAAGAAAAACTCCCAGAAAAAACGCTTATAGGGAAAAAATGGAAGAAACCTTGGGCAGTTCAAAGAGAGACCCCTTTCCAGGTAGGTTGGTGTTTTATCTTGGTAGAGTAATATATAAATTGCTTTACTTTCCCCTATTGTATTATTAATAGGTAGCCTTAGAATGCCTAATCTCATAGACTTACTACTGTATATAACTTATCCCCACCTTCCCTTCTATATCTATAACCTCAGGTAATTAGATGTAGTAAAAAGACAAACAGGAGTTAAGTTACACATAAAATAATGTATTACTGATAATATTCATAAATAATAACAAAATGCAAAGTACATTTGAATATTGGCAACCATACAACCTGATAAAATGGTGATGTGTAGCTCAGGTGGCACACAGACTTGTAGTTACTTAAAATGTCTCTAGTTAAGGCATCATTGGTGCTCAGCTTTCTTCAAAACAGGCCTCAAGCCTGTCTCAATATGGCTGAAGCTGTGCTGTTCATTGTGCTGTTCTTGTCAGTTCATGGTGTGATGGTCTTCATCAGTTGTTAACAAGAGAAAGATACTTCTGCATCATCACAGGATAGCAAGAGAAATGTTTCTTTCAGCATATGTTGGTAAGTAAGAGAGAATGTGGTTGAGCAAGCAAATTCATAGGTTTTCTGTCCAACCCCTACAGCCAATAGGACCTCATGATACTTAAAGGCCTCTGAGACAAGCCAATTCCAAACAGCCACATCTCAGACCAATGGGGGAAAATAGTACATCTTAACACCTGCAACCCTCAGTAGACCATATGTTAACCAACCCGGCTTTGTGTGGGGGATGAGAGAAAGACTTTAGCAAAGAAACACTTGCCAAACTGGTTTAAGGCACATACCCCAAATCCATCCATCCATCCATCCATTTTCCAACCCGCTGAATCCGAATACAGGGTCACGGGGGTCTGCTGGAGCCAATCCCAGCCAACACAGGGCACAAGGCAGGAACCAATCCTGGGCAGGTTGCCAACCCACCGCAGGACACACACAAACACACCCACACACCAAGGCCAATTTAGAATCGCCAGTCCACCTAACCTGCATGTCTTTGGATTGTGGGAGGAAACCGGAAGGCGCCCGGAGGAAACCCACGCAGACACGGGGAGAACATGCAAACTCCACGCAGGGAGGACCCGGGAAGCGAACCCGGGTCTCCTAACTGCGAGGCAGCAGCGATACCACTGCACCACCGTGCCGCCCTATACCCCAAATCCTGTCGTAAAATTAGTCGTAAACGGGGGGGCAAACACGAATGCCTCTCACCAAAGTAACAGTAAATTACATTGCCTGAATTATAAGTAAAGACATACAAAACATAACATACAAAAAATCTTACATCACAACAGTTGGGAGTGCAGTGGGTGTCAAAAAGAAGGGGGTCAATACAATAGAATAGACGGAACAGAACACATACAGTATAAAAAACTTTTAGAAGTACGGAGCAGAATTTAACAGTAGATGATATCACACAATAGGATTTGGATTTGTTTAGAGTCCTAGAGACCTCAGCCATCAAGCTGCCTCCCCCATTTGGCCCTTCCACAGCTGAGTCAGTGCTGTGCCAGCCAATCCGATGAAAGGACCCCTTTCCCCTCTTTAACAGAGCTCCATAGGGGGCTGGACCCCTAGAAAAGGATCAATAATCGAAAATAACAGAATATTCATAATTGCTAACCTTGAAATAGTCTAAAACGATACGCCACACTTGTATGTTTGAAATGTATCATTATAAACCTTCTGGGAGTGGTGGCTCTTGGAGGGCTTGGACCACCGGTAAAGAATCAAATATTAACTGGTATCATGTTTCGTGATCATCAGCTGGAAAACAGCAGAAAATTACACTCCACATGCCTATATTTTTTCAAAGTTTTGTAAAAAGGAGCAAACTTTGAGCCTTAGCAATACATTTGGGGTTGCACCTCTGGGGTCAGTTGATGTTGCGCGTACAACTTCATGTCCTTCTGATCATTATAACAGAAGACACCTGTTGGTTTACTCTTTACCATAACGGTGTCATTTCCTAAACAAAAATTCTAAAATGGCCAAAGCATTAGGGTTTTTGGGTCTGCAGAGCCAAAATGCTGAACATTTTGCATAACTAGATGTCTGGACGAGTCAAACGGTGTATCGTATGTGGGGGTTTTCTTGTACCGGTGAGTCAGGAGGCGCCAGACATAAAAAAAGAAAGACGTAATTTCAAAGTGTTCAGAAGTAATTGTTAGGAACCCAAAAAGGTTGCAGTTAAAAAGTGGAGAACACAGAGGGACAGATTATCTGCTTCGTATGACAGAATGGGTGACAGGTCATTCATTCCCTTACATGTCCGAAAACAAATCTTTAAAAGTGCCCATATCTGATTGGCTTATCAAAAAGGAAAAATCCAGAAGTGGAACTTATTCCAGCAGTTGCCTAGAGTCGGGATGGCATGGGAACAGACAGATGGCCGACATTCATCACATTGATATCTGCTTATTCTAAACTGACCTTTCTTAGGAAAGCTAAATATACACCCCTCTCCAAGAAATCAGCCTTTACTTAAAGAGGAAACTGTTAGAAGATGCCAGCAAAATTACATTTGAGCTCAGGCCTGGAAGTCCATTATGGGTCTGCTTTGATGTTCACGAGACTGGCAGGATTAACCAGACCCCTGAACTTGTCCCCAGTGTGACTGTGCCAGCCGTGATGGACTCCTGTCTCCTCTAGGAGTGGCTTTATTTTTGGCACTCACTACAGCTGACCAAGGTGACAAGAACTACAGAAGTGGGCAACACCAGGAACAATAACAATACATTTTCTTTTTATATCACCTTTCCTAAGCTCATGCATGAAAAGGAAAAACATTAGATTGTAAAATGTGTCTTTCTTCAATGGGTTTCCTTCTTTAAAGTCAAATAATTAGGCTGGTAATTCAAAGGTCTTGCCCATTTTAAAGCAGTTTTTTATTTTTTTTATGTGGTACTTGTGCACACCAAATTGCTCAAATCCCATCTGGGTAACTTACTTCAGTCTCTTCAACAAACAACTTCTACTTGCTCTGGCACCTGACCACACAGTGGCATCACCCAATGCAGCATCTGCTCTACAGATGTTACCTTCATTCTGCTGTACATTAGGCCACAATCAAATTCCAGGATGTGGGTATAAATGATTAGAGTGCCCAGGGCAAGGCTGGGTACCTACATTTTAAACCCTTAGTGAACTCTTGAATTGAAGAGTGGCAGTTTTGTTTCCTGTTGCTACCTAGGCCTTTAATAGACAGACAGAGAGAGTAGTGGGCAAGATTAATAATGTAGATAGATTAACAAGAAAGGCACTATATATTAGATAGATAGATAGATAGATAGATAGATAGATAGATAGATAGATAGATAGATAGATAGATAGATAGATAGATAGATAGATAGATAGATAGATAGATAGATAGATAGATAGAAATGAAAGGCACTATATAATAGATAGATAGATAGATCTTATATAGTGCACTTCACTATACAATCAGTTATTACAATATATAGCACCTTTCATATCTATCTATTTAAGAAACGCTTGGGTCGCTGCTTGATGAGGTGTGGGTGAGGCCAGCAGGAGCCGCTTACCCTGTGGTCTGAATATGGATCCCAATGCTCAGTTCAATGATTGAGACACTGTATTGTAAAAATGGTGCCGTCCTTTGGATGAGACATAAAACTGAAGTCCTGACTCTCTGTGGTCATAAGAGATCCCTGAGCATCCTTTGTAAAGAGTAGGGGTTATCCCGAGGTCCTAACTAAATTGCCTGATATGGCCTGGTCATTCTGGCCCCCTAATCATCCCCTGTTAATAACTGTCTCTCTCTCTCTCTCTCACCACTTCACCACCTAACAGCTAATGTGTACTGGCACAAAAATGGCAGCAATCACATCATCCAGGTGGATGCTGCACATAAGTGATGATTGAAGTGGCTCCCCACTCACTATGTAAAGAACTTTGAATTGTGAGAAAAGTGTAAAAAATTATTATTATGATACATAGATAGATCTGTGTTGGGCTGAAGCCCTGCCCGGGGTTTGTTTCCTGCCTTGCTCCCTGTGTTGCCTGGGATTGGCTCCAGCAGACCCCTGTGACCCTGTAGTTAGGATATAGCAGGTTGGATAATGGATGGATGAATGGCTGGATGGATTAAAGGCACTTCATGATAGATAGATAGATAGATAGATAGATAGATAGATAGATAGATAGATAGATAGATAGATAGATAGATAGATAGATAGATAGATAGATAGAGATACTGAATTTGTCCCAAATCTCAAGAAGAGATTTTATGAAACATTTCATGAAACAAGATGTATAAGCTTTGAACAGAACTTCTCTTTAACAAGAACTTTTCTAAGTTTTGCTATTTATTTTTTTTTCTTTTTTTGTGTGAACTGTTTTACTGTGAATTTAAACTTTAAAAAGTTATTTTGTCTGAGGGATCATTTCAACACGTCAGGCTTTTGCTGAATCCCATTTACAAGCTGGAGCTGCAGAATTTTGGTAATTTTAGGTAAACGCAGCTACACTAGCTGTTCAAATTTAAGCAAATAAAATACATAATTAGTTAAATAATAAGGCTAAACAACAATCTACTATACGATAAAATGCTACGGTCTGTGTTTGTGTCCGTTACCTTGGAACAATCCGATTGGTCAGTTTGGCTTTGGTGATGCGATTGAAAGAGGAAGAGTGAGAGAGTGAGACCCACGAGGAGGATTAATGGCATAGGAGGCAGGCTGAGAGAGTTGCCTTCAAAGATCACAAGTATAAAATCGGACAGGAGATGAGCAGACAGAGTCTGAGGAGCAGGTGAGGATATCGAGGACAGGAGCTGAAGGCATTTATTGGGCAAGAGATATCAACTATTTAAAAATGGATTCTATTACATGTCTATTAACATGGCTAGTATATATATATTTTTTAAATTAATTTTATTAATATCAAATAACATTCCATACAAGCAAGTCAAGTTTAACAAAACTAGGTTTGAAGCAAATCGACCCCCACCCATGAGAAAGAGAGCTAGGCCAGCAGAGTAAAACTTTAATAATAGTACAAATATGTAAATAAATAGTAATAATAATAATAATAATAATAATAATAATCAAAGACTGTGGTGGGTTGGCACCCTGCCCAGGATTGGTTCCTGCTCTTGTGCCCTGTGCTGGCTGGGATTGGCCCCAGCAGACCCCCGTGACCCTGTGTTCGGATTCAGCGGGTTGGAAAATAGATGGATGGTTGGATGGATAATCAAAGACTCCAAACTGAACAAAAACAGACATAAGAAGATAATTTTAGCATAGCCAGAGTCTGGCTTACACTTGACATAAAGATAAAGGAGAGTAGGTGAGTGTGCCCCAAACTAGTTATGGCATCCTGTCCACGTTTGGTGCCTGCCTAGTGCTGCCAGGAGAACCTTCAAGTTTATTTTTTAATAAATGGAGTGATAACTGTGCATTAACAAGGAAGACATGAAAGCAGAGGAAACAGCTGGGACCTTCTCCTGTTACAGAATGAAGATGTCCAGTTCAGCACAACACGTTTGTCCCCATGGCTATGTGTTTCCTGAGCCCACTCTACAGAGGATCTGTCCTCACCCACTTAAAGCCCTCTTCTCACGGCCTTCCCGCTGGATGCTTTGAATGGTGATATTCTGCACTGCCTACTCTAATGTGTCCGTCACGCCGAGAACCTTATTGTGAAAGTGGGTACCCTCTGCCAGGTGACATTTTCAATCTGACTTTAGCCAGCCATGACACACTGCTAAAAAGAATGGCTCTAAAATGGCACTTTACAGGGTAGTGTGGCTCAGAAGTGCTTCGTTTTGCCAGTCCACAACAATACATTGGGAGTGTTCATATTTTATTGTTATACAACATTGAACCACATTGAATTGAATTTGGCTTTGTGTCCCCGATCAACAAAGACTGTTTAGGTCCATGCAAAGTAGTCTAAATTAATAACAAATATAAAACACAAGGGGTGGCACGGTGGCGCAGTGGGTAGCGCTGCTTCCTCGCAGTAAGGAGACCTGGGTTTGCTTCCCGGGTCCTCCCTGCGTGGAGTTTGCATGTTCTCCCCGTGTCTGTGTGAGTTTCCTCCCACAGTCCAAAGACATGCAGGTGAGGTGTATTGGCGATCCTAAATTGTCACCAGTGTGTATTTGGTGTGTGTGTGTGCCCTGTGGTGGGCTGGCACCCTGCCCAGGATTTGTTCCTGCCTTGTGCCCTGTGTTGGCTGGGATTGGCTCCCCATGACCCTGTGTTAGGATATGGCAGGATAGATAATGGATGGATGGATGGATATAAGACACAAAATACTGGGTGGCACACGAAAAACCAAACCATCTCTGACTCCAAAGTCGACGTACGTTTCTTAGCTCATACACGGAACGAAAGATATGCAATACGAAAATCCAATTGCAATTATATGAAGGAGTCACGTGCAATAAAATTCAAGTTTTTCCTTATCGTCGTCCTTCAGTTCTTGGACACAAGTCATTCTGTCCGGCTTCATTTGTAGTGAGTGCAACACACGCTGACGAGACCTGCGCCAAACATTCGCTTGTTGTGCCAATTTACGTGTCGCTTTCCTAGGGCTTCTGGCCATCCGTTCCTGTATATCTGCTATGACCGCAGGTGTACGAACAGACGGGGTCCGATTCTTTTTGCAGTTTGCATACTGACCCAGTCTTACGCCACTTCTTCATAAACTTGTAAATACTGCTCTTTGCTGGTAGGTTTACGCCTGGAAACTTCTGTGCGAAAATGTCCCGTGTTTCCTTAAAAGAACCGGTAGACACATACGCCTTTTAAAAGATAGCCCGGCCACAGATCGACACGATACCAGATGTCCACAACACACGGTTTATTTACACTATTTACACTATCCGGTTTTACCGCCTCACAGACGACTACTCAGTCCTTTCCTCTTTTCGGCCGCCTCCATTCCCTTCTCGCAAGCTCCGTCTTCCTCCTCCCGACTCCGGCTCCTGGAATGGAGTGAGGCAGCCCCTTTTATAGCGTTCTGGATGTGCTCCAGGTGCTCTAAGATGGTCTTCTGGCAGCACTTCCTGGTGTGGGGGAAGTGCTGTCCTCCAGGGCTCGGGAACCATCCAGGAGCCATATCCGTGGCCCCTGATGGAATCCCGGGGTGCTGCCCTCTTGTGCCCAGGGGAGATATTGCCCCTCTCCCGGTCTTTCCCTGCTCCAGGTGTCCCAGTGGGGCAAGATCCCTGGTCGCCTGCATTCCAATCCTCTGTTGCAGAGAATACATCTTCTGGATCTCTTTCACGCACGACTGTACTCTCTGGCTCACAGCTTCCTTACTAATGCACAGTTGGGGCTGCTGACCCCGTCGCGACAATGAGGCTCTGCGATCGCGACGGCACCCGCCTGTGTAATAGCTCGAGCCAGCCGGTTGGAGATGGTACGGTTTTTCATGAGCCACCCTGTAATTGATCTCATCCCTTTAATACGACACCTCTAAATCATCACTATGGGCAGAGAGTTGGTTTTACATGTTACAGAATTAGCTTAATGGAGACCACCTATCTGGAGTTTCTAAAGATTTGCAGTCTAAATGCTCCTGAAAGTTGCAGATGACATCCTTATGGGCAGGAGCTCAGAACTGAACACACTCAAAATGGCTGACCAAACTCCCGAAAGGGGCGGGTCCAGAAGGGCGGATTAAGGAAGGGATGTCGTTGGCGGAACAGCTGTCAATGTTCTGGTCAGCGGTGGGAGGAAGAGAGAAGACACTAAGACACAGTGCTGACCCCTTGTTCAGCGAGTAATTACTATCACCGGAGCCCTTAAGCTGCCCCCTCCCATGTAATGCACTCCTCTCAGGACCACCCAAAAAAGACATCAATCGATTGTAACGAGTTCAGAGTGGAGCTGCTAGAATCTTAACTAGGAAAAGAAAATCCGAGCACATCACCCCAGTCTTAGCGTCACTACATTGGTTACCTGTGTCATTTAGAACTGACTTTAAAATCCTGCTTATAGTTTACAAAGCCTTAAATAATCTGCGCTCCATCTTATATTTCGGAATGTCTTACATCTTACACTCCAAATCGTAACCTTAGATCAGGGGTTCTCGACATCGGTCCTGGGGGCCCACTGTGGCTGCAGGTTTTTGTTCCAACCAGCTTCTGCTTCTATTTGGAAACCTGGCCTACTGTAATTAAGGGAACTGTTATTTGACAGATTCTGTGTTGTGGGAAAAATGTAGAAATTAGAACACCAAGTTTGGTAAAAAAATATATATTTAAAATGCAGTTATATACCAACCAGTTACAGTATATATGGGAACAATGTATTTGTTTTCTTTTTAGTAATATTTTCACCTTGATTTTCATTCTGTTTTTGCAGGGTGTTCTAATTGTTTAATTCAGTGGTTCTCAACCTGTGAGGCGGGCCCCCCTAGGGGGGCACGAGGTAACAAAAAGGGGGGCGCGAAGAAATCAAGAATCGAAAATATGAAAAATACATCTATTGAAACCAAAACAAACGAACTTAAATTACACTCTGATACTAGAAAAATAAATATAGAGTTAGATAAATGTTAGTAAGTATAATAAAATATGTATCTATGATATATCATTAATTAAAAAAGAACAAATTGGTATTAGTGGGCTCCTTTCAAAAAAACGTTAGGGGGGGGGGCGATTAAAACTGCTATGAAAACTCGGGTCGCAAATACTTAAAGGTTAAGAAATGCTGGTTTGATTAATTCATTATTTTCTAATTAGTGGGTCTAATGCTGAAGTAGTTGCAGCCTTTCATGATTCAGCCTGGCTGTCTGCTCTGCTGGTTGTCATTATTAAGATCCAATGAAGGGAGCCAACTGCACAGAGAAAAGGGCAAAATACAATCGAAGCAACAAAAAGGAGATAAGCATTTAAATCTATAGCAAAAACAGAAATATTCCTAAATGTCTTTAACATGTAAAACATGCTGCGTTGCTTTCTTAATGTACAATGTGGAATAAGAGAAGCGAAAAAAAAAATCCCAGCTAATTAAATGAGATCCGTGTTATCAGGTGTTGCCACTGATTAGCAATCTGGTTGGAACAAAAACCTGCAGTCACAGGGGGTCCCCAGGACCGACGTTGAGAACCCCTGCCTTAGATATTCTAAAGAGTTAGAATTCTAAGAGCTAAACTTAAAAGAAGTGGTGAGGCGGGGAGCCTTCTGCTGTTAGGCACCTAAAATCTGGAATACCTTGCCAATAGGAATTTGCCAGGCTGATACGGTGGAGCACTTTAAAAAAACTGCTGAGAACCTTCAACACCATCCAACCTCTGCTTCTTAGGGACAAGCTGACAGAGATGGCAGTAGACTCACACCTGGTGGCATGGATCATGGACTATCTTACAGACAGACCTCAGTATGTGCGTCTCGGGAACTGCAGGTCTGACATTGTGGTCAGCAGCACAGGAGCGCCGTAGGGGACTAGACTTTCTCCAGTCCTGTTCAGCCAACATACATCAGACTTCCAATACAACTCAGAGTCCTGCCACGTGTAAAAGTTCACTGACGACACTGCTATGGTGGGCTGCATCAGGAGTGGGCAGGAGGAGGAGTATAGAAACCTAAGCAAGGACTTTGTTAAATGGTGCGACTCAAACCACCTACAACTGAACACCAGCAAAACCAAGGAGCTGGTGGTGGATTTTAGGAGGCCCAGGCCCCTCATGGACCCCGTGATCATCAGAGGTGACTGTGCAGAGGGTGCAGACCTATAAATACCTGGGAGTGCAGCTGGATGACAAATTGGACTGGACTGCCAATACTGATGCTCTGTGTAAGAGAGATCAGAGCCGACTATACTTCATTAGAAGACTGGCGTCCTTCAACATCTGCAATTTGATGCTGCAGATGTTGTACCAGACGGTTGTGGCGAGCGCCCACTTCTACGCAGTGGTGTGCTGGGGAGGCAGCATAAAGAAGAAGGACGTCTCACGCCTGGACAAACTTGTTAGGAAGGCAGGCTCTGTTGTAGGAATAAAGCTGGACAGTTTAACATCTGTGGCAGAGCGACGGGCATTAAGCAGACTCCTGTCAATCATGGAGAATCCACTGCATGCACTGAACAGGATCATCTCCAGGCAGAGGAGCAGCTTCAGCGACAGACTGCTGTCACCGTCCTGCTCCTGACAGACTGAGGAGACGCCACATTGTGCGACTCTTCAGTTCCACACGGGGGAGTAAATGCTAACATTATTAGCGGGATTATTATTATTAGTCTGTTTTTACCTGCATTTTTATCACTCTTTAACTTAATATTGTTTTTTGTATCAGTATACTGCTGATGGATTATGTGAATTTCCCCTTGGGATTAATAAAGTATCTATCTATCTATCATATAGTGCCTTTCATATCTATCTATCTATCTATCTATCTAACTTCATTTTAATCTAATCCTGATGCTCTGCATATTCAATTAATTATCATGATTTTTCATGGTGGCTCCATAATCCTTACTAACCCCTACTTTCTCTTCTGTTCTTTTTCCCGTTTTCTGGGGTGGCGATCTGTGCCACCACCACCACCTAATCATTTGATCCATTGATGGATTAAAGGCCAGAAGTCCACCTGACCGTCATCATCAAGTTCTTCCATGTGAACCCTGAATACCATGAGCACTGATTGAGGTCATTGATGTTAGTTAGAATGTCTAGAGGGGGCTGGGTGGTCTCGTGGCCTCGGAACCCCTGCAGATTTTATTTTTTTTCTCCAGCCGTCTGGAGTGTTTTTTGCTTTTTTCTGTCCTCCCTGGCCATTGGACCTTACTTTTATTCTATGTTAATTAGTGTTCCCTTATTCTAATTTTTATTTATTTTGTCTTTTTTTCTCTTTCTTCATCATGTAAAGCACTTTGAGCTCCATCATTTGTATGAAAATGTGCTATAGAAATAAATGTTGTTGTTTTTGTGTGTGACGCCATCAAGACAACAACCCCAAGTGTAAAAGCCAAAGCTGCACAGGAATGGCTTCAAAAGCAACAACGTCAATGACCTGGAGCAGCCGAGTCAAAGTCCAGACCTCAATCCGACTGAGAATGTGTGGCAGGACTTGACAAAGACCCCCCTGTGCAACCCGACCAAAGGAGTTTTGAAAATAAGAATGGGGAAAAATGGAGAGAAAGACCTGCACTCAGAGAGAGTACTGAGCTGAAGGAGAGGAACTCTTAAGTGATCAATTCATTTGTGTTTTACACTTGGAATTCATTTAGAGGACTTTGCGGAGATCTCTTTTCACTTCGACTTTAAAGAGTCTTTTTTTTTTTTGCTGATCCGTGTCAACAAAAGGCAAATTCAACAGGCTGCGATTCAATGGTGCATTTTTACAACAACTGTACGTAACGGACGGACGGCTCGGATCACCGCACTTGTATTCAGTCTCTTAATCTCATTGCGATGCAAACCACAGAATGGGAGCTCTCGTCACTGGGAATGTTTCGGCTTTTGGGGACACCCTTCATTTTGGAGTCGTGTGGCATTAACGTTATTTCCCCATGAGCAGAGGAGAAAGTAAATCCTATAAAAGTCAGCCACCAACGCTGTGCCAAGACACCAACGGGTAAAACAGAATGAAAATAATCGTCATGCCCTTTTTGAAGGAAACAACTGAAACCAGGCGACCCCTTAAAATCCCTTAGAAGGACCCCCACCCCTCCACCCATCACTTTGTCACCCTAGAGCTCTAAATTCTCATGCAATCTTTCTAAACGAATAAAGGAGTGACATAAGTGGTTTGCCCCAGAATGAAAGCAGGTGTTAACGTGGCATTTGCAGAGGGCAAAGCTTCTTTTCCAGTGACTTTTCCCGGGACGTGCTAATGCAGCAGAAAATCTATGCAGGAGGCTCTTTTGTTGCACTGCAATAGTAATCTGCCTAAACGGTGAGCCGTAAACGTTGCTGGGTGTTAATGTAACCCGACCCACATTGAGAGCTATGGAAAGGGTGTTACCGTGGACCTCCACGGAGAAGTAACCATGGCTCGCAGAAGAAAGGTTGTGAGAAACTTTCTGCTTCGCATTCATGGCCTGGAGTGCCTGCAATCGCCACTCCCTGTGCCGCCCCACCATTCTGCAGCACACATCACTTTATGAGGCAAAATTTATCTCAGCACGTTGAGGACTTCCATTCTATAAAAAAAATAATATTAATGGATACACATGTCCAGTCTAATGAAGAGAAAACGCACAAACAAATAAGTCAGGCACCACCGGAGCCACGAGAGGTGTTAACTCGCTAGTTTAACAGGACATATTGTCACATGTGAGAGCCTGGGGATCACCTTCCTGGCTCTGTCGAGGTAAGTCGTACCACCTTGGGGCAACAGGGGGTGCTGTCACTAACACAGAACACCTATCGCCCATCTCTGAGTTCACCCCGCCCCCCTTGCTGATGGGAAGATGGCGTCTCATTCTGGAACCCCTGCCAATGGATTCAGAGCTCCCAAAGACGAGGCCCTATTTCCTTTTGTGGAGTGATAGTTGACGGGCAACTTAGATTCGTTTTTTGGGGTGACTTTATTCTCTTTTTTTTCTCATTTCTGAGGCTAGGTGCCTGCAGATTAAATTGTAAGTTACTAGGAGGGTCTGCCCCCTGCTCGCTTCGCTCGCCCACCACCGGGTTTGGTTAACCGGATATAAAATTTTAAGAGATTGTTATTTTCATGGGAACTGTTACATTATTTTCACTTTTACTTTAAAACTTTAGTAAAAACAATATTTGGAATTAACTTTTCTTCACTGTGGTGGGCTGGTGCCCTGCCCAAGGTTTGTTTCCTGCCTTGTGCCCGGTGTTGGCTGGGATTGGCTCCAGCAGACCCCCGTGGCCTTGTAGTTAGGATATAGCAGGTTGGATAATGGATGGGTGGAACGTTTCTTCAAGATCGCATCGAATTTTGACTCCGTGTTTGGACTTACATTGTGACAATGCAATATATATCTGCCTGTGAGTGAATACAATACAACACAATGCAATTTATTTTTGTAAAGTAGCCCAAAATCACACAAGAAGTGCCGCAATGGGCATTAACAGGGCCTGCCTTTTGACAGCCCCCCAGCCTTGACTCTCTAAGAAGACAAAGAAAAACTCCCAGAAAAAACCCTTGTAGGGAAAAAATGGAAGAAACCTTGGGAAAGGCAGTTCAAAGAGAGACCCCTTTCAAGGTAGGTTGGGCGTGTAGCGGGTGTCAAAAAGAAGCGGGTCAATACAATACAATGCACAGAACAGAACAAATCCTCAATACATCCATCCATCCATCCATTTTCTAACCTGCTGAATCCGAACACAGGGTCACGGGGTCTGCTGGAGCCAATCCCAGCCAACAAAGGGCACAAGGCAGGAACCAATCCTGGGCAGGGTGCCAACCCACCACAGGACACACACAAACACACCCACACACCAAGCACACACTAGAGCCAATTCAGAATCGCCAATCCACCTAACCTGCATGTCTTTGGATTGTGGGAGGAAACCGGAGTGCCCGGAGGAAACCCACGCAGACACGGGAGAACATGCAAACTCCACGCAGGGAGGACCCGGAAGCGAACCCGGGTCTCCTAACTGCGAGGCAGCAGCGCTACCACTGCGCCACCGTGCCGCCCCATCCTCAATACAGTATAAAAATAAAAAAATTACAAGTACAGAGCAGAATTTAACAGTAGATGATATCACATAATAGGATTTGGATTTGTTCAGGATCCCGGAGACCTCGACCATCAAGCTGCCTCCCCCAATTGGCCATTCCACAGCTGAAATAGCACTGAGTCAGCCAGTCCGATGACAGGACCCCTCTACCCCACGATTCCTGCGATCCTCCATCAGAGATGACTTTACCTTAGACAGGGAGAACAACTTGGCAGGTGGGCCGTGGCACCAAGTGCCACATTTGAGTACCAAGAAGAGAAACAGAACAGGTGAGGGTGAGTAACAAATTTTAACTATCATGTTACTTATGTTTGAGTGTTAATGACTAACAACAGAGATGCAGTCGGTACAGTTAATCAGCAGCTCTAGTCAGGGTGTGCTAAACTGAAGTCGTGAGTCTTCAGCCTGAGACTGAAGGGGCATCTCTTATAGTAGCAGGTGGACCACCCCACAGTTTAGGGGGTCCTGTAACTAAAAGCTCGACCTCCCACTGTTATTTTATTAATCCTCAAAATCATAAGCAGACCGACATCTTGAGATCTTAATGTGCACTCTGGTTTGTAAGTCATGATTAGTTCAGACAAGTAAGCCGGACGTCGGCCATTTAATGCTTTATATGTTAAAAAGAGGATTTTGAAATCTGCCCTAAACTTAACCGGGAGCCAGTGTAAGGATTTAAGAACTGGAGTTATGTGTTATCGTTTCTTTCTCGCTAATAAATAAAATTACTTTCTCTTCCTTCTTCGCTTGCCGATGACGTGTCACCTAGAACATATAAAATTATTGTCCTGATAAAATTTATAAGAGCTGAGAGCGCAGGGTGTGTCTGACAAAAGCATTCGCACGACTGAGGTTAGATGACCGTGGTCTTTTTGAAAATAGTTGTAAGTAGGGCGTGACTGGAAAGAATCTCATGTTAAAAGTCTCCATCTCACGGGACTTCATACTGTGGCAACATTTTTGGAATCTTTTAATTCTCACTGGCAACATGAATTAGATGATCTACAAGTCTCTAAATCCAAACGATATATTCTATGTCTTTTCGCTGTTCCATTATTTCACCGAGTAATAATTTCCATTTGTTTGCGCTAATGCGATCTTTCCTATTCTTTTTTTTGAGACTTTCGAACTTTCATCCTTCCATTATCTCTAACCTTCTACTTTGTCGTCTACTCTTTGTCCTTTATTTCCAGCCTCGTATAAGTGTCTCTCTGGGAACATCGTGTCTAGTCTTCTTCCAAGATTTCTTTTACAATAGAGAGATATACATACAAGTACAGCAGAGCCCTGACAGTTCTGAGGTACTAAAAGTACAAAACTACAGTGCCAACATGATAGACCTGAGGTGCCTACTGAATCCTAGGCTGTACATGAATGGTTTTCAGGTGAGGTGGGAAGGATGGAGGTGGCCATGCACTGGGGGTTTTGAGTTCAGTAGGATGAAATCTGCAGGGTCAAAGCTGTTCCTGAGCTTGCTGGTGTTGGCACATGGGCTTATGTCCCAACTCTCAGTAGACAAAAGAGTAAGCAGACCATGGCTGGAGTGACAGGGATCCCAGATTCTCTATATTCTTCTCTCTTTTCTCTCTCCCTCCAGGTGAGTTTTGTCCATCTTCTACCTCGAATAGATGAAGATTCTTTTCTTTTAGACCTTCAAGTGCCAGGACATAGCCTGTTGGAAGCATTTCCAGGTCAAGCTGAAGTTCTCGAAAGCAGGGATCACAAATCCCCATAGCACTCCATGGCAGTACCCAGGGAACCCAATAGGACTGGTCCATAGCATTATAATTCCCAGCATTCTCTCCAGATGTCCACTGGGATGCCAAGATCCAGAGGTGCTGCCATCTAGCATACCAAAGGGAGACCATAGCCCGTTGTCCTTCTATTGTACTGGCCTACAGGTTGTGTAACTGCCTTTGCTCCACACCCACCAGGATATCAACACACTCTTCATAGTATTGGCATCATAGAGAACATCATATGCTCCATGGACATGTAATGGACCAGCACCCATCCTACACAGGGCATAATTCCATTGGTGCTGTCCATCAAACAAGGCACCCATGATGCCCTGGACAGTTTTCACCACCTGCTGCAGAGATGTCCAGTCTAAGCATGTGTAGCTACCAAGCCAAGCTCTAATAACATTGGTCAGAATGCTCTCGATGGTGCAATGGTAGATGTCCACTAGAATCTGATGAGACAGAAATAAATACGCTTCCATGCCTTCTTGATCGGGTCTTGAGGGACCCATGAAAGACCCTCAGGACATTCTGAATGCCTTTCTTCTTACCACTCTTTGATTTTCATATCCCATGGAGTCCAAAAGAGGTCCCTTAAGACACAACCCTATTGTCTGCATAGAAGCCATAAGTCCTAAATGGCAGGTTACTCACTCACTCACTCATGGCAGGCCAAGTTAGAGAAGCAGATGAACTAAACATTCAAAATTTAGTGAGGTGACAGGAAACTGGATTCCCCACAAAAATCCCAAGTGAGCACAGAGAGAATATTCAGACTCCACTTAGGAAGAGAGCTTAAGGGGACATGCACTCATGTTCAGTGAGCCGTAAGACAACATCATAAAAGAAAATCATTGTTTCTCTTATTCTTTACTTGCAAGCTGTGTTAAATACGAACAACCGAGCCAAAGAAATACAAGCAAGAGATGATAGAACGGAGACATCCTCTCTTGACAATTCCTGCTGTCAGCACCTCACAAATTATTCTTAGCAGTTGGGATACACAGGGAAGCTCCACAGGCCGATAAATGACACTTTCTCAGCCTTACATGCTGAATGTTCAGTCAAGGTTGGCTGATTGAACTCTTGTTGCAATCAACCTGTAACTCTGTTAGGCAATTTATTTCCACTTTCCCAGTCGTATGCCAAAAATTACGATCCATGTATCCCAGATTGATCCAATTGTCTTTTGCAACACAGATGTTGCATACTTTGTTATTTTTTTTTTTGCCCCAGGGTCATAAGTGAAACGTTTCTAGCTTTTTACGATGCTGAGAAGGTGGCAATTCAAGAAGGAAAAAAAAAAAAAAAAAAAGCTAAGAGGAAAGTGTTAAAAGCAGATGTTGAAATTCATCATAATCTATCGGTGAGGCAAAATAGCAATTTGTACGTCTACTGTGTCCTGAAACATAAATCTTGCAGACAAGCCATAAAGTCTCTCCTGTATCTTGTAAGTAGACAAGGTAAATTATAATCCCTTATTTCTGTATTAAGGTTCTGTTTCCAAATATCCTCCAAAGGAAAGGCACCGTGGGTTTTCCGTTTGTCACCTCTCATGTTTCACTTTAATCTGCGTCTTCTAGTATTGGGCTGGCAAGTGACATTCTTATGGTGACAAGTGTGGCATAGTTACATTGAACTAAAGTTAATAAGTGAATGCAATCTAGAAAGCAGACAAAAATCTAAAACACAGCAATTAATTAACAGTTGTGGCAAAAGGCGCTATATAGGCGTCGACCCGCCACAGACTGACAGTGGAGGCATGTATAAAAATAAGCAGAAAGATTTTATTTTTTTCTTCAGCCATGGGGCACGTCTTCTCCATGTCCCACAAACCCTATACAGTCCCCAAAACACACACACAAAAAAAAAACCACCCAAAACAACACTCTTCTTCCTCCATTACTCCTCCCAGGCAGCTTCATCCTCCTCCTCCTGACTCTGGCGCCTACAGTAGTGGCTGCAGGCTCCTCTTATAGCACCCCCGGAAGTGCTCCAGGTGCTCGTTGGCCTACTTCCGGTGTGGCTGCAGTCCAGCCCACATGGGCTCGTTAAACCGTGCAGCTCCCCCTGGTGGTGGCAACGGAGCCCAAAAGGGATGAGCTCCAGTGTTCCACCATTGTGGCCCCGATGCAACCCAGCGGGGCTGCCACCAAGTGTTCCGGAGGATGTAGTGTGCATCCCATGGCTGCTCCCCTGGATCGAGTGTCAAAGGGCCGTCCGCCACACAGTATACAAAGACCATCCTTACATCATTTTTTTGTACATTCTTCATGGTGGTTATTTTTTATATGAAGATGATCACAGAGCCAATACTAACCCTTGTGAACCTTGTCTACAGCTCTCACCGAGTCATATGACACACTATGGATGTAGTTCCACAGGTGTGCCATGTTCATTTCATCCCCAGCAATTTGTTATTAAAAAATATACCAAAAATAATTTAAAATTATTTTGTTATGATCATTTATTCGCTCAAAACGTATAGGGTCACTAGTGACCCTGAATGCGGTAAAGGGTCAGTATTTTTTCCTGTGCATTTTAAATGCTGTGTTTGCAAACAGCACTCTAACAAAACCTGCTTTTCAGGATTCCTTGGCATCTCTATATGTTCATTACAGGGAGACTTGGACAGCATTTGTGCTTAGGGAGATTTGTGGCAGATTAAATTTAATGTAAGTAAATTTAACGTAGGACAGACATATGTTAGATTTGAATACACAATGGGAGGTCTGAAAATTGAAAGTACACCTTATGGGAAGGATTAAGGAGTCATAGTGGACTCTACGCTATCAACTTCCTGTCAGTGTTCAGAAGCCATTCAGCCATTGTATACTATACTAGCCATGTGCGCCTAACTACGTTGCGCATGTTAAAGTTGTCTGTGAAGGGCTACCTGTTTAAACGCAGCTGCCAGTCGTGAACTGGGCCCTTCGTCGCACAGCATTATGATTTTTTATAAGGGAAACAAAATTACAAAAGAAAACCCTTGGATATTGATTCGACAGGAACAGCCTACTCTGAATCACTGTCCGAATCGTAATTATGTGGTGGTGTAGGAGCATTTCTGCTTCTGTCCGTTCACAGTCCGTCTCATTTTCACGATGCTGTCGTTTCCTCTCACAATGTCTTCTCAACCTTTCTCCAATCTCGCAGGTTGCTTTGTGGCAATCCAAAGAGTGAGGCAATATACACGGAGCAATGGTTATAACAGGGGGACACATAGGTATCCAGGCTCTTTAAAGCATAAATAGGGATCACTTCACTGACATGTGAGCAAGCCACGGTACAACTGTGAGACGCCCAGCACTCGCCGGCTACAACGTAACAATAATAATTTCCGGAACGTGCTGTTACGTTGTCATTCATTTTACCCACTGTCTTTCTTTCATTTATATGTTACGTAGGCACGTACCTTTTATCTTTGGCAATCTCATTCTCTACCCAGCGTAACGCTGTCCACCACCCCTTTCGTTATTCCAGCACATTGCTGACATCCGTGAGTAACAAACAACGTACTAAACTGGAAGGTGGTCTACGCATGCGTGGAATTCGCGGACAAACAAAGATCAAGATCTAAATGAAGATCTCTTTAGTTAATTTAAAGCACAACAATTTGTTTAGTTTGAATGTCTGTGTTTTGAGGTGTGACTGGCGTACTACAGTCTTCAGTAGTATAAGCCTGAGGAGATTCTTAATGCAATGCCTATGTTTTAGCTGTCTCTCTACTGCCATCTAGTGCTTCTTCTAATTCATTCACGGACAAACAAAGATCAAGATCCAAATGAAGATTATATAGAGAGATGGTTATATAGCGCCTTGACGTGTAGAGTGCAAGTCCTAGGAGGTTATGCTGAAGCTTTACAACACACTGGTGATACCTCATCTGGAGTCCTGTGTGCAGTTTTGGTATCCAGGACACAAAAAGGACATTGCATAGGAGATCAACTAGGATGATTCCAGGGTTCCAGGGGATGATTCCCGAGGAAAGGTTAAAACAGCTGAGCCTTTACAGTTTAAGCAAATGGAGGTTATGAGGAGACCTGATTGAAGTGTTTAAAATTATGAAGGGAATTAAGTCCAGTGGGTCGAGGTAGGTTAGGAGCAGGCACTGATACAGTGCATTGCCGTACCCACCACACAACAAACCAACTCAGGATCCAGATTAGGACCCGAGTGCAGCCATGTTCAGATGGAGTGGAACAGTGGGAGGTTATTTTATGGTGGCTGGAGTGCCAGTTCTGCAGGTTGGAGGGCCTACACGCAGATATGGATGCAGATTAATGTCATACCCAAAACGGAGCAATTGCAGGTTAAGGGCCTTGCTCGAGGGCCCAACAGAGCAGAGACCCCTGTGGAATTTTACGGGATTCGAACCGGCAACGTTCCGATTGCCAGTGCAGATCCCTAGCCTCAGAGCCACCACTCCACCCAGTGGATCGAGATTGGGACTTTAAAGTGAGTTTATCAAGAACACTATGACACCCCTAGAAACTTGTTAAGGATAAATTTCAGAGAAATGTTAGGACGTTTCTGTACACACAGCGACCCACAGACACAGAGAATAAGTGACCAAGTAGAATGGTAGACAGTAGAACTTTAGGGACCTTCAAAACTCAACTTGATGTTATTTTGGGAGAATCAAGAGGACAGGACCGGCGAGGTTTCTTGGGCCGAATGGCCTGCTCTCGTCCAGATTGTTCTAATGTTTTAATGAAGCAGATTATTTTGAAGATGGCAGTAGTCAGTAACACACAGGTACACACAGAATTTTTGCAACAGGTTTGTTCATATTTTTTTTTCATATTTAAAAATTCCAAGCCCTAACTCTGCATCACCACGTTATTGTAATAATGTACGTCGATCTGCTAGGCACTACATAAGAAAATGCAGAAGACGCACTTGCTTGAGCTTTTGTTTGGATTCTTAGAAGCTGCGGGGTTCAATTGCCTTTAAAAGACTTCAAAAAACAACTGGATTCACATCAGGAGAACTGCAGTGCCATAAAGAAGAATGTCCGTTCTTGTTGTTTTTTCCAATCGAGTGCTGATTGCAGCTTCAGCCCCGTGTTTTAATTGGTCTTCCAGTTAGTCAAGCTGGCAGGATTAGAATTAATCAAGCCTGCGCTGAAATTAGCCATGTGACATTTAGGAAGAGGAGACAGATTACGTCAACCATGGGGTCATGTGTGCTATATTAAAATTGAAAAGAGCTTACTTTGTGCAGTTGGGATCATTCAAGTCCAATATATACAAAGCTCTCCGCACCACCTCAGTGCGTTCTTGTATCAGCTTACTGCAGCGTGGCAGATAATATAAACCTCGACTAACTTAGCCGTTTTAATGACCACATTTTGAAAGGGCAGAGCGCAAGTAACACCAATGCATTTCAGGGGCATTCCTCGTTAAAAGGGTCGGTTTACAAGTTGCTCATTCTAGTGAAGAGAAATGCATTTGTCATTCTGCCATCGGCTTCTCATCTACTTAACGTTTCAATACTCGTATTTTTAAAATGAAAGGTGTTACAAAAATAAGTCCTGTAAACGAGAATAGAAAAATATACAAGGTGTGTGGTGGATTCAAACAGAGTCAGCACTTTGTGGCAGGCACGTTCTCCTCCAGGGCACATGCTGTATGCAGATTCTAGCAGTGATTACTGCCCTGCAGAGTGATGAGAAACAACTCGTGATTGTCACGTGTTCCTCCCCTGGCTGGGGTTCAAAGTCTTGCTCCGTGTCCTTTTTGTTCATCTTTATCCCATTTATGCCATTCTGCATTATTCTTGTTCTAAAGAAGGAAGACATCTCTTCACTTAATGACTACACTGACGTATTACATCATGTAGACCATTGAGATGCTGGTCCTGGACTGTAGGAGTCCTCTTGTGGTAGACCACCTGGGCCCAATGCAGTTTGCCTATTGGAGTGGAGGATGCAATGATCTCTCTGCTCTACAAGATGTCTCTTGATTCCCAAGTGCCTTCAATAGCATCCAGCCGTCCCTGTTAAGGGGTCACCTCAGAGATATGTAGGTGGATGAGCCTGTGGAGTCCTGGACTATCTGTCGGGCAGACTGCAGTTTGTGAGAATCAAGGACTAAGGACTGGACCACTACAAGGAACAGGCCGGAGTCTCTTCAGTCTGCACATCTCACTATAAATATAACAGCAGGTCAGGTGACTTGCAGACATTCTCAGATGATTCTACACTTATTGGGTGTATTGATGAAGGAGATGAGACAAGGGAGAGGAGTCGGGGGGACGTTGAGAATTATCTGCAACTTAACAGCAACACCAAAGGAACTGCTTATTGACTTTCACCACACCAAAGAGTCTCTGTGCTCGGCCACTGTTCAGGGAGTGAAAGCAGAGGTGGTCCACTCCTACAAGTACTTGGTGGTCCACATCAATGACAGGCTGGACTGGTCTCAGAACACAGAGGAACTAAAGAAGAAAGGGCAGAGCAGACTCTTTTGTCTTAGAAGTCTGTGTTTCTTTAATGAGGGAAGTGACATCCTTCACATCTGCTATATCTCTGTGATGGCCAGTGTGGTGTGATGGACTGGTAACATCACTTCAAGAGAGGCCCACCGAATTATCAAAATAATTAATATGGCACGCTCAGTTTTGGGACACCCCCTGGACTCCTTGGAAGTCGCAGCAAAGGAGAGAATGAAGACAAAACTGCGTGCCATTATGAACAACGATGCACATCCTGTCTCTGACTCACCAACACTGAGAACTTTCAGCCAACTTATCGTTCATTAAAAGTGTGTCAAGAAGCATAATGCCTGGGACTGTGACAGCTACGTCAAAAGTTTTCTTTCTTTTTAATTTTCTTCCTATTTAGTCTTTCTGGTGTGTGTCCAGACCACACTGTGTGTGCGTATATTGTAATAGGATGGCAGGCATGTGCTGGTGTACAAGTTCTTACCTGACTGGGAGACCACCATACTGAATGGTCGAACAGAAAGACAAACTGTTCTTCTGCCTTTGCCAAGAGGTTGCAGGAGGTGCCATCCTCAGAGTGAAGATGTTGGCATCCCAGAAGGGATGAAGCTAAGATCCTTACCAGGCTGGGAGGCCAGTGTAATGGAGGAACAGGCAGAGACAATCTCCGTGGCTCCCCCAATATAATAGATAACAGCATCCTTGGGTTAGGATTACCACATGGACACCCAAAGGGCATGCTGGGATCTGTAGTCCAATGGGGCACCCTTGTTGTGTTCCACGAGAGCCACGGGTCGGCTGCTAAGATTAGTTGTCCCTTCCTTCAGGGACTTTCGTTTGACCTGGAAGTGCTTCCAGCGGACTATTCCCTAGCACCGGAAGTACTCCGAGGCCACAGAGAAAAGAAGCCAGTCGATATCATCTGAGCGAGTAGTATGCGGGTGGAAGAGGGCAAAGCTCAGCTGGAGGAGTAGAGGACAAGAAAGAAATGTGGCTATACAAATGGCTTTGAAATCGAATAAAACAATTAAACAATAATTTAACTGAATTGTGTCTGGGGTGCCCCCTATAGAACACAACATATTTATTTATTTAAAGAGATTCCCTAAAAAGCCAAATTTCCCCCTGGAGACAAATCAAGTTCCGTCCCATTTATGCTAATGTTGCTTTTGTTGGAGTTGTGCATTGTTCTTTGATTTTGATCTTGTCTTTAAGCTGCCCAAGTGTTTTGTGGGTGGTCCCCCAAGAGGCACTGCCAGGTTACTGCCCTCCGCCCTATAAATCCGGAGGGACTTTCACAGTTCCTGACATTTGTCACACATGCACGTCAGAGGGTCATCTTCCAGGTTGGTATCATTCATGGGGTTAAGCGTATTACTGGCTTTCATTTTCAGTCTGCATTGTTTGTTTAGTAAGTGAATTGACTTTCCATAATTGCAATTGTATTCCACATATAGGACTTTTATTTGACATTAACACTGGTAAATACGTTGTTTTGAAGATGCATGTATCTATTAAGGAACGTGGAATCATGAGGAAATCAAAGATACAATACAGCCATATTATGTATTATTTGAGCAGCGGCTATTAATTACATTAAATATATGACTGATTCTGTAACAAAAAAATTATTAATAAGTATTTTTTTTTTTGTTATTTACTGACCAAAAGTTAGATTAAGCTAACTTTGAGGATGTTGTGGTCTGAAGAGTCACATGAAGCTGACACAGGGCTACTGTTCTTGCATATAAAGCAGAATATTTTGCTTTGTTTGGGACATGAGGTTGTCATGGTAATGGATTGCTACCAATTTTGTAAGCGGTGGGATTTTGGGAAAACTTTTGCATTAAAAATCTCTACAATTGGCTGGAGGTTCACTCCCGGAAAAGGCATCTGGCATATCGTGACACGTTCACACATCACTTTGGATCCAAGCTTGGGCGTTAGTTTGACATTTCTTCGGCTAAACTTTATTAATCTGATTGGGGAAATTCAGATGCATACAGCAGCGGACACATAAAAGACAAGGATACAGACTCACAGGACAAATAATACAGCGAATCCACCAATCAATCAATAAACCAATAAAAATAAACTTAACGAGAACATTGGGTGGAAACATTGGTAGGCAAGAAAAAAGACCCCAGAGGTGCAATGTGGTGCAAAGAGCCTGTGGCTGAAATTGTTCCTGGAGGGGATTTTTCCAAATGGCATCCAATTTTGCCATCATTCTCTCTTTCACAAACGCTTCCAGTGTGCCCAGGGTTCACCCCATAATGGCACAGGCTTTCTCGATACGTTTGTTCTGCCATTTTGCTTCTTTTGAGCTCGGGTGGCTTCCACAAGAAACCAACGTGTAGAGCACCACACTGGCTACTATGGACTGGTGGAACATTTCCAGCAGTTTGCTGCATACATCTAAAGACCTAAGAGTCTCCTTAGCATGTCTAGTCTGCTTTGGCCCTACTTGTCCAGCTCTTACTGTGTTGTCAAACCAGTCCAATTTGTTGTTCCTGTGAACCCCCAGGTACTTGTAGCTCTGCACCACTGGATGGTGACTGGTCTCAGAGGCTCCTTGGCACGATGGAAGTCCACCACCAACTCTTATGAGCCTCAGAGGCTCCTTGGCACGATGGAAGTCCACAACCAACTCTTATGAGTCTCAGAAGCTCCTTGGCACGATGGAAGTCCACCACCAACTCTTATGAGTCTCAGAGGCTCCTTGGCACGATGGAGGTCCACCACCAGCTCTCATGAGTCTCAGAGGCTCCTTGGCACGATGGAAGTCCACCACCAGCTCTCATAAGTCTCAGAGGCTCTTTGGCATGCTGGAAGTCTACCACAAGCTCTTCTATCTTGCTGATGTGGAGTTTCAGGTGGTTGTCCCTGCACCACGCGACAAAGTCCTTCACAGCCTTCCTGTACTCGAATTCGTCTCCATTTTTAATGGAGTCTGTGATGGACGAGTTACCTGAAAATGTCTGTAGATGGCAAGCGCTGGTATTGTGTTGGATGTCCATTGTGTGGAGGATGAACAGGAAGAGGCACAGGACAGTTCCCCGAGGTGCTCCATTATTATGTTGTATGTTAATTCGGTTCTGATGTGGGTTTCCACTAAAAAGCTATAAGAACTTTATGATAGGCTCCAGCTTATAGGGCTCCTGCTGTATGTGTGTGTATTTCTCATCACAGAGTTTCTTAGCCCCTCCAGTACTACAGGAAGTTATTCCCTTTAACACTTTACACATACGTCAACATTTAGACATCCATTTTTTGTTAGACAGCTAAATCAGGGACGCTTTAAACTTTTCACATAATAGATTTCAGATACATGACGCCTGATTCATATGTCAAGCTGGACAGAAGTGAAGTGTATCCTGGGAAAGATGCTGACCCCTTAAAATGTCTGTTTGCAACTCCATAGAAAATGAAATTGAGGTTCTGCGATAACCTTCCAGTGTTTTGAGAAACTGTAAAAGTGTACACTGCTTTGCTAGCGGACTTCAATCCAGGTGTGTGTGCTTATTTTGGATGAGAAGAGGGGAGAAAGAGCGGACGGGAGAGAGGTTGCCTTTTGTTTTTTTGTTTTTTTTCAATACGAGTATCAGTTAAATTTTTAGCTTTAGTTCAGTTTGTTGTAAGAATGATGTGTTTGTATCATTTGCTGCCTTTTTGGAACTTGGAGAAGGACCACATTCATTTAAATGGTGCAGGTTATCTGCTTAGCTGCTGGACACTTGCACAGGAGCTCTGTCTCCAGCAAGAAATCTTTTGTTTTTCACTTTTTCGATTATGGATACATAATAAAGAATCTAAAGAAATGAACCATCTGGGACTGAATGAAGACTGCATGAACCAATCCAGGTTGTTTAATTCTTTATAATGTTGATATTGGCCGATATGTAAATACATACAGTCATGAGCCAACTTACAGCTTCATTTGGGACCCACTATTTGGCTGTAGGTCGGTCACAACGTTTACAGGTCTCTGTGGGTCTGGTGAGGGTCACTGGTAAGCATACTTTAACCACTGGTACATAGTGGCACAAACCCTAACCCTAACTGTGTCTCACCATCCACATGCCAAGTCATTTCTCAACCACTGGGCTACAACACTGGTGGGTCACAGGTTGCCATTGTTGGTTTGAAAGTGAGTCGCCTAAGCCAGTGTTTCTCAACCATTGGGTCACAGGTTGCCGTTATTGGTTTGCGAGTGGGTCGTGATGATTCACCTAAGCGATCGGCAGTGCCATGAGGTATGTTTCCTAGTTTCTAAGTGAAGTATTTTCACCAATGGGGGAGTCTCAATTGAGCTTCTTTCACCAAAGGGGGCAGTTTGAAATTGCTGCAAGAGGGTCATCAATATAGTCATATGAAAAAGTTTGGGAACCCCTCTAAATTCTTTGGATTTTTGTTTATCATTGGCTGAGCTTTAAAGTAGCAACTTCCTTTTAATATCTGACATGCCTTATGGAAACAGTAGAATTCCAGCAGTGACATTAAGTTTACTGGACTAACAGAAAATATGCAATATGCATCATAACAAAATTAGACAGGTGCATAAATGTGGGCACCCAACAGAGATATGACATCAATACTTAGTTGAGCCTCCTTCTGCTCCTTTGAGCCTCTAGACGCTGTCCTCCTATAGCCTTTGATGAGTGTCTGGATTCTGGATGGACGTATTGTTGTCCATTCTTCATACAAAATCTCTCCAGTTCAGTTCAATTTGATGGCTGCCAAGCCTGGACAACCTGCTTCAAATCATCCCATAAATGTTCGATGATATTCAAGTCATGGGACTGTGACGGCCATTCCAGAACATTGTACTTCTCCCTCTGCATGAATGCCTTTGTAGATTTCAAACTGTGTTTTGGGTCATTTTCTTGTTGGAATATCCAACCCTGCGTAACTTCAACTTTGTGACTGATGTTTGAACATTATCCTGAAGAATTTGTTGATATTCGGTTGAATTCATCGACCTCGACTTTAACAAGGGCCCCAGTCCCTGAACTAGCCACACAGCCCCACAGCATGATGGAACCTCCACCAAGTTTGACAGGAGGCAGCAGGTGTTTTTCTTGGAATGTGCTGTTCTTCTTGCGCCATGCAAAGCCCTTTTTGTTCTGACCAAATAACTCCATTTTTGTCTCATCAGTCCAAAGCACTTTGTTCCAAAATGAATCTGGCTTGTCTAAATGAGCATTGGCATACAACAAGCGACTCTGTTTGTGACGTGAGTGCAGAAAGGGCTTCTTTCTCATCACCCTGCCATACAGATGTTCTTTGTGCAAATGCTGAATTGTAGAATGATGTACAGATACACCATCTGCAGCGAGATGTTCTTGCAGGTCTTTGGAGGTGATCTGTGGGTTGTCTGTAACCATTCTCACAATCCTGCTCATATGCCGCTCCTGTATTTTTCTTGGCCTGCCAGACCTGCTGGGTTGGTTTAACAGCAACTGTGCCTGTGGCCTTCCATTTCCTGATTCCATTCCTTACAGTTGAAACTGACAGTTTAAACCTCTGAGATGGCTTTTTGTAGCCTTCCCCTAAACCAGGAGACTCAACAATCTTTGTTTTCAGATCTTTTGAGAGTTGCTTTGAGGATCCCATGCTGTCTGTCACTCTTCAGAGGAGAGTCAAAGGAAGGAAGCACAACTTGCAATTGACCACCTTAAATACCTTGTACCACTCATGATTGGACACTCCTGTCTATGAAGTTCAAGGCTTAACAAGCTCATCCAACCAAGTAATCAGCATTGAGCAGTGACAGGCATTCAAATCAGCACAATGACAAGGGGACCCACATTTGTGCACAGCCGGTTTTTCACATTTGATTTAATTTCATATGACTAAATACTGCGTCACTAAAAATCTTTGTTCAGAAAACACCGCAGTACTCCTAGGAAATGAAAGACGTACCCCTGTTATCTTTTTGGTTTGAAGGAGAGTCCATTATTATGCAGGCTGAGAGGGGTTCCCATACTTTTTCATGTGAGTGTATAAATATAAAAAGCTAAAACTGGGTCACTGAACCATAAAGATGGAGAAACTCTGGTGTAAGGGAAGGTGGTACTGGCCGAATTCATAAGATTTAATCATGTGGAGCAGCATCGATCACAGCAGACCTTGATAGGCCATCCAAGAAACAGAAAACATACGAGACATGAGGTTAAGGAGGAACACTTAGGGTACACGCAGGGCAAGACATGTCAAATATCAGATTTAAAAATATTCTAATCACCTGCAATGTAGCAAGTAATAAATTAAAAAAAGAAATTCAGTGTAACATGAAAGGATAATCACAAAATAATCTGTATGAAACAACAGGAGAAACAGACAAATGAGTCGAAAACTAAAGCCAGAGAGGAAACCTTGGCTCAACCGTAACAATACCAGCCATTCTGTAAGCAGCTAGACTCATGCAAACTTGTGCTGCAAGTTTCAGGCAAAGAAAATAAAAAAAATAAAAAATATATATATATATATAAAAAGTCAGAGCTCCAGAAACACCTGTACAACATCTGTCACACTGCTTAAGCCACAGCATGAGATGTGAAGGGCTGCTGACACAAGGCAGAGCTAAGAGAGCAAAAAAAAAAGAAACAGACGACGGCGAAGAAGACGACGTTGAAACGTTTTGAAAAGCAGACGGCAGCAGGAGTGCAGGGCCGAGCGGCTCAGATGTGCACCAGCAGGCTGGATCCACCCTGATTACGGGTTTGACAGTCGGAATTAATCAACGTCAAATCAGTGGACTGCCGCCCCTCCACTCGCCAAACAAAGCCGTCAAAAACCCTTTAATCAGCTGAGCCCAAAAAACAGGGATTAGCGTGCCATTCAAAATTATTGTCATAAGCCTCCAAATGTAATGTCGGCATTAATCATGAAAGAGGAGCTCGTGTGGTGCATTGTGTGTACAGTAAATACACCATGACGAGCGACAAAGCCCTAGAGGCTCAGGTCCCACCAAAAACAGTTTCCTAATTTAAATCGGCACACAGCACCGTGTAACGTTTTCTTTTTCTTCCTTTGAAATAATCATTGGGGCCGACCGGAGAGTGGCACAGCGTGGCCTGATCTGTGACTCAAGTGTGTGTTCTTTTATTTTTTGATGTTTCTTCAGATGCAGTGGCCCACCAGATTAATGAAGCTCTTCATGTATTTGAATAGCCAATTTTTCAATGAAGTTAACGCTGACCTTCATTGAGGGAGCAAGCTTGCTGGGTAATATTACTGTCAGCACATAGACTGCTGCTGTATCTAAATGTATACGTTTCATCTCTCTTTGTTTTACAAGTCAGGAAAATAAAGAATGTGTTCTTGATAACATAAATTGAATTAAGAGCTAATAACTCCAAGATAAAAAAATGCTAAGGTGATTCAACATTTGAGTGCACTTCTTTGACAGGCTCTTAATAAAAGCATAACCTCGTTACAAAATTCCTTGTACTTCATAAAGAACTCGCTGAAGTGCCCAGCATTATCCAGAGATATTTATAGAACGGGTGAAGGAAAGAAAGCAAAGAATTAAATGTTTTCTAAATGTTGACCCTGTTGTTATTGCTGGCTGTTCCATCCGTCATCCTCACTGCCTCTCTATTGATGTCTCTGCTCTCATGAGTCGAGGATTTGTTCTTTTGGGGTTTGATTGGATTCCAGAAACGTGCTAAGTCCTTGCTGGGTTGTAACTCTGAATGCTGTCACGTCTGACTGGTCCTTTTTGGTCATGGCGGACAGTTTGAAGTGCTTACATTATAAATAAAAGTGTGAAACAGCAGAGCTCTGATTCTCCTTTGTGTTGTGTTACACTTTCACTCTCAATCGAGCCTCACACAACAACCCCAGTCCTCCGCAAAACCACAGGATATTCCATTGTCTCTTACAGCAGGTAGGAGCAGCACGCGGTGTTGCCCAGATAAGTCACATTAAGCTCTGTGCATTCTGTCTGCTAGTCTGCCTTCAGTCTGTTCAGATGTTTCACTTGTGCTGAGCCAGCAGGTGGCACTGCTTTGCAAACTGTAGCACACAAGAAATTATATATATATATAAAAAAAAAAAACACAATGGGACCCCAAGGGTCAAAATTTTGTATCTTCTGCAAATGGTCCTCAATAGCAACCATACAAAATATGGCGTAGATCGGTCAAAGAGTGTAGGATTTTAAATAGTTGTTCTGAGCCAGCAGGTGGCACCAGTGTGCAAAGTGCCAAAAAACACTAGGAGCCCCAGGGTTCAAATTTTAGGTTCCAAAGTAATTTAACTTCTCCGTACGGTTGTAGAGGGCAACTATACAAAATTTGGACAAATTACATGTATGTATGTATATACAAAGAGAGAGAAATAGAGATTGTAAAAGGCACTATATTAGATAGATAGATAGATAGATAGATAGATAGATAGATAGATAGATAGATAGATAGATAGATAGATAGATAGATAGAAGGCACTATATGATAGATAGATAGATAGATAGATAGATAGATAGATAGATAGATAGATAGATAGATAGATAGATAGATAGATAGATAGATAGATAGATAGATGATAGCGTAGTACAATGGTTCTCAACCTGTGGGGCGGGCCTCCAAGTGGGGCGCAAAATAACATAAAGGGGGGCGCGAAGAAGTGAAAAAAAGAAAACAAGAAGCGAAAATATGAAAAATACATCTATTGAAACCAAAACAAATTAACATAAACCACATTCTGATACTAGAAAAATAAATATAGAGTTAGATAAAAGTTAAGTAGGTATAATAAAATATGCATCTATGATATATCAATAATTAAAAAAGAACTAATTGGTATTAGTGGGGTCTTTTCAAAAAAACGTTAGGGGGGTGCGATTAAAACTGCTATGAAAACTCGGGTCGCAAATACTTAAAGGTTGAGAAACGCTGGTGTAGTAGGCAAGAGTAAATAGACAGATTAACAACAAAGGAAATGTATAAGATAGATAGATAGATAGATAGATAGATAGATAGATAGATAGATAGATAGATAGATAGATAGATAGATAGATAGATAGTGTAGTAGGCAGGACTAAGATAGATAGATAGATAGATAGATAGATAGATAGATAGATAAACTGACAAGAAAGGCAATTAATTAAAGGCAGACAGACAGACAGATAACGCACATCAGTAACCCAAATGATCACAGTGGTGTGCAGGCCATTTATTAAAGGCAGTAAGTGAACTGACCAATCAGCTCCAATCTCCAGTCTCTCCCACCCCAAATTTAAACCTGTCATGACTTTAGATATCACAAAGGGTGTGTATTGTTTTACTATCACATATCTGTTCAAACACTAAGAACCTGAGCTGTAGATGGCTGTGGCTCAATCAGTAGCTGAGAACGTCATAAACTTTGTGGCGCTGTGAGTGTTTTATTTTTCATAGCTCAGTTCCTGAAGAATCTGACACGTCCCGCTAGTGTACTTCAGCTAAACAGAGCGGTTTGGTCACACAGAGCTGTTAAATATCTAAAGGGACTTCACCCGAAGAAGAGTCTCTGTGAGGGGTCAGATGGCAGCCGAGGTCCAGGCTCAGTACTCATTTATGTAACACAGCTGCTTTTTCTGATAACTTTAAATAAGTAGCTCATAATGTCAGAATGAGAACTCTTGCGTCTGTAAATGTGACATAAAATGTGTATTATCACACCTGTACGTGTCTGTAAAATAAAACACCATTGGAAGCCTTGGAAATCAGTAAGATGCACCATAACAGTTTTCTTTGCTTTGAAACAGAAGGATGCAGGATTATGGGACATGGAGTCTTGAAGCTGAAGCAGACGCCCTGAGAACCTTTAAGAAGGACCTGGAGGACAGCTTAGCTATTAACTTAGGACTGAATGGTCTCCTGAAGTTTGTGAAGTTTCTTATGTTCAGTGTGGTCGGTGCCCTGTGTGGGAGTGAAACTGAAACAATGGCACTCCGAGGGGGTGTCCCTGCTGAGCAACATGGTTTGGAGCAGAGACCGGGATCAAAGCCTGTCAAGAAGCACCGAGGCAGCATGATGGGATAACGGAGGTCCAGCACCTCTATAGAGGCAGATAGGACGAGGAGGGAGGGAGCGACTGCAGCTGCCGGTGTCTCAGCCAGCTGGGGAGACCCACCGAGGTGAGCTGGAGAGACGGTGAGAGTGAACCACTGTGAATGGATTAATGATCTCCACTGGAGACCTGGTTTCCCCAGTGGATTTTAATTATTTATTGGTTTATTAACCGGCACACAAGCGCTGGATTTTATCAGCAATTATTTATGTAATGGATTTGCACAACTTACAAATTTGGGGTTATGAACCCTGTACTGATTTAGTAAAATAAAAGCGTTTTGGACCATCTCTTTAAGTGTCCTCATTTGCAATGGCTCATCTCGGTTTATGATTATCGATGGACTTGGAAGCTGCTGCCAACCCGGACCGTCACAGAGACCCTGAACTAGATTAGGATAAAGGGAGGGTGGGTGGATGCAACTTTCTGTTATGGCTTCTAGTGAAGCTGTAATATCCATCCATCCATTTTCCAACCCGTTGAATCCGAACACAGAGTCACGGGGGTCTGCTGGAGCCAATCCCAGCCAACACAGGGCGCAAGGCAGAAACCAATCCCGGGCAGGGCGCCAACCCCACCGCAGAGTTGTAATATTTACCTAATAAATACGCCTTTTATTTCATAGAGCAGCAGTTTCCATAATGAGTTCACTACCCGAGTCATCGTCTTCTCGTCTGGATTTTACTACCAATGGTTCAAAAGAGCCTTTAAGCGCCATATGTAGAAGCACCAGAATACAGCTTAGAAGACAAAGCACATAGGTGGTTCAAAAAATGAACTCAACTCATAATCACAGAAGAGAGGAGAGGAAATCATAAGATGTTCAAAAACGAACAGCATCCTGAAGAGCAAAAATAAACCTCCAAACTTTTCTATTAACCTGAAATCAATTTACAAGGGTGCAACGAGACAAGGAGCTTTCTGATTAGCCGCGATGGCCCGATGGCTCTTCACAAAGAGTCTTCAGTGTTGAAGCGCTGCACCTTGCAAAACATTTTAATATTCAGAGATATTTGTTTGGTATCTCCGATGAAAGATCTAATCAGCCACTTGTTTGATTTCCCACAATATTCAGTTTCAGGAAGAATTCCAGGCATTCCACACGGTGCGTTTTACTGGCAAAAAAATAGCCAAACTTATTCAAGCTTATTGATATGCTGCAGTCGAAAAAAGAACCAAGAAGCAAGGGCCTCCAAAATCAATAGTTTTTTAAAGGTTTCAGCCAATCGATCAGCTTTTGTTTTATATTATACCTTTCGCATTGTGCATCACCACAAGGCACTATATAACGACACATGGGAAATGGCAGATTAATGATAAGGAAATATTAAAATACTGGGAATGGCTGACTGACGCACTGCCATTGGGATAAAACATTGAGGTGGACGGCCGGGATGCCCCTGTGAGAGGGCATATTCAGGGCAATACCTCCCCCGGAGCACTAGAGGGCAACACCACTGGGATCACAGCGTAGCCACAAGTTTGGAGCATAGAAGCTCGACCCTGCTGGGGCCTGTGGCCACCACCATGGGGCACCTGGACAGTTGTATTCTCACTGATGTTTTCACAGTGGGTAATGGGGGCTCATTTACCTTTGGTGGTAGTCAAAAAGGGAACAGGGCGCTACTCAGTGTGACAGAGTCTGAAAAGCAGGCTTTATGGGAATGTAATTGAGAGAGGGAGCACCGGTCAAGAGATACTGAGACACATAAGGAGGAGTAAAGGTGTAGGAACCTTGTTCTAAGTGGGGAAGTGTTCACTCTAATGTTTTCACAGTAGGTAATGGGGGCTCATTTACCTTTGGTGGTAGTCAAGAAGTGGACAGGACACTACTCAGAGTGACAAAGACTGAAAAACTGGCTTTATGGGAAGGTAATTGAGTGAGGGTGTACCAGTCAAGAGATGTTATGACACACAAGGAGGAGTAAAGGTGTAGGAGGCTCGCTGAGAGTCACCTTCAAAGACGGGAAGTGTTTGCAAGAATACAAATGATGTTTTCACAGCAAGTAATGGGAGACCATCTACCATTATTGATGGTGAAAAAGTGGACGGGATGCAAGCAGCGAAACTTGAAGTGACAGAGTCTGTAAAGCAAGCTTAACTGGAACATAATTAAGAGAGGGAGCACCCGGTCAAGAGATGTAGAGACACACAAGGAGGAGTAAAGGCATAGGAGGCATGCTAACAGTCACCTTCAAAGATGGGAAGTGTTCGCACAAATGGTTTCACAGTGGGTAATGGGGGCTCATTTACCTTTGGTGGTAGTCAAAAAGTGCACAGGGCGCTTCTCAGAGTGACAGAGTATGAAAAGCACGCTTTATAGGAATGTAATCGAGAGAGAGAGCACCAGTCCAGAGATGTTGAGACACATAAGGAAGAGTAACGCTGCAGGAACCTCGTTCTAAGAGGGGAAGTGTTCGCACTAATGTTTTCACAGTGGGTAATGGGGTCTCATTTACCTCTGGTGGTAGTCAAAAAGTGGACAGGACACTACTCAGAGTGACAAAGACTGAAATGCAGGCTTTATGGGAAGGTAATTGAGTGAGAGAGTACCAGTCAAGAGATGTTGAGACACACAAGGAGCAGTAAAGGTGTAGGAGGCTCGCTGAGAGTCACCTTCAAAGATGATAAGTGTTTGTAAGAATAAGAATGATGTTTTTGGAGTGGGTAATGTGAGACCACCTGCCGGTATTGGTGGTGAATAAGTGGATGGGAAGTGAACAAACACGTCTTGAAGTGACCGAGTCTGAAAAGTAGGCTTAATGGGAACATAATTGAGTGAGGGATCACCGGTCAAGAGATGCTGAGACACATAAGGAGGAGTAAAGGTGTAGGAACCTCGTTCTAAGAAGGGAAGTACTTGCACTGATGACTTTACAGCGGGTAATGGGAGCTCGTTAACCATTAGCGACAGTGACAAAGAGGAATGAAGATGAGCAACGTGTCATGAAAAAGTGACCGAGTCTGAGAAGATGGCTTTACGGGAATACAATCGAGAAAGGCAGCACCGGTCATGAGACTTTCAGACATAGGCGGACATCGAGGAAAGGCGTTGAAAGTACACATGGGGCCAGAGATATTTTGAAAATGATTCTACCACCTGTCTTTGACAAGTGCTGTGGCTGCTATAAAATAATATCTGATCACCTGAAACATGGCCAGCTGCCTCATCAATCCTTTTCTTCTAACCAAGAGCCCAGTCATTGCCTGTGTGGGGTCTGCATGTTCTCCTTGCGTTTTATTGCTCTCAATTCTCCACTCTTATGCACACATTTGTGTGAGGGGGGTTCCTGCAATACACTGATGTCCCATCCAGGGTGGTTTCTTGCCTTGTGCCAGATGCTGCTGGGATAGACCTCTGCCTCACATTAAATTAAATTAGCTTTGAGAATGTTAACTGAAGCATGTCATTTTAAGCTACGTGACTTATAATAATTGGAGGTCATAACAGTCCCATGTTTAAACAGTTGACTACTTTCGAGGATCGTTCTTATCAATGATGATTTAAGGTAGCTTTTGGCAGCCAGTGATCTACTGTATGTAATTTCTAGGAATGATAGACAATGACACTTGTGAACTACGCCAGGAAACCAAAAATTATTCCACAAACCCTAAATTACGTCCAGAGGGCTCACACACTAATATCCGTCATGTCTTTCCAGCACTTTGTCGGATTCGGTTTCTAAATCACTGTCACCGCCGTGCCGTGCACAATAGTACACTGTCTCCTTAATAGGAGCAGATGGGCCATTCGCAAAGTGAAAAAACAGGCCTTCTCAAAAACGAAAGCCAGTGGTCGTTAAACCTGCCCATCACGCTCGGGCTCACGAGAAACCAGAAGGGAGGCACCTGCGTCCGTCACTTTAATGTGGCGAGAGATCTCAACAGCCAGAAATGTTGTGGGGCTGATCGAGCACAAGGTGAGGAGATGAGCCGACAGAATGGGGGTCAAGTGCAGCACTGGAGCTCGGCCAGGGTGCAGGGCCTCTACGTGATTCGCTTAAAATTCCTCACTTGGTCTTCATCTGCATTTACATTTCAGAGGACATCTCTTTAGACGCTGCGTTGTTCCCCCAGGGAATTCCTTACAGGACTCAACAAACCATAGCACCTTTATTTGAGACGTCAGTTTAAATAAAATCATTGGAGATCAGAATCGACTGCCTAGGTGATGGAGACGAAGCCAGGGCAGCTTCAGACTGTAGACGTTTCTGGTTTGCCAGAAACCAACTTATTGGTGACAGGAAAGTGAAGAAAATATTAGGACTCTCAGCAAATTAGGGTAGGTAAGGGAAATGCTGTTCAACAAGCAGGAACATTAAGAGCTTTGCACATACCCTTACAGTTCAAGATGAACAAATACCCAAACCACATTCTATATACTGTAGCACCTTTCAATGCCAACGTATTGATGGCAGATGGCCGGGACGCCCAGAAAGGACTAAGATGGGGGAAAGCAGATACCTCTGCAGCATAGCGGCACCCCAGATTCCTGCAGGGCACCACGGGAGTTGGAGTTTGGCTTCACAGCCCTGCTGGGTGCCGTGGGTGCCACCTGGAGACGCTACAGGGGGGCTCGAGAATCAGTATTTTCCGTATAGCCCGGAGGTACTCCCGAGTCACAGGGACGGAACCACAGAAGTACTTCTGGGCTGAAGATAACCACAAATCTCCATCTGACCTGGAGGTGCAGATGAGTCACGTAGCCGGTAGGACACTTCGCTCCACTCTCTTTTTTCTGGGGGTTTCGTATTGGTTGTACTGGATTGCCTGATTGTTTCGGGCAAATCCTATTTCCTTTGTGCTCTACGTAGTTCCATTGTTATTGAAGAACATTTTTGTGAAAAATAAATCTTTTATTTTATAAGGACACTATGAGGCCCTTATTGTGTTTAGCCAGGGTTTTTGATGGAATTTCCCCCCCTTTTTTTTTTTGGAACTGCTTTTTGGGACAAATTCTCTCCTAGTTACAACACAATACACACTAACTAAACTACAACAACACACGACACATAATTATTATCATGCGGCATTGTCGATCAACATCCATGGGTCATCTAATTCACTGTCACTATCTTCAAGTATGCATTTTCAATGTAATTGTCCAGGGGACTCAGTCTATCGCTCTCTTACTTATAAACCCTCTCATTGTGAGCATATAAAAAAGAAAATTTAGGGAAAAATTAATCCATTGGCGTAACCATTATATAGTTCCTTTCAGTGTCACTGCCATAAGCCTAATAACGATGTGACAGTTCATAATTAAGCCACCAGTTTGCCATCAGTCGTCCCGTTCATTTTTTGAACAACTTATTAAAATTTGGGACATTTTCTTACAAGGGTAAAAGTTGGGTTTTCTTTGCAATGCTTTTAATGTTAATTTCTATAATCTTATGATCTGCTTATTATCAGAATTGCTTTGTTATCACTTTTCTGTGTTTCTTCTCGTCCACTCCTAATTATGAAGGGGATATTGAGTATCACAACATTTACTTCCTGATTCAGTTTATTTACCGTGACTGTTTCCTTACCACGAGCGGCTCACCCTTTGTAATTGACAAGTGACAATAAAAAGGAATGCTTTGTCCCTTTCCGCTGTCGACACACTTGCTGACCCTGGCCAGCCTGTCGTCATCATTTCCTTTTGAGCTGTTTCATCCCAGCGCCCTGAATGTTAAAACAAGAAGGCCCGTAAAACGAGCGCCGCGACAATAAAATCTAAATGCAGGACGAGCAAGACAATGGCGAGCATCAGACCCTTCCGTAGTGGCAGGAAACACGACAGAAATGATTTATACAAAATACACACACTGGCAGTCCATTCTTAATGAGTTAAAACCAAATGGCTTATTTTGTGGGAAGGTCATTAGATGAAGTAGATATCAATCAGTGCGCTCAATCTTCACCTCCGACCTCCTGAGTGAGTCTGATGGAGTAGCAGTACTTCATTTGGAATGGTGGCCATCTATTCACTTTAACATTCACTTATTCTGAGTCTAGGGATCGTGACGACCGGAGCTTCGGAATCAACCGTGGACAGGGTGCCTCATACAGAAAACAACGCTGCGTGTAACAAATATTAATAGACAAAAAAGAAAATGTCAGGGTGCTGCAACATCGTTTGTTTGAACCCCACAGCAAGTTGCTGTTCTCTTTAGCACGCTCCTCTCATGTCTGCAGACAGGGTGTCTCTACCACATACCCAAAGATATCCATCCATCCATCCATTATCCAACCCGCTAAATCCTAACTACAGGGTCATGGGGGTCTGCTGGAGCCAATCCAAGCCAACAGGAAACAAACCCCAGGCAGGGTGCCAGCCCACCGTAATGCCCAAAGATATGATATTCTCAAATGGCCTATGTGAGCGCTTGCATGAGTGCGGCCAGCAATGGACTGGCAGCTTGTATCTGATGTAACCAGGACAGACTCCAGCACCCTGTGACATGTGTTTGGATTAAGCAGGTGTGAATAAGGCGCTATATCGGCGCCCGTCCAGACACAGATTCACACAAAGGAACGTTTAAAATAAAAGCAATATTTATTTTTCTCTTCACCTGTGAGCGCATGTCTTTCCCGTGTCCCACAAGCACCAACACACACAATCTGCCACTCTTTCTCTTCCTCCGCCACTCCTCCCTGACAACCTTGTCCTCCTCCTCCTGACTCAGGCTCCTCGAGTGGTGGTCGCTGGCCCCTTTTAAAGTTCACCCGGATGTGCTCCAGGTGCTTGATTGCCGTATTCCAGCTGCACTTCCGGATGTGGTGAATATGTTGCCCACAGGGGCTCCGGAGTCCCAGCTGCAGCACCCCCTGGCAGTGCCTGTGGGACCCAACAGGGCTGCACCAAACTCCAATTCCCGTGGAGCCCTGTGGGAACTCCGACACACCTCTCCAACCCAGGGGGGGAGGCCATCTAGCGTCCCGGGTGAGGTATTGCACCGTCCAGGGCTGCTCCCCCTGAAGATGAAGTGCAGGGGTGCCCTGGCTGGGCATGGACCCCAGCCGCCTGCCACATAGGTTTAACAATGATGAGTCAAATTGGTATGGCTCATTAGATTGATAGAATCAACATTAGGGGGACATTTAATACACAGGATTAATACTGTAGGCCAAAAGATGGAATGGTTTGTCTGTCTCCTTCATGACTAATGTTTGGTTATGGGCTGGGGCATAAACCAGATTGTAGGGCACTAGATAGATAGATAGATAGATAGATAGATAGATAGATAGATAGATAGATAGATAGATAGATAGATAGATAGATAGATAGATAGATAGATAGATAGATAGATAGATAGATAGATAGATAGATAGATAGATAGATAGATAGATGTGAGAGGCACTATATAATAGATAGATAGATAGATAGATAGATAGATTTCCTCCCTCACACTATGTGACTCTTCAATTCCACCCGGGGGGGTAAACGTTAACATTATAGAAAGTTATTGTCTGTTATACCTTCATTGTTATTACTCTTTAATTTAATATTGTTCTTTATCAGTATGCTGCTGCTGGAGTATGTGAATTTCCCCTTGGGATTAATAAAGTATCTATCTATCTAACAGAATTTATACTGATGTAAAGTAGTCATTGTGAAAGGAGCGATAAATAAAAAAATATGAGTGTTTACTATCAAACTTGTGTTCACGGCAAATGATATAAAATAAAAATAATTTAGTGTTAACATTCATCCATCCATCCGTCCATTATCCAACCCGCTATATTCTAACTACAGGGTCACGGGGGTCTGCTGGAGCCAATCCCAGCCAACACAGGGCGCAAGGCAGCAAACAAACCCCGGGCAGGGCGCCAGCAGACCACAGGGCACACACACACACACATACACACCAGGGACAATTTAGGATCGCCAATGCACCTAACCAACATGTCTTTGGACTGTGGGGGGAAACTAGTGTTAAAATTAATATAGAAAATAATGATTGAATAATTAACTGTGTTTGCTATAAAAGACATCCACAACAGAAACAGATAAAGTAATCTCACTGTGAAAGGCGCTATATTAAAATCAGCTGATAGATCAAAAGCTCTCCTGGCAAGTCTGGTTGATTAATGGTGTTCACTGTGCAGAGCTCCGTGAAAAATTAAAATGACGATAAGCTTTCCCAATATTGCCAAATAAGTTTGTAAATTTGCAAAAGACTCCAGCCCACTGGAGGGCCTTGGTTTAAAATCCTCATTTTCGTCTTTAAATGTGGGGACGTGTAAAATGTTTTTCAGAAGCGTCAAACTTTGGAGCTGCATGTTAACATCTGAGGAATTCTGCGTCCCCCTTCACTTCGCCAGTGAATCATCTGCAGGACTTTACACGTGTTGAGCATTTCTTAGTGAGCCAACAGAGCAGGCCACACGACGGACTCTGTGCACTTTAAAGTTTTTGACCCTTGTTTTTTTTCACCTTTAAAGTGAAACTATTTTGTTGGCTATGGGATCTCATCCCTTACTGTTAAGGAGGTGAAGGAGGGTTACAATGTGTGGCATTTCCTACACCAGCTTTTGCCATCTCTTGTGTTACCACAGCCAGCTACGAAAACACACTTCTTGCCAACCTTCAGCCTCCTGAATAGCAGACCCAAGCTACTGCCGAAAACACAAACTGGGAGGGATGTGCAGAATATTGGGCTTTTACTATTTTGGTACAAGTGAAGAAACTAACATTTTCTCCTTGAGATCAGCCAAGATGACATAGACAATTGTTCCTTTCATTACATACAAAGAGACAAAAATACAACCTAAAAAGAAAGGAAACAATAGATAGATAGATAGATAGATAGATAGATAGATAGATAGATAGATAGATAGATAGATAGATAGATAGATAGATAGATAGATAGATAGATAGATAGATTAGTAGGCAAGATTAAATATTTAGATAAATTAAGAACAAGGGCATTTTATTATAGATAGATATGAAATTGATTATACAGGTTTAATAATATAATATAATATAATATAATATAATATAATATAATATAATATAATATAATATAATATAATATAATATAATATAATATAATATAATATAATATAATAATATGGGGTGCACAGTGATACAATTGTTTGCTCTGCTGCCTCACAGGCTCTGGACGATGCTTTCAAATCCCAGCCTGAGTCCATTGATTGGTGACCCCAAATGGGCCCAGTGGTAGTGAGCGTGTCTGGTGCCCTGCTATGCACTGGTATCACATCTTTTGTTGCCCAAAATAGGCTCTTGACCATTTGGTGCACTTTTAGAATAAGGACATTCAGAAAATAAATGGATGACAAAATAACATTTTTTTATCTATATGGCAGCTTTGTCAGCTCAGAGCACTCTTATATATTATTACTATATAATAATGAGGAACAATTAAGATGTCAATTTCTCCATTTTCCTAATGCACTTAGTATTAAAATGTACTGTATGCATTTATTTTTGGTGAGGAGAGTTGTTATTTGTTTTAATTATGATTTTGTTCTGAGCTTCTGTAAAATTTCCCATTGGGGACAAATAAAGAAAATTCAGTCTTGCCTACTACACTATATATCATATAGTGCCTTACATACCTACTGCCTTTCTTGTTCATCTAAATTTTAATCTTGCCTATCATAGCATCTATCTATTTTATATAATGCCTTTATTATTCATCTATCTAAAGTTTAAATCTTGCTTACTACACCATCTCTCTCTCCCTATTATATAGTGCCTTTCACATCTATCTATCTTATATAATTCATTTTTTATTAATCTGTATAAAGTTTTAATCTTGCCTACTGCACCATCTCTCTCTCCCTATTATATAGTGCCTTTCACATCTATCTATCTTATATAATTCCTTTTTTATTAATCTGTATAAAGTTTTAATCTTGCCTACTATACCATATCTCTCTCTCTCTCTCTATTATATAGTGCCTTATCACATCTATCTATCTATCTATCTTATATAATTCCTTTTTTATTAATCTGTATAAAGTTTTAATCTTGCCTACTATACCATATCTCTCTCTCTCTCTCTATTATATAGTGCCTTATCACATCTATCTATCTATCTTATATAATTCATTTTTTATTAATCTGTATAAAGTTTTAATCTTGCCTACTACACCATCTCTCTCACTCTATTATATAGTGCCTTTCACATCTATCTATTTTATATAATTCCTTTTTTATTAATCTGTATAAAGTTTTAATCTTGCCTACTACACCATCTCTCTCTCTATCTATTATATAGTGCCTTTCACATCTATCTATCCTATATAATTCCTTTCTTATTAATCTGTCTAAAGTTTTCATCTTGCCTACTATACCATCCCTATCTCTATGTATTTATCTATTTATCTGTCTGTCTGAAGACAAACTATTGCAGGGAAAAGAAGCACATAAGACTATTAATATAGTCTTATTAAGTAATAAGAGGTTTACAAACGGGTAACCTAAAATGCCTGTTTTAAACTTAGCCGAGTCTCTCTCTGGGGAAAATATGCCATTATGGGCAAAAAAATTTGAGAAATGTCTCCAGAAATGTAACCAGCCCTGAAACATCAACATTCCCATTGAAGGACACTTTAAAAAGACCACAGTCACTCTGCGATTACGAGTCGTGTACTCCAGCAGCTCTCATTATTGGCAGGATAAGGCCTTGAGGGAAGAAATAAAAATCAGTGTATGTTGATATAAACATGCAGAGTGTTAACAGTCGAGCTATTTCAAAACATTACAACCCACACAACTGTAAGTGAAACACAATAATTCTGGCAAAGAAAATGAAGTGAAAAATGATTGCATTCAACATTATGGTAGGATTTTACTCCATTGCTTCTATCTCAGAGAGTTCAGTGTGAAGGGCTTAACATTTTGAACGTGAGGTACAAGTCAAGTCCATTGTCACTGATCCTGTCAAAATGCAACATACGAGGGAACTCGTGTCAGTATCCCGCCACTGTACAGTAGATACAGCGGGCACGCTGCCACGTCTCAGTTACCTATTATAGTGATGCCATCCGGTGGACAGCCACTATTTTTTTTTGGTGCCCTGATGGTCTTTCTTCATCACAAGTCATCTGAATTGCTAACCGCTGAGCGCAAACAGTCACCAACTACCAAATGTGATGTGTGCCACAAAGCATGGAGAGTGCAAAAGAGATTGTCCTATTCACGGGCCTTGTGCTTCTAAACCTGCACTCTAAGTGGGGCCGTCTCTTAACTTGTAGTTGTGTTGCTGGTGAAAATAAAGTAATGAACAGTTTCCTTACATTTTTGACAGGTTTACCACTGATAATAAAGCCATTACTTTCTAATACATTTCTTTACACTTTTTAGAAGTTTTGATAGAATTCCTTATTTATCACATATGCGCAGACCAATAGTGCAACGTCCTGGTAAGAATTGCTCCGGTGCTCAAGGTGTTAATCCAACATCTAGAATTGTTCCTCCCGGTTAATCACACAGATTTTCAAGGGATCGGATGTTATGATCAAGTACACTGGAAAAATTAAAAAAGGATAAAAAGAATTCTTGTCTTTGTGCAATAGAGTGTTAAAAAGTCATCAAGTGCCTGAGGTTTCGGAGATTAGACTACATGTTTCCGAAACAAATTCTGTTTCATTTAAAATTCAGACTTCTCAACAAAAGAAGATTAATTCAATCAAAAAAAAAACAACAACCAGATAATGTATCAACCTATCAGGCCATAAACAACTTCATATTTAGTCATCCAAAATCAAATCAAAACTCAGAAATTTGAAAACAAAGGGCTTTAACAAAACCAAATTCAAACCAGAGGAATGTCACAATTCAACTCAAAAAAAAAAAAATATATATATATATATATATATATATATATATATATATATATATATATATATATATATATATATATATATATATATTAAGAGCTGGTATGGGGCCATGTATTGTCACAATACATATATATATATATATATATATATATAAACACCCAATACAGACAGATGCTAGAGGCACACTGATAAAAACACAAATGTTTCATTTTTCTTCACTTTGTGGGAAATGGCTTCACCATTTCTCCCAGGCACAACAGTCCCACAAGCACAATACCACACAATAGCAATTCTTTTCTCTTCCTTTCCTCCACCACTCCTCTCTGGCAAGCTCCATTCTCCCGACTCGGGCCCTCGGAGTAGTGGCTGCTGGCTCCTTTCATAATGCACTCGGAAGTGCTCCAGGAACTTGAAGACCTATTTCCAGCAGCACTTCCGAGTGTGGCAGAAGACCTGCTCTGTAGGGCTCAACAGCAGGCACAGCACCCCCTGGCGGCGCCCGCAGATCCCAACAGGACTGCCCCAAACCCTATGCCCCAAGAAGCTCCACTGGAGTCCTAGGCACCAGGGGGGCTGTCATCTAGTGTTCCTGGGGAGGTACTGCCCTGACCAGGCTTGCTCCCCCAGTCCATACAGTGAAGAGGCATCCCGGCTGGACAAGGAAACCAGCTGTCTGTGCCAGTATATATATATATATATATATATATATATATATATATATATATATATATATATATATATATATATATATATATATATATATATATATATATAAACACACGCACACACACACATATGTATATATATCCAATATATAATACGCCACAGTGGCTGTTCGTTTGTCTGTCTAGGAATTTTAAATCACCTGCAGCTCGCAAACCGTTTCACCTATTGACCTGAAATTTGGTACACATATACTACGTGATGGCTACTATCCACTTTCGGGGTGATGATTTTTATTACTCTTCCATCCATCCATCCATTATCCAACCTGCTATATCCTAACTACAGGGTCACAGGGGTCTGCTGAAGCCAATCCCAGCCAACACAGGGTGCAAGGCAGGAAACAAACCCAGGGCAGGGTGCCAGCCCACTGCACACACACACCAGGGACAATTTAGGATCGGCAATGCACCTAACCTGCATGTCTTTGGACTGTGGGAGGAAATCCATGCAGACAAGGGGAGAACATGGAAACACACATATATACACACACACACACATATATATATATATATATATATATATATATATATATATATATATATATACATATATATACATATTGTATACACATATATACATACATATAAACACACATCCATCCATCCATTATCCAACTCGCTAAATCCTAACTACAGGGTCACGGGGGTCTGCTGGAGCCAATCCCAGCCAACACAGGGAGCAAGGCAGGAAACAAACCCCAGGCAGGGCGCCAGCCCACCGCACACACACACGAAGCACACACTATTGACAATTTAGAATCACCAATGCACCTGACCTGAATGTCTTTGGACTGTGAGAGGAAACCCATGCAGACACGGGGAGAACCCGGGAAGCTAACCCAAGTCTCCTTACTGTGAGGCAGCAGCGTTACCACTGCGATACCGCATCACCCTATACACACATATATACATATACACATATACACATATATATATATATATTGTGCCTCCTCCAGACCGCGAGGGGGCGTCCGTCCTGGTTCTATTGGGAGCCACGGGTCGAGGGCATGGAAGCCCTACCCTGTAGGGGCCTGTGGTTGCCGCCAGGCGCGCCGATGCGGTTGATCCCATGCAGTCGCCGGCGGAGCTGAAGCCCGGCCGGGGCGCCTTGGAGGACGAGAGGAGAGCTTGTGCCTCCTCCACACCGCGAGGGGGCGTCCGTCCTGGTTCTGTTGGGGACCACGGGTACAGGGCATGGAAGCCCAGCCCTGTAGGGGCCGTGGTCACCGCCAGGCGGCGCTCGATGCGGTTTATCCCGTCGGTCGCGGCTGGGGCTGGAGCCCGGCGGGACACCTTGGAGGGCGTGAGGAGGCGAGTGCCTCCTCCAGACAGAGTGGGGGCGTCCGTCCTGGTTCAGGGGGCCTCGGGTACAGGGCATGGAAGCCCAGCCCTGCAGGGACCCGTGGCCACCGCCAGGCGGCGCCCAGTGCCTAATTATCCGGGAGCCCGACACTTCCGCCACACCAGGAAGTGCCGGGGGGAAGCCTTTATGTGGCACCCGGAGAGCTGCCAGGAAGACAGCCGACACTTCCGCCACGCTTGGGCGTGGCCAAAGACGGAACACCTGGGGCTCATCCGGGAGCCTTATTTAAGGGGCCGCCTCCCTCCAGTCATTGGTGGAAGTCGGGAGGAAGCAGACGGAACTGGAGAGAGAGGACGGGAGGCGGCCAGGAAGGCACAAAAGACTGTGGGCCTGGACTTGGGGAGATCGGTGCAAGAAGGCACTGGGGGTGCACGTGAGCACAAACTTTGTAAATAATACTGTAAATAAATGGTGTGTGGTGACAATATGATGTCCGTCTGTCTGTGCCGGGGCCGGCCGTCACAATATATATATATATATATATATATACACATACTGTATATATATATGTTAACATGGCAGAAACTATTTATTCACAAAACATACTTCATATGTGCAAGATGATTTACAGGATTTTCTCGACATGTTCACCATCATCATCAACGCATGTACCATATATGCCACATAAATTGTCCACAAAAATTGCATGTAAGTATATACATAGCAATGCCATTAGTGTTAACATAATTTGGACTCACCCTGTATATATTATAAATATATTTCCACAGCAACAGGCACCCTATAGCTCTAAATTGCCAGCGCCTTTATCCAAACAAACTGGAGATGCACAATAATGTGAATTAATTCCAATCTTTAAGACAGAGGCTCCTAAAATTAAAAGAACACTACAAATGCATTTGTTGAGGCCAAAAAAAAAAAACAGAAAGGATGCAAACATTGCCCCAAAAGATCACAGAAACCTTAATAAAATTGAAAAGAAAACAGCCATCATAACACATGCACCCTAGTGAGATGTCTAACACATTACGGTGTTTCTACCTCTTAAACACCAAAGACGTCGACTTGTGGCCAGCCAAGCTCAGATTACCTCATTTAACTGAGTGCAGATATGCAGCAGCACCTACGGGACAGTGGCAGCCAAGGAGGGGCAGCTCCCCGGCCTTTTTTGCCAAAACTTATATAAAAACCACCACCATTCAGATGTTAAACATCACTTGGGAGAAACAGAAGAAACTCATCTTCTTACTTTCACACTTTACCAACATTCCTACCTTCAGCTTGCAATTTTTTTTTTTTAATCGCCCATTTGTGAAACCACGTGACGAAAGCTCAAATAAATATTCTACTGACCTGATCATCATAACGATACGTGAGGAACTGCTCTCCTGTTGTGTCTTCCATGAAGCTCCCCTGTGGCGAAAGTGCAAATTCGGGGAGGAAGTAGGCACTCTGAGAATGACTTGCTCCCGCCTGTAAAAAGGAAACAAATAAGACTTTCAATGAAAAGACCTTTAATTTAATTTAACCTACATTTATAATATTTTTGTAAGCATTACATTATTAGCATATTTTTAGCCAGTAATGCACTGTTTGGGCCAGGAAACTAGCCCTTAAATATCAATATGCAAAGTTATAATACTTTCGAATTTTAAACAAGGCAAAGGTCGCCATTTGGTATAACGCAAGTCAGTGCAAAACGTATGCAAATAAAAACGGTGAGATAGCCTCTTGAGAAAAGCAGGGACTTCTTCACTTCTCACATGAGCAAATTGTGAGTCAGTACAACAAGAGTGTGACGCAGAGCTTTAGGCAGTTATGACGGTGACAACATGTGTAGCACACTTCTGGCTGCCATGCAGTAGTAACCATAAACAAAGGGTCCCAAAAATGATGATGTGTGTGAGAAACAAAATGGCAATGTATAATCCATATTAATAAAAGAGTAAGTGTTTTTGTGTCTGTGTAACTGTGTGTCCATCCAGTAGTTATATCTCTGTTATTCCAACAGATGACACTTCACAAATATTTGGGGTAATACAAAGTAAAATGCTTGCATTTTTCATTCCAACAGATGGCGCATCACAAATATTTGTAGTAATAGAATGCATTGCATTTGTCATTACAACAGATGGTGCATCAGAAGCATTAAAACTGCTTTTGTGAATCCCATATGAAATGGCACATAACAAAGACATGTGCATTGTAGTCATCATTCCAACAGATGGTGCATCACAAATATTTGTAGTAATGTATTTTTACACAACAATGTTTGTGAAGTGCCATCTGTTGGAATAACAAATGCAATGCATCTTATTACTATATGCATGTCGATTACTTTGATTTCAATCTTAGACAGGTAGCACAGCTTGTAAACGAGGAGATAAAATCATAATATTTTACTAGAGACACAATGTTAAAAAACAAGCTGCCTCAATTAGAAGTTTTGTTTGTTTGAACTATAAAGGACTTTTGAAGGCAATTTATGACCCAAATACATTTGTGCATTCTTTCTCTCTTGCTTATCTAAGTACATCAGTACATTTGTACTTTCTTCTTATCTTAGTAATTTGTGATATATTTAGTTTAAAGTGATCAAACAAGACAGTAAGAGATGGCACTGACAAGGTTCGAGGATCAAAGCTTTTGGGCAGAGCCATCCATCACCAGGACAGCTAGCCAAACAATGTCACGAGGTCTGGAAGCTCATATGAACCTTTGACATAAATAGTGGCCTGGTCAACACACCACAGAGTGATGAAGACTCTTCACTGAAAGAGATGCCATGGACTTTTAAGCAGGCAAATCACACATCAGCCAGACTACTAAATCTGAAAGCCACCCGGGACAACATCCTCTTTTTGACATTGTGGCTAAGCTTCTAATCATTCAAAATTGGAACCGTTTTTACACAAAGTAATTATTAAGAGAGGTCTTCTCTAATTTTAATCTGAATGACTCAAATAATGGAATTTTACTCAATTGGACTAGTTTACCCTTGGGTTATTTTTTACAGACTTTTTATAGAAGGTAAAAGGCTCCAAAATAATATTGAACACGCAGTCCGTAAAATCTTACTAAAATGAGCGACTAAAATTACAAAGACCCTCCAGTAATGATAACTTCACCCCACCAACTGGTGCAAAACTAATTCCATCTAGAACAGGGGTGTCCAACTCTGGTCCCGGTGGGCCGCAGTGGCGGCAGGTTTTCATTCTAACCCTCTTCCTAATCAGTGCCCAGTTTTCACTGCTAGTTCACTCCTTTCCCCTTCATTTTACTAGCCCTGTTTTGAAGGATTCTTCAATGGCAGCCAAACAGAAATGAGATGTGAAACGAGCTGACAGATGAACAGCTACATTGGAACATCAAACTCCAGCCAATTTCACTCCAACCAGTTTCTTAATGAGAAGTTAATTCTTGCTCTTAATTAAAGTCATTATTGAATATCAGGACTTGTTGCTGCTCTCATTCTACCAGAGCAGACTGTTGATTTTCAGTTTTTTTACAAAGACCACCATCAAGATGTTTTGGTGACCTGAGCAGACCAACATGACCAAGACCTTCACCCTTCTTTATTTTCAGGCTAGCTGGTCTTGTTTGGTGTCTCATTATTGTTTGGCTGCTCATTAAGAAAAAAGAAACAACTAAGGAGTCTGAGTCACGTCAAGTTAATCAGCAGCAAGAACGGCTCACTAATTAAGAAGACACTTGGTGCAGCCACTGCGACCCACCAAGACCAGAGTTGGACACCCCTGATCTAGAGGGTCAAGGTTGCTCCCAGGTATGTCGTTCCATCTTGGTCTGAGAGGGGGTGCTTGTCTTCCTTTTCCTCCATAGACCAGTGAGGGCAATTGACTCCGCCCCTTCCGCTCTCTGGGCCATAAAAGCACAGCTGCCTGGAAGGAGGCGTCACTTCAGGACAGAGCGACCAGACAGAAGGAGCTCCTCTGTAACCTAACAGGAAAACGTCCATATTTAGTATTTTTCCAAGTGTGCCCCCATTTTTTCATTTTAGTTTTTGTGGTGTCAACAAAGTTTTTTATGCACATCTTCATATTTTTGATCATATTGAGATCTAACCAACAACACCAAATTTTAATCTGAGAATGCACTATTGGCAGAAATGCTCAAGACTGGGGCTTCGCTAATGTTTTTTATCATCAAAAATATACAGTTACACATGTGACACATTTAAAATTAAAATCCATGTGATAAAATATACTTAAAATTCAAACACTACTTTGGTTTTCAATAAATTTCATGAAATGTTTTAGTCAGTCAGTCATTTTCCAACCCACTACATCCTAACAAAGGCTAACGGGCGTCTGCTGGAGCACAGGGCGCAAGGCAGGAACAAACCCCGGGCAGGGTGCCAGCCCACCGCAGGGCACACACACACACACACCAAGCACCCACTGCGGACAATGTAGGATCGCCAATCCACCTAACCTGCGTGTCTTTGGATTGTGGGAGGAAACCCACATAAACACGGAGAGAACATGCAGACTCCACGCAGGGAGGACCCGGCAAGCGAACCGAGGTCTCCTTACTGCGCCACCGTGCCACCCGAAATGTTTTAGTAATTTTAATAATTCCACATTTTAAATTATTCCATTCTATAACAATACAAATTCAATTGCAAATATTATAAATACTCATGAGAATACTATCACTTTGCCCTGCAGTGGGCTGGCGCCCTGCCCGGGGTTTGTTTCCTGCCTTGGGCCCTGTGTTGGCTGGGATTGGCTCCAGCAGACCCCCATGACCCTGTAGTTGGGAAATAGTGGGTTGGATGATGGATGGATGGATACTATTACTTCTTATTTCTGAAATCAATAACTGACATATTAGCGATTACAGAAGTTATGTCTAACGGTAAGAGAGAGGAATGAACGTGAACTACGATGTTGGCTTACAGGCGGACAGGCCTATAGACGTGTCTAGATGAGTCTGGAAATGTCAAGTGATGCCACTAATTGAGGCAGCCCTCGATTTAATTGAATCGACACGCAGAGAGTCGCAGACTGGTGCCTTTATCTTTACTCACGTCTCAACCATTACGTTCTTTATTAACGTTGTTATGCCGTCACAAGCATCGTGAAAACTATAAACAAAAAATATAAACATACATATTTTTAACATTTTAGAAAGAAACAGAATAAATGAAACAACATATAATCAATTGCATTTACCAAGGGTGCAACAACTGTAAAAGATTACCATTTCAGAGATCAGCGTTTGCCTTCCATTATTTCCTCACAGTTTCGCCACAGCTCGGGTATTCTACGTCAGGGGTCGCCAAGTCCGGTCCTGGAGGACCACCATGGCTGCAGGTTTTCATTCTAACCATTTTTTTTAATGAGTTCACAAATTGAATTTCTTTTTTAAGATTTGTTCCCTTGAATTTCTTCGTCATTCCTCTGAATTGCTTCTTTTCTTTTCCTTAAATGGCACCCAAACAGAAATGAAATGTGAAGTGAGGGAGCCGACAGAAGACCAGCTAAGTCAGGGCCTCAGACTCCAACCACTTGCTTAATGAGGTGGCAGTTCTTGTCGTTAATTAAACCCGTTCTTTAATTTCATGGCTTTGCTGCGCCTCTCGTGGTGCATTAGCAGACATTTCTGAAATTGTTGACTTTCTCTTTCTAAGGGCTCTGTTAAAATGTTTTGGGGACCTGAGCAGATCTGAGATCTTCATCTTTCTTAATTTTCAGATATCGTATGATGGAGACCAGTTGTTTTGGCTCATTTTCTATCTCATTATTGTTTGGCTGCTAATTGTGGAAAAAGAAACGATTAAGGGGTCTGAGTCTTCAAGAACAAGTTAAGTCAAATTAGATCAAAAGAAGTGAATTAGCAGCAAAAATAGACCACTCATTAAGAAAAGGGTTAGAATGAAAACCTGCAGCCACAGTGGCCCTCCAGGACCGGAGTTCTGCGTCATTTCGTCCCCGACGTGCAGAATGAATTTACGGCGGTCATTTACATTGTGGCATGCAGCTGGGGGTTGAGCCCAGCCTGGAGGACCGGAGGAGGGCTTGTGCCTCCTCCAGGCCACGAGGGGGCGACTGCCCTGGTTGTGCTGGGGGCCACGGGTAGAGGGCTTGGAAGCCCAACCCTGTAGGGGCCCGTGGCCACTGCCAGGGGGCGCTCCGGTGCCTGAACAACCCTGGACCTCAGCACTTCCGCCACACCAGGAAGTGCTGGGGGGGGAAGAGGAGCAGGGACACCCGGAGGGCTTCCGGGTGCGCAGCCAGCACTTCTGCCACACGGGGGTGTGTCCGCAGAAGATTGCCGGGAAGCAGCTGGAGCCCATCCGGGCTGTTATATAAGGGACCGCCTCCCTTCATTCAGGAGCGAGAGTTGGGTGGAAGAGGACGGAGTTCGGAGAGGGGAGTGGAGCCGGCCAGAAGGAAGGCATTTGGAGACTGTGAGGCTTGGACTTTGGGGGATCGGTGCTGGAGGCACTAGGTTGCACGGAAATAATTGTAAATAGTACTGTAAATAAAATGAGTGTGTTGGGTGAGAAACCGTTGTCTGCCTATCTGTGTCCGGGTCCAGTTCCACAACACGAATTCCACTGATCGCCGATCGTCGACATATTCGGTGTGATTTTCTACCATAAACGGTTGCAATAAATAGCTTCCTTTTTTTTTTTTTCACACCCCCCTTTGCAGATATCTCAGGGGCGCCCCCCACAGGTTGAGTAACACTGTCATATGCAAAACTTTCTGTAATTAATAATAAGAAAATGAACCCTTTGACACCGGGGAGTCACAACGACAAAAGCTTTAATAACGAGATGGTTCTTGTTATAAAGTTGAACTACTTAAGCAGCTCCATCTCATGCATCTTCAGACCTCTCCATCATAAGCCTTCTCCAAATTAATAAATTAATACACAGCATATGCAAAGCTCTTGGTAATAAGTAAGACAAAGGGTAAGAAGACGACAACTCCTTTGACACCAGCATAATGACTTAACCAAATGTTGATGTTGTTATAAAGCTGAACTACTTCAGCAGCTCCATGTCATGTATCTTCAGATCTCTCCATCACTCCAAATCAGTAAACACCATATTCACACCTTTCTGTAATAAAGAAGAAGAACAACAACAACATTCCTTTGACACCAACATGTCATAACAACTAAAACACATGTTCATACTGTTTTAAAGTTGAACTACTTCAGCAGCTCCATCTTTACAACCAAAGGAACAGATTCCCTGTGTATGAGCTCAACCCGTCTGGGACGCCCCCACAATGAAAGGATGGAGGAAGGCAGATTTTCAAGGACACTGCCTCCCCCAAAACACTAGATGGCAGCTCCCCTGGAGTGTAACGGTGCCCCGGACTTACACAGGGCATCTTGGGACTTGGAGTTCGGTTTCTCGGCCCTGTTGGGTACTTTACTGTGGGTGCCACTAGGAGGCGCTGTGAGAGGACTGAAGGAGCCAGTCTGATTAAAGGACTTGAATTCTCCGTCTGACCCGGAAGTGCTGGCAAGTCACATGGACGGAAGAGTAGAAGCACTTCCGGGTCAAGGACTATTTAAAGGACTTGTTGGAGACCCGGCAAGCGAGTCGGAGTTGGGAGGTAGAGGGCAGAGCTTGTTGGGAGGTGTGGAGGAGAGATTTCATGAATTAAATATGATTGTGTTTATTTGTTTATTGTGGTGGAGGTGCTTTGGGCTCTATTTATTTAAAGAAAAGAAATTAAACAACTTCATGGTGCTTCTAAAACGAGTTGTCAGTGTCTGTGTGTCAGGTGTGAACCCGGCCCGGACACAGACAGGCGGACATGTTGATTTTCCACCACCACACGTTTATTTTCTACAATATTTACAATTAATTGTCACTCAGACACAGTCCGTGCACAACACAAACCCCCAACACACAGTCCTGGCCACTTAATGCCTTCTTCTCCGGGCCGCCTCCACACTCCTCTCGTGCCTCGTCCTTCTTCCACCCGACTCCAGCCTTGAATGAAGGGGGACGGCCCCTTTTATCCATGTCCCGGATGAGCTCCAGATGTTCCCGACACTCCCCAGCGTGGCGGAAGTGCCGGCTATTCTCCTGGCAGCTCACCGGGCGACCTTTTAAATCTTCCCCCCAGCACTTCCGGGTGTGGCGGAAGTGCTGAGGTAACAGGTCCCCGAGGCATTGGGGCGCCTCCTGGCGGTGACCACGGGCCCCTGCAGGGTGGGGCTTCCATGCCCTCAACCCGTGGCCCCCAAAGTAACCAGGGCGGCGGCCCCCACGTGATCCAGGGTGGGCGCAGACCCACATCCGGTCCCTCATGGCATCCCGGCCGGGTCGTTGCCCCTGGCATCCCTGACACAGGTTAAGCACCGGTATAGCGCCATCTAGTGTTACACCTGCAATAAGCAAAAAACAACCATGGACCATCCCATCCCATCCACGAGTATTTTGATCTTCTCCATGGTCAGCTAGCCATACCTCAGTTATAAAGTTAATGGACGTCCATTGTCATAATTTGATCTGTTCTGTTTTAGTTGTAGGGCAGCGTTTCTCAACCTTTAAGTATTTGCGACCCGAGTTTTCATAACAGTTTTAATCGTATCCCCCCTAACATTTTTTTGAAATGTAGATGCATATTTTATTATACCTACTTAAGTTTTATCAACATTTATCTAACTCTATATTCATTGTTTTAGTATCAGAATGAAGTTTAAGTTCATTTGTTTTGGTTTCAACAGATGTTTTTTTTCATATTTTTGATTCTTGTTTTCTTTTTTTCACATCTTCGCGCCCCCCTTTTTGTTACTTCACGTCCCCCCTTAGGGGGGCCCGCCTCACAGTTTGAGAACCACTGTTGTAGGGTCCAATCAAAGTTATGCATTCGCAATTGTGTGAATGATGCCAGGTTGCAAACTGATGTCCTTGCTTAATAGTTGTAAACTCAAGAGTGTGTTCTGGGCCTGTACTCGGGATGGGGGGTGGTGGGGGGCACACTATGGAAAAATGAATCGAGTACCCCTCAATTGTTTGAAAACGTGTCATTGTGAGACATAACAAGACAAGTTGAAGCCTGCTGTGCCCTAGACGAGCACACCCTTCTGTGGATATGGCCAAGGAGCTGGTGACAGAAAAGAATTCAAATTATCTGTTTGAACATCACAGCAGCAAGCTGACGTGCCAAGAATTACTCCTACAATCGCGTCTAACTTAATGCTGATGATGACGCTGATTGTCCTTCAGGCACAAGCGGAGACCAGATGCCTTTGTCATCTTAAATTAGTCAGCCCTTACCTTCTAAGTAAGAGGGTCTGCAGGAGCGCTAGGATATACCAAAACGCCCGACCTTGTGCTCCCCCTTCTTAGCAGCATGGCGTTTGGGAAAACTCTTTACTTCGGAATTGCTTCAGAATCCATTTGGTTATAATTAGGGGTGTGCACAATGTGTGCCTGTGGGTCTTCCTTGGCTTACCTTGGATTCTGATGGGATTAATCAACGCATGCTGTGATCAATCAACGAGAGAACACAGAGGGGGGCTTAACGAGAACCGCAACGCAAGTGAGTGACGGCGAGGCCGTAACATGTGAACGTCAGATTCGTGAGACTTCCAAAACTTGACCCCTGCACAACTGACAGCTCTGGAATTCATGGATGAGTCAAGTCAGCCGACCTAAACATTTCTTCCTAAATCAAGATCTATCAATCAGTCGTCACACACATGTGCTTTGGGAGGCTGCTAAAGGGCTCAAAAGAAGGTAATTCCATGCCAGACCAGGGGGTGGCAGCGTGCAATAATCTTTTCTCTTTCGTCCTTGCTTCCAAACACGGTCAATGACGGCACCTCCAGGTCTGGGACAGATTGCATCACTTTCCAGTTCCTGCCCTGATGACATCACTTCCGGGTTCCTGCTCAGATGACGTCACTTCCCTTTTCCGACTTTAAAAACCACCATATTCCTCCTGCTAGTTCAGTTCTATTTTGGACTGTTGTCTGTAAAGTCTTATTGCTCACTTGCTCACTCCAAGTATGCGGGGTGGCTGACCCACACCTTGTTGTGGTGTCAAGGCGCTTCATTTCACACTGTATAAAGTGTCTTATCTATCTTTCGATCTATCTATCTATCTACAGTAAAACCTTGGATTGCGAGTAACTTGGTCTGTGAGTGTTTTGCAAGACGAGCAAAAAATGTAAATAAATGAATAACTTGATAAACGAGTGGCTGGCACCCTGCCCAGGGTTTGTTTCCTGCCTTGCGCCCTGTGTTGGCTGGGATTGGCTCTAGCAGACCCCCAGGACCCTGTAGTTAGGATATAACGGGTTGGATAATGGATAGATGGATAAACGAGTGAGGTGTTGCAATACAAGTAGTACGTATATGCTTTGTCTGCGGAGCATCACATGATCACAACTAAGCTGATGGTTCCTCTCTCTCTCTCTCTCGCTGTGGGATTGTGGGTAATCGTCTCCCATGCTCGGTCTCAGTCGGCATGCCTCACTCATATAGTCAACACCCATACAAGCTTATTCTATTTATTATAGCTTTATGACAGTGTGTGTGTGTGTGTGTGTAAAGCATTTTTTTATTTTGTGTCCAATAAGGCTGTAGCAGTGCGAGCGATGTCTCTGTTTAACGACAATGCAATGTCACATTTCGGTAAAATCTTCGAAACTGTCATTGAATACGTTTCCTTGTAAAACTCGCAAAAAATGAAAAAGATTCCAGTGAGCCAACAGACAGCAGTGATTGCGTTAGTTATAGTTAGTTATAGTGAAAGTCATCCTACACAATAACGCTCCTCCTCCTCCTACTCCTCCTCCTCTCCTCTCTCGACTCCCTTACTCCTGCTACAGTTCTTTTCAAAGATAAAGTATTGGTTAATTTGTTTTATATATTTTTTACTTCATATTTTGTATTAATAATTTTTATATCAATATTTTTCTGCGGTGGGCTGGCGTCCTGCCCGGGGTTTGTTTCCTGCCTTGCGCCCTGCATTGGCTGGGATTGGCTCCACCAGACACCCGTGTCCCTGTAGTTAGGATATAGTGGGTTGTAAAACGGATGGATGGATGGATGGATGGAGATTTCTGGGTTGTGGAACGAATCATCTGAGTTGCTTTGGATTACAAGCACGTTTCCGAAACGAATTATGCTCGCAAACTGAGGCACCACTGTATCTGTTGTCACAAAAATTACCAAAAGACATTGGGAATGTTTGGGGCAGCCAACCAACCAACCAACCATTTTCTAACCCGCTGAATCCGAATACAGGGTCACGGGGGTCTGCCGGAGCCAATCCCAGCCAACACAGGGCACAAGGCAGGAACCAATCCTGGGCAGGGTGCCAACCCACCGCAGGACACACACAAACACACCAAGCACACACTAGGGCCAATTTAGAATCGCCAATCCACCTAACCTGCATGTCTTTGGATTGTGGGAGGAAACCGGAGCGCCGGAGGAAACCCACGCAGACACGGGGAGAACATGCAAACTCCACACAGGGAGGACCCGGGAAGCGAACCCGGATCTCCTAACTGCGAGGCAGCAGCGCTACCACTGCGTGTTTGGGGCAGCCATCCATATAATTTATCCCCGCTGCAAAACTGATTAATAAGAACAGACATGTTCACACGACTGAGTCAAAAACAGAACTGATTAACTGGAAGTAAGATGGTGGCTTTAAAGGCCACTAGAGGAAGTGATGTCATCAGGACCGGAAACCGGAAGTGACGTCAATGGCTTTCCCGAGAATGGTCTGCAAGGGATTGAGAGAGAGAGAATTAGTACACTTCGCCACCCCCTGGTCCGGCGTGGAATTACATCTATTAAGGCCCTTTAGTTGTCCCCTAAACACGCGTGTGTGACGCTGTATATAGTGCCTAACACTATCTCTCTTCACTCCCTTCAAGTCAGTATTGAGTAGATAGCACCTTTGACAGCCATGACAGGCTTGTGTCTCCATCAACTTTCCACATCTCCCCCCTGCCACTTTCCTCAAGTCTTCTTAAGCTAACTGCTTGTGTTCTTTCCGGTGTCACAGTGATCGAGAGTAAATGGCCTTTCTCACGGTCAGCCACAAATTGAGATCTGGACTCTGACTCGGGCACTGCCGGGACATTCATATTATTGTTTTGAAGCCAGTCCCGTGTAGCTTCTCACTGGACAAGTCATCTTCTCTCAGGGCTCAGGCATCAGGCTGCCCTCCTTACTTTGTTCTGTTCGTTTTCCTTTATTGAGTGCAGGGCAAAAATGACCATTTTATCCATTTAATATTTAAACTACGACACAAGAAAGTGTGCAGAAAGCGAAGTTTTATCATTGAATCCAATGAATACGAAAGAGGAAGGGGTGCTAAGGCCAGAGAGGAGCACCAGGCCGATGGCAGGTTAAAGCCTTGCAGCTCTCCACAAAGTCAGTAAGACGCACACAAAGGAGTAAAGAGAGACTTTACAAAACGTCACACGGATAACGAATGGGAGCAGGACTGGAAGCCAGGAAAATGCCGGCCTAAACGCCAAAAGAAAAGTACATTCCAAATGCTATGCAAATCACTTAAAAATAATATGGCATCAGTTAAAGGTGACCTTTCGTTGTTGATACCAACTGCCAAGCTGCTCATTTGTCTGGTAATAGGTAGCCTAATGCTTCTGTGAGAAACGCTTGGATCTTAGCATCGGGAAGAGAAAAATGTTTCTATGAAAAGCAGCCGGCCTCGTCTTGATATTTAAAGATGGTTTAGTGAGCAGTTCAGATTTGTTCCATCCTGGCCTTTGGGGAACGGCATGTCAAGCAACTCAGGAAACTGATTTGAAACTATAAATAGAAGTGCATTACCTGTGACTATAATAGGCAAAGTCCTTTCCTTTTTATTGTGATTAACGTATCATCCGCTCAGCTAGGAGAGCCGCATTACTCCGAGGAGAAAGGCGGGATCTGAAATGAGTTGTCACTTTATAAAAAAGGACGAATGAAACGCAGTGTCACTGGCAACTCTAAATAAGCAGGCGTTGCGCCCTCTCGTTTCTGCTTATTCCTTGGCCACGTTACCCAGTATGCAATGAATATTTAGATAATTAGATATGCAGTGCCCTCCATATTGTTTGGGACAATGACACATTTCTCCCCGATTTCCTCCTCTGCCCCACAGTTTAAAATTACCTCTCTAAAAATTTGGACATTGTGGTTAAAGTGAGCATTGCAGACTTTCATTTAAGGGAATTTGCAGTCATTTTAGTCACACCGTGCCCACCCCATTTCAGGGTGCCATAATGTTTGAGACGATTGGTGTCACATGTGTTTGTGATTCCTCAGGCGGGTCAGATACCTCGACTTGATTCTGCCCTTTGTAGTCTGGAGTTGCCATGTTGTTGAGCATGAGGACAAGAGCGGTGCTAATGCAAGTCAAAGAAGCCATTATGAAGCTGAAAAACAAGAAGAAAACCACTGAAGACAACACCTTAGGATGACCGAAATCAACTGTCAGGACTATCATGAAGAAGAAAGAACACATTGGTGGGCTCAGTAATCACAAAGGGACTGGTAGGTCAAGGAAGGCCTCCATTGCTGATGGCAGAAGAATCCTCACTGTGGTCAAGAAGAAGCCCCCAATGCCTGCCCGACAGATCAGAAACATTCTTCAGGAGGAGATGTGTGTGTGTCAGAGACGACTATCAGCAGAAGACTTCATGAACACAAACACAGAGGCCACACCGCAAGATGGAGACCACAAAAACAGGATGGCCAGATTACAGTTTGTGAAAAAGGAGCCTGCAGGATTCTCGTGGACAAACGAGACAAAGATGAACCTCATCAGAGTGATGGCAAAGTGTGGAGACGAGATGGAACTGCCCGAGATCCAAAGCAGACCACCTCATCTGTTTCACATGGTGGTTGGGGTGTTATGACCTGGGCATGTATGGCTGCCACACTTCTCCTCGTTGATGATGGAACTGCTGACGGCACAAAGAATTCAGAGGTGTAACATCTGATCTGCTCAAGTTCCAGTCAATGCCTCCAAACTCATGGACGATGCTTCATCCTACAACAAGATAATCAGCCAAACACACTGCTGGGGCAACAATGGAAATTTCTTGAATGGCCAAACCAATCACCCGATTGAAATCCAATTGAGCAGGCCTTCCATATGCCAAAGAGAAAACAACAGGACAAGCCCCCCAAAACAAGCAGGAGCTGAAGATTGGCAGGATTAGAGGCTTGGCAGAGCATCACCAGAAAAGACCCTCAGCACCTGGTGATGTCTACAAATCGCAGACGACAAGCAGTCATTGCATGCTGGGAAATGTGACAAAGAAATAAATATGAAGACCTGCCAATGCTGTGTCCAACCATTACTGTGCCCTGAAAGAGAGGGGCGGTGGGGGCACAATGTGACTGAAATGTGGGCAAATCCCCTTAAATGGAAATCAGCAGTGTGCACTTTAACCACGACATCTGAATTGTTTGATTTGTAATTTTAAATTGTGGAGCCAATGGGTAAATCCAGGAGAAATGTGCCCAAACATTATGGAGGGCACGATATTTTTAATCTGTGCTCAACTCAATGATAAAACAACTTAGACGATGTACGCATGGCATAACATTCAGGTGCATTGGGTGACTATCTGAACTGATACGAGAGTTGGAGCTCTTCACCTTTTTTATTTACGTCGTCTGGGTTCAAGAGGTGTATGCCAGCTGTGGGCAACCTGGGCATCATACCCGCATGACCCTGAAATGAATTATGCAGATCCAAAGATGGTGACTTGTCCTGCTTATATTAGTGCTATTCTGAAACAACAGAATGGCCAAAGGTAACAGCTGGTCATACAATTTGGGATATGGATGGTCCGAAATGGTGCACTAAACGTTCTTATAATTAATTGTGAGACTGAAAACAAAATGCACACACAAGTTTCAATGCCCCACTTGTTTATAGGCACTGACCAAAACTTTACCTTCAGGCTTGAACGGCTCCACCGGGAAAAAAAGAAATCTATTTTATTGTTTAGCTTCTGAAATTTGGGATTTTCTTTTATCGGCCTGCTGTTCCCCACTGCTCATTTTGTAATGTCCTTTATTATTCTCCGAGGGGGCTCTTAAGTGAGGGCCTCCCGTACACATGGCACTAATCTATCGGACAGATAAGCGCCGTCAGGACCGGAATGTTATCTAAACAGACCCATCGGCGGGTCACCGCTCACCCGGAGGTGTCAGGACGCCATTGTGCCAAGGCTGCTTAGGAGCAAGTATTTCCACAGCGTGTCCATCACTTTGAAGACACTACTGTGACCGTGCCAGCGATCAAGCAGAAGCTCTGAAAAGCGCAGACTTTCAAGGAGGGAAAAAATGAATTCCAGATGTGCTGAATAAACAAGGAGTGGGACAGATCAAAGCGGAACATCTAAAGATATTTCACGCTCCAGAAAATGTAATAACTGAGCCAGACGTGCTTTGTCCCACCATCATAAAGGTGTCCACTACTGTATCTTTTGATGAAACAGCTGTGTGCCACTGCCGGGCTCCCGCTAACCTCCCAGCAGCTCTCGGTTTGGGTTGAAATGAGGCACAATCTACGACGAAGAAGGAGATAACCGCAGTGACTGACAGCCAACCTTATGTGGTTCTTGAAAATAAAAATAAAAGACATTGGGAGCAAGCAAAGTATCTCCACAAACTCCATGAAAGTGCGAAAGAGGGACTCCGTCACATCTGGATGTACTCAAGGGCCTGCTGTGAATGCAATGAAACATCACAGGAGTTTAGAGGAACAGCATGCGTCCTATTTGTGTTTACAAAGTCCGAAGTGTTGTCCCGTCTGACGAGCAGAGATCAGCATGGAGGCGGGCGGCCATCAGATTGGGGTTTAACTGCACTGAGGACAGGAAGCAGCAGTTCATAGGAGAACAGACTGTGAGGAGAAATTGAAATTGTATCACAGCGTGAAATTCAAGCTGTACATTTGCTTGTATTGTCTTTCTCCACTTTACATAATGAATCCATCCATCCATTAGCAATCCCACTTAATCTCTCCCCAACTATGGAAAACAAAACCTGGCATGTCACATCTTTCAAGGTGTCTGTAAATTGAGAAAATTATGTCGCCCTTATAATTAACAATCTCTAGATTTCATTGTTCCAATATTGTTTTTTTACAAAGCAACAACACCTGCCATTTAAATCACTCAGTCGCAGCCTTTAAATCATGTGATTGCAATCTGATGTTTTCATTGGTAGGCGGTCTTTCCTCATTGGTGAGTGGATTTGCTAGTTTTTTGTCTTGCAGTATGTAAAATACTGTGTACATGTATGCGACTATATATATATATCCATCCATCCATTTTCTAACCCGCTGAATCCGAATACAGGGTCACGGGGGTCTGCTGGAGCCAATCCCAGCCAACACAGGGCACAAGGCAGGAACCAATCCAGGGCAGGGTGCCAACCCACCGCAGTATATATATATATATATATATATATATATATATATATATATATATATATATATATATATATATATATATATATATATATATATATACACACTAATAAAAGGCAAAGCCCTTACTGACTGACTCACTGTCTCACTCACTCATCACTAATTCTCCAACTTCCCGTGTAGGTAGAAGGCTGAAAGTTGGCAGGCTCATTCCTTACAGCTTACTTACAAAAGTTAGGCAAGCTTCATTTTGAAATTCTACACGTAATGGTCATAACTGGAATCTACTTACGTACATATATACCCGCTATAGCCTGCAGCTCGGTCGCCGTGTGGGGCGGAGTTGCGTCCCTCATCGTCAGGCCATCACACGTAATTGAGTGCCTGCCCATATAAGGCCGTCCGTCAGTGGCAATCCAATAGAAACACTCTTCCGCTAAATATTCAGACGAAGATGAGATGATCAGGGTGGTGTATGGCACAAACTCAGCGAAACTGCGAGAGAAAGTTTTAAGTGCCGGAGTCTTTGCTAGCATTAAATAAAGCCATGGACATCACACGAGATAGTGCAAGCACAGCTAAGAAGCTTCGATGCATGTACTCCGAGCGGCTCACGTGAACTGACTGTGAACGAAGTACGCAGACAACAACAAAGAGCTCCAAAGAGTGCTGAACAAAAAACACATTACACAATTGAGAAGGCAGCAAAAGAATATGAAGCGAGTGACGCATACAAGCATATTCAGAAGTGCAGCTACTGTGGAAACAAAGCACACGGTGGAAAAAGTCAAGCCATCCAGCTAAAGGAAGACAGTGTGAAAAAAAACCTGTGCATATGATGTCTCAAATAAAGAGGAAGACGAACTGTTTATTGATGCAGTAAGGAAGGAATCGATGAATGAAACCTGATATCTTTACAACGGTTGACAAACACGGAATGTAACTTGAACACAACACATCCTACAAATACGAACCTGATTGAAAGAAATAATGATAATCAAATCCTTGATGACAGCAACACTCATAACAGCCACAAAACAATTACATTGACAATCGGGTTACGTTATTGTTTCCTTTTCTTTTTCATAATTTCTTTAACACACTACTCCGGGTATTTTGCTAGTAATATATATTATATTATATTATATTTATATATATATATTATATTATATTTATATATATATTATATTTATATATATATATATATATATATATATATATATATATATATATATATATATATATATATATATATATATATATATATATATATATATATATATATATATATATATATATATATATATAAAAAATTGGCAGGTCCAGCACTGAATTGGCTGATTTTTTTAATCTGTATACCAAACCTTCTCAAGCCCAATCAGGCAAGAATGGATGCCAGGTCATTCAAAAATAAGTAATTCGTCTGCTACTAAGCCGTCCATTTCTGCATTCATGTTTTTAACTGCATTTTTCTATTATAAGTTTGCTGTGCATTTTACCAGAGTTTCGTGATGGCACCTCTGAAGTCCATCACAGATCACACTTCCTCCCAGCGATGTCCGGTGAACCCCAGCGTGTACTGGAAGAGATGAACAAACTCAGTGCAGAGAGCCACTGGGCCAGACATTGAACCCAGGTCACTGGAGCTGTGAAGCATCACTCTTTAAATATTCCTCCAATGTTCTGCTCCATTAACTTACAGATTAATGAATTATTTAACAAATTTATCAAATTGATAATTTGTTTTTGGCCATGTGCTCCTGTATGCCTTCACTTGGCAGGTAGTTGATGAACTATCCCATTTATTAACACACTAATGAACGTATGCATTTGCTCTCCACTCGTTTCACTGCTTCTTCATAATAGACTCTTCACTTCCCCGACAACCGCTACTGAATCGCAGCTCGATCGCTAATGAGTGAGACGAAAACCGCCTAAGGTAACAGAAAGATGGATGTCGTCTATTAGCCTCATTCGGCCTTCTGTTACATCCCACTGAGCTAAAAGCCTCCAGATGGTTTGGCAATAAGGCCGCGCTACCTGAGTTAAAAAGTCTTAAGACAGATTTCTGCCTGGAGTTTTTGACTCTTGACAGATTTACATCTGAGGGCTTAGTCGAGTCTTACAGAAGAAAACGAATCCCACAAGGCTACGCTGCAATCATAAACCTTCACTAAAAATAACACCAAATAAGAATAACTTTGTTCGACTCGCACTTCACGCCAAGGCTCTGCCAGACTGCTGATAGTGGAGACTTTCTGAGACGTTTCACGCGTTACATTCAGGGAAGACGGTGAGCTCACGGTGGACCTGTTGACTGTTATCTCACAGCACCCCGACTGACTAACGGCGTAGACTGATCAAATGTGTGAGGTTCCATCAGGCAGGAACGTGTTTGGAGTTTTCAGAGAAGGTTATGAATCCGAAATAAAAATCAACCTGCACTCGGTAAGCAAATTATTGGGAACACCTGTACACCCACTTATCTAATCAGCCAATCAAATGGCAGCAGTGCAACGCATAAAATCCTGCACATGTAGGTCAGGATCTTCAGTTCATGTGATCGCCATGATTTGGAGCACAGCCTCATTATTGGTACGAGTATTTCAGGAACTGCTAATATCCTGGGATCTTCACACACAAGGGTCTCTAAAGTTAACTCAGAATGGTCCAAAAATTAAAAAGCGTTCTGTAAGTGGCAGTTCTGTGGGCAGAAATGTCTTCTTGATGACAGGTCAGAGGAGAATGGCCAGGCTGTGCTAACTCAGGTAACCGCTCTGCACAGCTGTGGGCAGCGGAAAAAGGTCTCAGAATGCACAGCATGTCAAGCCTTGATGCAAGTGGGCTACAACAGCAGAAGACCATGTTAGGTTACACTCCTGCCAGCCATGAAGAGAAAGCTGACGCTGTAGTGGGCACAGGCTCACCAAAAGTGGAGGGTTGAAAACTGGGCAGACTTTGCTTGGATTGATGAACTTGCTGAGGCATACAGATGGTAAGGTCATAATGTGGTGTCAACAGCATGAATCCATGCAAGCCAACCTGCCTTGTGTCTACAGTCCAGAATCGTCATGATGGTGTAATGGTGTGGGGAAAGTGGAACACTTTGGACCTGTTAACACCAATCAATCATCACTTGAATGCCACAGCTTATTTGTTACTCACCATGGGCTTCCCTTTATGTCCACAATTCTAATCTTCTAATAACTACTGCCAGCATGATAATGACCCAAGTCACAAACCAAACGTTGTCTCTAACTGGCTTCAGTGACCTTCCCAAGTCACTGGATCTGAATCCAGTAGAACATCTTGGGGATCTGGTAGACTGAGAGATTTGCAGCCGACACAGACCAACATTTCATTTGCTTTGTGCTTAGAATCATTGTCCTGTTAGAAGGTGAACCTTCAACCCAGTCAAAGGTCCAGAGGACTCTGGATCAGGTTTCCATTAAAGATACTGTATCTCTGTATAGATAGATAGATAGATAGATAGATAGATAGATAGATAGATAGATAGATAGATAGATAGATAGATAGATAGATAGTTTATTAACCCCAAGGGGAAATTCACATAATCCAGCAGCTGTATACTGATACAAAAAACAATATTAAATTAAAGAGTAATAAAAATGCATGTAAAAGCTAACCGTAACTTTGAATAATGTTAGCATTTACTCCCCCGGGTGGAATTGAAGAGTCGCATAGTGTTAGAGAGGAACAATCTCCTCAGTCTGTCAGTGGAGCAGGACGGTGACAAAAGTCTGTTGCTGAAGCTACTCCTCTGCCTGGAGATGACACTGTTCAATGGATGCAGTGAATAATCCATGATTGACAGGAGTTTGCTTAGCGCCCGTCGCTCTACCACGCATCTTATTGCAGATGTTGAAGGACGCCAACCTTCTAAGGAAGTTTAGTCGGCTCTGACCTCTCTTACACAGAGCATCAGTATTGGCAGTCCAGTCCAATTTATCATCCAGTTGCACTCCCAGCTATTTAAAGGTCTGCACCCTCTGCACAGTCACCTCTGATGATCACGGGGTCCATGATGGGCCTGGGCCTCCTAAAATCCAACACCAGTTCCTTGGTTTTGCTGGTGTTCAGGTGTAAGTGGTTTGAGTCGCACCATTTAACAAAGTCCTTGATTAGGTTCCTATACTCCTCCTCCTGCCCACTCCTGATGCAGCCCACCATAGCAGTGTCGTCAGCGAACGTCTGCACGTGGCAGGACTCCGAGTTGTATTGGAAGTCTGATGTATGTTGGCTGAACAGGACCGGAGAAAGTACATTCCCCTGCGGCGCTCCTGTGCTGCTGACCACAATGTCAGACCTGCAGTTCCCAAGATGCACATACTGAGGTCTGTCTGTAAGAGTGTCCACAATCCATGCCACCAGGTGTGAATCTACTTCCATCTCTGTCAGCTTGTATCTAAGGAACAGAGGTTAGATGGTGTTGAAGGCGATAGAGATGTCCAAAAACATAATTCTTACAGCACCACTGCCTCTGTCCAAGTGAGAGAGTGATGTTGGTGAAATGTTGCACCATTCAGCCGTACATCAACTCTGAGTAGTTACCCAGTCTCTGCTGATGAAACAAACCCCCACAGCATGATGCTGCCACCAATATGCTCCGCCAAAAGAATTGAATTGCTCTGTCAGATTAGACCAAGACCATCATTGGACAGTTGTTCTCAGGTCTTTCCAGAGATGTACGATTGTGTTCCAGGACATTCAAGGACATTCCCACAGTTGTCCTTAAGCCCATTATGTTTCATCTTTCAGCTCTGGAGCAAGTTTCCATTAAGGATATCTCTGTATGTTGCACCATTCAGCTTCACGTCAACCCAGAGTAGTCTCCCAGTCTCTGCTGGTGAAGGACAACCCCACAGCATGTTGCTTCCATCAACATGCTCCACCATTGGAATGCTGAGTCACGTCGGATGGAGAACATCATTGGACAGCTATATCATATCTTTTCAGAGATGTTCAATTGGGTTCCAAGTCTGGGATCTGTCTGGAGCACTCAAGGATATTCCCAGTCTTGTCCCAAATCCACTCCTATTTTGTATTTCCTTTGTGCTTAGAATCATTGTCCTGTTACAAGGTGAATCTTCAGCCCAGTGTGAAGTCTTGATAGTCTTGGAGCAGGTTTTCATTAAGAATATCTCTGCACTTTGTTACCTTCAGCTTTCTCTCAACCCTGTCTGGTCTCACAGTCCCAGATGCGGCCACCACCATACTTCATCATTTGAATGGTAATGAGCACCGCCTGGTTTCCTAAAGACACGCCAGACAGTTCAACAACCCCACAGCATGACATTTCCACCACTATGCTCCTCTGCTGGAATGGTGTAGAGCACTGCCTCGTTTTCTCACAGACATAACACTAGTCTTGGATTCATCAGACCAGACCGGCTCGATTCTCACAGTCTTTAGGTGCCTTCTTGCAAACTACAAGTGGGCTATCATGGGTCTTTTACTGAGGTGGGGTTTCTGTCCGGCCACTCAGCCATATAGCTCAGAATGGTGAAAAGTTGCAGCGGTGGTTGTCTTTCTGGAAGTTTCTCCCATCGTCACACAAATCATCTGGAGCTCAGCCAGTATGACCATTGGGTCCTGGAAAACCTCTCAAAACACAGCCTTTCTCCTCCAATTAGTCAGTTTGACGGCCACCACTAGGAAGAGTTCCATGTTTCGTCCATTTAAAAACCTATTTAAGACAAAGAGTTCTCTTCCCCACTGACCCACCTTGTTGTGTTTCAATCAAAGTCTCCCCACCCCGGCCGGAGTTCAAGTGTCTCTTTTTATGTATGTTTTGTAAATTTTTTATGTTAATGTTGTTATGTCAAAGTATCATTTTCTAAGTGGGAAGGCCACCAGTTCATCACTGTCCAGGGTCTCCCTCAGCCCTATAAATTCTGAGGAAATCCTGCAGTCGCTTGTGCTTTGTTGAATGCTGTGGTGGAGGCCACACTTTAATGCTGAAGATATTTTTTTGTAGTTGTTCCAAGATCTACATCTCCACACAGATTCCATTGACCTCTTGGCTGGGTTTTTGCTCAATGGTGAGCTCTTCCATAGAGGGATATGTGTCTTTCCCAATTGGTTCAGTCAATTGAATTGACTGCCGGTGGACTCCAAACAAGGCATAGAAATGTCTCATTCACGATTAATGAGCCAAAGGGTCAACAACAACATTTATTTATTTATTTATTCATTCATTTATTTACTACAGGGCTTTGCCCCCAGCTCGCTCGACTCACCAACCCCTCCTGACGGTCTCTATATGCCAGCCACTTCACGTCTCTGCCGCTTGCGTATGTGGATTTCACTTTCACCAAACAACAAATCTTTTAATTCTCACGGATAGGCCTCTTCATTGGGAAGAAACATTACTTTTCCCTGATGTCAACATGAATTAGACGATCTAAAGGTCTCTGACTTAAAGTTTAAAGCCAAATAATATCTACGTACTTCTGTCATATCACCTATGTCCATATATTCAATCTCTTTTCGCTGTTCCGAAATTTCACCAAGTAATAATTTCCCATTTGTTAATGCTATTGTGATCTTTACTATCAGTTTTTTGAGACTTTTTAATTTTAGTACTTTCATAATCTCTAACCTACTCTGCATTTATGTTTTATGTTGTGTTATTGAAATCTCGCAGGACTTCACTTTCACCAAACAACAAATCTTTTAATTACAATACAATACAATTTATTTTTGTATAGTAGCTGAAAATCACACAACAAGTGCTGCAATGGGCTTTAACAGGCCCTGCCTCTTGACAGCCCCCCAGCCTTGACTCTCTAAGAAGACAAGGAAAAACTCCCAGAAAAAAAAAATCTTGTAGGGGGGAAAAAAATGGAAGAAACCTCGGAAAAGGCAGTTCAAAGAGAGATCCCTATCCAGGTAGGTTGGGCGTGCAGTGGGTGTCAAAAGGAAGGGGGTCAATACAACAGAACAGAACAATTCCTCAATACAGTATAAAAATAAAAATTTTAGGAGTACGGAGCAGAATTTAAAAGTAGATTATATCACATAATATGATTTGTTTAGAGTCCTGCTGACCTCATCCATCAAGCTGCCTCCCCCATTTGGCCATTCCACAGCTGAAACAGCACTGGGCCAGCCAATCCGATGAAAGGACCCCTCTACCCCACGATTCCTGTGATCCTCCATCAGGGATGACTTTACCGTAGGCAGGCAAAACAACTTGACAGGTGGGCAGCAGCACCAAGTGCGACATTTGAGTATCGAGAAGAGAAACAGAATAGTTGGGGGTTAGTATCCAATTATAACTACCCTGTTACTTATGTTTTAGTGCTAATGACTAACAAGAGAGATGCAGTCTGTACAGTTAATCAGCAGCTCTAGTCAGGGTGTGCTAAACTGAAGTCGTGAGTCTTCAGCCTGAGACCGAAGGGGCATCTCTTACAGTAGCAGGTGAACCACTCCACAGTTTAGGGGTCCTGTAACTAAAAGCTCGACCTCCTACTCTTATTTTATTAATCCTTGGAATCATAAGCAGACCGACATCTTGAGATCTTAATGTGCGCTCTGGTTTGTAAGTCATGATTAGTTCAGACAAGTAAGCGGGATGTCGGCCATTTAATGCTTTATATGTTAAAAGGAGGATTTTGAAATCTGCCCTAAACTTAACCGGAAGCCAGTGTAAAGAATTAAGAACTGGAGTTATGCGAATACGCCTCTTCATTGAGAAGTAACACTATTTTTCTCTGATGGCAAGAAGAATTAGACGATCTACAAGTCTCAGACTTAAAGTTTAAATTCAAACAATATATTTGATCTCTTTTCGCTGTTCCGTTATTTCACCGAGTAATAATTTCCGTTTGTTTGCACTAATACGATCTGTACTATCATTTTTTTGAGACTTTCGAATTTTCTTACTTCCGTTATCTCTAACCTGCTCTGCATGTGTATCACGCCAATGTTTTTGAATTCTTTACGACGTTCTACTTTGTCATCTACTCTTTGTTTTTTGTTTCCGGCCCCAGGTGTGGTTAAATCTCTTGGCACAAAGATTCGTCTCGTGGGATGTGAAAGTATCTCTCTGAAAAAGTCACGTCTCTTCCCAAGAGTTTTTTATTATAATAGAGAGATATAGCACGTCAGAATGCTCGTCTCAATGTGAGATTTCAGGTTCTTTTTTTCATTCTGGGGTATTGAGTGTTGCTTGATGAGTAAAAAAACTTAATTTAAATGATTTTTAACCCAAAGCTACAACATAACAAAATGTGAAAAAAACAAGTCATGGAGTCCGAAAACTTTCGGAGGTTTATGTATTAGCCTGGCCATTTCTGAAACCCTGGATAGGAAGAACAAAAAACAAAAACGTATCCAACAAAATCCCATTGAAGAATCAGACAAAGCTGCAGTACTTCAGTCCAGTGTGAGTAAGTGAGAATCACTGGGCTTTCGTAAGAACGATCTGGATTTTTATTATATGTTTTTACGACACCAGGGTCTGCTGCACAGGAGCCAAAACCAGTGGGCTGTGGCGGAGTTTTCTTGAAACAGTTCTGCTTCCTACTAGTGACGTAAGCCTATAAATAAACTCCGGCTGCCATTAAAGTTTTCAAAAGTAATTTAAATTTGGAGGTCTCACCACTGGTGTGGCAGGAATGGTTTTATGGGAGCTATATATGTATATATTTCTATATATTTAAAGATCTAAGAAACGAGTGAACATAAATCCCCCTGGTAATTAAGGCAGCCATTCAAAGCCTTAAGAACTCATTTACTCGTCTGTACGCTAGATATTTAATCGAACGACAAACGTGGGAGTAAATTAAAGACGTCTGCACCTGAGCTGTAAAAAAAACGCTCTCGGTGGGATACGACGGAGCAGCAATGACCTTGCGGTGACAAGTGATCATTCCCGCCAGCTGGGCTGTAAAAATAACAGGTTGAATTGGTGGGCAAATGCTGATGGAAAAACCAAAAAAAAGGGGGGGGGGCCGTGAGAATTGCCTTTTCGTGATTCTCTTTAATGGAGCTTTCCTCCTCCTTTGTCTGTGGCCCAAAGTAAAGAAGGAAAAACTTAATCACTCGGATTTTCTTCCCTTTTTTTTAATGTTCTGTTTCTCTTGGCTACCCACATGGTAGCCCTGAGACAATTGGCAACATTGTAAGTAAACGCTGATTGTAGGAAAGCAGATTCCCTCTATATACTGGTTCAGCGTTGGACGTGCAAATCAGCCATGGAGGGATGATGTTTTATGGTTTAGAAACCCGGTGTAAATCTACTGCTTGAAGATCTGTGTCTAAAAAAATGAATCCCATGGGCAGTCAGGTGCAAGGGTCAAATAGCAGCGATGAGCTTCTCAGATGAACACACTTAATGACAACCATGAGGCAGGTGGTTATACACTCAAAAGGGAACAATGGCCGGGTGTCTGTCTAATGGAAATGAAGTGGCACAGGATGTTGTTCTTGACAGCTCCCCGCTGTGGCTTACAAACAAATGTCACTCCCATTTCGATGGGAAATGAAAAGCAACATTTATTGCAGACATTTAGAAAGCGAGCTTAACGCAGGACTTTCATATGCCAAACGATTCTCGTTTTATTGAAGATGATTTTTTCATGTTATTGATTGTCGGTCTCCTTTTCTCCGTACACCTCAGACTATAACAGCAGGTCATATCACTTGACAGAAACTCTCAAGCGATATTGACTGGGTGAGATGGAGAACTTTGAGAATTGTCTGCACCAGCAAAACCAAAAATACTCCTTGCTGACTTTCTCTGCACCAAACGATCCTCTATGTCCAATCACCATTCAGGGAGTGGACGATAAGGTGGTGCACTTCTGCAAAGATAATTACACAGTTTGTAATGGATTTGTAACCCATGGAGGTTCTTAAATCCAAACCTAAGAGCATACTCCTTCTCCTCGCCCGTACATCATCGTATAACTCAAGAATTGATTATTTCCTCAGACAATCAATTTTGCCCACTATCAAATCTCATAAGTATGACACCATTGTTATCTCTGACTATGCCCCTCTGATCATGCATCTTAAATTACTGTGTCCTACTCACTCATCTCCTAGCTAGCATCTTAACCCATGTCATTAGCTGATGAGTACCATGAGTATGTCAACCCTGAGTAGTCTCCCAGTCTCTGCTGCTGAAGAACAACCCCACAGCATGTTGCTTCCACCAATATGCTCCACCACTGGAATGCTGTGTCACCTTGGATGGAGAACATCATTGCACAGCTATTTTCAGGTCTTTACAGAGATGTTCATTGGGTTCCAAGATCTGTCTTGACCACTCAAGAACATTACCAGAGTCGTCCCAAAGCCACTCCTGTTTTGTATTTGCTTTGTGCTTAGAACCATTATCCTGTTAGAAGGTGAACCACCCAAGGAATTGAATTGCTCTGTCAGGTTACACTGAGACCATCATTGGACAATTGTTCTCAGGTCTTTTCAATAATGTGCAATTAGGGACCAAATCTGGACTCTGTCTGGACCACTCAAGGATATTTCTACAGTTATCCTTAAGCCGGTCGTTTTTCATCTTTGCTTTGAGCTTTGGGTCATTGTCTGCTTAGAAGGTCTGAGCAGGTCCAGTGGGGTCCGGAGCAGGTTTCTGTTAAAGGTATCTCTGTATGTTGCACCATTCAGTCTTTGCTGGCGAAGAACAACCCCACAGCATGTTGCTTCCACCAACATGGTACATTTTGGTGGAACATATTGGTGGCAACATCATGCTGTGGGGGTTTGTTTCATCAGCAGAAACTGGAGGGACTACTCAGAGTTGACATATGGCTGAATGGTGCAGAATACGGAGATACAGTATCTTTAATGGAAACCTGCTCCTGAGCCCTCTGGATCTCTGACTGGGCTGAAGGTTCACCTATACCAAACAGGAGTGGCTTTGGTAATGTTCTTGAGTGGTCCAGACAGATCTTGGAAACCAATTGAACATCTCTGTAAAGACCTGAAAATAGTTGTCCAATGTACGACTGGGTTCCAAATTTGGACTCTGTCTGGACCACTAAAGAATATTCCTACAGCTGTCCCTCATTGTGTAGTTAGAAGGTCTCAGCAGGTCCAGAAGGCTCTGGAGCAGATTGCCGTTAAAGATATCTCCGTATGCTGCACCATTCAGCTTTACGTCAACACAGAGTAGTCTCCCAGTCTCTGCTGCTGAAGAACAACCCCATAGCATGTTCCTTCCATCAACATGCTTCCCCATTGGAATGCTGTGTCATGTTGCATGGAGAATATCATTGGACAGCTATTTGCAGGTCTTTACATAGATATTCAATTGAGTTCCAAGTCTGGGGTCTGTCTGGACCACTTAAGGACATTCCCAGAGTCGTCCCAAAGACACTCTTGTTTTGTAGTTGATTTGTTCATAGAATCATTGTCCTGTTACAAAGTAAACCTAAAGCTCAGTCAGAGGTCCAGAGGGCTCTGGAGCAGGTTTCCATTAAAGATACTGTATCTCTGTATGTTGCACTATTCAACAATATGTTAACCCTGAGTAGTCCCCCAGTCTCTGCTGATGAAGTAAACCCCCACAGCATGATGCTGCCACCAATATGCTCCACCCAAGGAATTGAATTGCTCTGTCAGATTAGACCAAGACCATCATTGGACAGTTGGTCTCAGGTCTTTCCAGAGATGTACAATTGGAGGCCAAATTTGGACTCTGTCTGGAACACTCAAGGATGTTCCTCCAGTTGTTCCTAAGCCAGTCATGTTTCATCTTTGCTTTGCTTTGAGCTTAGGGTCATTGTCCAGTTAGAAGGTCTGAGCAGGTTTTTCGTTAAGGATATCTCTGTATGTTGCACCATTCAGCTTTAGGTCATACCCGAGTAGTCTCCCAGTCTAACAACATCAAAACAGTAGTATGTATCGTGATTGCTAACTTTTACGAGTACTATAAATGTACACCGGCTGTTACAGACGCAAACCAAATGTATGTGTTAATTGTATATTATTAACAAGAAGAGCCGCTCACTGCTCAAAACGGTAAATATATGAGGCAGTCAGGATCGAACCAGAGGACTCTTGATTACAAGTCAGCAATTCTTACCGCTGCACCACAGAAACTGTTGTATCATTCTTGAACCTTTTGTGAAAGTGTTTATTTGATCTTTGGACTTCAGGCTTCACCCATTATATAGTTTATGCCTACATTTTGTCATTTATTACTAAAATATGAAAAACGTTTCTGTTTTAATAATGTGTTTACACAGATTATTGTAGAAACGGAACACACGCAAAATGCATGTGTTCCAAATAATGATCTATTATTTCCAATCTAAAACTCCAGCACTTCATTCCCAGATAATCAAGGCATGAGATGGGAGACCTTTGTGCACGTTCTGTGGCGGTGGGGGGATGGAATAGTAGGCTGCTTGCTGCTTGTCTTGATTGGCACATTTACAAGACAAAAGACGCTGACAGAGAGGTGCGAAGGGATTTAAGGTGGGCCGGATTGATGAGTTTTTTCGTAGGCTTTTGTAATTCTAGTGTTAATGCTTAGTCCAGAACCAAAAAAAATAATAAATAAACACACCTTTTGGCAAAGTAAATGGCCTTGCAACTACAAATAAGAAGATTTTGACTGTCAAAGTAAGGGTTGTTCACTAGAGGTCTATTCGGCGTGTCTCTCGTAGTAGAAACAATGTCTCTTTCTTTGCAGCCAGTCTTCTTATATTGCACAAGCTGAAAGGGACGGGGTTAAGTGCCCTCAATGGGTTGTTTAAAATTACTGGTGGGAATGAAGAAGAGAATGTTAACGACAGTGCCCCTCTCGCCCTGACTGGTCATCACATACCTCGATCGAGCCTGTGAGGAGATCCTCCGACACACATGTGTGATACGTCACTTCTTAATCTCCATTTTTTTTAGAACCCAGAAATTTGCACATGTGTCACCTCTACGCCTAATAGATCTGTTTGTTGGATTTTAATGGCAGGCCAGTTATACCTCCTTACTGTACCCCAGCTGGTGTTCTATTGCCCAAAAAATTCCAGGTGCCTGCCCATGTTATTGAGAAGCTCATGCAGTAACCTAAATACCTTTATTACATTTTCAGAAATATGAAACAAAAATGTCCCATGCTTACAGACTACCTCTCAAGTACATTCTGCATTAATTATGAGAAATATTATCCATTCACATTACATCAAAAAAAATAAATAAATAGGAGGCTTGAGTTGGCATCTGGGAAATGGGCCAATACAAACTGAAATCAGTCAGGGCATATCTGTTCCCTTAGCAAATATTTCATGAACCGAAAATGCATGTACTTAAATAGTCAGTCTGCTGTTTATATCACACTGTCCATTATTTTATCCACAAAAAAGACATTTTATGGGCTAATTGGCATGAAGGCCAAATCACATTTCAAACTAATTTGGTGATTCAATTCTTTTCCATCCATTTCTTGGACGCACCTAATCCAGGTTTTGATACCTTGGACCAAATTTTGGAACTTTGGGCACAAGACATTCCTGGGTGGGGTGCCAGTCTAGTGCAGGGTAGACCCACACTCACAGACATTCAGCCTATTTAGAGTCACCAATCATCTTCATTTGTAGGTCTTTAGTGTGTAGGACCAGTGCTCCACCAGTCTAGGTTTTGAACCCAGGACTCTGAAGCTGGACCATCCTACCTGAACAAAGGGTAAGTATTCAGACCAGGAGAATTGTTTTCCAATGAAGTCATTCATACAAGGCTAATTTATGACTATATTGGCCGCAGTACAGAGAGTGTAGGTGTGTGTTCATGTGTCCCGTAATAGACTGGCATCGACTGCATCTCACCACATGCCCAGTGCAACCAGGATAGCAAAAACAAATTGGATTCAATGGGTTTAAAAAAGTATGAAAAGTCAGACATGTAAGTAGTGTTTATCCCAATGTCCTGACTAAAATGCTCATCATGGCCTTGTCCATTCTGCCCCCCTAATCATCCCTGGTCTCTAATTGTCTCTCTCTCACCCTTTCGCTATCTAGTATCTAATTTGAGGTTAGCATAGCACACTGGCACAAACATGGCTGCTGTGCATCATCCCGGTGGGTGCTACACATTGGTGGTGGTAGACATGGGCTCTGGCAAAAGGAAATGTGGGGGGACAAATTAAGGCACTGCAGGGTTAATAACTCGTCATCCTTTTCTGTTCCTAGAGTGGAGCAGAAGGACCTGCGGATGACACATAACATCAATTTGACCACAACACCTCCAGTTCTGACCCTTCGGCTTCGGCAAGGATGCAAACAGACTGGAAGTTGGCATTCGGTCTTCATTCAGAAACAAATGAGAGCTCAAGGCCATGGAACAGTGGTATCTCACTTGGACCTTGACTTACTGGGGCACGGAGCTCCACGTTCCAGGAAGGACCCGCTCTTATGAGATGATTGCATTTTATTTGTTTGACCTGATACAAGGATTAGAAGGGAAGAACTGGTTGGCAATCCAATACTTCTCTGGACTCACTCTGCAATTCTTCTACCCGTTCACAACAGAATGATATGAAAGGCACTATATGATAGATAGATAGATAGATAGATAGATAGATAGATAGATAGATAGATAGATAGATAGATAGATAGATAGATAGATAGATAGATAGATAGATACAGTGGTGTGAAAAACTATTTGCCCCCTTCCTGATTTCTTATTCTTTTGCATGTTTGTCACACAAAATGTTTCTGATCATCAAACACATTTAACCATTAGTCAAATATAACACAAGTAAACACAAAATGCAGTTTTTAAATGATGATTTTATTATTTAGGAGAAAAAATCCAAACCTACATGGCCCTGTGTGAAAACGTAATTGCCCCCTGAACCTAATAACTGGTTGGGCCACCCTTAGCAGCAATAACTGCAATCAAGCGTTTGCGATAACTTGCAATGAGTCTTTACAGCTCTGGAGGAATTTTGGCCCACTCATCTTTGCAGAATTGTTGTAATTCAGCTTTATTTGAGGGTTTTCTAGCATGAACCGCCTTTTTAAGGTCATGCCATAGCATCTCAATTGGATTCAGGTCAGGACTTTGACTAGGCCACTCCAAAGTCTTCATTTTGTTTTTCTTCAGCCATTCAGAGGTGGATTTGCTGGTGTGTTTTGGGTCATTGTCCTGTTGCAGCACCCAAGATCGCTTCAGCTTGAGTTGACAAACAGATGGCCGGACATTCTCCTTCAGGATTTTTTGGTAGACAGTAGAATTCATGGTTCCATCTATCACAGCAAGCCTTCCAGGTCCTGAAGCAGCAAAACAACCCCAGACCATCACACTACCACCACCATATTTTACTGTTGGTATGATGTTCTTTTTCTGAAATGCTGTGTTCCTTTTACGCCAGATGTAACGGACATTTGCCTTCCAAAAAGTTCAACTTTTGTCTCATCAGTCCACAAGATATTTTCCCAAAAGTCTTGGCAATCATTGAGATGTTTCTTAGCAAAATTGAGACGAGCCCTAATGTTCTTTTTGCTTAACAGTGGTTTGCGTCTTGGAAATCTGCCATGCAGGCCGCTTTTGCCCAGTCTCTTTCTTATGGTGGAGTCGTGAACACTGACCTTAATTGAGGCAAGTGAGGCCTGCAGTTCTTTAGACGTTGTCCTGGGGTCTTTGTGACCTCTCGGATGAGTCGCCTCTGCGCCTTGGGGTAATTTTGGTCGGCCGGCCACTCCTGGGAAGGTTCACCACTGTTCCATGTTTTTGCCATTTGTGGATAATGGCTCTCACTGTGGTTCGCTGGAGTCCCAAAGCTTTAGAAATGGCTTTATAACCTTTACCAGACTGATAGATCTCAATTACTTCTGTTCTCATTTGTTCCTAAATTTCTTTGGATCTTGGCATGATGTCTAGCTTTTGAGGTGGTTTTGGTCTACTTCTCTGTGTCAGGCAGCTCCTATTTAAGTGATTTCTTGATTGAAACAGGTGTGGCAGTAATCAGGCCTGGGGTGGCTACGGAAATTGAACTCAGGTGTGATACACCACATTTAGGTTATTTTTTAACAAGGGGGCAATTACTTTTTCACACAGGGCCATGTAGGTTTGGATTTTTTTTCTCCCTAAATAATAAAAACCATCATTTAAAAACTGCATTTTGTGTTTACTTGTGTTATATTTGACTAATAGTTAAATATGTTTGATGATCAGAAACATTTTGTGTGACAAACATGCAAAAGAATAAGAAATCAGGAAGGGGGCAAATAGTTTTTCACACCACTGTAGATAGATAGATAGATAGATAGATAGATAGATAGATAGATAGATAGATAGATAGATAACAGTAGACAGTGTGATGTGGTGCTTAAGACTTTGGACTTCAAACTCTGAGCTTGTGGGTTCCAATCCTACTACTGACACTGCGTGACCATGAGCAAGTCACTTGACCTGTCTGCTCTCCAGTTGGAAAGCCAATAGAAATGTAACTAATTGTATCATAAATGATGTAAGTCACCTCAGATAAAAGAAACAGCCAAATATGTACTGTAAATGTAAATATCTTTTTCCATTCACAGTTCAGGGGAATGTCATCTGGAAGAGGAGTGATGTCACTTCTGGATCCTTGTCATTAGTTCCCGTCCCTTCTGGGAATCAGCACTACAAACCCACCAGACACTGGTAGGTGGCAGTCAGTTTGATGACAGACCAGTCATAAGCACTCTGGGTTTTGTCATTTTAGCCCCCCCACTCACCCATGCTGTTTGTTTTGGCCACTTTGGCATACTGTATGCAGGTGTGTGCATCAGGGGGTCAGCTCCTCCCAGGTATTTGTGTCACCCTGGACCGAGAGGGGTCACTGCCGCTAACTGCTTCATCTTCCTTTTCCTCCACAGCACTGAGAAACCGCCCAGTGAGGGCCACTGACTCCGCCCCTTCGGGTCACAGGGCCATAAGAACACAACCACCTGGAAGAAGGTGTCACTTCACAACCAAGCGACCAGGGAGATGGAGCTCCTCTATCACTTGAAGAAAACCTGTGAATTATTTTGCCTCACAGTAACTGAAGTCTGTTGATTATTATTACATTTTGATGCAATCAAGCATTTTTTTTCCCCCCTAATGTTCTGTTAAAGTAAACAGGGACGGTTGGGCTGGCACTCCAACGCTTATTTTTCCGAAACTGTCATTTGCTTGGATGACCACAGTATGTACAGCATATGGACGTATGTGTGTGTGTGTGTGCTATACACACTATACACTCACCCCCTCATTTGCATATCTCATTTATAATTGCACTTTTTAACAGCTGTTTATAATGTACTGTATGTCATGTAACTTGCATTATTTAAATGAGATGTTGCATTATTTAATAAGCAGCTCCAAAGCTCCCGAGTTAAATTCTTGTATATTAATTATTAGCGAATAAAAGTGATTCCGATTCTGGTCATAATCCTCTTCTTAGGTCCCAGTACAGTGACAATTGTCCTATTTGGGTCCTCAGATTAAGACATTAAAAGAACCGCTGATCTACATCATATCGTGATTTCAGTCTCTGTCTCAACTGAAATAATAAAGAAGGTTCTCCACATAGAATCTGGGCTGGCTGTTTTTGTTTAAGACCTTCCCTCCCACGCTTGTAAAATAATTTGTTGTAACCCACTTAGAGCTGTCTTTTTCTCTATGAAGAAGCGTTTTCTTTGCAATGAAAGAAAACAAAGTGCTCCACTCTTCAAAAGACAAAAGAAACAAGACAGGTACAATCTCAAATCTAAAACAACACCAGCTCTCCCAGGTTAAGACATGCCGTCTGCATCCGAAAAACTGTCAGGTTATAAAGAAAGCGATGGAGCGAATCTAAAAATATGATTATCTGGTGTGTACGCCGTTTAAACAACTGAAGCTGCCCATTTGGTTTCCCACCTGTAGCTTACTGGGTGACCCTAAGTAAGTCAGTTTGTCTGCTTGGGCTCTCATTGCAAATCGTCGTACCGTATTCTCAGTTTGTAAAAATTACTCCAGTAAGAGTATTAGCCAAATATATACAACAATAAAATAAATGGTGTAAAAGAAATAAAAGCAAACAGATAACGAGTTGGGAGTCTTGAGGGAATCTCCATTTAATGTCCAGGCTGGACATTAAGGACAAAACTCAACAAAAACGAAAATGAATGCAATTGGTCAGCTCCTTATTAGAGGTCATCCTGTGTCAAATCCAGTAAAATTACACTCCTTTTGTTTTCCTGTTTTTGGTCATTAAAGGTAAATCTAGTGTTCAATTTTTGCGATTCGTTTATAATTTGTTATTGAATATTTTTTTGGACTGTTTTCATCCGCCATTTTGTATTTTCACAGTCATGCCATTTTGGCCTTTAGGACAAACATTCCTGTTGTTAGAACATAGGAAACGCAGGAAATGTGACAAATGAGAGGAGACCATTCAGTCCGTTAAGCCCGTTTCTTAGGCTAACAGCTAAGCTGTCCCAAAGTCTCTTCCAGATCCTTCTTAAAGGTTGTCAGGGCTTCTGCTTCAACAGTAGGACATACCCCTAAGTTCTGGGATATATTTGGTTGCTCTCCTCTGAACAGATTCAAGTGCTGCTGTGTCTTTAATAGCGGATGTTGACCAGAATTGCACAAAATACTCCAGATATTGTCTCATTACTGCACTGTACAGTCGGAGCATAATATCCATTAATAACTAACACGTCCCCTTATCTCATCCAGATCCCTCTTAATGGTTGTCAAGGTTCTTGATTCGACTACTTCAACTGTCATAGTAGTTCCTGGAGGACGTTGACCAGAACTGAGCATGAAACTCCAGATGTGGTCTCACTATTGCACTGTATAATCTGAGCATAATGTCCAGAATAGCTAAGCCATTCCAACATCTCATCCAGATTCTTCTTAAAGGTTCTCAAGATTTATGATTCAACTACTGCCACAGTAGGACATGTCCTTAAGTTCTGGGATATACTTTGCTTACTTGCCTCAAGTAGAGATTCAAGTGCTGCTGTGTCTTTAATGGCAGATGTTGACCAGAATTGCACATAATACTCCAGATGTGGTCTCACTACTGCACTGAATTGTCTGAGCATAATTTCCAGAATAGCTAAGCCGCCCCCCCCTTACCTCATTCAGACCCTCTTAATGGTTGTCAAGGTTCCTGATTAAACTACCGTTTTTACTCGTGTACCACGCACCCTCATGTAAGACGCGCGCCCTAATTTTTACAAAGAAAATTGCGAAATTCATTTTGCCCCGTGTACGATTGTGTGATTGTATAGAAAGCATTTAGGGCACGTTTTCCGTGAAATGCCTTTCTGTTTTTGTTGCATGATGAAAGCTTTTCTTTCTTCCATCGCCAATCTCGAACACATGACTCTGGAACACCATACTTGCGACCTGCTGCCCGATTTCCTATCTTCTCTGCTTCCAAAATCACTTTTAGTTTCTCTCCTGCCGTGAAGGAGCGTAAACGCTTGCTATCCATGCTGAATGACGATGCCAAACTGATTCCAAAACAAGAGCGAGAGAGAGAGAGAGAGAGAGAGAGGGAGTGAGTGAGCAAGCGAGCAAGAGAGAGAGGAGAGCGAGCAAGAGAGAGAGAGTGAGTGAGCGAGCCCAAGCAGAAGAAGTAAACATTACCGAATTACATTTCCTCGTGTATGACGCACACCTGATTTTCTAATGCTAATTTTCGGGAAAAAATGTGCGTGTGGTACACACGTAAATACGGTACTTCAACTGTCACAGTAGTTCCTGGAGGATGTTGACCAGAATTGAGCATGATACTCCAGATCTGGTCTCACTATTGCACTGTATAGTTTGAGCAGAATGTCAAGACTAGTTAACTCATCCCAACATCTCATTCAGATTCTTCTTAAAGGTTCTCAAGGTTTATGATTCAACTACTGTCACAGTAGGACATGTCCTTAAGTTCTGGGATATACTTTGGTCACTCTCCTCTGCAGGTCTTCAAGTGCTGCTATGTCTTTAATGGCAGATGTTGACCAGATTTGTTCACGATCGTCCAGATGTTGTCTCACTACTGCACTGAATAATCTGAGCATAATGTCCAGAATAGCTAAGCTGCCCACTTATGTCATCCAGATCCCTCTTAATGGTTGTCAGGGTTTTGGCTTCAACTCCATGTCTTGGTAGTTTGTTCCAGAGTCCCAGAGCTCTTTGAATTAAGAAGTGTTTCCTGGCTTCAGTTTTAGTTTAAGAAGGAGCACAGGACAATTCCCTGAGGTGCTCCTGTATTACACACCACCATTTATGACACCCAGCCACACAAACTACTGTCTGTTGGTCAGGAGACTGTGGGGGCCTCAAGATGCAATGCCTTCATACAGAATGGTGTTAAATGCACTGGAAAAATCAAAGAACGTGACTCTGACTGTGATGGCGACTTTGTCTAGGTGGGAACATCCTCCACACCGATGTTTGTCTGCAGAGGATCCAGATGTTCTGAAAGCATTGGGCAGAGCTGTTTTAGGACCAGCCTGTCAAAGGTCTGTCATGATGTATGAAGTAAGAGCAACTGGGATTACTGGAATGTCCTTTCTTTAGCACTGGAACCCAACAGAATGTTTTTCACAGCAAACATTCTTCTCTATAAACATAAATTCTTTATTTATTTATTTATTTAATCTACATGGTCATCAGACATGTCTCTTTCAACTCAAGCAAATAAATGATTAATCAAATCCAAATTTCCGATAACAATAAAACAAATTAAAATAACTTCTGAACAATTACACACGATCAATCAGTTCAGAAATGCATGCCTTCCATGCACGCGACTAAACGGACTTGTTGATTAACCGCGAACTGAACGGTACCACCAGGCGGGAATGTGGTGATGGAGTGGCGTCAAGTTCAAGGGTCCGCCCCATTTTTAACCCACGTTCTCGTATATGAAGTACAGTCATCCCTTACCTATCGCGGGGATTACATTCCAGAACCCCCCCGCGAAAGGTGAAAATCCGCAAAGTAAAAACCATATGTTTGTATGGTTATTTTTATATATTCTAAGCCCTTATAAACTCTCCCACACTCATAAACATTTCCCGCACAGTTATACAGCATAAACCCTTTGTATTCTCTTATTCTTCTGCAAGAAAATGCACAAAAATTAACTCTTAATTACACAGTGAAATACGTTAATGCTGAATGAGCAAGACGAGACTTCCTGGTTAATGCAGCGTAATCGAATTCGGCGCTCCATCACTGAGCCAATCAGCCCACAGGAACTTAACTACGTGCTCTGATTGGGTAGCTTCTCAGCCATCCGCCAATAGCGTCCCTTGTATGAAATCAGCTGGGCAAACCAACTGAGGAAGCAGGTACCAGAAGTAAAAAGACCCATTGTCCAAGCGAAAAATCTGCGTTATATACCGTAGATAGATATGCTAACATATAAAATCTGCGATAGAATGAAGCGGCGAAAGTCGAAGTGCGATATAGCGAGGGATTACTGTATAGCGTAATAAGTATTGGAATCGTCCAAAAATTTGATTTCGAGATTTTAATGAATCTCGAAGTTTTAGACTTCCATGAATCTGAAAATACTATTTTTGAAATCATGTGTGTGTGTGTGTGTGTGTATAAACCCGATAACTTGAGTACGCTTTCCCTTCAGTCAACCTAATTTTGCATAAAAGTACTATGTACAAAACATGGATTTCTATCAACTTTGAGCTGTTTCCACTAACTGGAAGCGGTACTTTACCTGAAACTATTAAAACTTTGATAATTTCACATCATACTATGGTAAAGCACCACATTCTAAGGATTTTTTGTCTCTTTTTCAAAAAACAACCAGTTTTAGAGATAATCACAATTTTCCGTTTGACGTTCAAATGGTAATACATACATATTTGAGAATGAAATTTTGTCTACAAGTATTACATTACACACATGACTAAAGAGTCTTGCAACTTTTCACCCACTTCTGTTTACTGAAAGTGGTCATTTACCTAAATTGTTCACCAAAATACAATTATTATGGCAATTTTTTTATTCATGTAGCTGCAGAGTCCGATTTATTCAACTTTACTTTTATAATAATTGTTCAATCTACTATTAATTTGATTTGATTTGTTATTGATGGTTCTGTAATGTACATAACATAAAAATATAATCATTGTCTTGCGGTTTACTCCTCATATATCCATCCTCATATCTGATTATGCGAGATAGTCGAGGGGAGAAGACCACTCACGATTTTTCTTCTCAAGCATCTTTCAGTGAGAAAGTCGTGTTGTATGATAATCAAGACAAATCACCCCACGGTTTCTTTCGGGACGCTTCCATAAAGGGCCAAAAATTAGGATGGCTCTCAAAATTCAGGATGCATCCTGTTATGTGTGTCATGCAAATAATAAATGGGCAAAATCAAATAAAAAGAAATAATTCCCAGGAGACACACGTGTGTGCATAGTGGATAGCTGGTGGGCTCTAGTGACTGGAATTATACCACCCACACCAGGCGCTGGCGCTGTGTTTTAATGGCTCTTCTGCAGATCGGATGATTGACAGGTTGCTGACGTCACTTCAGGTGTACATCCACCCGGACCCGCCTCTTCCTGCCAGAAAACCGGAACTTCTACCATCTTTGCAAGTTCCATTCTGAACTCTTGTCTGGCAAGACCTTTTCCTTGTTTGTTTGATTTTTCCTTTGCGATCCAAGTATATGGGGTGCCAGGTTGGACCCCAAATCTTTATCGTTGTCTTGTCATTCTTTTACAATGCCAACATTAACGTGTTATACGACAATAACACAATGACAACAATAAAACCCAGAATCATTACACTGCTGCACTAAAGAGAATGAAAGGCCAGCGGAGCCGAATTGGGTTATGCAGAAGGTGACTCCCTCAAAAAAGAAACCTGAACTGCTAATCTGCACTTGACCTCCCTACATGGACCACCCGTCCAAGACCGAAACTGATAAATCAGCTCTTTGAGGGCCATTTGTGCCATGTGTCTTTTATTAAGAGGCATTTTAACATCAGCGTGCGGGACTCAGGGGTATTTTATTCTAAAGTTACAAATCTGTGAATCACATAGAGTCAAAACATTATCTCTGAAGCTGCCGATCCAGGCAGCTGTTGAATAGATATTTCTGAGAGAGATAAAAATCAAAGTTCTTCCCGGGGAGCTACAAGCAGATGTGAGGGAATGCAGATGTTTTCATTACCCTTTTCCGAGCCATTCCTTAGATATTTCTCTGTTGATATTACGCACTCAATGCCAATAGGCTCATTTCAATTATTATGGAAATCTCAGAACTTCACGTTATTTTTTTTTTTCTTCTCTCACTTTTTGAACGGTCTTGGAAGACCCCCTTCCCAATTAACCTATTTCTATGTTATGCTGACGACATTTTCAGTGTAGGAAGAGAAAAGAATAAATCACACGCATGGCCGTCCACTTCTTGGGGTGTCCTCACCCTTTCTTGTTTATGGAAGCTCAAATCTTAGCCAAAACAGGATGCTCCTGCTGACTCTCTACCCTCACTAGATGGTCCCCTAAGATGGGCCTGAGCTGCTACTGCTACCCAGCATGCACCCTTCTCTTTCAATTCCTTCTTTCCAGGGACACCAGATTGTCACTTTTTAGGGCAGCGTTTCTCAACCTTTAAGTATTTGCGACCCGAGTTTTCATAACAGTTTTAATCGCGCGCCCCTAATGTTTCTTTGAAAGGAGCCCTCTAATACCAATTTGTTCTTTTTTAATTAATGATATATCATAGATGCATATTTTATTATACTTACTTAACTTTTATCGACATTTATCTAACTCTGTATTTATTTTTCTAGTATCAGAATGTAGTTCAAGTTAATTTCTTTTGGTTTCAATAGATGGATTTTTCATATTTTTGATTCTCGTTTTCACATCTTCACGCCCCACTTTTTGTTACTTCGTTCCCCCCTAGGGGTGTCCACCCCACAGTTTGAGAAGCACTGTTTTAGAGAAAGTGAAACCATCTGGCGGTTAGCCACAGAGCCCCGTTCATTTTGTCTCCTAGATAGATAGATAGATAGATAGATAGATAGATACTTTATTAATCCCAAGGGGAAATTCACATAATCCAGCAGCAGTATACTGATACAAAGAAACAATATTAAATAGTAATAAAAATGAAAAAAATTAAAATAAAATTAATGTTAGCATTTACTCCCCCGGGTGGAATTGAAGAGTCGCATAGTGTGGGGTGAAGGAACGATCTCCTCAGTCTGTCACTGAAGCTACTCCTCTGCCTGGAGATGACACTGTTAAGTGGATGCAGTGGATTCTTCATGATTGACAGGAGTTTGCTTAGTGCCCGTCGCTCTGCCACAGATGTTAAACTGTCCAACTTTAATCCTACAATAGAGCCTGCCTTCTTAACAAGTTTGTCCAGGCGTGAGGCGTCTTTCATCTTTATGCTGCCACCCCAGCACACCACCGCGTAGAAGAGGGCACTCGCCACAACCGTCTGGTAGAACATCTGCAGCATCTTACTGCAGATGTTGAAGGATGCCAACCTTCTCAGAAAGTATAGTCTGCTCTGACCTTTCTTACATAGAGCATCAGTATTGGCAGTTTAGTCCAATTTGTCATCCAGCTGCACTCCCAGATATTTAAAGACTGAAATTGACTGAAAAAAATTTAAATGACTGCTATCACTCTCTTCTCATGCACAGCCATTTCAAGGGGGTTTACACTTCACACGACGTGACGCGTGCGCCTGCAGACGCTACTGCTACGCAAGCAGTACACTGCGCATGTACTTTATATAAATCTGGAAGATTCCACCGGATGGCAGTGCGAGATATCATCATGGAAAGACAACAACATTCCGCTGTGCTGTGTGATGAATTGCTAAAAACATCCATCAGATTCCCAGGACACCTTGCCACAATATCAGTGAATGGATTGGATGTTTTAATGATTGCATCCAGCAATCCAGAAGCGATCCATGGATGGGGCATCAGCTCATCGCAAGATGACTACAAGAACGTGGCATGTACTGGCGTCATTTTAGCATCGCCAAATCCCCAAACCTGCACGTCCTTGGAAGGAAACCGGAGCACATTGTGGAAACCCACCAGGAAAACATGGAGACAGGGGACACCAGGGACATGACTTCCTGCGAGGCAACATCGCTACCACTCCACTGCTGTGCCGCCCCCCACATGTGTAATTATCTAAATGAAGTTAACAATTTATCTGTAAAATATAACATACATACTTTAACACATTTCATCATGAAAGTGCTATCAAGTATAAATCTAAGGATTCTAAATGTGCAGAGAGCTGGAATATCATAAATGTAACGTTTCATTTAAGTTAGGTAGAATGCCCAGAGGGGACTGGTCAGGGGGTCTCATGGTCTGGAATCCCTACAGATTTTATTTTTTCTCCAGCCGTCTGGAGTTTTTGTTTTTCTGTCCCCCCTGGCCATTGAACCTTACTCTTATTCGATGTTAATTAATGTTGATTTATTTTATTTTCTTACTGTGTCTTTCATTTTTCTATTCTTTAATATGTAAAGCACTTTGAGCTACTGTTTGTATGAAAATGTGCTATATAAATAAATGTTGTTGTTGTTGTAACGTGTTCTGTGTTGTCAGTGCAGGAGGAAGCCTGTAGCGCTTAACATGTGGGTCGGTTTGAAGATGACGTTTACGACGTTCTACTCTAATGACAAAAATCAAAATTCCCAATTTAAACACAAATTAAGACCTTTTTTCCTTCACTGTGTCCCTAATTTTTTTTTTTTTCCTCTGTGGCTCAAATATGATTCTGTACATTCTGACGTAGTTGCAAAAAAAAAAAGAGACGCTATGTGAGACCTTTACGATGGCAAATATGTGACACTTGTGTTGCCTACACAAGAAATAGATTTAGAAAAGCACCACAAATATATTTGTACGTCATCACTTAAGTCTGATGATTTGCTTCACCGCATCAAACCATTCATCAAGCATCGAGGCGCGCAAACTGATCCTGTAGGATCTACAAAGTGGCTTTTATCTCCTAAATGGCTGCTATCACTCTTTTCTCATGCACAGCCATTTCTAGGGCGTTTACTAAGTCCGGGTTTATACTTCTCACGAAGTTGGACGTCACGTTCCAACTTGAACAGACTGCGCCCCGTGATTTTTTTTGCCGGTACTTCAACTTCACGCACGCGTCGTGTTAATTTCTGAGGACGTGCTCAGAGGACACATCAAACGAATGCTGGGAATGCGTGGCAGCCGTGATGTGTGCGTGTTCACGTTCTTGGCGTGAAGTATAAACCGGCCTTAACAATGGTGTGAAAAGCAAAATAGTAAAATGTATAAGTGATGGGTGACTCTGTGGATAAAAATGAATCATCTCAGGGATCAGAAGGGTGAGAATCGTGGGAAGGAAACAGATGGACAAATCACATCAGAGTTCTAACACGGACAGCCAGAATGTCAACTCAAACCTCACCAGTTATCCTCCAAGGTAGAAATAAAGCCAACCAACTCACAAGGACTGGGAGGCTGATAAATGGCAGTTGCTACTCTTGTACTTCTTCTTCTTTCAGCTGATCCCACTTAGGGTTCACTACAGCAGATCATCCATCTCCATCTATCCCTGCATTTTCTGCCACACCAACTGTCTTCATGTTCTCCCCACACCAGTTCTTCTTTGTCCTTCCTCTTTTCCTCTTGCCTGGAGGTTCCATCCTCAACATTTTTTTCCCCGATGTACCCCTTGTCTCTCCTCTGCACGTGCCCAGATCATCTCAATCTCACCTCGCTCGCTTGGTCACCAAACTGTCGTACTTGTGCTGTCCCTCTAATATACTCATTCCTAATCCCATCTACCCACGTTACTCTAGCGAAAAACGAGGAGTCCAAATTTGAAATTTGTAGATCTAACAGAAGGTAGTTCGTCTGCTGAAGGGCTCTAGAAAAGTACATGAATGAATGTCTACAGGAAGCAGTGTGGGGCTGAATTTCTACAAGTGGAGATGGTGATTTGCTCAAACCTGATGGCCCCCTCACTGCTGAATAATACAAGAAGAGACTTATCCATCATGTAGCACCATCTGATCAGTCCCACCTTGATTGTGTAGCATGACAATGACCTCAAAATCACGGCCAAACTCATAAAAGGAGAAGTATGGAATCCTACACCAGATGGTTTGAGTGCGACAGAGTCCTGATCTCGACATCATCATCCACATCCAAGTCTAAGTGAACAATTGGCACATGTGGACCTTCAGAAACTGCATGGCAATGTAGCTCACTGAAGACAAAGAGTGGGCACACCAAATATTAAGCTCAGTGATGGTTTTTTCTTGTTTACTGTGCTTTCTAGGAAGTTGATTGATTAATAAAAAGTGCCCCTAATTGCCACCATGACCCTCAACTGAATCAACAGTATTTGAATTTGGAGGAGCCAGGGGTTGCTGGGAAAGGGTTTGGGATTTTGTATAAAGTACAGAAGAGTCTGTGACATGTCTGGAGCTAAATTTCAGCCTGCGATCTCCTACATAATTTGTGGCGGGCGGCTGGGGGCTGTGCCCAGTCGGCATGCCGAAAAGCACCAGGAGAGGGACTATGCCTCTCCCAGACCACGAGAGGGTAGCTGCCCTGGTCTGTGTGGGGGTCACGGGAATTGAGCTTGGAAGCTCAACCCTATAGGGGCCCGTGGCCACCACCAGGGGGTGCCCTGAAGACTGTGAAGCCCTGGACGTCACACCCGGAGGTACTGGCGGAAGTATTACCAGGGACACCCGGAGTGCTTCCGGGTGCTCATGTAGCACTTCCGCCACACCAGGAAGTGCTGCAGGAAGCTCATCAGGAGGCACCTGGAGCACGTCCGGGTGGGAATAAAAGGGTCCGCCTCCCTCCAGTCATCAGCTGGAGTTGGGTGGAAGAGGACGAAGCTCAGAGGAGAGGAGTAGAGGTGATGAAGGAAGACAGGACCGGACTGAGGGTGTGTGGTGCAGGGGCACTGGGTTGTGTGTGGGACACTTGTAAATAGTCATTGTGTGGTGCTTGAACCATTGGTGTCTGCCTGTCTGTGTCGAGGCTGATCTCTCCACACATAATAAAACAGGAAAGGCACTGCAGTGCTCTAAAATGATGCATTTTTTTAAATTAAATTAAAAAAAAAGTGTTTTTTAAAAAACAGCACATCACTACCCATCTGCCAATGCTACATTCAACAACACTCAGAGGAGCAGACACCGAGAGAGGAAAAATGAAAGGTGCTATATAAAGTAAAATCTCGGCTAAATCGGTTTGGCTGAAGCCAGGACACCAAGTGCATGGAGGCTGCTTGGACCAACATGAACAGCTGTAGGGAAGCCCAACTGAGGCTCCTGCTTCACGTGTCAACAAGTCGCCTGCTGTCGTGTCTCTGCTTTCCTCAGAACTAGTGAAAGATACAAGACACCCTGTGCAATCCTGAAAACGACATGACAGCTAAGAGGCGTAACAGTCATATTCAGGATTGCATGTCTCCGCGTAGATCTCAAGAATGATGACAAGTCTCAAGCAGTCCTTCAGGCTTGGCGTGCGTCTAAACAAGGGGGTCCCTTGTCTACTCTTTGCTAACAGTCACTGTAATTGTAGAAGTCTTCAGTGACAACTGAAATTGACTGTCAGCGTTTCTCTCCTCCATTACTGATTTTGCTGAATCTGATCTCAATATGCTTAAAAAGTACGACATGCCAGGAGCTGTGTGGCGCTTGAGGAGAGAATTTGCCTTTTTGAATTTTCAGAGCTGTTCTTGTGTTAACTCCATGGAATGACACTTAATGTCCTGAAAGAGGGTGGCACATTGGCACCTCTGTCTCCCATGTAGGAGACCCGGGTTTGAATTCTGGGTCCTCCATGCATGGATATTGCATGTTCTCCCCATGTCTGGGTGGGTTTCCTCCCACAATCTAAAGGCATGAGCTGGCATTACTAAATTGGCTCAAAAATGTGTGTGTGTGTGATGTGTAAGTGGTGCCCCGTCCAGGGTTTGTTCCTGCCTTGCATATGTGATACAGTACCTACCAAATAATACAAAATGTACACGACACTTGTTTTGTCCTTATTGGGGCTCATCGGGTGTATGCGCTTCTGTATGCCTTTATGGGGATCAAACCTCGGACGTGGCAGGTGAAGCCTTAGGTTCGCTGGTGTGCGGCAGTGGCTGGTTCGCTTATTTGGCAGGGTGAAGATCAGAGTATTACATTCTGAATCACAATCTGATTATTAGGTGGTTAAATCCTGACCAGGTAAGGGATTTTCTTCCGTCATGGGCCCATCCATCCTCTGGAGCATCCACTATATATACTGTGGTAAGCAGGCCGGACACAGACAGGCAGGCATCGATTTATCACCCAAAACACATTTATTTTACAAATGTATACAATGGTGAACACACACAACCCAGTGCACCCCAAAGTCCAGGCCTCACAATGCCCCTTCTGGTCCTTCTCCACCCCTCTCCTCTGAGCTCTGTCCACTTCCACCAGGCTTCAGCCATCGAACGGAGGGAGTCGGCCCCTTTTATAATTACCCGGATGTGCTCCAGGTGCCTCCCGACAATCTTCCACTGGCAATCCCCAGTGTGGCGGAAGTACCGGCTCTGCACCCGGAAGCACTCCGGGTGTCCCTGATCCTCTTCCATCGGCACTTCCAGGTGTGGTGGAAGTGCTGAGGTCCAGGACTCTGTAGGCATCAGGGTGCCCCCTGGTGGTGACCACAGGCCCCTACAGGGCTGAGCTTTAAAGCTCTGTACCCGTGGTCGTCAAAGCCACCAGGGCGGTCACCCCCTCATGGTCTGGAGGAGGCGCAAGCTCTCCTCCGGTCCTCCTGGGCGTCCCAGATGGGTACCACCCCCAGCCGTGTGCCACAATACATACACATATATACATACACTGGGGCGTTAGCAGTTGTTTGAGACCAATGCGATCCCATTTAGAACCCCTTGCTATTAGTTGTAATGGAGAAGTGGAGTGTTGCGCAACGAGCGTTCGCTGTGAAAGCCTTTTATAACAATGGCGATAGTGTGACTGCTGTGTAGAGGGAATTTCAGCATCATTACCAGTTAGGACATCATAATCGTGTCCCATCTGCTCATGCGATTACAACACGGGTGCGGAATTTGGAACAAACGGGTTCAGCCTTAAAAAAAAAAAAGAAGTCCCCAGGTGGTGTTCGAACGGCCCACACACCAGACAATACTGAGGCTGTTCGAGCTGCCACTGCGTCGTTCGACCACATGCATCATCACTACACACTTGTGATAAATTGTAAAAGATTATTATATATTACCTAAAACATACCTCAGGATTCAGCCAGTAGAGTGGAGCCGACCCACACCACCACGGGCTGATCACATGATAGGCATGTGGCAGCACACTGACTGGGCAGAAAAAATTAAATAAATAAACCACAGCATGACACGTGAACTTCACACTCGTGTCTCAGCAAATACCGACCGGCTTCTGGAATGAGAGTAAGACTGAGAAAGGGTGATGCGAGATGACATGCTTGATGCAGAGATGCCGTGCTGCTATTTCCATGACCGAAAGTTCTCATACAGTGTACAATACCAACTGGCCGTAGAGCTGGTCATAAACAGGTAGGTCGTTAAGCAAGGAGGATCTGTATATATGAAGTGTGGCGAGTGGCTGGGGGTGGTACCCAACTGGGACACCCAGGACAACCAGAAGAGGGCTTACGCCTCCTCCAGACCATGAGGGGTGACCACCCTGGTGGCTTTGGGGATCATGGTAACGGAGCTTAGAAGTTCAACCCTATAGGGGCCCGTGGTCACCGCCAGGGGGCTCCCCAATGCCTATGGAGCCCTGGCCCTCAGCACTTCTGCCACACCCAGGAGTGCTGGGGGGAAGATGACCAGGGACACCCGGAGTGCTTCTGGGTGCACAGCCAGTACTTCTGCCACACCAGGAAGGGGCGGCGGAAGCTCATCGGGAGACACCTGGAGCACATTCGGGTGTGTATAAAAGGGGCTGCCTCCCTCCATTCAAGGGCTGAAGTCAGGAGAATAAAAAAGCAGAGGTCGGAGGAGAGGAGTGGAGGCGGACCTGAGGAAAAGGCATTGTGGAAGAAGGCCTGGACTTTGGGGTGAAGTGGGTTGTGTGTGCACTGTATATAGTAGGACATTGTAAATAAAGCGTGTGTGGTGATTTAAACGATGTCTACCTGTCTGTGTCCAGGCTGCTTCCCACAGAAGACATAACAGAATGAAGTATTAAATAAACACAAGGAAAAGGACTGAATGTAACTCAAGTTTAAACTGAAAGCACCTGAGGTCCCTGCCACGACTTAGAGAAGCCACCAATGTAATTTTCCAAGATTGGAATGAGGTAAATGAGTAACAAACACCCCTCTAGAAAGTGGGGATAAACTGATGGGAAAGCCCATATAACCCTAATATGAAGTTGTGATGAGATCAATAGGCCAGCCCTCTTAATGAAGCTTTGTTCAGAATAATGGGAGAGTCGACAGGAGTCAGAAATTACTGGTGGCGTTAGCTCATGGGAGGAGGTGATAAAGTTTTGCATATTAAGAGCCAGATGATGTGCTGTATTAGATGAGGTAATGGTAATTAGAAAAAAGTATAAAAGCAGACGAATTATGTAATTGATTGCTCACTCCATGCATTGAGACGTATGCGCAAATAAAGAATTGTTCTGCATTCTCATCTGGGCTCCATGACTGCCTTCTTTGAAGATGGAAGAAAGTTTTTTTTCCACGACAAAACTAGGCAATCGCTCCTCACCATTCCAGCAGAGGAGTATGGTGGTGACAGCACTATGCTGTGCGGTTGTTTTCTCAGTGGCAGGGGACTGGGAGACTATTCACGGTTGAGGGAAAGCTGAACGGAGTAAACTACAGAGAACTCCTTAATGAAAACCTGCTCTAGAGTGCTCAGGCCCTCAGATGGGGCCGACGAGAGCACAAGCACAACACAGGAGTGACTCAGGGACAAGTCTGGCATTGTCTTTCGGTTGCGCTACCTGAGCCCAGACTCGAATCCAATCAAACATCTCTGGAGAGCCCTGGTAAGAGCTGTTCCTTAAAGGTCTCAATCCAACTTGATGGAGCTCAAGACGATCTGTAGAGAAGAAGGGTGGAAAAATCCCCGAATTCAGGTATGCCAAGTTTGTTGTGTCAGACACATGAAGACTCCAGGCTGGCATCACAGCCAAAGGGGCTACAAAACAAGGAACTGAGGAAAGTATCTGAATACTTGTGTCAGTGGGTTAGTTCAATGTTTAATAAATTAGCACAAATTCCTAAAATTAGAAAATTAAAACACTCTAGATGAGAACAGGCCATTCAGCCCAACAAAGCCCACGAGTCCTATCCACTTATTTCTCTCTATTATAAAAAAAAACTTGGGAGGGAGACAAGGAAGACCAGACGTGATCTTCTCGGAGGACAATTTGACGTCCCACAAGAGACACTTTAATTAACGTCACACGAGACAAGGCAGTGAGACAAAAAGGACAGCTGCTGTACAGGCTTTTAAATGATCGACACGCAGCGCAACTAGCAGAACACGCGCCAGCAGCTGATCCGTCCGCATCTCCTTAATGTTCTTTCAGCTTCCCCCCTTCACAACGTGACTGTGAGAGACGTGAAGTGGCAGGAGCGTAGCACGCCTCCAGGGGGGTCAGACAGACACTTTGACGACAATCGAGACTAGACATTACAACCTTAGGAAGCAAAACCCGGTGAGATGGTGACCTTTGCATGTCAAGCCCTACTTACAAAAATTTAAAACAAGTTCACGGACATCTAACCAAAAGGACAGCTGCTGTACAGGCTTTTAAATGAGCGACATGGAGCATGAGAAGCAGAACACACAGCTCGCCAGCAGCAGCAAGACAGCAGCTGATCCAACTGCATCTCCTTATTGTGCATTCAGCCTCTCCTTTCACAACGTGAGCAGCATTTTACATCCCACGAAACATTTAGATTTTAACTACACCCGGGGCCAAAAATAAAAGACAAATATTGTTTTTTACAAAAGTTTTTAAATAAAAATGAAAATACAGTCGACCCTTGACATACGACCGGCCTGACATACGAACAACTTGATTTACGACCAACATCTAGCGTTACGACCCGAATGCGGTCACATGTATCCGCTTGTGCGATTGTAAACAAACAGCTGAGAGCGTTCATAAGCGTCAGTCGGAGCCCAGATACATGTGTTTGTGGCCGTAATTTCGGTCAGTGCAGTGATTTATCTCTATATATAATTCACTAAGACCATGGCAAGCAATACGCATAATTGCTAAGGAAGGAGGAGAAGGTAACGAAGGTAAAGAAAGCAATCACAATCAAAACGAAGAAGGAAATTGTACGGAAATATGAGAGTGGTGTTTATGTGACCGATCCCACTAATACCGCCACGCACCCTCGTGTAAGACGCACACCCTAATTTTTACAAAGAAAATTGCGAAAAAAGTTTTGCCCCGTGTACGATTCGCGTTGCGATTGTATAGGAAGCGTTTAGAGAGAGAGCGCGAGCACTGTCGTGCGAGTGCGCGAGCAAGTGAGAGAGAGAGAGCGCGATTGGGCGAACAAGCGAGCGAGAAAGAGAGCGCGAGCGAGAGAGAGAGCGAGAGTGGGCGAGCAAGCGAGCGAGAGAGCGAGAGCGCGAGCGAGAGAGAGCGAGTGGGCGAGCAAGCGAGAGAGAGCGCGAGTGGGCGAGCAAGCGAGCGAGAGAGAGCACAAGTGGGCGAGCGAGCCCAAGCAGAAGGAGTTTCCTCGTGTATGACGCGCACCTGATTTTCTAAAGCTAATTTTTGGGAAATAAATACAGTATGTACAGCATGTCGAAATCCACCATCTCGATAATTTTACAAAGAAAAGATCTGCATAAGGAGGCTCCTTCCAAACAATAACCACCTTCCGTTTCATTCTCCTCCTCCTCCCTTCCTGCAGCCCAAAGATGTCAAATTAAATGGTGAGTACAGTATGAAATTGTTGTTTCTGGTAGGCTAGGCACTTTTTATAACTTTTTGGTTAGTACATTAGAAAAATTATTGGTGTTTTGGTAAATTATGCACATTATACAACCCTTTTTTATGAAAAGGTTAAGTAAGTGTTGCAGTGGGAGGTTCAGAACGCATTATGGGTATTTCCATTATTTCTTATGGGAAAAATAGTCTTGACTTACAACCAACTTGAGTTACAACCAGCCCTCGCGAACGAATTGAGTTCGTGAGTCAAGGGTCCACTGTAATGCATATATCCGGTAAACCAAACCCGGGGGTGGGCGAGCAAAGCAAGAAGAGAGCGGAGCCCCCTAGTCTTTCAGAAAAACATCAAGTCGAGTTTTGAAAGCCACTAAAGTCTTACTGTCGACCACACTACCTGGTCGCTTATTCCAAGTGTCTATCGTTCTTTGTATAAAGAAAAACATCCTAATGTTTGTGTGAAATTTACCCTTCACAAGTTTCCGGCTGTGTCCCCGTGTCCTTGATGAACTCATTTTAAAGTCACCGTCTCGATCCACTGGACTGATTCCCTTCGTCATTTGAAACACTTCAGTCAGGTCTCCTCTTAATGTCCATTTGCTTAAAGCAAATTTGCTTTGTCATTCTGGGGTATTGAGTGCTGCTTGAGGAGGGAAAACATTTACAGTGAATGCAACACAAGGCCGCAACACAACAAAATGTATAAAAAAAAAAAGTGAAGGGGTCTGGTCAGTACCCGAAGGCAGTGTGTATAGTGTGTGCGTCTGTCTGTCTGTCTGTCTGTCCGCCCGTCTTCTGCTAGACGTTCATCAATCCCTAACCGCTGGAAATCTGTTCTCCTGTTTTAGTGCTGCAGACCTTTTGCTCTCAAACATGTGTCAAGTGTAAAGACGCCATTAAGACCCATCAGCTTGTAAAGTCATAAAAGAAGGACAGTCAAATGTTTGTCAGAGGCCATGTGCTGCTGTAATTCAAATTAAAACCAAAAAAATGCCGCATCGCAGCTTCCAATCTATTGCAAACGCAGCTACCTCGTACATCTTGCCAATCCTCAGTTTCCAGGACAGCTGATAAACTGCTCATCTGCAGATGACATTTCAGGAGAATCCTTTTTAGGTTCACAAGATGGTGAAAACATTTGGGGGGAAATGAACAATCTTTCTGAGATGTTGGGGTGGAGGACAACACTGCAGGTCATCGCAGAAGGCCAGGCTTCTCTGGGAAGTTCTTAAAATAACACGTGTGCTGTGTGTGTGTGTGCTCTGTTAGTTTTTAATGAGGAAACCTTCAGGAAATTCATAATGTGACACCCTAAGCCCACCAAGTAAACTGCTGCCTCCCCCCTTCATCCACCCGAATGATTTAGAATAACACTTGGCTTATATTGTCCATGGCAGGCCGCCTTGTAAAACATCACCTCAGTGCAGCATGGTAGGAGCAGTTTATGTAAAGCACAGCGTTTGGACCAAAATGGTCAAATGTGGCTTTCAAAATGAAAAAGACGGAGAACAACTGGCCTTGTGTGAACATACAGAAAAGAATGAAATCCTCTCATGTCAGTCATTTTCTAACCCACTTAGCCCTGAACAGGGTCACAGGGCTTATCCCAGCTAGCACTGGGTGCAAGGATACCCAGGACATGGTGCCAGTCCATTGCAGGGTACACACAAACACCTGAGGATCGCCAGTTCACTTAACCTGCATGTCCTTGGACTGTGGGAGGAAACCCCTGCAGACATGGGAAGAACATGCAAACTCCATGGGGAAGATGCAAACTCTGGTCTCCTTAATGCGAGGATGCAGCACTACCACTGCGCCACAGCGCCCACCTACCCCACCAGTACTCTCCGACTATCCCTCAGAAGCGACAAGATGCTAACTGGGACAGAACTCAGAAAAAAAGCTATAAAGAAGCACATTTAAGATGGACCTCCAAAGAAGAATCCCTCCAGACGCCCATGTTTATGGTGGACCAGAGGGGCAGCACAAAGCAGGAACCAAAAATCAGCAAGACATACAGTGGATTCAGAAAGTAGTCAGACCCTTTCAAATTAGTAGTCAGACCCTTTCAAATTAGTAGTCAGACCCTTTCAAATTAGTAGTCAGACCCTTTCAAATTCTGCATACTTTATCATATTGTAGATTTAATTATAAATGGATGCATTTGCCATTTACTCTACACTCAACAGCCCATAATAACAAAGTGAAAAGATGTTTTGGATTGTTACTAAATTTGCAAATCTGAAATCTCTCATTTATATCATTATTTCAGAAACTTAATTTAGTAATTTCTAGAGACCCCTCAATACCATTTTTGAGTCTTCTTGGGTACGGGTCTGCCAGGAAATTGGCCATTTTTATGCCATTCTTCCTGGCAGATCTTCTCAAGGCACCTGGAAATGGACATCTTCAGGTCTCTCCACAGATGTTCTATGGGGTTTAAGTCTGAGCATAGGTTTGGCCACTCCAGCACTGTCTTGACTGTATGCTTCAGGCCCTTCTCGTGCTGGAAGGTGAACAGTCGCCCCAATCTGGAGCAGGTTTTCTGCAAGGACGTCTCTCTATTTGGTTGCATTCACCCTGTTCTCGGTTCTGACCCACCACTCTGTCCCCGCCACTGAGAAGCACCCATGATGCTTCTACCACCACCATACTTCACCACAGGGCAGGTGTCTTCACCAGACATAGTTCTTGGAGTTCTGCCCAAGGTTTTTAATAATAATAATTTTGCTCCTTTCTATATTTTGGAATGCCTGCCCCCCCCCCATACACTCCAAGTCATAACATAGATCTTCTAATGGTGGCCTCCTTATAATTCCAAGGGCCACGTTTCAAAGTAGTGGTGAGGCGGCCTTTTGCTATAAAACACCAAAACTCCAGAATACTTTACAAATAGAGATACAACAGGCCAATCCTGTGGAGCATTTTAAGAAACTCCTAAAATCCCAGTTTCTAATTTTGGTTTTTGCAGCTTCAATTTAGCTCTACTCTTAATATCTTCTTATATAATACGCTGCAGTGGCTGCCCAGGATTTTAAATCACCTGTAGCTGAAAACTGGTATATGTTGTGACAGATTAAGTGCTTGCTCGCACCCTTGTACCCTCAGACCACACGTCAGACACCCGATAAAAGTCCAATTATTATTTATTATAATAATTATGTGCACAAAGCACGCTCCGCCCCACAATACTCAATAACAAACAATAAACCAAATAACCAATCCTCCAAACTCCCAGACGCTTAGCCACCCTGCCTCCCAACTCAGCTCGCCGTCTGGGAGCTCCCACAGTCCTTTTATACTCCCTGACCCGGAAGTGTTTCTGCCCAACAGTCCACAAGTCTTTATTCCTTCCGGGTCAGGGTAAATAGTCCTTTTCTTCAACCCGGAAGTCCGTCGCTCTTCCTATGACGAACCTCCGGGTCACAGGGCACGAAGAAGCCCTCGGTCCTCCCTGCAGCTCTCTCCTGTGGCCCCCATGGCATCCAGAAGGGCTGTGCATAAAAACCACATTGTCCATGATGCCCTGCTGGTCTTCTGGGGACCTCCATGCTGCAAGGAGGGCTCCACCTGGCGGCTTGGGGGTATTGGCTGGGATGAATGGCCGGCCATATCTTACAATGTATATTATGTGACGTCTACTATCCACTTTCGGGGTGATGATTGACCTCCAACGTTATTCCTCTTTTTACTTTTATTTTATTTTATTGTAGAGTCAACTCTCGGCAGCAGCCAGCAGGGCGGCAGTGTGGCCCTTGTGTCCGGGCGCCGTTCTCATCCCTACCACCTTCGCCGTCACTTCCCCTAACCTCTACATATCTTAAATCATTCTTGAGGCAGATTGAAGTCTTAAGTGCCATCTTAAGTGAAAAATTAAGGAAACGTACTAAGTAATTGCAACGCAAACACCGACTTAATCAGTTTTAATGTGATAAGACGCCGACGGAAAAAGAAAAGTAGCGGACCACTAGGGTGGACAAAAGAAGAGCAGCAACCTCTGAGCAAACGAATGATAAACGTACAGAGAAAGAAAGAGGATGAAAACTAGGAACGCTCAAGTCAAGTGGATTCACTGCATGTTCATTGTGCCGTTACTGGTCCTAGATATTGTGATGGAACTGGGCCAACAATCAGACCCAAACCACAAACATACAAAGAGTCCCAGGATCAAATAATGGAAAGTTTATTAACCAAATAGCTCCAAAAGTAGCCCAAGCAGAGGTTTCCTTTCCAATTCCTGTCTCTCGCTCCACAATACTCTCTCCTCTCACCACCTCACTGCCCTCCTCCAGCCGTGTGTCACCTTCCTTCCTCCCAGCTTGCCTGCATAAGGGAGTGCAGCCCCTTTTATTAAGGACCTGGGGAGTACTTCTGGTGCCAGGTCTTCTAACCAATGGAAGTACTTCCAGGTCACTTTATTAGGGAGCGCATCTGCCAGGCAAGAGGAACAGATAAGGCAGGCCTAAGAGAAGGGTAATGGATGTGGTGAGAGAGGACATGCAGGCGATGGGGGTGACAGAACAAGACGGAGAGGACAGGAAGATATGGAAGAAGATGATCCGCTGTGGTGACTTCTAACGGGAGCAGCCAAAAGACAAAGATGATCTCCCAACAGCGCCCCCTTGTGGCACACATGCTCCCCAGCAGGGCTGTATTGCCGGACTACATCTCCCAGCATTTCCTGCTGGCGTGCCAATATGGAGGGCCCTCAATGAGCCTTCTATTCGTTCCCACCCAGTTTTAAAGCACAATTCACTTGCAGTTGTCTCCAGATGCACAGTATACAGTACATTATACGGTGGACTTTGGAGGTCTGCTCACCCGCTTAGCCATCTTGTGGATATGTCCCACCTTCCAATCTGTCTTTCCCCTTGCTGTGCAGTCGGGCAGCTTATCTTGCCTTTGGATTGACCCTCCGTGGTGCCCCACTAGGTTAAATAAGAGTGAACCCTTTCGAAGCTCCTAAGAGCATTTTCATCATATTCTCACACCGGTCTCATGTCTGCCACATTTAGTTACAAAAATAAACTTCGTTTTCTTCACGGGCCCTCTCCACGTAAAGCAGCCATAATGACTATATTTAAAGGCACAGCTGTAAGGCTTTAATGGAGTTTACAATGAAAGAACAGGTGACACCGAGCTAACCCTGCCACGACCCAGGGGACTGCTGCGAAGAGGGGAAGATTTATTCTTCTACTCAGGCTAATGAGCAAAGGGAAGTTCCAGTCGCTGCACTTCCACAATTTATTGCCCGAGAGTTTCCACGTTAACAACAACAAGGAGCAAAGACGAAAAGCCAGCAAACAAATAAACCAACAAACAAACAAGTCCACTGCAGCAGGATGCAGAAATCCGAGCCTCCCACCCAAACAATAAGCCCGGCTGTTTGTTTTCCAATTAAGGTGGCATCTACTGTAGTGTTCAGTCTTGTCGTGCCAGTGCAGTGCTATTTTTGGACAGATCACTTTCAGGTTTTAGGTTTCAATCACTTCCACTGCCAGTTGTATTTGGATAGTTTTGAATTCTGCACAAGCTGCAGTCTCCAAAAAGGTGGTGAAGAAGCCTACTGGTTGTCCTTCAGACGTTCAGAACTTTCACTTTTACATTCGCCAACGTGGTTTATGGTAATATGTCCATGTGAGAGGCACTAAACATGGTAAAATATCCCACGTGGGGCAACAAAATTATTTTTTAGAAAGATTCTATGGTGGTGTAACAACATTCTCAGAGCTGCTTGATCCAGCTGAGGGTTACAGACAGGAGCCTGGCATCTGGGCATCATTCAGTGAGTGAGGTGATGAGGTCGACCTTTGCCAGGAACTGTGTTTGTGGCCATCATATCATAATTATAGCGATAAACTGTAAATAAAGGATGATATCATTTTAAAAAAAACATGACAATATAAAGACGTATTATGGCACCCTAGCAGGAGCAGACTGGGTCTCAAAACTCAAAACGACGTCGACCCACTCGGCCTATTATTCATTGTGATGTCTTAAAATTTGTGATGAGTATGCGGCTCGCTAATTGCTATGAGCCTATGATATGAACTCTGTCTAAACTGTTGCCAAACTGTTGTTTAAAGACAACTTAAAATTTGACGACATGCTTAGAAATAAAATTTAATGAAAGATAAAGATTTAGTAACACGGCTTACACGTTATTAGAGTACGTGTCAAATGTCAACGTCATGTCCAAGTGCCAGTACCCTAGTAGGCTAGTAGCTTACACAGTACGCTGCTTTTATCAGCCACACCATCGTCAAGTCTGGCTAGGATACTTCTCTCCACCGACATCAACATGAACGCCTCAAGATGTTCTTGCGTCGTTGTGCTTCTCAGGCGGCTTTTGATTCTCTTCAACGCAGAGAATGATCTTTCACACTGCACTTGTGACACAGGCAGCGCTGGCAGCAGCTTGTAGGCAAACCCAGGGCTCTTGTGAGCAATCAGTTAAGAGGTTCGACCGGAGTAGCACCTTGTAGCAGCAGAGAGGAAAGTCTTTACTTGAAAGCTGGTCCAGTTGTCCCATCTTGTTCACAGTCGCTGTCATTGTCATCCTCCGCAGTATACGCGTCTGCTACTGACTGTTTACGTGTTGACCACTGCTGTCCAAAGCTTTGCAGTTCTGTTCGTCGTTGTTCAGCAGTTACGCCATCATCAAATCTGAGCAAATGTCTATGCAGATCTTCCATAGCTCACAATGAAATTTCACCAAAGTTCCTCGGGTGAAGAAGCGACAGCTCGGCAATACAACACAGATGTTGTTGATGTGTCAAATTGTCGCTCAGTACTGCTCAACATAGTGTCCACTATCTGGTAGTACACTTTAACTTGATATTTGTTCAGTGGATCAGAAGCTGATGTACCCTCATCTGTGTATTGTTTGCCATCCAACTCGATAATCAAACTACTCATTTACTTTTTCTTCTTCTTTTTTGGGCTGCTCCCGTTAGGAGTCGCCACAGCGGATTATCTTTTTCCATATTTTTCTGTCCTCGTCATCTTGCTTTTTCACTCCCATTACCTTCATGTCCTCTCTCACCACATCCATAAACCTCTGTTCCTCTTCCCTGGCTGCTCTACCCTTAGCACCCTTCTCCCAGTATACCCCTCATCTCTCCTCTGCACATGTCCAAACCAATGCAATCTCACCTCTCTGACTTTGTCTCCCACCCGTCCCACCTGAGCTGACCCTCTAATGTCCTCATTTCTAATCCTGTCCATCCTCGTCACCCCCAGTGCAAATCTTAGCATCTGCTAAACTTAGAAAACTGCTCATTTACAATGGAATAAATGATAACCAAGCTTGTAATGAAAACTTCACGTGATCAACTATAAATGTTCCGTCCTAATATGAACAATTCCTATCCTGTGCTTTATAACTTTATTTCATCATACTAACAATCGCAGCTGAAAACCACTAATTATCGCTCACGCTGATGACCAGAGAACAATAAAATGCATAATCTAAACTAATTATTAGTGCTGAAGAATTTAAATACTACATATGAGATCAAATAAATTGCAGTCATGTATATGCTAACCGAAATGTAGCGGTATCGAAACAGAAATCGGCAAAAGGCAGTTTTGACCAAATTTTTCGCTGCAATGATGTGTACTGACAATTAAAACAACTTGATGATGTAATACGGTATATTATATAGGACTATAGAAATCGCAGTACTGGACAGATAATATTTAGTAGTTTAGAAAATTAATTTGAACGTCAAACAGTAACCAGGACGTAAAATTTATTTCATGACCAGACCAGAGTCCGTGGCCCACCGGACATTGCCCAAATGCCCTAATGGCCAGCCCGCCCCTGGTTACAGAAGGTCTAAGGCAGGGACAAGCCCTGGGTGGTAGTACCCGTCCATTGCATGGGGTGTATATAGTCGTGTGGAAAAGGAAGTACAGCCCTGCTGACTTTAACATATTTGAGCTTGTAGATATTCTTCCACACAGTGCCTACAGATAAAGGTGACATACGTGACCAAAGAACGCCTAAAACAGATATGGTGTATTTATTCTCATAATCTAAACATTGATGGTTTGGAGGCCAAAGGTCCACATGACCATCATCATCAAATTCTTCCATCTGAAGCCTGAAAACCATGAGGACTGATTGAGATCATTGATGTTAGGGAGAATGCCAAGAGAGGGCTGGGTGGTCTTGGGGCCTGGAACCCCTACAGATTTCTTTTTTTTTTTTTCTCCAGCCGTCTGGAGTTTTATTTTTTGTTTTTTCAGTCCTCCCTGGCCATCAGACCTTACAGTTTCAACAAAAAAAGCACATTTGTCACATAGAAAAACTCAGTCCACCCTTACATTTATCACACTTGAAAACTAACAGATTAGAATCGGGTGTGCCAGATGAGGTGCCCATCATTAGAACCTGCCTTAGGGAGTCTGCAGGTGGACCTGACTGTCTAATTCAAAACCACAGACATCAAGGCTCTGGTGAGCTCTTCTGCTACTGACACGCATGGTGGCATCGTGACAAGATCAAAAGAGGCCCTCACACAGAAGGTTGTGGAAGCTTAACAGTTAGGCAAGGGATTTATATTTGAAAATCAGTCATTGCACTGTGAGGAACATCATCTGACAAGTGGTGGGTGTGGATTTCACACCACTGCTAATTTGATACAATACAATACACAGAACAGAACAAATCCTCAGTAAAGCAAAAAAATAAAAATTTTAGAAGTACGGGGTAGAATTTAACAGCAGATGATATCACGTAATATGATTTGGATATTTTTAGAGTCCTGGAGACCTCAGCCATCAAGCTGCCTCCCCATTTGGCCATTCCACAGCTGAAACAGCGCTAATCCGATGAAAGGACCCGTCTTTCTCATGATTCCTGCGATCCTCCATCAGGGATGACTTTACCTTAGGCAGGTAAAACAACTTGGCAGGTGGGCCGTGGCACCAAGTGCCACATTTGAGTACCAAGAAGAGAAACAGAATAGGTGAGGGTTAGTATCAAATTCTAACTATCCTGTTACTTATGTTTTAGTGCTAATGACTGACAGCAGAGATGCAGTCTGTACAGTTAATCAGCAGCTCTAGTCAGGGTGTGCTGTTCTGGGAGCGAAATGGAGTTTTAGAGTGGAAATAATAGATCGTTATTTGGAATACACGCATTTCAAGTGTGCTCCGTTTCTACAGTAAGTTTTTTCGTAGACTCTGGTAATGCTAGTGTTAATCAGCAGCTCTAGTCAGGGTGTGCTAAACTGAAGTCGTGAGTCTTCAGCCTGAGACTGAAGGGGCATCTCTTATAGTAGCAGACAGACCACTCCACAGTTTAGGGGGCCCTGTAACTAAAAGCTCGACCTCCCACTGTTATTTTATTAATCCTTGGAATCATAAGCAGACCGGCATCTTGTGATCTTAATGTGCGCTCTGGTTTGTAAGTCATGATAAGGTCAGACAAGTAAGCCGGACCTTGGCTATTTAAAGTTTTATATGTTAAAAGGAGGATATTGAAATCTGCCCTAAACTTAACCGGGAGCCAGTGTAAGGATTTAAGAAATGGAGTTATGTGTTGGTATTTTTTTCTTCTTGTAATAATTCATGCAGCAGCATTTTGGATTAATTCTTGTTGTTAAACCCATTTTTTAATTCCATGGCTTGTTGCTGCTCTCATTGTGCAACGGCAGTCATTTCTTTCTTAAAATGTTTTGGTGAGCTGAGCAGATCCCCATTCCAGAGCCCTTCACCTTTCTTTACTTTCAGATATTGTATGATCGACACTGTTGGTCCTGTTTTGGTTCATTTTGTATCCCGTTCTTGTTTCACTGTTAATTGAGGAAAAAGCAGATAATTGGGAGCAAAAACAGTGCACTAAGTAAGAAAAGGGTTAGAATGAAAACCCGTAGCCACGGGGGCCCTCCAGGACCGGAGGTGAGGTCCCCTGTCATAAACAGTATTGGAGAGTCTAAGTTACTTAAAAAAATCACTAAGAGTTTACATTTTCCAGAGAGGAACGGCTCTTCTACTTCCCAGCTCTCCCCTGATCATAAAAGTAGTGGCGGGTCGGTAAATGAGAGCAGGAAAAGAAAAAAAAGGGTTTTACTTAACAATAACACACAAACACACATTTAAATTACCAGCTGCAGAATCCGCGACCCGGCAAAGACGACAAGGCCTGACACAGAACAGGACACATTTTTTCATGCTGAGGGTTATAAACACTCGCAATAGTTTGCCAGGGATGACTACAGCGGCAGAAACTCGAGATACTCCAAGAGAACCAGAAACAGATCCCTTATTTCTTTTCAGGTTGGCGTCAATTCACACCAAGGACCGCATGAGAGTCAAGTCCCTCGTATTCCTACACGAGGGGCCACAAATCACAGGGGACACGAGTATCCAGAAAAATTAACTTAAACTTAAGTGCAGCCTTGTGCTGAACCACTTACAGGTGTCTAGTCAACACTTCCGGTGACAGCAGTGTCCTCAGCTCTTTTACACCAATGTAACTCTAAACCATCAGCGCTGATTAGGAAAGGTTTTGTCACTTTGAGGGACAGCAACACGCATTCATTCCTCCGCAGAGCTGCCCCTTCCTTTTTCCAAAATAATAAGCATAAAATACAAGAACCCCACAAGGTTGTGTCTTGAGTCCCATGCTGTACACACTCTTTACCCGTAACTGTGTCGCTTCCTAGCCTAACACCAGCATCATTAAAATTTGCAGATGATGCCACCAACACTGGACTGATTTCTGCGGGGACAAGTCACTGTGCAGGATGGAGGATGCTGGCCTTGTGAAGTGGTGTCAGGACAGTAATCTCTCTTAACCCCAGCAAAACGAAATAAATGATTATTGACACATGGTGGGAGGAAGGGAGATCAGCACCCACCACCGTACATCGGAGAGAGTGAGGTGAAGAGGGCGGCCACATTGAAATTTCTCACTATTAGATCTTGGAGGATCTATTAATTTGCCAGGGAATGTGTTTGTGGCCATCATATCATAATTATAGCGATAAACTGTAAATAAAGGATGATATCATTTTAAAAAAAACATAACAATATAAAGATGTATGATGGCACCCTAGCAGGAGCGGACTGGGTCTCAAAACTGGCCCGGGCATCCGACGATGTCGACCTACTCGGCCCATTATTCATTGTCATTTTCTTAAAATTTGTGACGAGTATGCGGCTCACTACTTACTATGAGCCTATGATATGAACTCTGTCTAAACTGTTGTTTAGACACAACTTAAAATTTGATGACGTGCTTAGAAATAAAATTTAATGAAAGATAAAGATTTAGTAACACGGCTTACACGTTATTAGAGTACATGTCAAATGTCAACGTCATGTCCAAGTGCCAGTACCCTAGTAGGCTAGTAGCTTACGCAGTTCGCTGCTTTTAGCAGCCACACTATCGTCAAGTCTGGCTAGGATACTTTTCTCCACCGACATCAACATGAACGCCTCAAGATGTTCTTGCGTCGTTGTGCTTCTCAGGCGGCTTTTGATTCTCTTCAACGCAGAGAATGATCTTTCACACTGCACTTGTGACGCAGGCAGCGCTGGCAGCAGCTTGTAGGCAAACCCAGGGCTCTTGTGAGCAATCAGTCAAGAGGTTCGACCGGAGTAGCACCTTGTAGCAGCAGAGAGGAAAGTCTTTACTTGAAAGTTGGTCCAGTTGTCCCATCTTGTTCACAGTCGACCTACTCGGCCCATTATTCATTGTCATTTTCTTAAAATTTGTGACGAGTATGCGGCTCGCTACTTACTATGAGCCTATGATATGAACTCTGTCTAAACTGTCGCCAAACTGTTGTTAAGACACGACTTAAAACTTACCAATTCTCAGACCTGGTGGGGAGAGCCTGGCAGCATTTGTGTTTGGCATTCCAAGTAACTTCTACAGATGTAGTGGTGCTAACTCTCTTTCTTGGGAAATGAGGACATTTGGGTTGAAAAATGAGGACTTCTCAGGATGCCTTTCCCTAGGATGCAGGGGCGGACTGGCCATTAGGGCATTTGGGCAATGCTTGGAGGGCCGCAGACTCTGGTCTGGTCGTATGCCAGCCATTTCATGAAATAAATTTTATGTACTGTTTACAGTTTGACATTCAAATTAATTTTCTAAACTAGTAAACATTATCTGTCTGGTACTGCGATTTCTATCGTCCTATATAATATACTGTATTACGTCATCAAGGCGTGTCTGTTGTCAGTACACAATGCTGCAGCGAAAAATTTGGTCAAAACTGCCTTTTGCTGATTTCTGTTTCGATACCGCTACATTTCAGTTAGCATATATCCATCCATCCATTTTCTAACCCGCTGAATCCGAATAGGGTCACGAGGGTCTGCTGGAGCCAATCCCAGCCAACACAGGGCACAAGGCAGGAACCAATCCTGGGCAGGGTGCCAACCCACCGCAGAGTTAGCATATACATGACTGCAATTTATTTGATCTCATATGTAGTATTTAAATTCTTCAGCATTAATAATTAGTTTAGATTATGCATTTTATTGTTCTCTGGTCGTCGGCGTGAGCGATAATTAGTGGCTTTCAGCTGCGATTGTTAGTATGACGAAATAAAGTTATAAAGCGCAGGATAGGAATTGTTCATATTAGGACGGAACATTTATAGTTGATCACGTGAAGTTAATGGAGCATTTCAATCACGTGAGGTTTTCATTATAAGCTCAGTTATTTATTCCATTGTTATGGAATTGTCCATGTCCTATAAAAAGGACACAGCAGTGCTAGAAAATGTCCAGAGAAGAGCGACGAGGCTGATTCCAGGACTACAGGGGTTGAATTATGAGGAAAGATCAAAAGAGCTGAGCCTTTAGAGTTTAAGCAAAAGATGATTAACTCTTTGAGGGCTGAATATTTTTTCCAAAAGACAGTTTCTGAAAAGCGATGGTTTCACACAGAAATCATCATAAAACATCTATTGCTGCATGCTATGGATGCCAGTTTGCGTGGCTGGGGCAGCAGCAGCATTGCAATCTGGTTTCTGCCTCTTATTATTGCTAAGTGGCAGTCCTCCCTGGTGAACCACAATTAACTGGGGACCAGTCAGCTGAAGCTGGAACCTCACAATTTGTTTTCGATCACTTGTATCAAAATCGGAGTCCGACAAGTCAAAGTCCAGTTCAGAGAGAACAGGCAAAACGTCGCCCGTGGAGTATTTTGCTTTACGCATTTGCTTTGATCTCTTGCCAGATGTCAGTCCCATTTTTGCTGTAAAGCCAAAGCTGTTGTTTCAAGCCCAGGAAATCTCGGTCAAACCAATGAATCTAACTTTCCTTTTAGCAATGAGAGTCCAACTAAAACATAATAGCTGGTTTTGTTACAGTTGACAGTCGATTACCATCGTCAACTCCTCCTTTTGACAAAAGTCGACATCAGCCCTGAAAGAGTTAAGAGGTGACATGATTGAAGTGTTTAAAATGATGAAGGGAATTAGTCCAGTGGATCGAGACTTGTATTTTAAAATGAGTTCATCAAGAACAGTGAAGGGTAAATATCGCACAAACATTAGGAAGTTTTTCCTTACACAAAGAACGACAGACACTTGGAATAAGCGACCAAGTAGTGTGGTAGACAGTAAGACGTTAGGGACTTTCAAAACTCGACTTGATGTTTTCTTGGAGGAAACAAATGGATAGGACTGGCGAGCCTTGTTGGGCTGAATGGCCTGTTCTCGTCTAGAGTGTTCTGATGTTAATGAGCAGCTACTAGCCTACTAGGGTACTGGCACTTGGACATGGCATGGACGTTTGACATGTTCTCTAATAACGTGTAAGCCGTGCTACTACATTTTTATCTTTCATTAAATTATATTTCTAAGCACGTCATCAAATTTTAAGTTGTGTCTAAACAACAGTTTGGCGACAGTTTAGACAGAGTTCATATCATAGGCTCATAGCAAGTAGCGAGCCGCATACTCGTCACAAAGTTTAAGAAAATGACAATGAATAATGGGCCGAGTAGGTCGACATTGTCGGATGCCGGGCCGGTTTTGAGACCCAGTACCACTCCTGCTAGGCTGCCATCATACATCTTTATATTGTTATGTTTTTTTTTAAAATGATATCATCCTTTATTTACAGTTTATCGCTATAATTATGATATGATGGCCACAAACACATTCCCTGGCAAATTAATAAGCCATTAAATATTCTGAATATGTCAAGCCTCTTAAATCAACAGACTTCATTCCTTCCATTCTTATTGGGATAGTTCAACTGTCGTAAACCTGCAAAAAATGATACACCTGGTAAATTCACGTCTAGCAAAATAAAAATAATTTTACTCTTTGCAATTTAGTTTATTTGCATTTATCTACATTCTTTTATATTTCCCACTAAAGCAATTTTTCTCAGTAAATCTCATATAATCTGATAAAAGAAGGGGATTTGTTGTAACTTGCACTCTCTTTTTGGCATAATGGGTATTAATGAATTTAAGTAAATGTAAGAATTATGAAAATATGAAATCGCTTGAAGAACTGACTTATTAGGGTGGCGCAGTGGGTAGCGCTGCTGCCTCGCAGTTAGGAGACTCGGGTTCGCTTCCCGGGCCCTCCCTGCGTGGAGTTTGCACGTTCTCCCCGTGTCTGCATGGGATTCCAAAGACAAGCCGGTTAGGTGCGTTGGCGATCCTAAATTGTGCTTGGTGTGTGTGCCCTGTGGTGGGCTGGTGCCCTGCCCGGGATTTGTTCCTGCCTTGTGCCCTGTGCTGGCTGGGATTAATTCCAGCAGACCCCCGTGTTAGGATAGAACGGGCTAGAAAATGACTGACTGACTTATTACTCGATCAACTGATAACTAAAAAGATATTGCATTTATATGACAGGATAAATGTGTGATTTTTAAAATCAACTGAAACTTTAATAGTTGACTCATTCATGTACATTTATAAATCCTTTCTGGAACAACAGGTGGTAATAACGCTATTTTCCATTAAAATATTATAAAGCGGTACTTACTCAAACTTAAATACGACGGACTGTACCTGGATGTATGAAACTGCTTGCTCAACCAAAGCAAGAAGAATCGAAAACAAGATCTCACAGAGAAAACGTGAAGTTGGAATTTCGATTTTGAATAAATTCACTTAGGTTACGGTGAATTAGGATTACAAATAAGTAAGGAAAGGAACAACATTCATAATGAACTGTCTACTTGCCAAGAAGATCAAGCTGAACTCAAAAGATGAAGTGTTAAAGCCAAGAACGTGAGAGGTTGTTTCTCTTCTCGTCCATATCTGCGCTGTTTTCTAACCGGAACGGAAGGGAAGGGGGGGGAAAAAACGTGTGCGCACTTCTGCAAATGCTGATCGGTGTACGGCTTTCAAATTTTACTAATGAAAAGGTGATTTCCAAATTTTAGGAGCCAAAATTCCAGACATTTTCAAAATTTTAGAAATTCCTCTCGGACAGTCCATGGCACATTAAAAATGAGGACATGTCCGGGAAAAATGAGGACGGTTGGCAGCTCTATACAGATGCACAATGGAGAATATCCTCACCTACTCCATCACGGTGTGGTTTGGCAGCGGTACGGCACGGGACCGCAAGGCTCTACAGTGGGTGGTAAAATTCACCACAATATATCATTGGAGCAGCACTCCCTGCACTAGGGGACATCTATGACACCAGAGGTCTCTGGAGGGCCCATAACATTATTAAGGACACAACCCACCCACACCTTGAACTGTTCCTACTGCTGCCATTGGGGAGACGTGAGAACTTCAAGGCTGAAAGTCAGTTTTCTCACTTATGCCATCAGGCTTATCAATAAAACCCATCCACTGCCCCAGACCCAGCACTGAAGGGTCGCTTGTGTCTAGAAAAGACCTGCTGCACCCACCACACGGCGACCCACCCAGATTGAGATCACAGTGCAGCTGTGCAACGGGTGACGCCTCAAGACCACACTGAACAGTGTGAGGTTTGTTTTTTTTATAGTGGCTGCCACCAACCTCCAAGATTTACCTGTAAGTTGGAGGACCAACTTGCAGGGCTGGATACAGATTAACGTCTGTGACCAAGCCACTAGGGGGCGTGCCAGACCCCCAAACTGACACAGACAGACACGGGAGGCACACTTATAAAAGCAAACGGATTTCATTTCTCTTCACCTTGTGGGAAACGCCTTCCTCGTTTCCCACAGGCACAACACAGTCTCCTCCACTCCTCCTTGGCCAGCTTTGCCTCCCTCCTCCCGACTCTGGCTCCCGGAGTAGTGGCTGTTGGCTCCTTTTATAACGCCCCCTGAAGTGTTCCAGGTGCTTGATGGCGTATTTCCGGCAGCACTTCTGGGTGTGGCAGAAAAAACGCCCAATAAGGGCTCAGGGGTTGCTGCAGCACCCCCTGGTGGTGCCCACGGATCCCAACAGGGCTGCACCAAACTCCAATTCCCATGGAGCCCTGCAGGAGTCCTAGGCACCACTACAACCCAAAGGGGCTGCCATCTAGGACTCTGGGGGAGGTAACGCTTTGTCCATGCTTGCTCCCGAGGTCCTCCCAGCATGGAGGCGTCCTGGCCAGACAAGGGCCCCGGCCGACCACCACACGTCATACCGTGGGTTAAGGTTCTTACTTTGAACCATTTATTTATTTCTAGGCACACTCTTCTGTCCGGTGTTGCATTTCTTTTGCACCCGAGTGTTTGTGTTGATTGTTGTCTATTCATGTCAGTTGCTGTGTGTTCGTCTTTATTGCTGGAAGATTCACGGAATACGATTTTCATTGTACTGAGTACATGTGACAATAAAGTTGAAGTTAAATTAAGGGAAGGATGAATGGAGCCAAACACCGAGGGGTCCTTGAGGAAGGCTTGCTCCAGATTGCACACCTCCTCAGACTGGGGCGACAATTCACCTTCTGGCACAACAGTGACTCGAAGCATACAGTGAAGACAACTCTTTGAGTGGTCCGGCCAAAGCCCACACTTCCGCTCGTAAATCCTACAGAACACATGGTGCAGAGAGACCTAAAGATGGCAGTTTTACTGACGCTTGCCATCCAATCTAATGGAGCCTGACTGGACCTGCCAGGAAGAAGGGGATCATCTGCCCAAATACAGGAGTGCAAAGCTTGAAGAGCCTGACCAAGAAGAATCAAAGAGCTGGAACTGAGGGGCTTGGGAACTGAATTAAGGGTTTCAGGACCTCAAGGAATGAGAGATTTCAGTTGTTGACTTTTAATAAAATTTGCACACCTGTTCTGGAAATCATGTTTTCACTTTGGCATTATGGGTTATTGCGTGTCGGCTGATGGGCAAAAATGACATATGTATCCTTTTCAAATGAAATCTGCAACACAGTAAAGTGGGCAGAGAGTGAAGGGGTCTGAACACTTAAAGAGCCCACTGTATATCGTCACAACCGGTGACATAACTGACGATCACAGTCATTACATAAACAAAAAAGCTGAATGGAAATAAAATAAAAACTTTCTTCATCAATTTGAGAAACATGAAGTACCCTCAGAACTAGAATCTATGTAGAAAGTGAGGGGTCTCGATAACCTCCTGAATCCACTGCATGTCACGCTGTGCACAAGGAGGATGCTCTGAGTGAAGATAAAACAGAGTGACTTTTTATATTTGAAGTATGAATACCTATAAGACGTAGAGTTAAATAGACTGCCAACTGCAAATTAACCGTGTTTATACGAGTGTGCCAGTGTATGGGATGGCACCCTGCCCAGGGCTGGTTCCTGCCGTGTGCCCATTGCCATAATGACCACCGGTCCTTGCAAGCAAATCTAAACAGGAAAAAGCAGTTAGGAAAATACATGGAAGGAAATATACGACGGCTTCCAAAAGTACTTAAATCCTTGGAGAGTTTTCAACACTGCTGAAGGGAAATCCAGTTTCAAGGTAGCAAGTACGCCGATGAAAGCATCTGCCACTCGCATACTGTAACCCTCATGCTCATGCCCTCCATGCCAGGGACCAGTTGCTGCTGCCTCGCAATAAATCAGACCAGCGTTCACCTCCTGGGTCCTCCCTGCCGGAATTCTGCATGTTCTCCCTGGTTTAAGGAGTTAACCATTTAATGTCAGTAAATGTAAAGTAATACACGTAGGAAGTAAAAATGTGAGGTTTGAATACACAATAGCAGGTCTGGAAATCGAAGGATTTAGGAGTCTTAGTGGGCTCGACACTATCGACTTCCAGACAGTGTTCAGAATCCATTAAGAAGGCTAACAGAATGTCATGTTATATAGCGCCTTGACGTCTGGAATACAAGTCACAGGAGGGTCTGCTCAACCTTTATAACACACTGGTGAGGCCTCATCTGGAGTCCTGTGTGCAGTTTTGGTGTTCATATAACAGAAAGGACATAACAGCATAAGAGAAAGTCCAGAGAAGAGCGACAAGGCTGATTCAGGGCTACAGGGGATGATGAGTTATGAAGGAAAGATTAAAGGAGGTGAACTTGTTTAATGTCAGTAAATGTAAAGAATTACATGTAAGAAGTAAAAATGTCAGGTTTGAATACACAATGGGAGGTCTGGAAATCTTGTTTAAGTCAGTAAATGTTAGGAGTCAAAGTGGACTCGATACTATCAACTTCCAGACATTGTTCAGAAGCCATTAAGAAGGCTAACAGAATGTCAGGTTATATAGCGCCTTGACGTGTGGAGTACAAGACCAAGGAGGTTCTACTTTATAACACACTGGTGAGGCCTCATCTGGAGTCCTGTGTGCAGTTCTGGTGTTCATATAACAGAAAGGACACAACAGCACAAGAGAAAGTCCAGAGAAGAGCGATGAGGCTGATTCAGGGCTACAGGGGAATTTTTTTCTAGAATTTGCTTGAACATTCCAGTTGATTTTGCGACTTCTCTCATCACGCTAAGAGTCATAGTTTGCTCGCAGGAGTGATTTATTCTCGTTGATCCGAGACAGAGGCTGCGGGCCGAGGGGAGGGGGAAGAGTGACGTCAGGAGTGGGGAGCCGGGTGGGTACCTCCTCGCTGTCCTGTTTCATTACTACCCGGGTGGAGGCGTGGGGGGCTGCTACTAATACATAAGTATAATAATATGGACAGAATTTCCGTATATACACAACATACATGAATAATAATAACTCAAAAAATAACAAAAATTTAGTATAAAAGGGTAAGCACCCTGAGCATGGGAAAGGTGCTATATAAATAAAATGTATTATAATTATTAAACATACATAAACCAAGGAACAAATGCAGGCAACCCTGCAGTAGCTGGACTAAAGTTAACAAGTGATTGGGTGCTGGCATCTGTTGGAGTGGTGGGCTGAACAGAAACCCCACAGCATCACCCAGCAACCCCCTAACATCACCCAGTAACACCCTAGCATCACCCAGTAACCCCCTAGCATCACCCAGTAACCACCTAACATCATCCAGTAACCCCATAGCATCACCCAGTAACCCCCTAACATCATCCAGTAACCCCACAGCATCACCCAGTAACCCCCTAACATCATCCAGTAACCCCTTAACATCATCCAGTAACCCCCTTACATCACCCAGTAACCCCCTTACATCATCCAGTAACCCCCTAACATACTGGCCCCCCCAGCCTAGGCATTTTTTCCAGTATTGTCCCACCCAGAATGCAATTGGGTATTGAGCTCCCCCACCATAGTCCCCCCATTTCAGTATTAAATTTGATCTTCCATCCTCATACTGGGCTGCAGCAGCTGTTGCTGAAACACTCGGGGTCTTTGAAAACCAGAGTGGTGCTCGGAGCACATAAGCCACTTGAAGAGAAAGAGCCGGCTAAGTTGTTGCGAGTGAAAAATTTGGTTCTCATCACCACTAAAATGAAATGGCAGGGTTGTCCAGACTAACCGGACCCCTTCCACTTACGAGAGCCTAAGGCTCTTCACACGCACTTCATGAATAATTCCCAGCCTGTTTTCTTATGTGTGAGTGGTACACTGGGGGTGACGTAAATTAAGTGTGAAAAACAAATGATGAATACGTTTCCGAGTGTCTGTATAAAGCGAGCCAAAGCAAAAAAACACCCAGAGGACCTTCCAGAGAAAGATCTCAGGGAAAGAAAAAGAAAAGAAAAATATGAAAGAAAAGGTGCTGCTTACAATTAACTTAAAAAAAAAAAAAAGGAAAGAAAAGAAATGAAAAAGTACGCCTGGCTTAAAGCGCTGCCAACTTTTCAGGCATTTCACTAAACATCTGGGTGTCTCGGGGACAGGATTTTTAAAATCACGTCTTAGATCCACCGGTTGTATTTCTTTGCTTTGCGCTGCACATCTGTTTATAAAATGGACAAATAAAGAAAAGTGTTTACTTTGCACATTGTTCATCTGTCTTACAAGAAAAGACGAGGAAGAAGATGGAGAGCTCCGCACGGGGTTCACTTTGGGAGAAGAGGAGGGTGCGTAGTTCCAACAGGCTTTCGTATTGTAAATATTCGCTGGCTTGTCACATTAAGCCTGGACTTCCAATCTGTGGAATTCTCCGGGCAGGGTGATTTAAGACTTCCGGCTTAAACCCCAATCCGGTCGTTGACATCGCCGGTGACCCCGAGAATTTCACTTGACATCCTTTACAGTCTTATCTTGTGGGCAAGACGTCTTGACGCTGGTCTTGGATGCACAGCTCTGCCAACGGCTTTCTTAAAAGGATCCCTGAAGGATTTGTGGGGTAAGCCTGGGCATGTGGGGCATTTTTATTGGATTTGTTTATTGATTGGTTTTATCCATCCATCCATTATCCAATCCGCTATATCCTAACACAGGGTCACGGGGGTCTGCTGGAGCCAATCCCAGCCAACACAGGAAGCAAGACAGGAACAAATCCCGGGCAGGGCGCCAGCCCACTACAGGGCACACACACGCACGCTAGGGACAATTTAGGATCGCCAATCCACCTAACCTGCATGTCTTTGGACTGTGGTAGGAAACCCACGCAGACACGGGGAGAACATGCAAACTCCATACAGGGAGGTCCCGGGGAGTGAACCCGGGTCTCCTAACTGTCAGGCAGCAGCGCTACCACTGTGCCACCGGGCCACCCTTGATTGGTTTTAATTTTTGTTTAAGCTTAACTGCCAACAATCAAGGCGCACATGAATGCGTGTGACAAACTGCGAGGGAGAGGCGCGGGTAATTAATTAGCGGCAGCGGGCATTGCCACGGAAATAAAAAGGGGGGTACTAGTGTGTCGAAAGAAGAAGAAGAGGAGGGAGAAACGAGAGGACAATCGCTGGTGAGGAGGTATCCGTGGGTGAGGGGTGATGTCATAGCCTTGGCATAAACTGCTACCCAGGACATCAATAGTCATGCCTGGGATAGACTACAGCTAGAGAACAAGAGTGGGGCAAAGGGCATCATGCAATGTATTCAAACAATCCTTGTCCAAATAAGATTGAAAACACAGAGTTAATACCAGGATGGGGGGTCTTCTCTGTTCCCTAAGCCCTTATAAATTTCTCTCTCTTCTCAGCCTTCGCTCACCTACTGGAACATCCAGGCAGGACCACTGATGCCATTTAATGGAGTCATCTATTAAAATGGCTCGGTTTTCCAGCCACCTCAACGGAGCATTTCTAGGGGGCCCAAGTCCAGCTCCATTGTCTTACCACCCTTCTCTTGGCATCCATAGGACAACCAGGTCAGGTTGGGAAGCATGCACTGGTACAGCACGTTGCCACACCCAACACATGATGATACAGCTCGGGATCCTGGTTAGCATCCCCCCCAGGCAGACACGCAGTCCAGGCCCATCCTCGAGAAATGACCCTCTATCTGCCACAGACAGGTGTTATGTGGGTGTCCCCTTGGCCTGGTCCAGCCACTTGTGTCCTCAACAATGAGGGTCCTATAAGCCTGATCACCCTCGGGGAAATCGCTCTACATGGCCGTAGTGCCGTAACTGACGCTCCCTCACAGTGCAGGTCATGTGCCTCATTCGGGACTCCGTGAGCAACACAAAGTCAAACCAGCGGTACCCAAGGACCCTCTAAAGAGACACAGCATTGAAGGAGTCCGGTCTTCCTCTCAGGCCACTGGATAGCGTCATGTCTCGCAAACCAGAAAGCACCAGGACTCTGAAGACTCGCACCTTTGTCCTTTTACAGAGATATTGGAAGCGCCACACACCCCTTCCCAGTGACCTCATGACCCCCCATGCTCTCCCAATCCATCTACTGACTATCATTCATGGTATCTCCAAAATCTGTACTAACCCCTACTTTCTCTGCTGTTCTTTTTACCGGTTTTCTGTGATGCCAATCTGCGCACCCACCACCCCATCAAACCACCGTGCTTTCCCTACATTGACGGATTGAAGGCCACAGGTCCACATGACCATCATCATCAAGTTCTTCCATGTGAACCCTGAAAACCATGAGGACTGACTGATCATTGATGTTAGGTAGAATGCCTTGTGGGGACTGGCTGGGTGGTCCTGTGGCCTGGGACCCCTGCAGATTTTGTTTTATTCTCCAGCTGCCTGGAGTTTTCTTTTGTTTTTACTGTCCTCCCTGGCCATCAGACCTTACTTTTATTCTATGTTAATTAGTATTGCCTAATTTTATTCTCTTTCTTCATCCTGTAAAGCACTTTGAGCTACGTCATTTGTATGAAAATGTTCTCTAGAAATAAATATTCTTATTGTTCATAGGAAGGGTCACCAGAGACATGAATGTCACTGCCAAGGTAAGCAAACCTCTCGACGAGGTCGACACTCTCTCCGCAGACAGACACACTGCTATGCCCAAGAGGTCATTAAAGGCCTGCATCTTGGTTTTTATCTCAGACGACCCCTTGACGCCAAACAGCCACTCCTGCTCCCTCGATGTCCAGAAGGCACATGCCACCCCTTAAGTGCCATTCCACACACTCCGCACAGGACCTCATCCCAAATAGCTTGCCGCCTTGAGCTTTGCTCAAACTCCTTTAATAAATCTGTGGGCGAAGCTCTTTGCTTAGTGGTAGCACTGCTGCCTGACAGTTAGGAGACCAGGGTTCGCTCCCTGCTCCTCCCTGCGTGGAGTTTGCATGTTCTCCTCGTGTCTGCATGGGTTTCCTCCCACAGTCCAAGGACATGCAGGTTAGGTGCATTGGTGATCCTAAATCGTCCCTAGTGTGTGCTTGGTGTGTGGGTGTTTGTGTGTGTGCACCCTGTGGTGGGCTGGTGCCCTGCCCAGGGTTTGTTTCCTGCCTTGTGCCCTATGTTGGCTGGGATTGGCTCCAGCAGACCACTGTGGCCCTGTAATTAGGATAATAGCGGACTGGAAAATGGATGGATGCTGAACAACCCATGGAGTGTCAGTGAGGAATAGCCGAGCCCAGTGTCTGCACATGAACAAGCAATCAGCTAGTGTGACAACAAGGGGGCATCAGTGATCTCCAAACCCAAGACACAGCAATACAGGGTGTCCTCAGGTTACAACGTCGCCACATACAATGTTTCGAGTTTACGACGCTCATTCCCATAAAAACGTAAAAAAAAAATATTGAGACGTGAGTGCTTCGGATTACGCTGTTAGCATCGTACTTACGGGGGTGAACTAGTTTGGCTGCGGGTGGCGAAAGTACGTGGCATATGAGTGAGGGAGTTTGCGAACTACAGTAGTTTTGTTGCATGCTGTGAAAGTGAAAGTACGCGGTGTATGAGTGAGGAAGTCCAACTTGCAACGTTGACTCCCATAAAAACGTAAAAAAATTGAGACGAGTGTTTCGCCGTACTTACAGACTACGTGGGCAAACTAGTTTGGTTATGCGCAGTGGAAGGATGCGCAGTAACACAGCAAGGGAGTTGGCGAACTCGTTTGGTTGCACGCGGAGGTTGCTTTGTTTGCCGACTTTGTGGCCCTTATCATGGCTCCTAAACGAAAGTCAGAGTCTTCAGTTGGCAGTGCTTCGAAGAAGAGGAACGCCATCATGATGGAAGTGAAATTAGACATTGTAAAGAGATCAGAAGGAATAAAGTTAAGGAATTTATTTTTACACTCATTTTTTGTCATTTTTCTGTTACTACAGTACAGTGTACAGTACAATATATTTATGTCCTTTTCCTTTTTCTGTGGCTTAGTTGTGTTTTTATGTTCTAGATTATAATTTTGCAAATGCGTTAGGATAGGTAAGTGACTTGGGCTAGGGTGTGTTTCGACTTACACCAAAATTCGGGTTACATCACTGTCGTAGGAACGGAACTGTGTCGTAACCTGAGGACCCCCTGTACACCACACATTATTAGAATAAAGGATTTTTATTCACATACAGCACTTCTTGAATCACCTTTCCAATAATCAGCCACAGTCTTCTTTAAGAAGGGGGCAATCTGTTCCTGAAATCCCCTTTCTTCTTCTTCTTTCGGCTGCTCCTGTTAGGGGTCACCACATTGGATCATCTTCTTCCATATTTTGCTCTCTTACTCCCACCACCTGCACGTCCACCCTCATCACATCCATAAACCTTCTCTTAGGCCTTCCTCTGTTTCCCTTACCTGGCAGCTCTATCCTTAGCACCCTTCTCCCAATATTCCCAGCATGTCTCCTCTGCACACGTCCAAACCAATGCAATCTCACCTCTCTGGCTTTGTCTCCAAGCCGTCCAACCTGAGCAGACCCTCTAATGTAATCAAGCAATCCTTCCTCCTTACGCCCTCCGCGGAGTGTTGCCCGCTGTCTCCCGACTCTGACTCAAATGAAGTGAGGCAGAGGACTTCTTTTAAGTCAGACCCAGGAGTGTCTCCGCTGCTACGCTATATCCTTGAGGGAGCACTTCCGGGACAAAGAAAAACTAGGGAAGTCCTCCCCGCCTGAGCGCAACCTCTGACGATATCCAGGGACCCCAACAGGGCTGCACTTCCAGACTCCAAGTCCCAAGCATCCCTGCAGGTGTCCTGACTGGGTTACCATATGAGGACCACTGCCACCTATTGTATGGAAAATGGAATGGCTCCCAATCCTCTGCTTTTCTCAGTCCCCCTGCTAAACAATACCAGCCGGGCACAAAGTTACTTTTCCATCCCACCGGCCAATCCGCGTACATTGCACTGGCCTCCCATCTGAGTAATGGCACACCTTTGGATGTAGCCGGGTTGTCCGTTCTCCTCCTATATTAAATCCCCGTTCGCAGCGTCACACAACGACAAGCCTGAGCCACACTGCTTTTACTCAAACTGTATCCAAACCACAGACCCCTAATGCACAGCACCACATGAGGACAGGACATGCAGTGTTGATGCCGTTTAGTGTCTTGAAAGGGAGCAGTGCCAATGGCCAATGTGGAGGTCCCAGGAGCCAGGGCTGGCTTTAGGCATATGGTTGAAGTAGGAACAGTCCACAGGAGGCCATGTCCAAAAGGTGGTGAACTTTGCACATATAAGTCAGGACTACTGATGCCATGAGACAGCATTACCAGTTACATTGTCACCATGCCACCCTAACAAGAATGAATCACCCTATGTGAGATATGCTAGAACACAGTTAAAGGAGCATGGCACGAGAAGGTGGGATGAACTCTTGCACATGACTTCACAATTTATACGCTCCCTCTAAAACTAGTCAGTGTATACTGTTGGCGCCTGCACTAAAAACATTCCAATTTGCCAAGAAAACTGGCAAAGTTCACTCTGCAAAGATTCATAAGTTTGGTACAAACTCTTGCTTTCTGCTAGACTAGACACTCCATTTTCTGGCAACAAAGATTGCTGAATTTGTATTGCCACTTCCTGACCCTTTCCTTGATTCACCTGGCAACCCTCCCGTCTCCTGAAACTGCTGGAAGCCAAGCTTTGAAACAATCACCCGCAATGTTTGGCTCGAGGGATCTGACTGACGAGCTTAGGTGAGCTTGGCTGCTCGGCCTGCTGCCTGGTGGCCGAAGGCCATGGCGTCTGGGATTTCAGCCGTTACGGATTTGGATGTGGCTGCTGTCACTGCCTCGGAGGCACATTTTTTCAGCGGCCGCCAATACACCTTGAATAACAGGTGAGACTTCTCATTAGTAAAATTCAAATTTCTGATGCTCTACTTATTTAAAAAAAAAAGTCATCCAGTTCAGAAAGGAGAGTGGAGAATTTAACGTGAAGACGCAAAATTGAAAATGCGAACTGCTGCTAAAAAAAAAATAAAAAATAAAAGTCCGCAGGCTGTCCACATAATTTGATGATTTGGTTTTAAGTTAAACTGTTTTTGGCTTTCCAGTTGTATTTTGGTGGACCTTTTCATGCTCACATTAGGTTTTGGGACACAGATTTCAATTCTCTTAACCCTTTTATTATTATTATTATTCTAACGTCTTTTTCAATGCCACTTTATTTATCACTGGTGGAGTGTTTGTTACTGCCGTACTAAGGAAACAAACTGGAAATGCACAGCGAGTCACCTTCAAGACGGTTACTAAAGGTGCACCTCCTAGTCACCCAAGGTTCTACGCTGCTCCATCAATGTTCAGCAGGCACGACCCTCCCCTTAAGTGCCATTCCACACAGGACCTCGTCCCGATTGCCTTGCCTCCCGTCAACTGCACACTCCCGACTTTACTCCTGGTTTCTCCCTTCTCTTCTTTCTTGTTCCTTTCTAATTCCATCTTCCCCAAATTCCTTTTATACTTTCGGGGGTGAAGGTTCTTTGCTTAACAACCCATGGAGTGTAAATGAGGAACAGTTGAGCCGAGCGCTTGCACATGAACAAGCAATCAGCTAGTGTGACCACAAGGGGGCATCAGTGATCCCCCTAAACCCAAGCCACAGCAATACACCACACGTTATTAGAATAAAATAAAGGATTTCTATTCACAAACAGCACTTCTTGAATCACCTTTCCAATAACCAGGCACAGTCTTCTTTTTTTAGCTGTTCCCATTAGGGGTCGCCATTTTGGATCATCTTGTTTCATATCTTCCTGTTCTTATCATCTTGCTCTGTCACACCCACCACGTCCATAAACCTTCTCTTAGGCTTTCCTCTGTTCTCCTTGCCTGGCAGCTCTATCCTTAACACCCTTCTCCCAATATACTCCTCATCTCTCCTCTGCACATGTCCAAACCGACACAATCTCACCTTTCTGAATTTGTCTCCAGACCGTCTAACCTGAGCGGTTCCTGTAATCAAGCAACATGAAAATTCACAATTGAAATTGCCAGCTGTTTAGTTACAGGGCCCCTAAACTGTGGAGTGGTCGGCCTGCTACTATAAGAGATGTCCTTTCAGTCTCAGGCTGAAGACTACTTCAGTTTAGCACACCCTGACTAGAGCTGCTGATTAACACTAGAATTACCAAAGTCTACGAAAAAACTTACTGTAGAAACGGAGCACACTTGAAATGCGTGTATTCCAAATAACGATCTATTATTTCCACTCTAAAACTCCATTTCACTCCCAGATAATCAATCAAGGCATGAGCTGGGAGACGTTCATGCACGTTCTAAGTTGGTGGGGGAATGGAACAGCCGGCTGCTTGCAGCTTGTCTTTATCAGCACATTTAGATTACAAAAGACGCTGGTGGAGAGGTGAGAATGGTTTTAAGAAGCGGTTTAAGGTGGGACGGATCTACAAGTTTTTTCGCAGGCACTGGTAATTCTAGTGTTAACTGTACAGACTGTATCTCTGCTGTCAGTCATTAACACTAAAACATAAGTAACATGATCGTTATAATTTGTTACTAACCCTCACCTATTCTGTTTCTCTTCTCGGTACTCAAATGTGGCACTTGGTGCCACGGCCCACCTGCCAAGTTGTATTGCCTGCATAAAGTAAAGTCATCTCTGATGGAGGATCACAGGAATCATGGGAAAGAGGGGTCCTTTCAGCTATTTCAGCTGTGAAATGGCCAAATGGGGCAGGCAGCTTGATGGCTGAGGTCTCCAGGACTCTAAACAAATCCAAATCATATTATGTGATATCATCTACTGTTAAATTCTGCTCCGTACTGCTACAATTTTTATTTTTATACTTTATTAACGGATTTGTTCTGTTCTGTGCATTGTATTATATTGACCCCCCATCTTTTTGACACCCACTGCACAGCCAGCCAACCTGGAAAGGGGTCTCTCTTTGAACTGCCTTTCCTGAGGTTTCTTCCATTTTTTTTTTCCCTACAAGGGTTTTTTTGGGAGTTTTTCCTCATCTTCTTAGAGAGTCAAGGCTGGGGGGGCTGTCAAGAGGCAGGGCCTGTTAAATCCCATTGCGGCACTTCTTGTGTGATTTTGGGCTACTATACAAAAAATAAATTTGTATTTTTGTATTGTATTGTATTGTAGGCACGTCTGAGGGCCACCTTATAGGCTCATTAGATTCTAGGACTACCACGCCGGGACTCAAGGGGGCGCCGTCACTGACAGTATTCTCTCTTATTTCCACCCACACCTCCAAGAAAACACACAATGTGGACAACTGACTCCGCCCCTTCCAGTCCGAGGACTAGAAGACAGAGATGCTACCAGAAGATTGTGTCCCATTTGGGAAGGAGCAGACTGCCGGATGGAGCTCCTACCCCTAAACACTGACTGCTAGCCCTTGTCTGGAAGGCCATACAGCCCAATAATTGCTGTTCTTGTTTGCACCATCATGCGCTGGTATGATTTGCCTGGCCAGCACCGTTATTCAAAGGAAAGTAAAGCGCCAAGTGAAATTGCTTCCATGGGTTTGAACCAGAACTTCATCCAGTCGTAGACACTGAGAGGAAACTGTGTGTAGCCACAGATGCAGAGTGAAATGGCATCTCTGCTGTAGGGACAGACTGAGGTGTTATCCATTATCAAGAATTTAAGTGAAGTGCTGCAAAAGGATCAGACTGGGGCCGAAACCTCATCTCCGCGACGGACTCAAACTGCACTCGCGTCTTAGATGCTAACTGAAAGTGCAGTCCATTTCCAGGCCCCGAGTGAAACTGCATCCAACTCTGACTAGTAATGGAAACTGCATTAAGTCATGAACAATAACGCTTAACGTAGCCAGACACCTGCAGTGACTGGCACTGCACACTGTACATCCCTGAGCCATAAATGAAGCTAATCAAACTCTGGCACATGAGGGGGATCCTTTTCCCTCCTGAACGATGAGTGATTAAAGCAGTAATATACATTCAGACAATGATCTAAACGTACAGGACTGTTCTTGAACAGACATCTAGAAATGGCCTGTCAATTGAACTATGCAGTCCCGGATGTTAAAAAAAATAAATAAATTGAATAAAATAAGGCAAAATGTGAACTTATCGATAATGCACATTGGTTAAATACGGATCATATTTATCATACCAGTTACGTCATGTACTGTTCATGTGCTATCCCACAGCCAGAACCTTTTGTTTTCAGGAACTCTGTTTAGTCACAGGTGCCACGATCTGGCGACCCCAGAGCGCTAATGAGGAAGTCAGCACCTTGTAATGTCCGCACGTCAATACCCGTCCAGCCAATTCCCCCAGCAACACCCCTGGAGCCACCCTCCAGGAGCCCAAGTGCTCCATTTCTATTTATTTAAAAACCATAACTCCATAACGTGCTTCGTCACATGATGACGACAGCAGGGTGGCCCTGCCCCTTATGGGTTCAATCCACAAAGTACAAGAAACACAGAAGAACAACACAAAGTACACAGAAGCTAAGTAGTAATAAACAAGGCAATATTTACAAAAAATCATAAGTACAATGCACATATAAACAGTAATGTTTCAAAATAAGGCAAAAAAAGACACAGAAAAGGAAAATAAACAGAAGGCAGGCTGAAACCCGACACCCTCGGGCCATATTTAAACTGAAACTTTGAAAAAAGTGTTACTTTGAAACTGATTTTCAATCATTCCACCATCAAGAAATATAAACGGTATCTTACGGTGTTTTCGTAAAATTTGAAGCCTATTAAGTTTGGCAAATTTTTTATTGAAAAGGTGTAGTTACACACGTGTTGTTATTTCATCAAGCGGAGTATCTAACGATTTTCACACTTACCTGACTAGACCCAGACACACAGGTTAGAAAGACGGCAAAGCTCAATTCCACAAAAAGTCCATCCACTTTCTTTAGGAGCATAATGGAGTCCGGAGTTTTGTGCTTTTAGCCTGTAGAAAGAAAAATGAATTGCTGTTATTATAAGTAACTGGAAAAAACCCGAAAAGGTGCCACTAGACAGGTTAACTGTTAGTGATCTCAAAATACGTACAGTACGTTCCTGATGCCTTTGGAATACAAAGTGCAATTCCAGTATACCTTAAAGTAGCGTTTCTTAAACCATGCGCCATGTGATCTCTCAACTCGAAGATTTTCCAAGAAGGGTGGGTTTATGATCGGTGGGAATTCTACAAGGAGGTAAAAATGAGACGACTGTTGTCGGCAACTCAACAAGGGAATGAAATAATGAGATTTTCAGCAGCAGTAAGTCTACAAGTGGTGTGACAAGACAACAATTGTTGACAAATCTACAAAAGGAGAATAAAAACGAGATCCAATCGTCAGCAAGTCTACAAAGAAAAAAAAAAACAAAAAAATGAGATGACAATCGATGGCACGTCGACAAAAGGGGAAAAAAAAACGAGATCCAATCGTCAGCAAGTCTACAAAGGAAAAAAAAATGAGAAAACGAGATGACAATTGATGACAAGTTTACAAAAGGGGAAAAAAAAATGAGATTTGATCGTCAGCAAGTCTACAAGGGGAAAGTAAAAAAAATGAAAAAACGAGATGACAATCGATGGCAAGTTTACACGAGAAAGAAAAGGAGTCCAGATTTTCAAGGAAAATCCAGGTACTTTATTACTGTTTAGAGAAGGCAGGTCCAGTCTCGAGCCTTCATTCAGAACAGGAGCTGCTAGGAGCCGCGGCACGGACGAGCATCCTGGTTTAGCTCCCATCTTCAGATTAGAAGAAAACCAGCAGCTTGGACGCGGTCTGGAGAAGACAGATCAGGAGCGTGTGAGGAAGAGCAGATCACAGCCCAGTGTTGAATGTTAAACATTGTGCGACAAACACGATGCGCGATAACTCTGATCCTGTAGAGGACAACCAATTACGGTTTACCAGACACAGCAGAGCAGCTCCACTACAGTTACGACATGGCGAATCACCAGCAGCCCCAGTCACAATACTATACATATTTTCCCCATATTTATTATAACAAAATATTTTATGGTCCCGCGAGTTTGGTTATAATGGGATTCCACCTGTGTTACTCCACAGCACCATCAACTCAAATTTTTAAATCAAGACTTAAAACATCCTTGTTTTCAATTGCTTTTAACTGTATATGAGTAACTTTGGTATCAGTTTTATTAATAATATATTCATTGTTTCATATCCATTGTTTTTCTGTAATTTGTTTATCTTCGAATCGGTTTCTTTAACTTATTAGTTTTAGTACTTATGTAATTTTTGTCTTTCGTTTCTTTACTGATTTATTATTGATATTTTTTTGATTTTATTGTACAGCACATTGGTTTACACTTATGGCGTTTTAAAATGTGCTTTATAAACAAAATTTGATTTGATTTTTGATTTCGTCCAGCCAACCAACCCGTCTGTCTTTCCACTCTGGCCTCCTGTCTGGAGCACCGATCCTGGCCGGGATGCCCGTTCTCCCTCTTGGACATCCACTGTATGTCCAACTAACTTTCAGGACGGTATTGAAACAACGTTAGCCCAAGTAAAGTGTCTATAAAACGGACTGAGAAGTTCAAGAATGGCCACGGATGAAGAATAATCAGGTCGCTCATCCACATCCACTACTGCAGAAAGTAATGAACGAGACGGAGCTTTTAGATTTTAGAAAACCAAAAAACTATAGGTAAGATGTTAATTATCAGTATCTCAAAATATTAATTTGGTATTTTGCAAAATATTATTTAGTGATTTCGGGATTGTTAAAAAAAAAAAAAAAGAAAGAAACACACAGTGTGCTCTTCTTTAATTCCAAGCATAAAGTACAACAATTGCACGAACAATGCACAGATGGCAAAAATTATAAAGAAATTTTAGAAAAATGTGCTTTTAAAATAAAAATAAGCAGCAGAAGCCTGAGCGAGTACTTTTCTTTTTCGAATTTTGGCAAGACGAGGCAGCATTAGGAGCAGGGAAGGCGGTGTTGCAAGCCCAGAGAACGCGTGTCTTTTGTCTAGTGACACCTTGTCGATACGTAGAAACGAGACAATTAGCCAAATCTTCACACTTCGCCACGACCTGCAAGGTTAACTTCTCACGGGGTAATGCAAAAAAAAAAAATGACAGACTGAAGGCGGGAGCGTCAAGGCGCGTAAGTGTCGGCGTGTCCAGACAGCTGTACTCCTATTTGGGTCACTCAATTCAGGAACGCAGATTTTTTGCAGTTAATCAAGAACAACTGGATGTTTGTTTTTCTGTTTATTGGATGCAACTCGGCGTTTCGTTGAAAAGACTTGCATTACAGGCCCATAAAACATACGTCTCTGCATCTTACGCTCGTTTCAAATGCGCCTTTTGTTCCCTTCACTGAGGAAGCAAATAAATAGAAACATCCATTTTTGAGATAGCGACTCAAAAATAATGAAATTAACTAAACTTTGTGAATTTCCCCTTTGGAATAATAAAGTATCTATCTATCTATCTATCTATCTAAAAGATCAGCAATAGTTTAACACGTTCTGTTAAGTGAGGAGACAAAATAAAATCCAGTTCTTTAACGTTGTGAAGAACAATACTGAACTCTGTAACCACAAGCTCTTATTAGGCTTGTTTAATTAAGCAAAACTTGTATGAAGTGTGTAACAGGACCACTACGGAGCGTGCCAGCCCCCCAACCCGACACAGACAGACGCAGGAGGCGCACTTATAAAAACCACGAGGCTTTTTTATTTTTCTTTCCTCGTGGGAAACGTCTTCCTCGTTTCCCACAGGCACAACACAATCAGAATACTTTCTCCTTCTCTCTCTCTCTTCTTTCTCCTCCGCTCCTCTCCTCCCGACTCTGGCTCCCGGCTCCTTTTATAGCCCACCCGGAAATGCCCCACGTGTTTGATGACCCATTTCTGGCTGCACTTCCGGGTGTGGCGCAAGAACCGCCCACATGGGCTCAGGAACCAGTGCTGTGCCCCCTGGCGGCAGCCTCCAGATCCCAACAGGGTTGTAGAGAACTACATCTCCCATGGAGCCCTGCGGGAATCTGAGGCACCACTGCCACCCATCGGGGGGCTGCCATCTAGCTTCAGGTACTGTTCAGTCCATGCTTGTTGCCCTGGACCATATAAAAGGGGGGCATCCTGGCCGGGCCATCTGCCACAACTGTTAGAAGCTACATGGCAGCGGACTATCATCTTCTTATATAATACGCCACAGTGGCTGTTCGTTTGTCTGTCTAGGAATTTTAAATCACCTGCAGCTCGCAAACCGTTTCACCTATTGACCTGAAATTTGGTACACATATACTACGTGATGGCTACTATCCACTTTTGGGGTGATGATTTTTATTACTCTTCCATCCATCCATCCATTATTCAACCCGGTATATCCGAACTACAGGATCACGTGGGTCTGCTGGAGCCAATCCCAGCCAACACAGGGCACGAGGCAGGAAATAAACCCCGGGCAGGGTGCCAGCCCACCGCAGGGCGCGCACACATACACACTGTGGCACGCGGCTGGAGGTGGGACCCAGCCGGGACGAACCAGGAGGACCGGAGGTTGGCTTGTGCCTCCTCCAGACCACAAGGGAGCAACTGCCCTGGTTGTGTTGGGGGCCACGGGTAGAGGGCTTGGAAGCCCAACCCTGTAGAGGCTTGTGGTCACCGCCAGGGGGCGCCCCAATGCCTTGCGAGCCCTGGACCTCAGCGCTTCTGCCACACCAGGAAGTGCTGGAGGGAAGAGGATCTGGGACACCCGGAGGGCTTCCGGCTTCTCAGCTGGTGCTTCCGCCACACGGTGGTGGTTGTCGGTGGAGGCTCCTCAGGAAGCACCTGGAGCCCATCCGGCGGTGTATAAAAGGGGCCGCCTCCCTCCCTTTGATGGCTGGAGTTGGGTGGAAGAGGACGGAGCTCACAGGAGAGGAGTGGAGGCGGTCTGAAGACTATGAAAGGCATTGTGTTGGCCAGGACTTAAAGGGGTGATTGGTACTGCGGCACTGGGTTGTGCTCACGTAACTGTAAATAACAGATGTAAATAAATGTGTGTTGGTGCAAAACATCAGGTCTACCTGTCCGTACCCCACAACACACACACACAAGGGACAATTTAGGATCGCCAATGCACCTAACTTGCATGTCTTTGGACTGTGGGAGGAAACCCACGCAGACACGGGGAGAAAATGCAAGCTCCACACAGGGAGGACCTGGGAAACGAACCACAGGTCTCTTCACTGCGAGGCAGCAGTGCTACCCACTGTGCCACCGGGCCGCTCCTCATTGCTTTTAATTTTTGTTTAAGCGTAACCACCAACAAGCAAGGCGCACATGAATGTGTGTAATAAATTGCGAGGGAGAGGTGCGGGTAATTAATTAACTGCTGCGAGGCAGCAGCGCTACCCACTGCGCCACCGTGCCACCCTTTTTATTACTCTTTTTATTTTTATTTTATTTTAGGGTAGAATCAACTCTCGGCAGCGAGCAGCCGGGCGGCGCATGCGTATGGGCACCGTTCTCATTCCCTACCACCTTCGCTAATCATTCTTGAGGTAGATTGAAGACATAAGTGAAAAATTTAAGAAAACGTATTAAATAATTGGAACACAAAAAATAAATCAGTTTTAACGTGAAAACATGCTGACGAAAGAAGAGAAGAAGCGGGTGGAGAAAAGAAGAGCTGCACAGGAAGCGGCAAGCGCAGCAACCTCTGAGCAAATGAATGCTAAACAGGGACAGAGAAAGAGGATGAAAGTTAGGAATGCTCAAGTCAAGTGTATTCACTGCACGTTATCGTTATAGCAGTGCGCCATTACTGGGATCATACAGGGCATCCGGAAAGTATTCACAGCGCATCACTTTTTCCACATTTTGTTATGTTACAGCCTTATTCCAAAATGGATTAAATTCATTTTTTCCCTCAGAATTCTACACACAACACCCCATAATGACAACGTGAAAAAGTTTACTTGAGGTTTTTGCAAATTTATTAAAAATAAAAAAATTGAGAAAGCACATGTACATAAGTATTCACAGCCTTTGCCATGAAGCTCCAAATTGAGCTCAGGTGCATCCTGTTTCCCCTGATCATCCTTGAGATGTTTCTGCAGCTTCATTGGAGTCCACCTGTGGTAAATTCAGTTGATGTGACATGATTTGAAAGGCACACACCTGTCTATAGAAGGTCCCACAGTTGACAGTTCATGTCAGAGCACAAACCAAGCATGAAGTCAAAGGAATTGTCTGTAGACCTCCGAGACAGGATTGTCTTGAGGCACAAATCTGGAGAAGGTTACAGAAAAACTGCTGCTTTGAATGTCCCAATGAGCACAGTGGCCTCCATCATCCATAAGTGGAAGAAGTTCAAAACCACCAGGATTCTTCCTAGAGCTGGCCTGCCATCTAAACTGAGAGATCGGGGGAGAAGGAACTTAGTCAGGGAGGTGACCAAGAACCCAATGGTCACTCTGTCAGAGCTCCAGAGGTCCTCTGTGGAGAGAGGAGAACCTTCCAGAAGGACAACCATCTCTGCAGCAATCCACCAATCAGGCCTGTATGGTAGAGTGGCCAGACGGAAGCCACTCCTTAGTAAAAGGCACATGGCAGCCCGCCTGGAGTTTGCCAAAAGGCACCTGAAGGACTCTCAGACCATGAGAAACAAAATTCTCTGGTCTGATGAGACAAAGATTGAACTCTTTGGTGTGAATGCCAGGCGTCACATTTGGAGGAAACAGGGCACCGCTCATCACCAGGCCAATACCATCCCTACAGTGAAGCATGGTGGTGGCAGCATCAGGAACTGGGAGACTAGTCAGGATAAAGGGAAAGATGACTGCAGCAATGTACAGAGACATCCTGGATGAAAACCTGCTCCAGAGCTCTTGACCTCAGACTGGGGCGACGGTTCATCTTTCAGCAGGACAACGACCCTAAGCACACAGCCAAGATATCAAAGGAGTGGCTTCAGGACAACTCTGTGAATGTCCTTGAGTGGCCCAGCCAGAGCCCAGACTTGAATCCGATTGAACATCTCTGGAGAGATCTTAAAATGGCTGTGCACTGACGCTTCCCATCCAACCTGATGGAGCTTGAGAGGTGCTGCAAAGAGGAATGGGCGAAACTGGCCAAGGATAGGTGTGCCAAGCTTGTGGCATCATATTCAAAAGACTTGAGGCTGTAATTGCTGCCAAAGGTGCATCGACAAAGTATTGAGCAAAGGATGTGAATACTTATGTACATGGGATTTCTCAGTTTTTTTTATTTTTAATAAATTTGCAAAAATCTCAAGTAAACTTTTTTCACGTTGTCATTGTGGGGTGTTGTGTGTAGAATTCTGAGGAGAAAAATGAATTTAATCCATTTTGGAATAAGGCTGTAACATAACAAAATGTGGAAAAAGTGATGCGCTGTGAATACTTTCCGGATGCACTGAATAATCAACAACTACTAGGAAGACTTACACAGCCTAGAATGGCCCACATTTTGCATTTTTGCTAATTTACAGCTTCTAAAATGAGTGATATGACAACAGCAAATTAAGAAATCCATCAAACGCATCATTTGTTTAATCACTGCTCCGTTTTTACTCAGGAGAACATCTGTAGACATTGCTCTACATACTTATACGGATGCAATCCATAGGCCACACGTTGAACAAACAAACGACGGTGAAGAGCAATCCTGGCGAGCTTCCCAAATTATAAAGCTGCACACCATGCAGACATTTCTCAGGACATCTGGGCACGAAAGGAAGAGGGCTCCCTTATTTTGGAGGTGGACCGCTCTGGTTTGTATCTTGATCCTTCATGTTTGGAAATACTTAACTTGCTACGCGAACAGGAGCTACGACGTAGCGTTTGCTGATCTTTAGACTCGACACATTTCGGGATCACAGCATGCGCACACACAGACAAAGGATTTCTGAAGTTCGTCAGGACTCCCTGAAAAGCAGACAAGCAGCGGAAGTCTTAGCTGCAAAATGAGAAAACGACAAAATAATAAACTCTTTTTTTTAATCATGCATACGTATACAGTATATATACATCGGACTTCCAATACAACTCAAAGTTCGCTGACAACACTGCTATGGTGGGCTGCATCAGGAGTGGGCAGGAGGAGGAGTATAGGAACCTAATCAAGGACTTTATTAAATGGTGCGACTCAAACCACCTACACCTGAACACCAGCAAAACCAAGGAGCTGGTGGTGGATTTTAGGAGGCCCAGGCCCCTCAATGGACCCCGTGATCATCAGAGGTGACTGTGCAGAGGGTGCAGGCCTATAAATACCTGGGAGTGCAGCTGGATGATAAACTGGACTGGACTGCCAATACTGATGCCCTGTGTAAGAAAGGTCAGAGCTGACTATACTTCATTAGAAGGCTGGCGTCCTTCAACATCTGCAATAAGATGCTGCAAATGTTCTACCAGACGGTTGTGGCGAGCGCCCTCTTCTACGCGGTGGTGTGCTGGGGAGGCAGCATAAAAATGAAGGACACCTCACAAATGGATGAACTGGTGAGGAAGGCAGGCTCTATTGTAGGCACGGAGCTGAACAGTTTGACATCCGTGGCAGAGCAACGGGCGCTGAGCAGACTCCTGTCAATCATGGAGAGTTCACTGCATCCACTGAACAGGATCATCTCCAGACAGAGGAGCAGCTTCATCGACAGACTGCTGTCACCGTCCTGCTGCACTGACAGACTGAGGAGACCCCACACTATGCGACTCTTCAGTTCCACCCGGGGAGTAAACGTTAACATTATACAAAGTTATTGTCTGTTATACCTTCATTGTTATCACTCTGTAATTTAATATTGTTTTTTTGTATCAGTATTCTGCTGCTGGATTATGTGAATTTCCCCTTGGGATTAATAAAGTATCTTAAAAATTACGGGGCTGCATATGTCATTATATACACACAAGGGTGGGAAAAGTAGGCTTAAAGTTGTGAGTACGTGAAACATATACAGTGGAACCTCGGGTCACGAACGTCTTCTAACACGTACAAATCGGGTTACGACCAAAACGTTGCCAAATTTTTGGATCTGTTCACGACCCACACTCGGGTGACGAACAAGCCAGTCTCCCTTCCGGTTCGTACGCCCCGCCGATGATTTCCGCACGTGCTCAGTCTCTCTCTGTGCGTTGTTCTCGGTCAGCCGTGCGTGCATTCGCTGTGACCTCTTTGTGCTCTGTTTCGTGTGCTTCTGCATTAAATTTTGCAGTTAACCACAGCGTCTAAGCAAGTGAAGAGTGGGAGTGTTGGTGAGAAGAAAACTGAAATCGAATTAAAGAAAGAAATTATTGAAAAGTACGAGCGTGGCATTCGTGTTACTGATGTTGCCGCCGAGTACAAGAAGTCAGAATCTACGATTCTAAAGCAGAAAGAGGCCATTAAAGCAGCTGATGTTGCAAAAGGAGTTACAGTGTTAACCAAGCAGAGGCCTCAAGTGCTGGAAGAGGTGGGAAAAGCTGTTTGCTAGTGCGGCTGAACGAGAAGCAACTTGCAGGGGACAGCGTAAGCGAGGCGATGTCGGGCGAGAAAGCCAGGAAGGTTCATGGCGATTTGCTGCAAAACCGTCCTTCTACGAGTGGCCAGAACTCGACTCATGCAGGGTTAGTTTTTGTATAAATTTATGGATTTTCCGAATGTTCATTTTTTCCCCTGTCCTTAAAACTTAAAATTTAAAAAAAGTGTTTACAGCGAGCGGGTCGTAAGGCTGTAGTGTGAACTCGTGCAAGGTTACTTTTCTCTGTTCAGTGTTTTTACATTTACTTTACTATTACATTGTGCATTCTATGGTATAATGAACTATTTTTGTGCTTAAAAATCTTTAAAAAAAATATATATTTACATAGTTTGTATGGTCCGGAACGGATTAATTGTATTTAAGTACAATCCTATGGGGGGAATTAGTTCGGGTTACGACCAAATCGGGTTATGACCAGAGTTTTGGAAAGAATTACGGTCGTGACCCGAGGTTCCACTGTACATCTTTTAGGTAATGTGAGCACTTAAATTGTACCTAAGTGCACTGTGTTATTGGGACATTCTTTTAATTAAGTTAATAAAGCTATAGTATAATAATCAGAATAATCCATGCAAACAACTTACTTTTGCCAACCAAGCCCTGTCTATAAATCACCGAACACGTGTGCATGGGGCACAACGTAAGGGCTTTGCAGATGGTATTTAACCACTGGACCAGGGGGTGGCGCTGTATACCAATGCCTTCTCTTCTCCTCCTTCTGCAGAACAGAAGACTGATGGCCACTCCACCTCTGATGTCACTTCCTGTCTGTCTGTCTGTCTGGACCCTCCCCCTTCCTTCCTTCCTTGTGACCTCATAACCTGGAAATCGGTCATCTGGAGTCAGTTCTGTGATGAACTTACATGTGAAGACGTTCCCACAATTGTGTGTTTCTTTTTCCTTTAATCCTTCCAGTTATAAGGGGTCAGCAAGGTGGAGACCCCCCCTTCCACACACATACCTAGATAAAGTACCCAGCATTGCAAAGCCATCTATTTGTAGAATGGATCCAACTAGATTCCAGAATTGCAGTAACTCCTTGCTGTGTTGTAACCCCGAATGCTGTCATGTCGGACTCGTCCTCGGACTTCAAGCTGACAAAACAGGAGTTAAGATAACCACCCTCGTGTTGTGCTGCACTTCCACTCTCAATCAAGCCTCACACATCACTCACTAATAAACCACTTGCTCTCATATAGTATTTATAATATAATATTATAAATACACACTTTATATTTATGTATTGTGATGGCCAGCCATGGCCATTACCCGGCCAGGACACCAGCTGGATGGAAGGACCAGCAGAGAGAAAATCCTTAGGGCACTACCTTCCTCAGGACACCAGAGGGCAGCACTCCTGGGTGCTTGTGGCACCACAGATAACTCGCAGGGCACGCTGGGAGCTGCAGAGAACTTCTGTCACACCTGGGAGTGATTCCAGGGAATTCTGGTGACTCCCAGGAGCTGAATATAAAGAGCTGCCTCACTCCATTCAGGGAGCCAGAGTTGGGAGGAGGAAGATGAAGCTTGGCAGAGAGGGAGTGGAGGCAAAAGGACTCTGAGTGACCCAAGGGAGATGGAAGGGACTGTGTCTCGTATACTTTGGTGTTGTACTGTGCTGTGGTCTGGGGAGCAAAGAAAAAGAGCTTCCTCAGCTCCGAATAAAAGGGCGTTGTGCGCTGCACTTGTGTCTCTGCCTGTCTGTGTAGGGCTGGGGTGACTGAACAGCCCTGGGGTATCACTATATCTGTGTATGGAGTGAGAGGTTAATAGTGCGATTATTGTGGCGTGTACAGAGTACAGTCAAATTCAGACTTAAATATATAAGATGCAACATGTCGCCACTCAGCAGTGACACGATTTTAGTGAATAGAACAACCTTCACTCTTCCTTACCTGGAAGATCTCACAACACAGTTTACACCACTATCTACCAATTTAGTTTTGTGAATTCATAGAACATAAAGTTTAAAATGTAGTGAATATATACAGCAGACATTTACAAGATAAAAAACCTGCACGGCAATTTATCTATATATATATATATATATGTGTGTGTCCTCTTTAATTAATTAAAAGGACAAGTGTCTGTGTATCTGTCTGCTGTCTATGTCTCTGTCAATCCAACAGATGGCACATCACAAACATCCACCTTAATAAAAGGATAAATGACTGTGTGTCCATCTAGTCATTGCATTTGTCATTCCAACAGATGGCACAGCAAACATTTGTAGTAATACAATTCACTGCATTAGTCATTCCAACAGATGGCACAGCAAACATTTGTAGTAATATATCTATCTATCTATCTAATAAAATTCACTGCATTTCTCATTCCAACAGATGGTGCATTAAACATTACCACTGCTTTTACAAATCCCATACCAAATGGCTTATAACAGAGACGTGTGCATTGCATTTCACATTTCAAAAGATAGCACAAACATTTTGTAGGAATGCATTTTATTACTACAAATGTTTGTAATGTGCCATCAGTTGGAATGACAAATGTAACAGATTTTATTACTACATGCACATCAAAACACCTTCCAGTTGATGGTGCACTGCAAATGTAAAGAATGAGGTTTATACTGATTACTCTACTTAGGTAGATACCACAGCTAGTTTCTAATATTACTACAAATATTTGTGATGTGCCATCTGCTGGAATGACAAACAATGCATTGTATTACTAAAGGCATTACAAAATACATTCGAGTAGATGGTGCTCTACTAATATTAATGCTAGTTACTAAAACTAGTGAATTACAGAATCAGGAGAAAGGAACAACACACAACAACAACAACATCTAAGCTGTCAGCCTTCAGTGCCTTGTTTTGTACACCAGACTACCCAGTGGGGTGGTGGGCTCACTTATCCACAGTCTGACATCTTCTAGTGTTCACACTTCAGATCTCCTCCCCAATCCTCTTGCCTCCCTTCCTCCTGCCAGTTGAGCACTTGTCATTAGATACTTCCTAACTCCATGTTTGCTGTTACACTGGGTGAAAGGGGCTTTGAAGCCCCTCACAAGTACATCTGTGTTACGTGATTACTATTCAAAGGCTGGCTGGATTCCCCTGCATGCTCCCTATTGCAAGAAAAGTGCCTAAGGAGTGCAAATCCATTTCTTCTTCTTTTTCCCAGCATTCTTGTAAGTTTAAGCCTTAGTGTCATCTAGCAGCCTGGAGAATACACGCACACACACACACACACGTATGTTGTGGTCAAACTGGAAAATTCATCTCAATGTAATTTTCCCAGGCATTTTACAATGAGTCAGGCTAACTGAAAAGGAAGCTGATGTTTTTCAAATGGCCCAGGCTTACTGCAATGGGCCTGTGTAGCTTCACCATAATGAGCCCAGGCTATTCCTTTCATTTCCATGTAGCCTGCCTCACTGCTAAATGTCTGGACTAATTTCAATGAGACAAACTTTCCAATTTGACAACATTACTATATTGGTGTAGAATATGCAAAGATTCAGAAAGTTGGCGCCTGTCCAGGTAGAACTGGGCAGAAGGCAATAAACCGGGGTGCCAGTCCATCACAGGGCTCAATCGTGTATACACACACACACACACCCTGAAGGTCCAACTTGGATCGACCAGTTCATAACACCTGCACCACTTTGGGAGTCTGATAGTTAAACTGGAGTACCCAGAAAAGAATTCTACAGAGACGTGGAAAGAAGAACGTGCCAGCTGCACCCAGACAATGCCAGGCCATAGAACACAGCTCTAGCGATTTAGCAACGGATGTTGCTTTGCAGACTGCACTTTACAAAAGACTTTCTGAGATCTTCTGTTGTAAATCTATCTGAGGAAGAATTCATCCATCCATCCATTATCCAACCCGCTATATCCCAACTACAGGGTCACGGGGGTTCGCTGGAGCCAATCCCAGCCAAACAAAGCCCAGGCAGGGCGCCAGCCCACCGCAGGGCAAACACACCCACACACCAAGCGACAATTCAGAATCGCCAATGCACCTAACCTGCATGTCTTTGGACCGTGGAAGGAAACCCACGCAGAGAACATGCAAACTCCACGGAGGGAGGACCCAGGAAGCGAACCCGGGTCTCCTAACTGTGAGGCAGCGGCGCTACCCACTGCACCACCATGCCGCCCAGGTATAATTCAAAGAAATATTAACATTGAAATGGGTTTTAACAACAACATATTGACTCACTGCTTAACAAACCTTTCACTAAACTGCACCGGCATCTGTCTGTCTGTATGTCACGACAGAACTACTTAACGGATTTAGACTGTTTTGGTTTTTTTTTGCTAGAATTTCTTGAACATTCCTGTTGATTTTGCGACTTCTCTTATCGTGCTTGTACTGAGAGAGAGGCTGCGGGCCGAGGGGAGGGGGAAGCGGGACGGACCCTCCTAACTTGTTTGAGTCGCTCTACCTGTCGCCACGTGTTGGAGCGCACCTTGCCTCTGCTTAGCTAGTGCTACCTGTTTGTTTCAACAGATATTATCACCTACAGATTGTTAAGGAGTGACGTTTGACGTTCTTGAGAGAGAGCGCTACGTGTGTTTTAGAGGGTATCTGCTCATTCCCAGAGACATCGCGACCACGTGCATCCCCACACGGGGGACCCTCTCCCGTCAGAGCTGAACACGATCAGATACAGTGGCAACATTAGACGATGGAGTGTGCCTACCTTCCACTTGGCCAGAATTGCATTTTTATTGATTTTCACTACTACATGGGAAGAGCCGCGGGGGACAAGTAGTAGTAAGGTATAAATATACTGCTCAAAAGAATTAAAGGAACACTTTTTAATCAGAGTATAGCATAAAGTCAATGAAACTTATGGGATATTAATCTGGTCAGTTAAGTAGCAGAGGGGGTTGTTAATCAGTTTCAGCTGCTGTGGTGTTAATGAAATTAACAACAGATGCACTAGAGGGGCAACAATGAGATGACCCCCAAAACAGGAATGGTTTAACAGGTGGAGGCCACTGACATTTGTCCCTCCTCATCTTTTCTGACTGTTTCTTCACTAGTTTTGCATTTGGCTACAGTCAGTGTCACTACTGGTAGCATGAGGCGATACCTGGACCCTACAGAGGTTGCACAGGTAGTCCAACTTCTCCAGGATGGCACATCAATACGTGTCATTGCCAGAAGGTTTGCTGTGTCTCCCTGCACAGTCTCAAGGGCATGGAGGAGATTCTAGGAGACAAGCAGTTACTCTAGGAGAGCTGGAGAGGGCCATAGAAGGTCCATAACCCATCCGCAGGACCAGTATCTGCTCCTTTGGGCAAGGAGGAACAGGATGAGCACTGCCAGAGCCCTACAAAATGACCTCCAGCAGGCCACTGGTGTGAATGTCTCTGACCAAACAACCAGAAAGACTTCATGAGGGTGACCCAAGGGCCCCATGTCCTCTAATGGGCCCTGAGCTCACTGCCCAGCAGCATGCAGCTCGATTGGCATTCGCCATAGAATAGCAGAATTGGCAGATGCACCACTGGTGCCCTGTGCTTTTACAGATGAGAGCAGGTTCACCCTGAGCACGTGACAGAAGTGAAAGGGTCTGGAGAAGCCATGGAGAACATTATGCTGCCTGTAACATCATTCAGCATGAGCAGTTTGGTGGTGGGTTAATGATTGTCTGGGGAGGCATATCCATGGAGGGTCACACAGACCACTACAGGCTTGACAAAGGCACCTTGGCTGCCATTAGGTATCAGGATGAAATCCTTGGACCCATTGTCAGACCCTATGCTGGTACAGTGGCTCCTGGTGCACGACAATTCCTGGCCTCATGTGGTGAGAGTATGCAGGCAGTTCCTGGAGGATGAAGGAATTGATACCATTGACTGGCCACCACACTTTCCTGACCTAAATCCAATAGAACACCTCTGGGACATTATGTTTTGGTCCATCCAATGCCACCAGGATGCACCTCAGACTGTCCAGGAGCTCAGTGATGCCCTGGTCCAGATCTGGGAGGAGATCCCCCACAACACCATCTGTCATCTCATTAGAAGCATTCACCGATGTTGTCAGGCATGTATACAAGAACACGGGGGCCATACAAAGTGCTGCGTACAATTTGGAGTTGCTGCAATTCAATTTTGGCAAAATGGACTAGCCTGCCACATCATTTTTTCACTCTGATTTTTGGGGCGTCTTTGAATTCAGGGCTCTGTAGGTTGATCATTTTCATTTCCATCAAACGATGTGGCATCCTTTCGTTCCTAACACATTACCCAGTCTATATCAGTATAGATATCTAGGAGGATTTCTTTTTCCCATTGAGATCTGATGTGTTTTCAAAGTGTTCCTTTCATTTTTTTGAGCAGTTTATATTCATTTGGACACATTTGTTCTGATCACAATGGAATACCAACAGTTTCTATTCATACTTTGACTTAAAGTGCCATTTGGCCTTTTCTGTTTTATTGTGCAGTAGACCTAGTGAGCTCCCTCAAAAGCTTGCCAATAAAAGGTGTCATTTTGCTCGACCTCTCATTGCAGCCACAATGGCCAACACGGTACAACACCCTACTACAGTCTTCAGACCCCTTCACCTTCTGCCCCCGTTTTTGTGTTGTACTTTTCATTTTAAATGGATACATCAGTGTGCCCCTCAAGCTACACTCAGTAACTCAAAAGGATAAAGTGGAGAACGGGCTTTCAGAAAGGTGGGCATATTCATTGAAAATCCAAATCTGAAACCTCTCCTTCATAGAAGTATTCAGAGCCTTCATTCAGTACCTCGTAGAATTCCAGCTTGGGGCCCTCTAAGTTTTGTACACCTGGATTTGGGCAGTTGAGCCCATCCTTCCTAGCAGATCCTCTCCAGCTCGGTTAGAATGAATATGAAGGGTCTCTAAACTGCCATCTCCGGGTCTCTCCTCATAGAGTCACACAAGGACACCCAGAGACTTGCCCTGAAGCCACTCCAGGATTGTCTTTGCTGTATGCGTCGAGTCCTTGCCATGAGGTCACGTGCACTCTGGAGCAGGTGGTCTTCAAGGACCTCTCTGTATTGGACTGCATTCATCCTTCCCTTAATTCTGACCAATCCCAATGTCTATCACCCCCCCACCCCAATCAACAGCACCATGCTGCCACCACCATACTTCACCATTGAGGTGGTATTAGGCAGGTGATGGCCTTCACCAGATGTAGGGCTTGGAGTTCCATTTTCTTATTTGGCTGACCCCTTTATCCAAAGTGACTTCCAACATTGATGATACAGTCGGTTACAAGTCTTTTGGCTCTCCAGTTGGAGCACCAGCCAGTCACACAGTGGCACTACTGGGGTTTGAAGTCCATAGCCTTAACCAGTACACCACACTGCCCACAGTTCTGCCCATTTCATCACACCAGAGGCCGTCATACGCCTTTTACTCAAGAGCGCCTGCCATCTTGGCTATTCAACTATAGACGCCTGCTTGATGGAGTGCTCCTGAGGTGGCTGACCTCCCAACAGGTTCTCCCATCTCAGCAGAGGTCTTGTGAAGCTCTGTTAGAGGGACCATTGAGTTCTGACCAAGGCCTTTCTGCCCAGTCACTCAATTTGGTTGGATTTGCCAACACTCGGAAGAGTCCTGGTGGTTCTGAACTTCTCCCATTTCACAGTTAGTGAGGCCATTGCACTCGTAGGGACACTCAAAGTTTTTCAAATGGTTTGATTCCTTTGCCCTGATCAATTCAGAGGTCTACGCGGACTCCATGGTACCACATAATTTGGTTTTCCCCCAGACCTGCAGTATGAATGGTGGGATCTTTAATACACAAGTTCACGTGTGCCTTTCAGCTCGATGTGTAATCAATTTGGTCTCGGGATGCACCCGAGCACAATACGGAGTACCACAGCCAAGGGTCTGAAGATAGATAGATAGATAGATAGATAGATAGATAGATAGATAGATAGATAGATAACTTTATTAATCCCAAGGGGAAATTCACATACTGATAAAGAACAATATTAAAGAGTGATAACAATGCAGGTATAACACTCTATAACTTTGTATCATGTTAACGTTTACCCCCCAGGTGGAATTGAAGAGTCGCATAGTGTGGGGTCTCCTCAGTCTGTCAGTGGAGCAGGACGGTGACAGCAGTCTGTCGATGAAGCTGCTCCTCTGTCTGGAGATGATCCTGTTCAGTGGATGCAGTGGATTCTCCATGATTGACAGGAGTCTGTTTAGCGCCCGTCGCTCTGCCACGGATGTCAAACTGTTCAGCTCCGTGCCCACAATAGAGCCTGCCTTCCTCACCAGTTTGACCAGGCGTGAGGCGTCCCTCTTCTTTATGCTGCCTCCCCAGCACACCACTGCATAGAAGAAGGCGCTCGCCACAACCGTCTGGTAGAACATCTGCATCATCTTTTTGCAGATGTTGAAGGACATCAGCCTTCTAGTGAAGTATAGTCGGCTCTGACCTCTCTTACACAGAGCATCAGTATTGGCAGTCCAGTGCAATTTATCATCCAGCTGCACTCCCAGGTATTTAGAGGTCTGCACCCTCTGCACACGTCTGTAAATGAGCCATGATGGGACATTCAGCACCTTAAACAACAAGTATTTAGGGCCAGTTTGCAGAGATCCGTTTTCGCTTTGTCCGTGAAGAGTCTTTTGTCTGTTGATCATCATCCAAAATAGCCAAAGTAAATTAAGGTGAAACTTCAAGGTGTTGAGTACTTTCTATATGCTGTGGACCACGGTGTTGGGGTAGCACTCGAGGCCCCCAAACATCCAACTCAACACAGACTCAGACAGAAGTGTAGTAAACAAAAGGAGCTTTTTTTAGTGTGGGAAACTCTTACTGGCACGCGTTTCCCACACCACAAAGCACTGTTCCAGAGCACACAGCATTTAAGCTCTCTGCAACTCTGTGCCACTGGTCACTGCCTCCTCCACTCAGGCACTGCCCACCTTCCTCCCGACTCTGGCTCAACTCAACCATGGCAGGGAGCTTCTTTTATCTCCAGAGTCCCCCTTCCGGTGGTAGGATGCTGCGGCTCCGAAGCACTTCTGGATGAGGTCTGAACCCTACAGCTCTCACTGGCGGCCACCCACGGGACCCAACAGGGCTGTCCCCTGGGACTACAATACCCAGCATGCCTTGGGGATCAGGTCGTGGGTTTGCTGCAATCTAGCACCCTGGGGGGGGAGACAAAGCCCAGCAAAGCTGCCTCCCCCCGCTTCCATTTTGAGGGCCTCACGCCCAGGTAAGGGTGCTGGCCATCCCTCACAATGCACTGTATTAATGTAGCAGATTTTGGAAAATGATTATAAAATGTCAGTAATAGAAGTTAATGCTCATTGACCACTCAAGCCTAAACAGACGTTATCAGTGGTGGAATAAACTCAGGTTGAGAAATGTACTTTTGTGTATTTTAGATGTCAAATAAATTTAGGATAAGTAAAAAAAAAAAGGGGGAGATAACAGAATTAGCAGAGAACAGACTACCCTTTTAAGGTTAAAGATTGCTAAAATGAGGAAAAACGTTTAACAGTTGACCAGAATTTGGCTACACGAAGGCTGAAGGATTAATTAAGTGAGTAAGCGCGAGCTTGGTGCCAAACGCTTCACCAGACCTGGCATGGTGGGTCACGAGCAAGTGCTGCCACCCCACCTTTAGATCAACTCTGCTTGTCAGAGCCCTCACACAAGATGGAGCCTCTTTGGTGGATTATTTGACACTAAACTGAAAGGCAACCCCGACATTAGGGAACAGATTTCTGAGGCAGAATTTGATGGTGCGATGAACGACCAGGAACAAGAGGCTTGGGCATCTTTCACAGTCAATTTCTCATTTATTTTAGGTAATACCTAAAACTCCAAATAATAAATTAAATTGTGAGAAATCTATTAGTAGGGCGGCATGGTGGCGCAGTGGGTAGCGCTGCTGCCTCGCAGTAAGGAGACCCGGGTTTGCTTCACAGGTCCTCCCTGCGTGGAGTCTGCATGTTCTCCCCGTGTCTGCGTGGGTTTCCTCCCACAGTCCAAAGACAGGCAGGTTAGGTGCATTGGAGATCCTAAATTGTCCTGTGTGTGTGCGCCCTGCGGTGGGCTGGCACCCTGCCTGGGATTTGTTCGTGCCCTGTGCTAGCTGGGATTGGCCCATGTGACACCATGATGCTCCATTGATTATCATATCTTTTTTTGTTCTTCCTATTATTAAGTTATTCATATTTCTTCAATATTATGTACAACCATGACTACAAAAAAATTACTCAGAGTGACTATTATAGAGGGCGGTGGCGCAGTGGTGGCGCTGCTGCCTCGCAGTTAGGAGACCCGGGTTTGCTTCACAGGTCCTCCCTGCGTGGAGTTTGCATGTTCTCCCCGTGTCTGTGTGGGTTTCCTCTGGGCACTCCGGTTTCCTCCCACAGTCCAAAGACATGCAGGTTTGGTGGATTGGTGATCCTAAATTGTCCCTGGTGTGTGCTTGGTGTGTGTGTGCCCTGTGGTGGGCTGGCACCCTGCCCCGGGGTTTGTTTCCTGCCTTGCCCCCTGTGTTGGCTGGGATTGGCTCCAGCAGACCCCCATGACCCTGTAGTTAGGATATAACAGGTTGGATAATGGATGAATGGAAATCTATTAGTAACGTTTAAGAAATTGGGATGCAATACAAGTCTCAAAGTTCACTTTTTGGATTCACGTGGGGAACTTTTCCCTTAAGATGTTGGGGCGGCGAGTGATGAAGAGAGTGAAAGATTCCATCAGGATATCAAGGGCATGGAAAGAAGGGACCGGGGACATTGGGACAGTGGCAGCTGGACTGCTGCTGGGGGATTCACAGGACGAGGACGAGGACAAGTGACGGGCCACCAAAAGAAGCAATAAAAACGTAAGAAGGGATGAAAACTGGAGGAGTGATAAGGAAGGCAAAGAATGTGGATTGTCACTTTCCTGACAATTTATGTGACTAAATCTTGACATGTTAGACCGATTTAGACTAATATTGTATGCAGGAATACATTGAGTAATTACATTTTGAACAACACTGTTGGTTAATAAATTAAGTAATTACAGTGGAACCTCGGTTTGCGAGCATAATTCGTTCCGGAAACGTGCTCGCAATCCAAAGCACTCGTATATCAGAGCCAATTTTCCCATAACAAATAATGGAAACTCGGATGATTCATTCCACAACCTAAAACTATTCATATAAAAATGATTAATACAAAATATTAAGTAAAATACATAATACAAATGAACCTGCACTTTATCATGGCTGGTGTGAGGGAGTTTCTAAACTCTTGTGGGATTCCACCCAACGGGACGACAGGCGGAAGAGCGTCTCGAAGCAACCGCAGGCACCCACGCTGTAGCAGTTCGCCGTAAAAGCGAATCTGAAAAGATCGCGGACATGCTATAAGCGCCTGCCGTCGATGGGCGATACAGGAACATTATAAATGCGCAGGGCACAGGATTACTTGGCCCCGGACCCTGCCCGATGGCTGTGTCTGTGTATAGCAGAGTGGCAGATCCCGCTACAATAAATAACTGTGCTGTTCCGGTTTCAAGCTGAATAAAGTTGGTGTCACTAAAGTACTGAGACTCAGCCTCATGTTTTGGGGGGCAAGACACACACGTGGTCACCATGCTATAGTAAACAGTATCCGCTCGTACGGATGTTGACTATACGAGTGAGGCTCGGCGACTCTGATGGAGAATGGGAGACGATTACCCACAATCCTGCAGCGAGAGAGAGAGAGAGAGAGAGAGAGAGAGAGAGAAGACCCATCAGCTCAGTTGTGATCACGTGACACTCAGCAGACAAAGCGTAGACGGACTACTCGTACTGCAAGACTTCGCTCGTTTATCAAGTCGAAATTTATTACAAATTTTAGCTCGACTTGCAAAACACTCACAGACCAAGCTACTCGCAATCCAAGGTTCCACTGTACTTAAATTGTAATTAAAATGAGAACATGTATATGAATGAACTGAGTAATTAGTTACATTCTAATTAAAATGTCTTTGCAATGTTGTATTTCATTTAGAGATGATAGAAACATTTTAATAATTGTATTCTGATCATGAGTGAAAATAAAAATAACTTTTCACAATTCATTTTTTGCTTATGACCTTAATTTTGCAGACCTGTGTTGAACTTTTTGACCACCGTCGATCACATCCATAACTACGGGAGTACACTGTGAGCCCAATCAATATGTATGTTTGCCTTGAAGAAAACATATAAAGCCATTATGCAGTCTTAGATAAAGTGCTGCACACGCAATACAGTTTGCATTGCTCTAGCATAACGGCACATTTGATTAAAAACTACTTGAGTGGTATCCTCCTTTGATATTTACATCTTTGCCTAAAAAACAATTAAAAAGAGTTTCATTTTTTGGCTTGAAAAATTACATTTTTATTAAATCTCCTCATTCTACTGTACAACATGCAAAACACTAAAAGTACAAAGTCAGAAGTGTAAAAAATATAATAATGATACAAATAATAATAATAGTAATAATATGATGATGATGATGATGATGATGATGATGAACAGCATACCGCACATGTGCAAGTGACACAGGGGTCACTTTTGGTTTCACGGTCCATTTCAATCTCACAGATTAACTTCATCATCCCTGCAGACGAGACGCCATTATGAGGCTAGGAGATGAAACTTCTACACCAATTCTCGAGTAACGCTGGTCCCTGACACATACATAAGACACGCCTACACCATTGCCCGGGTAACACTGAGGCCTGATGCTTACGTAAGACACGCCTACACCGTTACCCAGGTGATGCTTGGGCCTGATGCTTACATAAGACATGCCTACACCGTTACCCAGGTAACACTGGCGCCCTGATGCTTGCATAAGACACGCCTACACCATTGCCCAGGTAACACTGGCGCCCTGATGCTTACATAAGACACGCCTACACCATTGCCCGGATAATGCTGGGCCCTGATGCTTACATAAGACACGCCTACACCATTGCCCGGATAATGCTGAGACCTGATGCTTATGTAGGACACGCCTACACCGTTGCCCAGGTAACGCTTGGGCCTGATGCTTACATAAGACACACCTACACCGTTGCCCAGGTAACGCTTGGGCCTGATGCTTACATAAGACACGCCTACACCGTTGCCCAGGTAACACTCACCACTAATGCAGTTGGCACTTTTACAGTCCAAGTAACCCTCAGGTCAGCGCTTACATGAAATGCTTCAATACCATTGCCCGGGTGACACTTGGGGCTAACACTAAGGAGATTAAATACACCCAGTGTACCCAACTAGCTTTGAGTAACCCAACTGAATTACATTAAATTATTCTTTTTTTTTGGAACTGCTGTCCACATGTTGTTCCTGCTTTGGGCCTGGTGTTTTCTTGGATGGGCTCCAGTTGCCCTGCACCCCTGCCCTGGATAGGTGGGTTAGAAAAGATGGAGGGATGGATAAATTCCTCCACACTCTAAAAACAATTAAAGGTGCCAGAGTGATTCTTCAAAGCGATGCCACAGGGGAACCATTTTTGGTTCCCAGAAGATCCATCTTCATGAAGATTCCAGAAAGAGCCTTCATTTATTTACAGGTAGATCTGTAAAAGGCTCCATACAGTGAATAACCAAGAATAGACGGTAAGCAGATTTGTGAAATACCAGCGGGTTCCTGGTTTTAAAAGGACTCTTACCTCAGCCTGTGTTTTTGTACAAGTCCTAGTTTTCTTAATCGGGTAGCATCAGACTGTAGCCTTCCACACATTCAAGATTTTAGTTTTTTTTCTTTGCCTTAAGTTTTTCAAAGTACAAAAGAACCAACTTCACAAACAAGGAACCTACCCCAGAAAGGGTGATTTGTCGAGCAACTGTTTTATGAGGAGCCACACAACCCAATAAAGAACCATGAAGTGCCATTCAAGAACCAGGATCGTTCAGAGTGTACGTGTGTATTAATCAGTCAAGTTCATTTAAAATAATTACAGTAAACACTACATGCTAGAGGTAACACAGGACTACAAATCAATTTAAATTAAACCACAAACACGCGCGCACATAATATAGTCTTTACTAAGCTCAAAACCTGCAGGTGTTCTTTACAGATTTGACGGTGCTGAATCCAAATGTGGCAGCTCAATTCCTCCAGCACATCCAGTTTTTAAAGGTTATACGTGTAAATGTTTTATTTAATTATTGCTTAACAAGAAACCCTGGGTTGTAATCGTCTGAAGGGGTTTTCACGCTGGGATGACCGACAGAGGACTCCTAAAGTTGATTTCCTCCTCCACTTTCCACTGTAACGTCTCTCCATTTAAGCGACGGCCTCTCCTCGTGTTCTTTCTTCCAGACAATAAAACTGAATATTTTTTTTTTTTTTTAATATAAATTCCTGGCTACTTTAAATGAGTCAGATTATATAAACTTTATTAATCCCATGGGGAAATTAAGAATAAGAAGGGGGGGGGATACTAATCGAGAGCCACAAAACAAAAGTGTAGCAAATACTTCAATGTGGGGTTGTTTCCACCTCAATTAATATAATTAAGAACTTTCCGGGTCAAGATCCAGCCATCCATTATCCAACCCGCTATATCCTAAGTACAGGGTCACGGGGGTCTGCTGGAGCCAATCCCAGCCAACACAGGGTGCAAGGCAGGAAACAAACCCCGGGCAGGGTGCCAGCCCACCGCAGGGCACACACACCCACAACCAAGCAAACACAAGTGAGAATTTAGGCTCGCCAGTGCACCTAACCTACATGTCTTTGGACTGTGGGAGGGAACTAACGCAGACACGGGGAGAACATACAAACTCCACGTAAGGAGGACACGGGAAGCGAACTCAGGTCTACAAACTGCGAGCAGTGCTACCCACTGCGCCACCGTACCGCCCCCGGGTCAAGATAGTTTACAAATAATACTCTGAACATACAACATGCATATGACATAAAACAAACCTAACTTATTAATAATAACCAAAAAAAAATCAGTATGTTTTTAAAATGTTGCTTGTCACTGAATTCGGTATCTTGCGGAAACGGTTTGTGGTGAGAAAATCCAGTTTCAGACACGGATTCAGCGCATCAAAATCTACAATGTGCGTTTATTTTATTTTATTTTTTTTTTTGCGGCAGTATTGTATTGCAATTTATTCAGTTGGATAGAAATTGTACACATAATAAAATGTCAAAAGATTTTTTAGAGAGAAGAGAATCCCGCGCACTAAGGGAAAAATAAACTGCAATGGAGAAGGGTGCACACAAACCTGAGGGCATACCTGCGAGTCCATTTGATTTATTTTTTTTTTTTTTAATAACGTCCTCTTCTCTTCTATAGCACCTGTTGACTTTCCTCTTTTGGTGAATGTACGCCTTCTTTAACGACATTTTATAGATTAGCTGCTCAGTCTACCATAATACACAATACGCGCTTAATGCAATTCTCTTTTAAAGGGAACCCAGTTGGCGGAGAGGCGAGCCAATGGTGAAGACGGTGGCCTATCACGTGGGTTACTCCCGCACTGGGCCAATTTGGAATTGCTGATCAGCCGAACCCACGCGCCTCTAAGAATGTGCGTTCAAAACCGGACTACGCGGGGGAAAAAAAACTCACAGCCACAACGGGAGAACGTGCAAACTCCACACCGGCAGCGACCAGGCGCCGAATTTACAATTCAGGGCACGCTAATCGTGACTCCGTTTTCAAAAATCGCCGACGTCAGTTCGTTGAAGACGAGGCAGTGACTTGCGCTGGACGGCACACATCCACGTTTACTCGCACCTAAAGTTGCAAGCTTTTTTTTAAGCTCCGTCACACTTTGTTGTGGAAAATTGGGTTCAGATTGAAAAATGGATGGGTGGATGGACAGCCGCATGAATTGCCTAATGAGCAAAGCGGCACGCAGTGATTAATGCGGGTATAAATTTGGAGCCCGCGACACCGTTACAGTGCCTTCTAGTAATATAAAGTTACATGTTTATGAAAACATATACGTTTTGTTTGTCTTGGTATTAGCATTCAAGCTATCCCTTATGTTTTTAAGTAAAGATATTTTGAAGCGTCATTATTTGGTTAATTTGTAATTGAGGTTCATTTACGCCGTTGTTCTGATCGCTTCAGCAAGTCGTGGTCGACAAACTGTCAAAAGATCAGATCCCACGTTGTTAGCGCCCACTGGCTTAAAAAAAGGAAGGGAAAAAAACCTCATGGTGCTCGGTGTAAGGTGGCGATCGCAGATGACTGCCTGCCCCCTTAAGACGTACAGGTCGCCGGGCAATTTAAAGTCCGAGTGAACTCCCGCAGGCACTTCCGAATGAATTACGTTGGGGAAATCAAATCGGACATCTTTCGGGATGACTGCACCTTTCATCGTGTTTTTCAGCAAACTCAAGCTGATTAGCGGAGCAAGAAAGAAGCAATCAAGCCAGCGTGACGCGTGGAACGAAGGACGGAGGAAGACGAAACACGCAACAGCTGAGGAAGGGATTCGCTTGTGGTGCGGGTTCTGTCACGCAAGAGACGCCTGCTTGACTTTGTTCCACCTGTTAGAATATCAAAATATGCTATACAATAGTATTAAAAATAATGATAGCAACCCTTTTACAGATAGGTTTTAAAGTATAACCAAAATAAAACATTTCTTTGCTATCCTGATAGACCCGTCAAAGACATGCACAGCATTAAGTTCTTCCCCTTGTGGAAAACACACTTAAGAGTTATTAACATGTACGTTTTTTTTAAACCCATTTAAACAGATGAAATGATGAGCACCCAGAACGCAATTTAAGCCATCGAGACCGATCGCGAACCCCGCGTGAGATTTTATTACAAGAACAGGCGCAGAATTAACAGGTTACTTCTTACCTCTCTTTTCGAGAAAATAGCCAAAGTCGTTAGACTTCCTGTAATCCTTATAAACGAGATAACGCCCTTTAAGGTGTTAAAAAAGAACACGTAAAGATCCCGATCTCTCCACTTTAGCATTAAATATCCACTGTGCACAGCCCAAGGAGCGTCTTAACGTAATTTCACAATAGGACTGAGCGATCACCGACCACCGTCTGTCCTGTCACACCGCGTCTGATCAATATCGGGACTCCGGAGTCTTCTGTGCTCTTCGTGCCTCTGCTTTGCGTCTGTCCGGCTCAGTCGGGCTCTGCGAGAGGAGATTGCAAAGCTGGTGCTGTGAAGTGCGGCTCCACCAAGTGTCCTTGAGCGGCGCAGAAACTTTACAGAGCTTGAATAAAGCGCTGCCAATGAGCACACGGGGAAATCCGAGCAGAGAAGCACGAAAGCGCCTCGGGGCTTCCTATCCAAGCACCAGGAAGAGTGACGCCCACAGCCACCGCAGCTCACCCTCTCTGGCTCTGAGCGAAAGCACACGCACACACATGCATTACTGTGTGGGCACTCTACGTGTAGATCTATCTATCTATCTATCTATCTATCTATCATATAGTGTCTTTCATATCTATCTATCTATCTATCTATCTATCTATCTATCTATCTATCATATAGTACCTTTCATATCTATCTATCATATAGTACTATCTATCTATCTATCTATCTATCTATCTATCTATCTATCTATCTATCTATCTATCTATCTATCATATCCTGCTTACTATACTAAAATCTATCTATCTATCTATCTATCTATCTAACCCATATTTTCCTTACCTGAAATCCCGCATACAGGACAAACGGCAAAGAGTGGCATTTCTTTTTTTTGTTATTTATTTGCTTTGGCAACAGACAATAAAAGGGACGACCTGGTAGAGCTGTCATTCCTGCACCTGCCCACTGTATGTGTGTATATATATATATATATATATATATATATATATATATATACTGTGGCATGCAGCTGGGGGTGCTGCCCAGCCGGGACACCCAAGAGGACTGGAGGATGGCTTGCGCCTCCTTCAGACCACGAGGGGGCGACCGCCCTGATTCATTTTGAGGGCCACGGGTACAAAGCTTTGAAGCTCTACCCTGTAGGAGCCCGTGGTCACCGCCAGGGGGCACCCCTGTGCCTTTGGAACCCTGGACCTCAGCACTTCCGCCACACCCGGAAGTGCTGGGGGGAAGAATACCGGGGACACCCGGAGTTCTTCCGGGTGTGGGGACGGCATTTCCACCACACGGGGGAGTGTGAGCGGATGAGTGTTGGGAAGCACCTGGAGCCCATCCGGGCTTGTATAAAAGGGGCGGCCTCACTCCATTCGAGGACTGGAGTCGGGCAGAAGTGGCGAAGAGCCTTGCTGGAGAGGAGTGGAGGCGGCCTGAAGAAGGGAGGCACTGGAGAGAGAGACCTGGACTGGTGCTGGAGGCACTGGGTTGTGCACCGGACTTGTAAATATTAGTGACAAATAAAATGTGTGTGTTGGGTGACAAAACGATGTCCGGGGCTCATTCCAAAATATATATATATACATATATGTGTATACAGTATATACTGTATATATATATAAAATATACTATTTATATGTGTATATGTGTGTGTGTATATCTCTCTATTATAAAAATAATCTTGGAAGGCTTTGAAGGAGAAGAGACGTGACTTTTCTTGGAGACACTTTACTGTCCTCTGAGACAAGGCAGTGAGACAAAAGGACAGCTGCTGCACAGGCTTTTAAATGATCGGCCGCCCTCTTCACAACACGAGCGGCAGAGATGCGCATAGCGCAGCCAAAGGGGGGTTGGCGAGTGAAGTGAGCAGGGAGCAAAGCCCCCTAGTTTTATATATATATATATATATTGTGAAAGAGATAGCCGGACACACAATGAAGGTTTGGGGCAGCCACCCATATAGTTTTCCTGGCTGCAAAAGGCTTACATTCGCAAACAATGTGTACAGTTTAGAGTCCAAAACAGAACTGCCCAAGTATGGAGATTGGAGGGTTTTTAAGGCGGTTCAAGGGAAGTGATGTCATCGGGGCTGAACCAGACATGACATCCTTGGGGCCGAGACAGGAAGTGATGCCCTTGGACTGTAATTGGACACAGGCAGTTTCTCGTGTTTGATCTGCGAATATAAAAGTGAGAGGTTTCGCGCAACCCGTCGTACCCTGGTCTGGCGTGGAATTGGCGTCTTTGGGTTTGACTCCCAAACGGACATGTGTGACAATATATATTTATACTTCATATGTATCTATATATTTTGTGAGCCACTACGGGGCATACCGCCACTCTAACCCAGACACAGACAGGCAGGAGACAAGTTTTGCCACACACCACACGTTCATTTACAGTTTTTACCAGTCCACAATACCAGTAAGTGCAACACAACACCACTAACACCATTCAGTCCCTTCTCCCTCCACTCCTCTTCAGGATTTGTCCTCTCCTCCCAATTCTGGCTACTTATGGAATGAGGCGGCTCCTTTTTATAGGGCACCTGGATGGATAATGAGCTTCTTCTGGCCACACTTCCCAGTCTGGAGGAAGCGTGACCCAATAAGGCCCTGGAAAGGTCCATGCACCCCTGATGGTGGCCACAGGTTCCAACAGGGTTGAGCCTCCATGCTCATAAACCGTGGCCCCACTGAAAACCAAGGGGGCTGCCCAGGGAAGACACTGTCCCAACAATCCTCTTTTCCCCAGTCCTTCCACACTTTGGGCGTTGGAAGGTTGCCGGTTCGAATCCCGTAAATGCCAAAAGGGACTCTGCTCTTTTGGGCCCTTGAGCAAGGCCCTTGACCTGCATTTGCTGAGCGCTCTGAGTAGTGAGAAAAGCGCTATATAAATGCAAAGAATTACATTTTTTTCATTTTAATTTTGGCCAGGCAAGGGCCCTGGCCATCCGCCACAATATACGTGTGTGTGTGTGCCATTCTTTAACTGGTCACCAAATGTAAACTACCTTTATATTTGCCAGTTGTACTCAACAGCAGATCACAAATGTCCTTCCTATAAATAATTACGCTGCATTTTAAGGTCTTGAGAGGGTCAGTAATTAGTGGTGTGGCCACCAAGCTCCCCAAACCTGACACAGACAGACACTCGGCACAAGTCCAACACCACACACAGCTTTATTTTGATGTGGGAAACTCTTTCCCTTCGTTTCCAACCTGCACAGCAAAGCACCAACAGGCAAATACACACAGCGCTTTCCTTCTCTCCTTTCGCTTCCTCTCTCCTTCTGTCTCCTCCTCCTCCTCCTCCTCCATCAAGCTTTGTCCCTCTTCCTCCCGACTCGGGGTCCCTTTTATGCTGCACCTGGGAGGACTTCAGGTGGCCCATCAGCATTACCTGGCAGGTGTGGTGGAAGCCCAAAGTAGAGCTCTGCAGCTCCCCCTGGTGTCCCCCATGGAAACCCAACAGGGCTGTGCCAAACTCTTAACTCCCTGTGGGAATCTGATGCGCCGCTGCCACCCAGGGGTGCTCCTATCTCGCTCTGCAGGGGTAGCGTCCTGTGCACATCTGCTCCCCCAGACCTTCCTTTACGACGGCCTTCCAGCCAGGAAAGGGCCCTGGCCATCCGTCACGCTGGTCATATAAGCGAGTAACTGAAGTCTACCTGGACAGCGTCTGGTGCAACTCAGCAACCAGCTACGCTCTTCAAAAAGAAGGATTATGGAGGAATGCATTTGAACCATTTTCAGCTCCCAAAAGTACCATTACACATCACGGCTCCACAAAGTCCCTTTATTTATTTAGATCCCTAACAGGTTCCATAAATAACCACGAACAGACGATAACAGATTTGTCAAAGCCCAATGGGTTTGTGTTTATAAAAGGACTCCCGCTGCATACGATAACCAGGCCGGGCTCCAGGGGGTCATTCAGCTGGGCTCAGCCCCCCCCAACACATTGTCGGATATATTGTTACTTTTTAGTATTTTTTGGGACTTTATCATGCCATGCCATGCCCTAAACGTGCCCCCAACAGTATTTCAGACACACCCTGGAGGCAGGGCAGGCGATAACTCAGGCTAGCGTCAAGTTTTCGTGGTCTGTTAAGTAACCTACTGTGCAATAAAGATTTCTGTTTTAACCGCATATTAGGATCTTTGTCAAAGCCCAATGAAGACTTTGCAGAATTATGACGTTCTTTGTCTAACAGCGGGGAACCACACGACCCAGTAAAGTCCCATTCATTTTGAGGAGTGTAGGCACACAGAGCACCCCTGCTGCACACCAGTTCAGTTTAGAGCTGGGATTGATTCCAACCTGCAGAGTAACCGGTGAGTCGAAAACAGATCTCCGGATGGCAAATGGAGGAAGGCGTTAAGTAAATGGAAATAAAAGGGGACATGGTCAAAGTGTTTAAAATTAGGAAAGAAATTACTACAGTGGATTCCAGTTGTTGCTTTAAAATAAATTCAAGTTTAAAACTTGACGTGTCTCAGGATCGCCTTGCCGGTTCTGATCTGGTATGCGGTACCATCCCGGGACAAGAGGAGGCGCCGTCACTAACTGCCTTCCTTCTGCAGTTCAGAGAAGACGCCACAGGAATACCGTCTGACCACGCCCCCATCACGTTAAAAAGCCCCGCCCCTTTCTGTCTGGCGCATCTAACAATGGCCATCCTTGGAAGTAGGCGTCTCACTTTGTGACCAGAGCCTTCAACGGGATGAAGCTCCCCGGTCAGACCTACTGAAACAGAACCATTGGGCTGTTCACTTCATTTGTGTTATTACGTCCCCGAGTGGCTGTTTATTGTCTTGAAAGTTTACTACTTTGTGTTGCCTTGCAATTAAAAAAAAAAAAGTGGCGGAGTTGACCCTCCCAATTATTTTTGGGATTCTGTAAGTCTCTCTGTTCCAAAACACAAATGTTAGAAAAGTTTTCTTCACAAAAAGAACCAGAGGCTCGTAGAGTAAGTGACCACACTAAGTGGTGCAGTGGAGAGCAGAACTTTGGGGATCTTCAGATCTCCACTTATATTATGTTATAATGCGAGAGTCACAAAACACTAAACGGCTCCCAAAACACTTCCAGAAATGCCCACTAGAGGGAGATATCACCATGAAACCCTGGCTGGAAATAAACTTAGGAGCTTTATAAAATAAAAAAATCATGAGTGGTCTCCCCTCGACTTTCTCGTATACTCTAATATGGGGATGGATATTTGAGGTGTGAACCGCAATACAATGATTATATTTTTATTTTATGTACATTAATGAATCATCAACAACAAATCATATCAAATTAATAATATACTGAACATTTATTAAAGCCCTGCGGTGGGCTGGCGCCCTGCTCGGATTTGTTCCTGCCTTGCGCCCCGTGCTGGCTGGGATTGGCTCCAGCAGACCCCCGTGACCCTGTGTTAGGATATAGCGGGTTGGAAAATGGCTGACTGACTGACAATTACTATAAAAGTAAAGTTGAATAAATCAGAGTCTGCAGCTGTATGATTTAAAGGTAAAGTACCCCTTCCTTTTACCCCTTGGTTGACTGAAGTGAAAGTGTACTCAAGTTATCGTGTTTACGCACACAGACAAAATTCCAAAAATGGTATTTTCGGACTGAGGGACGTCTAAAACAGATTTTTGGAGGCTTACAACACTTTCCTTTACTTTGTATACGAGAAAGTGAAAATGTATTCTTAACACAAGGCCCCGTCGTGCACAAAAACTATAAAGGAGTTGCCAGCAAAGGCAATCTGAGGGGAACAAAGTCTTAAAAACAATAATCTAAGGCAGGGTCAAAAAAACAGAAAACAAAAAATGGACAAAACCCGAAAACACGATAGCTCAGTACCTCAGATCCCAGTAACTCACCACTCCCGAACTGCCAGGAACTCTGGGAGAGCTTCTGGTTGAAGGTTGGATTGGGTGGAGGGCAGTTCCTGGTGGTGATTGGCACGGTGGCCCGGCCTCTTGGGGAACCACCCACAAAACACATGGAACATAACGCAGGCAAAGGAAAAGAGCTGATAATTAACAAAAGTAATGGAAACAAAAAGAACATTAAACATGGACTTGGACCCCAGTTGGGGAGAAACCCTTGATTTAAAAATCTAACAGACATCTACCATGATGTTATTTTGGGCAGTCTCAGTGAATAGAATCAATGAGTTTGGTGGGCTGAATGGCTTGTTCTATATTCTAACCTGTGAGGTAGCAGCACTAATCACTGCGCCACAATGTTAAAAGCAGAGAAAATGAAAGCGGGACCCTCTTTTGTTTTTACACTTTATGATGATGATGATGATGATGCCCACTGTGACTCTGACTTGGAAAAAAGCAAGTCTGAGTATTGGTATACTAGAACCAAATGACTAGATGAAGAAGCCAGAAGAAAAACTGGGGTGCCAACCGGACAGCCCCGTTTAATGACCGGAGAAAAAAAAGAACCTCACCCTTGGCACGTAATGAAGGGGGGCTTTTTCTTAGCCTATATTAAGGTACACTAAGGGGAGCTCTTCTCTATTGCTGTCGTGGCTCCAATTGAACGTTTCCTTCCAGGGACCACCCATTTTTATAGTGTCCTGAGTGGAAGGGGTGGAGCCTTCTCTGGGCATTGTGGGTGGGGCTAGACGGCATCCTCCTGGAACTGCAGTGGCCAGAGAAACAGTAAAATAATCCTGGGGTCCTACTGCTTACCTTCTCAGAGCCTGTAACGTGGTCCCCAGGCGCACATGTGTGACAATGCCTGTGTGTATTTGTAATATATTATTATTTTGGGGTGTTTTTTATGGCTTTTATTTTACAAATCTGTACTTAATATTTCAACAAGGTTTTAACAGGATTCTGTATAAATCAAGTATGTCTTAATAAAAAGCTTTTGGGTGTATTCACTTTCATGAATTAATCATCGTTGATGTTTTGTTAAGATACCTTTAAAAATACTTAGAAATGATTACATTGTTCAAATTTTGATTTAGATCTTTATTTTAAAGTCATGGACAGTATGCTTCCAGTGATAAGCTGTCTATATCACCTCTGGAAATTCCAGAAAATAGAATTTTTATTAATTATGGAATGAAGATTTTTTCCATAAGAGAATGAGAGTGACCTCGTGCCTCAGATTCTAAAAAAGGCTGCCGACTCGATCCTCACCACCGAGAGACTTGGCGAGATGTTTACCCGCCAAGTGCTCACATTGCAGAACTGTGGACGCCATTGTGAAGCGCCTGGGGAAAGGAGCCCACCTTACATAAAATTCAAGCCATGGCGGCGCAGGGTTAGCACTGCTTCCACACAACAGGAAGACCAGGGGTCACCTCCCAGATACTTTCTATGTGGAGTTTCTCTGTTCTCCCAGAGTCCATCTGGGTTTTCCCAGGAAGCTCCTCCTACAGTCCGATGACATGCAGGTCAGCTAAATCAGTTGTCACATGGGGGAACAGCTTAAGGGCTCTGGTGATGGTCATTACCCGACGGACCAGGGGGTGGCACTGTGGTCTAATGCCCTCTCTCTCTCAGGGGAGCCCCTCAGTGTCCGAAATGCCAAGGTCTTAACTTTAATTTATGGTGCCCACTCATTATAGTTTGATGATCGGGAAGGGTCCCTGTTGGTGTCCAGGGTGTTCAGAAATAAAAATGCCTACCCTGTTATGCACATAGCACTAATGCAGACATCATTATCATACTTCTACGTGCCCCCCTCTTAACTTTTATTTATCACACCCACTTATTATAGTGTGATGGCTGGCTTTGTGTACAGAGCACAGACAGTATTATCATATTTCTACAACCTATTGGGTTCTGAAGTGCCCACCTCTTAACTTGCATTAATCATGCCATTATAGTATGATGACTTGAGCGGGGTCCCACGCACTTTCAGAAACACAAACACTGCCCCTTTGTGTACAGGGCACAGACATTATTATCGTACTCCAGTGACCTGATGGGAAATCTCCCTTGGTGTCCAAAGCGTGCACCTCTTAACTTTCATAAATGGTGACCTTCAGGTGACAGTGCCCGAGATGGCCGCCTACATTGCCTAATGGATTGAGCAGCTCTGTTCAGTGGGATGCCACAGAGGAACCAGTTTCAAATGCGAAGAACAGTTAATGAAATGGTTCTTCGTCAAGTAATGGCTCAACAAGAAACCACACAACCCAGTAAAGAGCCATTAAAGAAGCGGTTTTTTTTTCAATGGTGCAGGATGGTGTGGAGGGTGGCGCAGCTGCTCCACAGCTCCACAGTTTTGCACTTCACTACTAACCTGATCACCGCCACTGTGATGTTTATACGAAGGTAAGCGCTCTGCCATTACTCTGGTTGAAGCCAGTGTCAAATGAACGAGCCGCTTTGGGATGGCACCATTGTGAAATAACGTGCGGTAGTTTGATTTCTTTGGGCAGAGGGAGTGTAACCTGCTGAAATTCACCCAAAGATGTTGGCGCGTACAGATTCAGTAAGCTGATCGGGTACCCATCTTTGTGCAGACTTAACAGTACATCAAGTCATCATGCACTAATGAGATATGTAAATTCATAGCTGATATCCAAATGTTCAACGACAGTGGACAACATAATCGGTTGGTCTTCTCCGATGAAGGCATTTGTGGACTTGTGTGCCTGAGATTGATGCCTGACCACTTTAAACCTTTCTACCCATTTGTAAACTTTTCTCCAAGTCCTGCTGTTTTCACTTCCGTTCTAAGGCAACATCCTTTGGCAGATTTTACAGCAGCAGAATTTCAGCAGATTTCATTCCCCCTTTGCCCAAAGGAATCAAACTACAGCGTGCTGTTCAACAATAGTGCAGTCCTGCAGACCAGCATCCATGTTGATGAGACCTTGACTTCAACTAGACTAACGGCAAAGCGCTGCCCTGTGCTGTGCCGCGCGTGGTCGAAGTACCCATAAAGCACTGCGAGGGGGTTGTAGTCAATCAGCTTCTATCCATTGCGGTTACCACATAATTGCCTTCACTTTTCCATTCACCCTCATGCTTTCTCTGTGCCTGCCTGCGTGTTTTCTCTGTTTGCTCCGGCTTTCCAAAATCATTTTTTGGGCTGATTGGTGAGATTTCAGTGTGTGAGATGGACGGACAGCAGTTGGTTTCCATTTTACACCCAATGCTACCAGGATGGACACAGATACTCCATGAAAGTGGACGAGATAAGCGGGCCAAAAAACGAATGGACGCATTAATATAATCAATACATTTTTATTGAAAGAGTACTATGATTTTTTTAAATCATTTATTTTGCAGATTTGTGAACTCGCGACCCCAAAGATATGAGGCAGAAGAGCGATCCGGTGTGCCACTCTGCCATCAAAGTATGTATTTAATGCTGTAGCAAAAAGCCGCATGCAATAATAATAATACATGTTATTTATATAGCGCCTTGCCTATGCTCAAAGCGCTACACAAATATTCAAGAGTACAATAAGAATAAAGGTAAAGAAAAAGAACCAATAAATAACACCAGACAGACACACTAATATAAAAATTAAATACCAACGAAAACATAAATATTCTGTAACAGAGTAAGAAACAAACATAAATAAAAATACAAAAATGCAATATTTAAGGGCCTTGTGACGTTCATCATTTCAATTCCTTGTTCTTTACAGTTCTTCTAATTATTTTTTTTTTTTTTGTAAAAAGAGGAGATTCATACAGAAACAACGAGACATTCCAGACAGCGCAAGTGCGTCTGAGGCCGGCGCCAGCGACTTGTGTGCTGGCCACAGCGGGTGAAGCGGGCCATGTCCTGGGGACACCAAAAACAAGCGACAAGGGTGGACGACCCTTGTATTTTGCTCTTTAAGGTTTTAAAGGAAACGTCTGAAAACGTAATATTTGCTCAGTACTGACAAAAGCTTTTTCGTGAAATGCTTCTTTGTAGCGGCAAGCTGCGTCTGCCAATGTAAATAACTTTTATCAAAGCGACACTTTGTTTGCAGCGGGGAGGGCGCTTTATATAGTTTGCACAGTAATAAGCTTTGTGCCCAGTTACATGGCATAATAATGCATTTCATTATAGAGTGACATTCTCAGAAATGCAAAAAAAAGCCCACCTTTCGATTTTTTTTTCTTGTGAGCCTTGCTTTTGCGATGTTTTATTAATTAAAAGCACTTCTTAAAATTAGCCGGTAGTGGCCGCTAGAGGAGCGGGCATTTCAATGACAAAATCTTAAAAGAGCAAAGCGGTCAACGCAAGTGCGCATATTACTCCTAAACAAACAAGCACATTTTATGACCCTTTTACTTACGGAGAATTCAAACAGGAGGGTACAATTGAGAGCTTTACTCTGCAATTCAATTAAGGTGGAAGATCAAAGGGTTGTGACCTGAACAACAGGGACAGCCGCCCAGCAAGACTTTCTTTGAAAGGTACGGGATTACCTTTAATAACCTTACGTTATTCATTTACACACACACACACACACACACAAATATATATATATATATATATATATATATATATATATATATATATATATATATATATATATATATATACTGCTCAAAAGAATTAAAGGAACACTTTTTAATCAGTGTATAGCATAAAGTCAATTAAACTTATGGGATATTAATCTGGTCAGATAAGTAGCAGAGGGGGTTCTTAATCAGTTTCAGCTGCTGTGGTGTTAATGAAATTAACAACAGATGCACTAGAGGGCAACAATGAGATGACCCCAAAACAGGAATGGTTTAACAGGTGGAGGCCACTGACATTTTTCCTCCTCATCTTTTCTGACTGTTTCTTCACTAGTTTTGCATTTGGCTACAGTCAGTGTCACTACTGGTAGCATGAGGCGATACCTGGACCCTACAGAGGTTGCACAGGTAGTCCAACTTCTCCAGGATGGCACATCAATACGTGTCATTGCCTGAAGGTTTGCTGTGTCTCCTGCACAGTCTCAAGGGCATGGAGGAGATTCTAGGAGACAAGCAGTTACTCTAGGAGAGCTGGAGAGGGCCATAGAAGGTCCATAACCCATCAGCAGGACCAGTATCTGCTCCTTTGGGTAAGGAGGAACAGGATGAGCACTGCCAGAGCCCTACAAAATGACCTCCAGCAGGCCACTGGTGTGAATGTCTCTGACCAAACAACCAGAAAGACTTCATGAGGGTGACCCAAGGGCCCCATGTCCTCTAATGGGCCCTGAGCTCACTGCCCAGCAGCATGCAGCTCGATTGGCATTCGCCATAGAATACCAGAATTGGCAGATGCACCACCAGATGTTCACCCTGAGCATGTGACAGAAGTGAAAGGGTCTGGAGAAGCCATGGAGAGCATTATGCTGCCTGTAACATCATTCAGCATGAGCAGTTTGGTGGTGGGTTAATGATTGTCTGGGGAGGCATATCCATGTAGGGTCACACAGACCACTACAGGCTTGACAAAGGCACCTTGGCTGCCATTAGGTATCAGGATGAAATCCTTGGACCCATTGTCAGACCCTATGCTGGTACAGTGCCTCCTGGTGCACGACAATTCCTGGCCTCATGTGGTGAGAGTATGCAGGCAGTTCCTGGAGGATGAAGGAATTGATATCATTGACTGGCCACCACACTTTCCTGACCTAAATCCAATAGAACACCTCTGGGACATTATGTTTTGGTCCATCCAATGCCACCAGGTTGCACCTCAGACTGTCCAGGAGCTCAGTGATGCCCTGGTCCAGATCTGGGAGGAGATCCCCCACAACACCATCTGTCATCTCATTAGAAGCATGCACCGATGTTGTCAGGCATGTATACAAGAACACGGGGCCATACAAAGTGCTGCGTACAATTTGGAGTTGCTGCAATTAAATTTTGGCAAAATGGACTAGCCTGCCACATCATTTTTTCACTCTGATTTTTGGGGCGTCTTTGAATTCAGGGCTCTGTAGGTTGATCATTTTCATTTCCATCAAACGATGTGGCATCCTTTCGTTCCTAACACATTACTCAGTCTATATCAGTAGAGATATCCAGGAGGATTTCTTTTTCCCATTGAGATCTGATGTGTTTTCAAAGTGTTCCTTTAATTTTTTGAGCAGTTTATATATATATATATATATATATATATATATATATATATATATATATATATATATATATATATATATACACACACACACACACTCAAAGCCCCAGTATTAAAAGCACCGACAGGTAAAGTGAATCACATTGATTGTCTGATTACAGAGACACCTGTCAAGGGGTGGCATATCTTAGGCAGCAAGTGAGCAGTAATTAAAGGTGGTTTGTTGGAAGCAGGAAAAATGAGCAAGCATAAGGATCTGAGTGAATTTGACTAAGGATGCACCATGAGGGCTAGATGACTGAGTTAAAAATGGCAGGTCTTGTGAGGTGTTCCCAGTATGCAGTGGTCAAAGGAATGACAACTAAAGGACTGGTGAGATGGATATCGGCATCAAAGGCTCGCTGATGAATGTCGGGAGTGACGGCTAGCCCATCTGGCCTGATCCCCCAGAAGAGCCACTGTAGGCCATGAGAGAAAGGTGTCAGAACACACAGCACATCGCAGCTTTCTGTGTGGCCACAGACCAGTCAGAGTGCCCATGATGACACTTGTCCACCTCTGAAAGCACCTACAATGGACACATGAGCATCAGAACTGCACCATGAAGCAATGGGAGAAGGTGGCCTGGTCTGATGAATCACATTGATGGCTGGGTGGGTGTATGTCGTTTACCCAGGGAAGACATGGCAGCAGGATACACTATGGGAAGAAGGCAAACCAGCAGAGGTAGTGTGATATTCTGAGCAACATCCTGCGTGGGTCCTGGTATTCATGTGGATGTTACCTTAACATGGACCACCTACTTAAAGATTGTTGCAAACCAATGTACACTCCTTCATGGCAGTGCCCTATTTCAGCAGGATAATGTGCCCTGCCACACTGCAAAAATTGTTCAGAAATTGTTTGAACAACATGACCAGATGTCAAGGTATTGATATGGCCTACATATTCCCCAGATCTTAATCGGATCAAGCATCTTTGGGATGTGCTGGAAAAACAAGTCCGGGCCATGGAGGCCCCACCTCGCAACTTACAGGAATTAAAGGATGTGCTGCTCATGTCTTGATGCACATACCACAGGACACCTTCAGAGGTCTCATGGAGTCCATGCCTTGATGGGTCAGAGTCATTTTGGGGACCCACATAATCTTAGGCATGCTGTTTTAATGTGTGGCTGATTGGTGTATATTTGCAGTGCTGGAGAGAGATAACCATGACAAATGTGTGTGTGTGTGTGTGTGTATATTGTAAATATGAGCACGTGCATGGAGGCTCTGCTCCATGAAGATACAGTGCCTATTTGGACACCTTCACTTTCCCCGTACTTGACTGTGTTGTAGATTTCACTTTAAATGGATAAATTTGCCATTTTTGCCAAGCCACCTATACTCAATAAACAATAATGACAAACATTCTTTTCAGAACGACTTCCAAAATGTATTAAAAATCCAAAACAGAACTCTCTCCTTTGTGGAAGTAATCAGGGACTACCAGATGAAAGTACATTATAAAGATGGCAGCCTCACTGGAAGCCTATCACTGAAAAAAGTATAACATTGATGTTGTTCATTCAACGTAAATTTTCTCTTTCAAGCAACTTAAGATTAGTCAGTTAGTGTTGCAGCTTGAAATATTTGGTTTCAGATCTCAATCAAAGTAAAAAAAAAATGTTTTTACTAAATTAAGTTATGGTGGAGGGAATAAACGTAAAAATCCTATTTCATTTAACTTAACATTTTAGGTGGCAGCACAGTGGCGCAGTGGTAGTGCCGCTGCCTTGCAGTTAGGAGACTTGGGTTCGCTTCCCTGTGTGGAGTTTGCATGTTCCCCCCGTGTCTGCGTGGGTTTCCTCCCATAGTGCATAGCATATTAGGTGCATTGGCGATTCTGAATTGTCCCGTGTGTGTGTGTCCTGTGGTGGGTTGGCACCCTGCCCTGTGTTGGCTGGGATTGGCTCCAGCAGACCCCCGTGACCCTGTGTTTGGATTCAGCAGGTTAGGAAATGGATGGCTTTTAGGTTGTTCATGTGCTGTGTCTGAGGGGCCGTTTGTATATTTGATGGCTTTCTAACTGCAAGTGAATTGCACCCCATCACTCTAAATGATTTGCCTCAACTTAAAAATTGTGGGATCAATAAGGTAAAAAGAATTATATTGGTTCAGATTGAAAATATTAAGTGTGAATCATCACATTTTTTTTTTCAGCGTACACCAAATTAGAGCAGCCTTGTCTCACCCACTTCTTGAGCACTGAACGGCTGAAACCTGTCGAAATTCATGGGCAACTGAGGGGTCAGAGTAGAGGTGGCAGTTCAGTCCAAACTGAATGTTTTGTCTGATTAAGAATATTCCATTTGCCAGTGATACTGGATAACAAATTCACCTACTGTCATTAAAATGAAGTGCCAGAAATAAAATTCAGTTATGACAGGTGAGCAAAGACACCCCATAAATTCAAGGTCGTTGGCTAAAGCCGGTGGTTATGCAATATACCATTCAGATAAATTACTCATATTGGGTAAGTGTTGTGCAGAGTGGCCGCAGTTGATTCTGGGGTACGTCAGGGGTGTCTGTTCTGCTCTAACTCTGTGCAGTGCTTGCATGGACTGGGGGTTGGGTTGGGGTCCAGCGACTGTGGGGCATTTGTTGGTGAACAGAGATTCACTGATCCTGACTTTACAGACGATGCTGTGATCTTCGTGGAGTCAATGGAGGCTCTGATCAGGGAGCTCGAGAGACTGAGCGAGGGGTCTGAGTGTCTGGGCTTGCGAGTGTCCTGATACAAACCAACAGCCAGGCCTTTAATGACCTCTTGGGCACGGCCATCAGCAGTGTGTCTGTCTGTGGAGAGAGTGTCGACCTCGTCACTGAGAGGTTTACTTACCTCGCCAGTGACATTCATGTCTCTAGTGACCTATGAAATCAGTAGATGGATTGGGAGAGCATGCGGGGTCATGAGGTCGCTGGAAAGGGGTGTGTGGCGCTCCTGATATCTATGCAAAAGTACGAAGGTCCAAGTCTTCAGAGTCCTGCTGATCTCTGGCTGTGAGACATGGACGCTATCCAGTGACCTGAGACAAAGATTGGACTCCTTCAGCACTGTGTCTCTTCAGAGGGTCCTTGGGTACCGCTGGTTTGGCTTTGTGTTGCTCATGGAGTCCCGAATGAGGCACATGACCTGCACTGTGAGGGAGCGTCAGTTACGACACTACGGCCGTGTGGTGCGATTCCCACAGGATGATCAGGCTCACAGGACCCTCATTTTTGAGGATCTGAGTGTCTGGACCAAGCCAAGGGGACGCCAACATAACACCTGTCTGCAGCAGATAAATGGTCATTTTTCAAGGATGGACCTGCACTATGTGTCTGTCTGGGGGGCTGCTAACCAGGATCCCGAGATGTTTTGTCATATGGTGGGTGTGCGCCATGCCATACCAGTGCATGTTGCCCAACCTGACTTGACTTGTTGTTCTATGGATGTTGTTCTATTGCTTACCTTGGCAGTGACATTCATGTCTCTGGTGACCCTTCCTATGAACAATAAGAATATTTATTTCTAGAGAACATTTTCATACAAATGACGTAGCTCAAAGTGCTTTACAGGATGAAGAAAGAGAATAAAATTAGGCAATACTAATTAACATAGAATAAAAGTAAGGTCTGATGGCCAGGGAGGACAGTAAAAACAAAAGAAAACTCCAGGCAGCTGGAGAATAAAACAAAATCTGCAGGGTTCCCAGGCCACAGTACCACCCAGCCAGTCCCCACAAGGCATTCTACCTAACATCAATGATCAGTCAGTCCTCATGGTTTTCAGGGTTCACATGGAAGAACTTGATGATGATGGTCATGTGGACCTGTGGCCTTCAATCCGTCAATGTAGGGAAAGCACGGTGGTTTGATGGGGTGGTGGGTGCGCAGATTGGCATCACAGAAAACCGGTAAAAAGAACAGCAGAGAAAGTAGGGGTTAGTACAGATTTTGGAGATACCATGAATGATAGTCAGTAGATGGATTGGGAGAGCATGGGGGGTCATGAGGTCACTGGGAAGGGGTGTGTGGCGCTTCCAATATCTCTGTAAAAGGACAAAGGTGCGAGTCTTCAGAGTCCTGGTGCTTTCTGGTTTGCGAGACATGACGCTATCCAGTGGCCTGAGATGAAGACCGGACTCCTTCAATGCTGTGTCTCTTTAGAGGGTCCTTGGGTACCGCTGGTTTGACTTTGTGTTGCTCACGGAGTCCCGAATGAGGCACATGACCTGCACTGTGAGGGAGCGTCAGTTACGGCACTACGGCCATGTAGAGCGATTTCCCCGAGGGTGATCAGGCTTATAGGACCCTCATTGTTGAGGACACAAGTGGCTGGACCAGGCCAAGGGGACACCCACATAACACCTGTCTGTGGCAGATAGAGGGTCATTTCTCGAGGATGGGCCTGGACTGCGTGTCTGCCTGGGGGGGATGCTAACCAGGATCCCGAGCTGTATCGTCGTGTGTTGGGTGTGGCAACGTGCTGTACCAGTGCATGCTTCCCAACCTGACCTGGTTGTCCTATGGATGCCAAGAGAAGGGTGGTAGGGTGATGGAGATGGACTTGGGTGCCCCAGAAATGCTCCGTTGAGGTGGCTGGCAAACCAAGCCATTTTAATGGATGGCTGTGCTTGTTCAAGTGGGTGAGCGAAGGCTGAGAAGGTAAAGAAAGGCACAAAGGCTTAGAGAACAGAGAAGACCCCACACCTTGGTATTAACTCTTGATTTTTTAACCTATTTATTGAGTGATTTTTATCTCTGACATGAGCATTGGATTTTATAGATGATTTATTGGATTATTTATTCATTTATTTAAAGATGTGCACTGCCCATCCTTATTTGGATGAGGATTGTTTGAATACAAATGCATGATGCCCCTTTGCGCCACTCTTGTTCTCCAGCTCTAGTCTATCCCGGGCATGACTATTGATGTCCTGGGTAGCGGTTTATACCAAGGCTGTGGCATCACCCCTCACTCACGGCTATGTGGTGCGATTCCCTGAGGGTGATCCAGCTCACAGGATCCTGAACCGGGCCAAGAGGATGCCCACATAATACCTGGCTGCAGCAGCTAGATAGTCATTTCTGAGGGGCAGGACTGGACTGCGTGTGTGCCTGGGGGGGTTGCCAACAGGGATCTCAAGCCGTCTTGTCATGTGGTGGGTGTAGCAACATGCTGTACCAGTGCATACTCCCCAGCCTAACCTGACCTGACCTTGATTAGTTTTGGTGTCTTCATGAGTGTGATGGTCTGGCACTCCATCCAGTGTCAGTTCCTGGATTTGAACCCACTATTACTGGGGTAGACATGTCTGATTTGAGTAAATAAATGTTAAAATGTCATGAGTTCAGGCTCAAAAATAGATTCAGAGATGTAATGACCTACAAACTAGTGATAAATAAATGAATGAATATTTAGGAAAGGAGATAAAGGTAAAAATCATAGAAATTATAGCCAGGAGGCCCAGTGCGGTTATTGTCTGTGTGGTGTTAGCACAATTCTCCCCACGTTATCACGAGGTTTCTTACAGATTCTGTGATCTTCCTTCCCACATCACAAAGATATGCACCTTTGTCATCTTTACGCTGGCCCAGTGGGCAGAGAACGGATGGATGGATAATTAAATGATAAGGTCCTATTCAAGAATGTTGTCTGGGATTGATATAAATCTCCGGCTCCAGGACCTGTTACGCTAAATCGAAAACATTTCCCAGTGATTTATGCTCATAGGACAACTGATATTGAGAAGCACAGTTGCATATCAACAGACACGTTTTGCCCTGATATACTTACTTAATTAACCACAAAAGAGTAAGAAAGCAACAGTATGAAGCAATGCCTTTTAGAGAAATGCTCCTTTTGACTGCAGAAGAAGTACAAGTAGTCAAAGGTTTAATGCATGATAATGTTATTAATCTTTCAAATTCATCTTAGAATCAATAATTGTATTTGTTTTTAGTTGGTACATTTCATTAAACCCAGTCAAGTTGTTTTTGTTAGGATGAAATTGAATTCAGCTCAAATATACAAGAATGTACAAACATTTTTTGCTTGGCGTTAACTATAGAGGGCACTCATGAGTTGACTCCAAACCCAGAAAAAAGAAAAAAGAAAGTGATTTATTAAAACAAAAGATTTTTACAAATGAGGGAAGGGTTCCAGAGATATTCGAAAAAGGTAAACACACAAGGGAAACGACAAGAGCTAAAGAGTACCTAAACACACTGGTAGAGTGGCTGGTCCCGTTTCCGCCTCGTTTCTCCTGCTCACGCCTTCTGTCCCTTCTCATCTGCCCGCCAAGTAGAATGGCTGCTCCGGTTTCCCACCTTGTCTCTCCAGGTCACACCCTCCATCCCTTCTCCATCTCCTAGCCTCTCTCCCTCCCACCAGGTGAACTCTTGCCTACACCAAAGCACCCAACTCTGACCTCAACTGTCTTGTGGCTGGATGTTGGATGGGGCTTCTAAGCCCCAGTGAGAATTGACTTCTGGGACAGCCCCTGAAACAATTTACAGGGTCACGGGGGTCTCAGGAAAACACTATGGTCATCCTATTAGTTTTCCCCCCTAGTGGCCATAGGTGCAACTCCAGTGTCCAGTTCTCTCTCAAGGGGCCAGACCAATCTCCAGGTCAGCTGCCCATCATAAAAAGTAGCAAGAGACCCCTGAGCCTCCCAGATGTCACTTATTTATGTGGAAGACATTTAATGTTGTGATTCATGAGAATATTTTATTCCAATTATTTTCAGTTTATAACAATATTATTCTGCGGTGGGTTGGCACCCTGCCCAGGATTGGTTCCTGCCTTGCGCCCTGTGTTGGCTGGGATTGGCTCCAGCAGACCCCCGTGACCCTGTGTTTGGATTTAGCGGGTTGGAAAATGGATGGATGGATGGATGGAACAATATTGTTTTAGCTGTCTTTTTTTTTTTAAAACAGCCATTTTGGGACTCATTTTCATGGACACTGCCATTTTGTTTAACTATTCGCAGAGGCAGGTACCAGTCACATAATTCACAGCATAATGTTTGACATCTTTGATGGTGCTGCCAAGGTTTCATCCCTAGCTCTGATATCTTTCCTTTTTATTTATTTGCTTCATTTGTTCTTTTTGCATTCAACTATTCCTTAAGGGGGTTGTCTTGTGTATTCAGTATTTTGTTTTATTGTCTTGTGTTTGTGATTTGTTCTGTATTTTGTATGTTGAGCCTATGGGGTTGGGACCCCTTAGGGAACTAAATAAACTTTTGAAAATCTTAGGGTGAGTGCTCACATGCTACCACCTGCTTATGTTTGCTCATTTCTCTTCTCTCTTTAGTTTCCTGCCACATTAAAGAACAAAAAGAAAAAGAGCAGGCCTTATAAAAATTACACAAAAGCCCAGACCTTCTCTCTTTACAAGTCTGAGCCCACTGGATAGGCTTCACCTCAGGCAGCAGGGTCCAAAACTCAAATGGCAAGCTTACCAACCTGCACAGGCCTAGAAATGGGGTTAAGGCCTTAAAATAAAAAAAGTTCAAAATGTCCTGAAAAGAGAAGAGAGAAAACCATTAAAAACATCCGGTCTCAAGGACAAGTAAAAGTAAAGTATCATCAATATTGATATAATTTACTAAATAAGTAAAAAAGAACCATAAAAGGCAAGGCAGGCAAATGGAGCAAATGTAGGGTCTTCTTACAAAGCAAAAATCTTAAAGCACCAAATAAAATATTTTCTGGCTTACCAAGAGTTGAGTCCAGGAAATGAAAACAGTTAAAGACCGAAGGGAAAGTCGTGACCAGGAGAGCAGAGAAATCACAAAGAGCAAAGCTGAAAATCATTAAGCAAATTTGTAGTTGAAAAGAACATGCAAGAAACTCCAAACTAGACAGTGAGAATAAAGTAGCATAATATGTTAAGATTTTTTATTTTTTTTTGTATTTTTTTTTTACCCAAACAATGGCAACGAAATGTGTGTTGTTTTGGTATATAACAAATCGCACTAATGATAGTTGCAGTCACCTTTATTCATAAGCCCTCATGAATAAAGTGCCTAAAGGAATTTTCTCCTCAAAGATTTTTCCTCTTTTCTTTTCAGCTGCCTTTTATACATTTTGCTGAAGTGTAGAAATTAGTGGCCCCTGCAGTCAGATTTTGTATGCGTTTGTAATCATTCACTATCCTACTCGTCATTTCATTTGCCGCCCACTCTCATCCTCTGCATTTCATCACATGTTCCTTTTACTTCAGCGGTTCTCTTTGTAATGTGATTAGAACGCCTAACGGCACACTAATGTAAAGAGGGTGAGATGCTGCCACCTATTGGCACTTGAGCAGTTTCAGTCAACACAGAAGTTCTGTACTGTACTGCAATTCACACGTGGTATGCTATTTGATTTGCAATGGCATGGTGCCCTCTAGGAGTAGGTTCCTGATTTGCAAGCGGTGCTGAATTTCTGCATGGAATATTATCTGTATTTTGAGTAGTTTATTGGTTTGAGCATATACTGTACTATTGTTTTGGCTTTTAAACATTTAATATAACATTAGGGTAAAATGCTCAAAACTGCTTAATCCAACTAACAGTCGTTAGCCTGTCTCAAGAGCACTGGGCATAAGGCAGGAATCAGCCCTGGCACTGCCATTTAGGCTATTTTGCAAATCTTTGAGAATGGGGGAGGAAAACCCAGACACAGGAAAAGATGCAAACTCCATATAGACAATAGCTGCCACGGGATTTGAACTTGTGATGCTGGAAGTTTGAGGTGGCAGTGCTACCCACTGTGCCACAATGCTGCCCTACCTCTAATTTATTAGGTGGCAATATATTTGTATTTTTGCAATACATATATAAGTTTTCAGTTTGACTATACGATATATATTTCTCATCATTTTTGCCCAGTGGGGACGGGGTGTTATTTTGCCCCCCTGGAACCCCTACAGGTTTTTTTTTCTCCAGCTTTTATTTTTTTCAATTGACCTTATCATTCAACCGTGATTTAGAGACTTAAAAAAAATATATATATTTAAGTATTCTGTTTCTCTTAATTCTATATCTGTGCTAGGTACTGTAAGTGTGCATTATTTATTTATTTCTGTATACTATTTATGCATTATTTTTCTTATCTAATTTTGAATTTATTTTTCTTTGCATTAAACTACTTTTTTTAACATCTTGCAAAGCACTTTGAGCTTCATACTGTGTATGAAAATGTGTCACAGAAATAAATGTAGTTGTTGTTTTAAATGTTGTGAAAGACACTATACAGCGCCTGACCCAGCACAAACTACACAGAGGCACGTGTAAAAGTCACACAGGCTTTTTATTTTTCTTCACCCGTGGACGCACGTCTTCCCCCTGACCCACAGGCAATACACAGTCCCTAAAGCACTAAAACAACAATAGCAACAACTCTCCCACCTTGCACCATCACTCCTCCCAGGCAACCTCTTCCTCCCGATTCTGGCCCTTCAGTGGTGGAGGCTGGCCCATTTTATAGCCCACCCGGAAGTGATCCAGGTGCTTGACCACCTGGTCCCAAAGCACCTCCGGGTGGGGCTGATGACTCGTCCTGCCGGGTTCTCGAGTCTCTGCAGCACCCCCTAGCGGCCACCATAGCTCCCACCCAGGTTGTGGAGGACTCCATGTCCCATGGAGCCATGCAGGAGACTGGGGAACAAACATCGGCCAGGGAGGCTGCCACCAAGCATCCCGGGGGAGGTATTGAGCTGTCCATGGTGGCTCCCCCGGGACATATGCAGCAGAGACGTCCTGGCCGGGCATGGGACCTGGCTGTCCATCACAATGTGTGACATATGAGCTGACACGTTTAGAATGTATTGGCTTGCACTTTCAGCATATATTGGTTTACATCCAGTGCATCCAGAAAGTATTCACAGCGCATCACTTTTTCCACATTTTGTTATGTTACAGCCTTATTCCAAAATTGATTCAATTCATTTTTTTCCTCAAACTTCTACACACAACACCCCATAATGACAATGTGAAAAAAGTTTACTTGAGAGTTTTGCAAATTTATTAAAAACAAAAAAACTGAGAAATCACATGTACATAAGTATTCACAGCCTTTGCCATGAAGCTCCAAACTGAGCTCAGGTGCATCCTGTCTCCCCTGACATCTTTTCCCACTAGTCAAAGCGCTTCAGTGAGTGGGGAGTCACTTCAACCACCACTAATGTGCAGCACCCACCTGGATGGTGTGATGGCAGCCATTTCTGCACCAGTGCACTCACCACACATTAGCTGTTAGGTGGTGAAGTGGTGTGAGAGAGATGATTAGGGGGTCAGAATGACCAGGCTGTGTTGTGGTGGGCAATTTAGTCAGATAAACTGGATACACCCTACTCTTTATGAAGGATGCCTAGGGATATTTAATGACCCCAGAGAGTCAGGACTTTGGTTTTATGTCTTATCTGAAAGATGGTGACATATTTACAGCACAGTGTCCCTGTCACTGCATTGGGGATCCACTTTCAGACCACATGGTAAGGACCCCCTGCTGGTCTCACCATCACCTCTTCCAGCATCAGCTGAAGCTTCTCCGGGTTGGTCTCCCATCCAAGTACTGGCCAGACCTGAACATGCTTAGTGTCAGCTGAATTTCCACTTCTGAACTGTGTGTGGCATCTAATATAATAATTTGAACTTTGACCATGTAATATATTGTTTAGGATATTAAGAACATATTAGCTTACATTTTTTGCATTACAATAAATCGGTTTGCCATTTGCAGTTTGATCATCCTTGTATATTGGCTTGAATTTTAATCCCATAATTAATTTATTTGTTAGGTGGTTCCACAAGTTAAACAGATGTATAGTAAAGAAGATGGGACAAAGCAAAGAGTGCTTTAGATAGCTGCTCTCTCTTTCTCTCTCTTTCCGGTGAACATCATTACAAGGAACAGTACCATTTAAAAAACTCTCTGTTATTCTTCAGCTGGAGTGATTTACTGAGGGACAAACACTGTCATAAGGAGTAGTCACAAATATGGTGAAAAGGGCCGAAACTCCCCAAAATAAGCCTCCAAAGCAAACCAGGACGTTTACTGGCCCATCCAGAAGAGGCTCACCTCAAGGGAGCCCGACTGCCCAACTCCACGGTTAGGCTTCAGCCTAACTACATATTTAATACGGATATTCTGGGTTCTGCAACAATAAACATGCTTAAATGGTTATATTCACAAGAACTGCTGCACCATCATTCAGATTGTCCTCATCAATCCATTATCCAACCCGCTATATCCTAACTACAGGGTCACAGGGGTCTGCCGGAGCCAATCCCAGCCAACACAGGGCGCAAGGCAGGAAACAAACCCCGGGCAGGGCGCACACACACTCACACACCAAGCACACACTAGGGACAATTTAGGATCGCCAATTCACCTAATCTGCATGTCTTTGGACTGTGGGAGGAAACCCACGCAGATACGGGGAGAACATTCAAACTCCACACAGGGAGGACCCGGGAAACGAACCCTTACTGCGAGGCAGCAGCGCCACCCACTGTGCCACCATGCCACCCAGATTGTCTTCATTTCAATTGTTAAAACTGAATTCATGCTCTGAGATAAATAAAGCTACTGATTTTAAAAGTACATATGCTGCCCTCTGCTGTTTGATGAGTGCTACAACAGTGTACATATTTTACCCTAGTACAAGGGTTTCCTACTTCGGTCTTGGGTTAGAGTTGGGGTTTTGGGGCTAGGGATGGGGTTGGTTTCAGTTCTGGGGGCTGCGGTGATTGGGCCACTGTGGCTGTGGGTTTCCTTCCAACCAAAGTCTGCTTTTAACTGGACTTCTGCTGCAATGAAGCACACTAGAAGTTCCCAGTTTGTATGTTTTGGTGTCACTCCACAGGTTACAAAACTTGTTTAACTGGAATGTAACAAGCATTTTATATATGATACATGGGGGTAATTTAATATTTTTCATCATCATCATTTTCATTCCACTTTTCCAGGAGCTCTGGTTATTTATGTTGTATTTAATAATGAATATGCTAATAGGCCTGACATTTAGTGTACTGTACCTGTAGCTCATTATATTCAAAGTTGTTTCTCCTGGTATGCACATCACCAGTCACATTTACATTTATTCGCTTATCTGATGCCTTTATCCAAAGTGACTTGCAGATGAGGTCAACACAGATGAGTAAACATCAGCCAGGGGACTGTTTGAGAACAAGTGCTATGAGACAAATTTACAAAATTAGTCACCACAAAAAAAAAGCAAGTTGTAATTCCTAGGTTACAAAACCTAAACCTCAGTTAGAAAGAAATTCACCATTGAGGGAGTTAGAAATCTGAATGGAGGTGGGCAGCTCATGCCATCAGCTAGGAAGCCTACACAAGAAAAGAATCTGGATTGAGATTTGATACCACGCATAGTTGGCATCAGCAGATGTCATTCATTAGCAGATCTGAGTGGTTGAGAAGAAGCTTAGGAACTCACGGGTGTCTCTGCATATGTGCTGACCAGGCAGCCAGCAAGGATTTGAATGTAATATATGCTGCTACAGGAAGCCAATGTAGTGAACTGAATGGAGGGGTCACATGTGAACACCAGATGTGCCACGGCATTTTGAATCATCTGCACCAGCTTGATGATATATGCCGGTACTCCTGCCAGCAGAGAGTTGCAGTAGTCCAAGCCTGGACCAGGAGTTATGCTGCCTACCCTGACAGATACGGCCTGATCTTGACGAAACGGTATAGAGTGAATCTGCAAGACCAAGAGACCACAGAAACACGATTCCTGATGGACAGCTGGTCATCAACCACTTCCCCAAGGTTGGCTAATGAGCCAAGCTGAACAGCCTATTCGTGTATGATTGTTGACCAAGCACATCCCTTCATGGCCACATCTAGCATGATAACGCACCACGTCACAAAGCAACAGTCATCTCCAACTGGTTTCATGAACATGACAATGAGTCCAGTGTTCTACAGGGGCCTTTCGCAGTCCCCGGATCTAAACCCTATTGAACACCTTTCGGGATGTTGTTGGAATACGAGAATTTCAGATCTGCAGGAGCTGCGTGATGCAATCATGCTAACATGGGCCAGAGTCCCAAAGAAATGTGTCCAACATCTTGTGGAAACCATGTCACACAAAAAAAAAAAGAAAAAGAAAGTCTGGTATTAGTATAATGGTCCAAAGAAATTGATTGGTGAGTGTATTATTCTATAAATATTCACCTTTGCCCAAAGTCATTTAATTTTAAATGGCATGTCAATGTCATGTAATCATATTGTATAACTAGCTGTACCCACGAATGGTAGTGAAACAGGACAAACTTTAAAAATCGATAAACAAACAGGTACCGCTAACGTGGCGAGAGGCAGGCCGATTCGAATGGATGCTGGCGTGTGAGTAAGGAGGACTCCGCCCAGCTCCCCACACCTGACGTCACACTTCCCCTCCCCTCGGCCCGCAGTCTCTGTCTCGGATCAGCGAGAATAAATCGATCCTGCAAGCGAACTACCGCGTTTCCCCCAAAATAAGACCAAGCATTGTTTTCAGGCTGCTCTGTAATATAAGCCCTACCCCAAAAATAAGCCCTAGTCAAGATCGTCAGCTGAAGAGTAAGGCGTCTAAGGCAGGTGTATATTTCACGCGATGCAATGCATGTGCCCAAAACATCCATTAAATTCCGAGGACACCTGGCCAGAATATCTCTGAAAAGGATGTTTAATGATTACATCCATCAATTCGGGGATGTGCACATTCCAGCAAGATCGGCCAAGACAGAAACAAAATCCCTGGACGAGGCATCAGCTCATTGCAATATGAACACAAACACTCACATACACTGGCATAACTGTAGCTTCACCAAATCCCCAAACCTTCATGTCTTTGGATGGAAAACTGAGCACACTTTGGAAATCCACCAGGAATACATGCAAACTCCAGGCAGGGAACACAAGGGACGTGACTCCCTGCAAGACAACAGCGCTACCGCTCTGCCACCGTGCCACCCCTATATGTGTAACTATTAAGAGTATTCATTATTTAAACAAAGTTAACGATTTATCTGTAAAATGTAACATACACATTTTGATGCATTTCATCATGAAAGTGATTACATATAAATCTAAGAATTCTAAATGTGCAGAGAGCTGGAATATTATAAATGTAATGTGTTCTGTGGGGCGATTGCTGCTGTCAGTGCAGTAGGAAGTCACAGAAGCGCGTATAGCGATTTAACAACTGGTCCCCCAAACGAGGACTCCTGCCTCACCTGGCCTGCACCACCTGGTTTTCTTCTGCCACTTTGCTCAGCTCGATTTGCAGCCTCGCTCGCTCGCTCGTTGACAGTGTCGTGAAACTGCTTCCTGACGTCAGCATGATGACGTTTACGACGGTCTGCTTTAATGATAAAGTAAATTACGAGGTTAAAGTGGACATTTCGAGGTTAAATCCGAATTTTTTACTTTAATCACAAAATTCATTGTGTCCTTATTTTTTTTCCCTCTGTGGCTCAAATATGCCGCTGTACATTCTGACAGTATTGTAAAGATGAAAAAAAAAACAAAAAAACGGCACAGACAATGGCATCCGAGATTTTTAAAATATATTGTGTCATTACTTTGGGGAATATGCGACGCTTTAATATAAAAGCACCACGAATGCATTTGTAGGTCGGCATTTAGCTTCACCACATCGAACCATTCATCAAACGCACAACCATCCTGGAGTATCCTAAAAGCGGCTGGAGCAGCAAGAAATTCAGGCTGGAATTCAGGGTTTGAATGTGAAGAGTTATGACGATATGCTAGAAGAAGACGACATGACTGTATTTGGATAAATATATATTGTTCTAGAGGAATAAACATAAGACATCCACTGAAAATAAGCCCTCGTTCATCTTTTGGAGCAAAAATTAATACAAGACCCGGTCTTATTTTTGGGGAAACACGGTATGATGATGAGATGAGAGAAGTCGCAAAATCAACCGGAACGTTCAAGCAAATTATCTCTCGTGAAAAGCGGACACACTTACAGACGTTGGATTTTATATATATATATATATATATATATATATATATATATATATATATATATATATATATATATATATATATATATATATATATATATATATATATAGATATAGAGATATATAGGGAGAGAGAGAGAGATCTGCGGTGGCGCAGTGGGTAGCGCTGCTGCCTCGCAGTTAGGAGAGGCAGATCCGCTTCCCGGGTCCTCCCTGCGTGGAGTTTGCATGTTCTCCCACGGCCAAAAGACATGCAGGTTAGGTGCATTGACGAGCCTAAATTGTCATTGGGGTATGCGTGTGCCCTACGGTGGGCTGGCGCCCTGCCCGGGGTTTGTTTCCTGCCATGCGCCCTGTGTTGACTGGGATTGGCTCCAGCAGACACCCGTGACCCTGTAGTTAGGCTATAGCGGGTTGGATAATGGATGGATGGATGGATGGAGAGAGATCTGCAGATATCAGTACATGTGGCGCTGTGCTTACGCGCATCTAGCAATACAGTGGCATCCCTGCCAGAGGATTCCCTCTGACGCCTTGTGACTCTATAATTAGACAAGAATAAGTTAGCTTCTCACTCGCCTATTAGTTCCAGCTGATCATATCATTTGCCCCCTCAGTGGACACCATAAGACAAAGGAGAGTTCGCGGCCGGAACTGCACTTGTGTTCTTGGCTGAGCACCAGGAGGGACGAGCCCTTTAAATCTCCACCAGGCCTTTAAGTATCGGCGAGTTTTGGAACGTGTGATCTGACATCACCACTATTTTTACTCAGCCATTTACAAATTGTCGGAGGAGAGAAGTGTTTGGATTTCGAAAAGAAAGAAAAAATGCCATTCCGAAGGCGTGAAATGAATACATGGACATTCTGAGGTTTGGCAGCAGCCATCTTACCTTTACGGACTATTTTTTATTTTTATTTTTAAGGGAGGTCGCCATCATTTCCAGTTGTATTTTGTTGGCTTTGCTGGTGCTACTTAAAATAGCGTTTTATGCACACTCGTCGACGTCACCGCAGGCAATTAAACTCGCCGGCAAGCGCGAGTTCGGGCAGCTGGTGGCGGCTGCGGCGCGCGTTTCAGTCCCGCTAAAAATCTCAGCCGCGCACCCAGGTAGGCAGTCAGCCTATTCGCCCGCTTGCAGCCTGACGTCTGGAAGCTTCTCTGTTTAGCATTAGCAAGTGCGCACAGTCGGCCGCTCTTCATGTCTGCGGACAGTTCGACTCCAGACGCGTCCCGCCGCTCCAGTCGGCGCAGCGCCGCCGGCCCCGCCGTCTCCCCAGCCGGCAGCAGTCCGACCCGTCTGAGTCGCCTGCAAGAGAAGGAAGAGCTGCGGCATCTCAATGACCGCTTGGCCGCCTACATTGATCGGGTGCGCGCGCTCGAGTCCGACAAGGCGTCGCTGCAGCAGCAGCTGGAGGAAAGAGAGGAGACCAGCAGTCGGGAGGTCACCAAAATCCGGCTTCTCTACGACACGGAGCTGGCCGACGTCAGGAAGCTGCTGGACGACACCGCCAACGAGCGAGCGAGGCTGCAAATCGAGCTGAGCAAAGTGGCAGAAGAAAACCAGGTGCTGCAGGCCAGGTGAGGCAGGAGTCCTTCGTTTGGGGGACCAGTTGAGTGTTCGGCACTTTGACAGGTGGATCCCTGCCTAAATGAATGAATGAACGAGTGGTTCTTGTTAATAGCTCGGCGTTATTTTAAAATATAACGGGACTGTTAGGGAGGAGGGGTGTGAACGTGAGAAATGTGACAAACGAGAGGAGACCTTTCACACCATCCGCTTCGTTTCTTAAAGCTAATCGATAAACTCTCGCAGTATCTCATTCACATATTTAAAAGTTGATGATAAGGTTTCTGCATCATCTCAATAGTCTGATCCAGATTCCCACATCTGTGCATAAAGAAGAGCTTCCAGGCTTCACTCCTAAACGCACTTAGTTTCCCCAATTGTGTTTTTGAGTGTGTGATTCACCATTTAGTTGTAAGAATTCTGCTGGATCTACTTTATGAATGCCTTTGACAATTTTGAAGAATTGGATTAGGTCCTCCGTTTGAGTCTAAATCGGCTTCAATCTCCGAGCCTGTCACAGCAGGACATGTCCTTAAATCCTGGAAGGTATTTGATTGCTGGCCTCTGCGCATCTTCAAGTGCTGATTTATCTGTCTTGTAGTGTGGTGACCAGAAATGCACAAAATTCTCTGGTACTCATTTGTGATGCTGGAGAGCCACAGTGGCAGCAGGTTTTTGTTCCAATCCGTTTCATAATTGGAAGCCTAATAGATAATGAAACATGGTATTTATATCGCTTGTTAGTGCTTTCAGTCGTCAAAGACAAAAGCTGTATAGTTTTTGTTTTCTGAGAACTTTATCCTTATGTTTTGTGGTTCTTCCCTTCTTTCTCTTATTTCAAAACATTTTATTAACACCAATGCTTCATAATGCTATTGGTGGACTTACACTTTTAGGACATTGAAGCTTGAAATGTTATGGTGGTTCCTTCACAACCAGGAATGAGGTCTGAATATTTCCTGGCCTCATCTTCAGTGGGGTTGTTCCATGACAGATCACCACTTTAATAATAATAATAATAATCCATCCATTATCCAACCCACTATATCACAGGGGGTCTGCTGGAGCCAGTTCCAGCCAACACAGGGCACAAGGCAGGAACAAACCCCGGGCAGGGCGCCAGCCCACCGCAGGGCACACACACCCACACACTAGGGACAATTTAGGATTGCTAATGCACCTAACCTGCATGTCTTTGGCTGTGGGAGGAAACTGGAGCATTGTTTTTTTTAATTTATTTATTTCTTTAACCACAACATTTCAGAGTTTGATTAAAATTGCCATGCTGGGTTATCTCGCATGTCAAAGTAATTTCCGTTGCCTTTTTTATGCTTTTCGTGTTATGAAGGGGATGAAAATTTAAAATCGATTCTGTGGCCCCTCTAGGAGTAGGGACTCTGAACCTTAAGTTCCAGTAGTTTCATAGTAGATCCACCCCTGCAGGATGCATGTACACGGGTTTAAATTGAAGTTTGTTAGCTTCAGAGCTGGTGGTTCCTATGGCATTTAATATTAATTAAATATTAACAAATGGCTGGTTAAGAGAAGGGGCAACAATTGTAAACTAAACTAGCCATGTGCACCCAACTACGTTGCACGTGTTATAGTTGTCTGTGAAGGGCTCCCTGTTTAAACGCGGCTGCCAGTCGTGAACTGGGCCCTTCGTCGTGCAGCATTATGATTTTTTTTTATAAGGGAAACAAAATTACAAAAGAAAACCCTTGGTTATTGATTCGATAGGAACAGCCAACTCGGAATCACTGTCCGAATCGTAATTATGTGGTGGTGTAGGAGCATTTCTGCTTCTGTCCGTTCACAGCCCGTCTTGTTTTCACGATTCTGTCGTTTCCTCTCACGATGTCTTCTCAACCTTTCTCTAATCTCGCAGGTTGCTTTGTGGCAATCCAAAGAGTAAGGCAATATACACGGAGCAATGGTTATAAAAGGGGGACACATAGGTATCCAGGCTCTTTAAAGCATAAATAAGGATCACTTCACTGACGCGTGAGCAAGCCACGGTACAACTGTGAGATGCGCAGCACTCGCCGGCTACAACGTAACAATAATAATTTCCGGAATGTGCTGTTATGTTGTCATTCATTTTATCAACTGTCTTTCTTTCATTCATATGTTACGTAGGCACGTTCCTTTTATCTTCGGCAATCTCATTCTCTAACCAGGCCTCAGGAGCTAACCAGCGTAACACTGTCCACCACCCCTTTCGTTATTCCGGCACATTGTTGACATCCGTGAGTAACAACAACGTACTAAACTGGAAGGTGGTCTACGCATGTGTGGAATTCGCAGACAAACAAAGATCAAGATCTACATGAAGATCTCTTTAGTTAATTTAAAGCACAAGAGTTTGTTTAGTTTGAATGTCTGTGTTTTGAGGTGTGACTGGCGTACTACAGTCTTCAGTAGTATAAGCCTGGAGGAGATTCTTAATGCAATGCCTAAGTTTTAGCTGTCTCTCTACTGCCATCTAGTGCTTCTGCTTCTAATTCATTCACGGACAAACAAAGATCAAGATCTAAATGAAGATTACATATATAGAGATGTTACTCTTTAAAACTAAAATACGCAATTAATTGTTCTGAATTGTAATAAGCAAGTTAACTAAAACCAGACTCTAAAAGTATTGCTTTATTAGTAAATGAGTTCTAATTAAGAAACTGGTTAAAGTGAAAACCTGGAGCCACTTGGTAGTCAAACTACCAAGACATGTATGTATTTGAAGCAGAAATTTCGACAACCTTTAAGAGTTTTATCAGGGTGAGATATTTGAGCATCTTATCTTGGCTAAACAAATGAGCTTTATAGACTTAAAGGTCTCCACTCGTATGTCAAATTTCTTTGTTCGTTGTTCAGAAAGAGTACAAACTTGAAGAGCTACAATGTGAAAAGACATCTGTATTTGACAAGAGAGTCTGCTTGGTGTGTTTTTGTTTTTTGGGCTTATTATAAGATGGATAACACATCTGTTTTGGGACAAGTAGGACCATTTGTGAAGACAAACTTATTTAAAAAAAAAAAAAAAAAGAACCACTTGGGTTTTATTGGGCGTTTGCTCACTGCTTCTTAGTTTGCATCTTTTATTATAACCATCATGTAAATTTGCTATAGCGGAATCATCAGGTAAGGCTGTTCACCAGGGCAGACATGTTGTCAAAATGTGAGAAAACTGGGGTGTACAGAATCGACGAAGTAGTCCATTCTTGTCAAAAGTTTTTGTCAGATTTGATTTATTGTAAGTGAAGCAAATTAAGATGATGTAGGATGTCAAAGGTGCTATGGGGCAAGAAGCTAGATTATATAGGAAGACGAAAGCTTCCTTTTTAAGGGAGCAAACTGGCGTAGTTAGTGCGCAGAATGAGCTTTTCCGCAAGTCCAGGGTTTGCTTATTGTTTGGCAAATATAACAAACACACTAAAATCTGAAGTCTGCTATGAGACTCATCGGGAAGAGCAAGTCTTTGAATAAGTTTGGGTGTGCAGAATGAACCACTTAGTGAGGCAGCTTTTGTTCAGTGCCTGGTCATTACTGTTTGATTTTTATAAAAGGAGTAATTTGAATTCTTCTGTTCAGTAACAATCAGGTAAGACTCTTTGTAGGCACACAAGCATTGTCAAAAAGTGAGCAAACTGTTAAGAGCTGAGGTGTACAGAATCATTGAAGAAGGCAGAAATTGGGTTTCTATGGAGGATGTAGAGTTTGCTATGGGGCAGACATCAGGCCTGTGTGAGAGGGCACACACTTCACCATTTTAAATAAAAAGCTGGGTCAGTTAGCTAATGCAGAATTGGCCGTTGAGGGAGTCTTTTTCTGTTTTAGGTTTGCTGAATTCTTTTTGCTTAATATATAAAGGAGCAGACTAAATGTGAAGTCTGCTATGAGACATTCCACAACTATTTATGAAGATGCAATATTAAAAGGAGCAAGCTGGGTGAGTTTGTGTAGAATGCACTTCTTTGGAGCCTTTTTTATTTTTAAATGGATTTTATTCAGGATCGTCTTCATTACTGCTTGGATGTTATAAGTAGGACACACTAAGAGGTGAAGTCTGTTGTGGAAAGCAGTCCTATTAAGCAAGTGACAAAATCCATAATTAATTACATTTTTATTCCTGATCTTGATTTACCTAATTTACTATATGGAAGGAGAGTGAATGGGAAGGTTGTAGTGGTCAGAGTAATCTTGACAGCTTTATATTTAATGCTTTTAAAAGTAGAGGGGTAAGCTGGTGACCAATGTCTTTAAAAGAAACGAATCCCAATAAAAATATACTGTATACAGCATTAGACCAGTAAAGCACAATTTATCCAAATAAAATTGCAAGGAAGAGCATTGTATGTAAAACCAACGGCTTCATACAAAGTTCTAAAATGTTTGTTCTAAATTACTTTTCATTTATTTTATCGAACAGTTTTGCCTTTCAGAATAAATGTACAAATGTGATTGACCAGGTTAAACGTAGTTAAAGTGGTAGACTGATACGTTCTGTTTTGGGTGTATTACTTTGTAGTGGTTTTATTTGGTGACAGGCATTTAGAAAGACAAGTGCACATGCTGAAATATGCAGGAGTGCTGCATACTTTGTTATAAGTTAAAAAAAAAAATACATAAATCCAACTCTCGTACATTGTGCTCTCTACGCAGGGTTCCAGGGTGTTCAAGTCCCTTTTTAATGGGGAATAGCTTTAGGATGTTCTAAATCAACATAACCAGTTGGATGAGTTGCTAAATGTTTCCATTCGCTTTAGGGTCACCTGTCTACAGTTTTAATTTGATCATAATTAAGAAAATAAAGTGGTTTGAGACCACAAGTCCGACCAGTTGGGTTAAGAAATTTTTCCAAAAATTGTTTAATAAAGTTGCATTTTGTTTTGAGTTTTCTACAGAGACATGCATTTGTACAGGTTGCTTATTCTAGACAGCATTAGAGTTGAATCTTCCTTCAGAAATGGATAAATGCACCGTGGAGCGGAGTGGTGGATCACTTCCCAGCACGTTCACCTTTTCTGTGTAACAGCATGCCATGTGCCACTATGTGTCATCACCAAAATAAGTGCATTTAGTCACTCTGGAGGGATTTTATATGAAATATCAGGAGAGGATGTACCTTATCAGACTTTGGATATTTACAGAGAGTAACAACTTTATATTCTGAGAACTACTACCATGTAGCATGTCCTTTGCATGCACAGCAATCTGCAAGATCTGCTTTTCCACTTCTTACCCTCCATCCATCCATCCATGCATGGTGGGAAGACCACTGTAGAATTAGGGTGCCTTCTCCTGTATTACAGGCTTATTCTTGTAGGTCCTGGACTACTGCCCTTCTTGCACTTCTAAAGAGAAGCACAGTCTGGTGTTGTATCACACACTCAACTCCAGTGCTCCTTTTCACTGTTGCAAATGCAGCTTAATAGTTTTACTCCTCTGGCAGAAAAGATGAAAATGACTGCTAACTTTTTTTTTTTTTTTTTAAATCTGCCAGCATCTATCGCTGTACAAAAATGGCTATTCCAGCAGGCAAGCTCAACAATAAGATGGGTGTTTGGGGGCAGCAAAAGTTTTGAGAGCACCTTTCTTGAACTTTGGTGCTTTAGTTTATTAAGGGGTGTTGAGAATACAGATAGTCCTTTGTTACACCAGCCCAAAATCACTTGCAAAATGATCAATGCAATTCTAAAAGTACAACTTCCTGGCCCCTATGATAATGCTGTTGAAACTGAAGAGTATGCTTTATATGTAGGTATACTTATTCAAAACGTTCAGCATATAAATATGGACTTGAATAACAGAAGTTTTTATCAGAAATTGACACAAAGTGGAAGCAGAAGTAACAAGCAATATGTATTTCCAACAACTTTTATGGGATTCTTAACAGCAAAAAGTTATGTCAAGTATTATATGATGATGTTTAAAAATATAGTGTACATTTTCAATTAATCTTTTATTGATGGGACATTTGTAAGGATTGCACTTCTTTCAAATTTCTGAAGCAAGTGTAGACCAGTATATTGTGTGAAGTCAGAATTAAAAATATTTGCTTTCCATATGTATATATTACGACAGTAAAATTCAGTGCAATTGTTGCTAAATGCCCAATATGCTATCCGAAACTCCTTTTAGACAGATTCCAGACATTACTGAGTTTCCGATGGAATGAGTCTTTCAAAAATTTTTTTTTTTTTTAAAACTTGAACAAATTATGTTCACACTATAAATGGCCAAAATTCCTTCTGCATAGTACTAGAGAAGTCAATATTTGATGTCTGCAGGAAAAAAAAAACTATTTGCATGAAATGGTGAGCTCTGTTCAGAATAAACTCTAAAGTAACAGCAATGATGTACATGTGTAAGCCACAATTTTGTGCACAAGTTACCCCTTTTTTTTCCTGTCGGAGAGGTTAAGACTTGATAGCGCTGTAGATGGTAGATATGAGTAATGACATTCATGCATTAACTGTTTACCTGACCTTCTTCCAGGAACAACAAAAAGGAATCTGACTTGTCCGCAGCATTAAGTCGTTTAAGAAATCTTGAAGCTTTGCTGCATTCCAAAGAGGCAGACTTGGCTAACTCCTTAGCAGAAAATCGAAGGCTGGAAGGTGAACTTTCTGAACTTCACACTCAAGCAGCCAATGTGAGATATAGATATACTTAAAATATTAACCTGTAAATATTTTTCATGATTTTTCTGGAGTGTTGAATCTAATATTCAATGGCAGCAATTTATTTGCTCCTTCAGTGGTCTCTGGCATATTGGATTATAATCCCCCAGCCGTGAATCTAAATGCAAGGAAACCATGCGAACAAATACTTTGTTTTTGATAGCAGACCCTCTTTGGTTTTGGATTCATTTCCATCCATTTCCAAATTGCATCAAAAGAAGCGCTAATTTGTAGGCATAATGAAAGAGTTAACTCTTAAGTAGCATCAGTGAAGATGGCCTACTGCTTCTGAATTCTGGGGGCTGGCTGGCTGAGGTTTCTGGGGTAACTGGTATTTGCTTATGTGGTATGCATTATTATATTTTATTTTTCTGGTTTAGGTTGCACTGGGTATTGTGCACTAACATAAACATTTTTAATGTAATATGATGACAGTATTGTGGTGGGCTGGCACCCTGCCTGGGGATTTGTTCCTGCCTTGTGCCCTGTGTTGGCTCCAGCAGACCCCCATGACCCTGTAGTTCAGATATAGCGGGCTGGATAATGGATGGATGGATAGATAATGACAGTAACGGCAAGATGTGAATGATCTGAAATATCCATATTCATCCCATTAAGGTTTTATCAATAATGATTACTGCAGAAAATATTACCTCAGTTTAAGGATTTATGATAAAACGACGCTTTGTGCAATTTACACTCATCAAAAAAATAAATAAATAAAAATATATATGCTGAAGAGGTCGGCTTTAAATCTATCCTTAAGTGATTCTGTTGACAAAAGCATTTATTATACTCAACGTGTGGCCTGTTTATGTTAAATGGGGAGAATAAATCTCTTTCCATTGCTGTTCTTAAAGTGACATACTCAAACCTGTATAATCCAATATTTGAAACAATTTTGAAGCAAAAACTGAGAAGTAAGCGGAGCAGCATTCAATAAGTGCCTTTTAATACACCTTCTATCTCGACAGTTAGTTTGTGAAGCAATGATTTCATGCACATTTACAAGTGCTAGGAATCGTGTAACAAGTGCTGTTTTCCTATCTTGAGCCATGATATTAGTGAGACTGGCTTCCTGTGTCACTAATTTGGAGTGAACATATTTGGAAGATGGATGTATAGGTGAATGACATGTAGTATGCATACACTGTTGATTGCATAGATGTACCACTCTGGAATTCAGAAAACTACCATTAGAAAAGTGACTCTCCTATAAAATCATACAGTGAAACGGCACAGCCCTTAGGGTTTTGATTTACTGGTGTGACAAACTACATTTCAAAATGGAAAGGGACTGAATCCTAAATTATTGATGAATCCCAAATATAGGCCATTTTAGGACGCTGGTTATTTGCAGGAATTATATTTAAAAAAAAAAAAAAAAGTAATACCCTGGCTAATTGTACCAAATTAAAAAATTGTTTTGAGGTGATAAAAGATTTAGAGGAAGACATTAGAATATTAAGTTAGATTGTTTCAAATACAGATTTTCCATCACGAAAATCTGATATACAATTCAGTGTATATGACATTCGAACTAGACTGCCCGAGAAACTCATGGCTCAACACAATAATATAGGTTAGGAAAAAAAATCTACAGATATCTTCAGGTCAGAAATGTAAATAAATGGAGGCAACAATAATATATAAGACAAGGAAATACATAATTACATTTTATAATTGTTTATTTTCAAGGTAACTTAGAAAAGATAATGTTAAAATTGTTTTAATAGTATTGAACACCTGAATCAACAGAACATATTAAAATAAATAAAAGACTTGGGGGCGTATGTATCAGTCACTTCTTTCACCCAACTTATTTAATATTTGCTTTTAAACATCAGATCTGATTCAGTTTCTGCAGTTCATTTTAGTTATTTTTGTTCTTTAAAGAGGTCAATTTTAAATAAAGGGGAAATATACATCATATATGTATTTAAAATATTGCAAATATATAATACTCTTAAGCTCGCTTAATTCAAATTGGGGTCTGAAGGATTTGGCCCAGGTCTGGGCACCAGTTCATTTTGGGTCCCATTCATCCACATGCTTACCATGGAACCAGTTTACTGGTGGTTGCACAAGCAAAACAAAATGTTTTCTTTGACTTTCATCACTGAATTATCCCACTATAGCTTCAGAATAACTGAATACACAATGTTTTGACAGATGGAAGAGAAAAACATAAGTAACCAAACGAAAACCCGCACAAATACAAGAAGAATATGCAAAGACAAACCCATAAGTTGAGATTTGTGTAGCAGCAGTGGTAACCCATTTGCCCATGTCCCTAGTAAAAATATAGCATGCATAAAGGTCCTGTATTTAAAATTAATAATAAAAGCTGTCTTCAATGTAAATATTCTATCATCACCACTGGAACATTATTTGTTAATGTACTTTGCTATGCTTTTGTCAGTTTGCCATGACACTGTTTAAAATCTTGTATGGTTTTCCTGCAAGATATATCAATATTTTTAATACAGGTTCAGGATACTGCTAAATAAGTCATAGTCCTGACAAAACCAGAAGACTCCATTACTCTTATCTGGCTTGTCAATACTGACTTTAGTATCGTTTTCAAAACTCTGCAGTTTGGTTGGAGAAAACTACATTGTAAGTCAAAGCTCCAGAATAACTGCCCGTGTCGCTTACACTGTGTAAGTCAGTCAGACTGTTGGCAAACATTTATTCAGCTTTGTGGCCCCAGATCTCTGAAACCAGTTTCCTTTAGCTTTTAAATTGTTGGAGGGGGTCAATTGGCCAACCTGCTGAATGCTGAAAATGGCTTTTAAACTGGCAAAGAAAGTTACTTCACCTTGAAGTCTACAAGATCTTTCTAATTCAGCCTGACTGAATTGGCACTGATTAACTGTATGATATTTTTTTATGGATGCCCCTGGCATTTTCCCAATACAAGTTTAAAATCTGGCCAGCATGAGAGGAAATTGATTTAAGATTAATCTTTATATAATCTATTTGGGAAGGTTTAAAATATTGCTTTTTTTTTGTTATTTTCAAGCTTGACTCAGTTTTGCGTGATGCTAAGAACCATCTCCACGATGAAATGCTCAAACGAGTTGACTTGGAAAACCAGCTGCAAACACTGCGGGAACAAATGGAGTTTCAGAAACAAATCGGTGAAGAAGTAGGTAAACTCATTTTATAAGTCTTTTATATGGATGTAGCTCCTGTAATATAGTGTGCTTTTTTTTTTAATAAATAAACAAAGGTACCTTTGTCGTAAGACATTTTGCTATTACGATAGCTGTTATTTTAAAAAAAGAGGGAAATTTGATTTTAAATTCATACTTCATTATAGAAATGATGGCAAACATTTAGATTTGCGAAAGTACTGCTTACTCTGCTTTACTTATGTTCACTAATGGGTTAAAATTATCTTTGCAAAAATATTTTAAGGAGCTGAGAGAAACCAGAAGCCGTCATGAAATCAAGCTTCTTGAAATTGATTCTGGTCGACAGAAGGAATTTGAAAGCAAGATAGCTGAGGCTCTTCAGCAGCTTAGAAGGGAGCATGAAATTCATATTCAGCAATATAAAGAAGAACTGGAAAAAACATTTAATGCCAAGGTATCGCCCCTTTTTGTTGTTGCCAATCTGGTTATATGTACAGATATATAGAGATACCCCTAATGAAAGGGATGTAGATGCCTCCAAGTTATGCATCATGAGGTAAGCACATCAAGAAACAGGGCTAAGTAGGTTAAAAAAAAATCAATAAAATCAACTCGGGACTTGGCAATGACTTATGATTGCTGTTTTTACTATGTCCTGGCCTGAAATATAAAAATGAATTTTAACTTTGCTTGAATATCCTGTTTCCATGCAGGCAAACACTGATCCCAGGGTGATTTGTTACCTTTACCAATTGCAGAAAATGCTGGCTTATTAAAGGCAAATCCACTTCTTTAGTTTTCACTACAATGTTGGAAATCTTTGAAAACTACATTTCAGGAAAAAGTGCTTAATGTCATCGATATTTTTTTTCCCCAATGTAATCACCTGACCCCTTTTATGTTATATAGTTGAGTCTTCTGTAACTATTTCCATGTTTTCTGAGGTACAGAATAGGATCAGTCAGCAGAGCTCTAGAGGAATGTTAGCCCAGAAGCATACATGTCTTGAAAAAAATGTACTGAAAAAAATAACAGGAAGTTTGCAGGTCTTACACATTGAGAAGAAAGTGTGTCTACACATTTCCAAGGTATTGTAGGTTTAAGCCTTTGTTTCTATTGATTAGAGTTCTTTCTTCTTAAAATTCTAACAATACCTTTTGTATTTTAACCTCTAATTTAGCATTCTTTTCACACCTACAAAGTTTTTGCTACCAGTAATTGAAATGTCTGAATGCTTCCTTCCTGCCACAGATACTTCCACCATATTTAACTTAAGACCATTCATAGATGAAAATTACTTGTTAAAAATCTGAATAAACTAAAATGCTGAGTCCTGTTTTAAAATAATATTGTCAAACACAATAGACATGGAAAACATGGGCGGATTATATGTCAAAGGTGCCACAATTCATATACAGTATAGTCAACATACAACACATTTATCTACCTTCTAAAATGAACTTGGTATGGCATACATTATGGACGACCACACAACACCACGATGACTTGAAGTCAAAACTGCAACGTTTTCACTCCGTTACTTAATATAATGAAAGATGGAGGTTTTTCTTTAACATTGTGTGTAACAGAAACTTTAATAAACCATTTTCAAGAAATGGACAAGTCCTAACTTTCTATATTTTAACAAAAAAATTGCAACTTAAATATATTTAAAAGTAAGAATTCTGCAAAGAATTTTATAGTTCAGTAACTTATACCTGTTGTACACGGTGGACTTGTTGAAGTGTGGGTGCAATCATTTAAAAGTGGTTTCTTTTGGAAGTCATTTATGTTAAAAAGTACTCAAAGCCACTATTTTTGTGCCACCTTTGAAAGAACAAATGAAAGTCATATTGAGTATTTGTATAACCTTCAAAACCCAATACAGATTTTATCCACTTTTTCAATTAAATTGGCATATTATGCAGCATTTCAGACAAGTTAATTCTAGCAGGGTACAGTATGATGAGATACTGTAGTATTTTTTTTTTTAAACACTTGGTAACATTAGATAATCAACCCCAATAATTTTGTTCGCTGTAAACATAGATGACCACCTAAGCAAGTGCTTTATATTTGTTAGTGTCTGAAATACAGAAATTTAAAGCTGTATAGAAAATGCCAGAATATAGGGTGTCAAAATAAAGACGCCATGAACTGCACATTTTCAAACACCAATACATTTTTGTGTGTTACCCACTTTTTTTAATAAACCATTGAAAACTTCCTTACAACATGAATTCTGGTATATACAACTCCACATTAATGGAGATGATTGGGTTAGAAAATAGAAAATTTACATCCTCTGTTCTAAACATCTAGTCATGTTAAGATAGCTTCTTTATTTTTTGGTAAAAATTGAAAATGAATATCTTCTACAGCTGGAGAATGCACATCAGACTGCTACCAAGAACAGTGATTTTGCCAGCTCTGTCTGTGAGGAATTAAAGGGAGCCAAATCAAGAATGGAAACATTATCATCTCAGCTCAGCCACTATCAGAAACAGGTGATACATTTTTATTTGACCTCTTTTTATAAATGATGTGCTCTAATTTCATCATGTCTGTGAAGCAGCACTGTTTGTACAGCATTGCATCTGGATACTGTATGTTCACCTACAGTAACATTGTACTGGATTGCTAAAGATGAAATCTGTTCATCTAAGCCTAACTTCATAAATACTTTGCTGCACTTAAGCACTGAATTTTTCCTTCTATGTCTTCATCAACAAGTTACAGAAGTAATAAACCTTTTCAGTTATCTCCATCCGTGTGTGGGGGTATTCTTTGCAAAAACACCAACATCATTACATTTTGGTTTTTCTCCTCTCCTGTATATTTAAAAAGCTCTATCAAAAGTACAGAGGTTTCTGTGTTCTCATGCGAGTTACTAATAGAATACAACAAAATTTCAAAAGCAGTATAAAATTTATTGTACTTTGGATTTGTATTTAAACTATGGTTAGAGATTTTATAAATAAACATTTTTATGAACAAATGACTAGAGTATTCATCCGTATAATTCATCAATGAAAATATGTCCAATATATCTGGTAAAAAATGGATAATTATTTTTAATAGTGTGTCTAGTAGTTCAAATATGAGAAATTGTGCCAGAAGCAGGGTTATTCTGGACATGTAAATGAATTATAAAAATATTTCTTCAGAGATCCTCTAATCCAGTATATCAAAGAATGGGGATAAAATGAGAGTATTTAAATGGTAATTATTTCCCTTATCAAGAATACTCTTTATTGACATGTATGACAGAGTGTTTTCATAGTAAACACTTGAAGGTTATTTTGTACTTCTAGTAGGTAAACTCTGCCTTTTAGCACAGTTTTAAGTGCCTGAAGCAGGATTTTTATTTATTGTGCTAAATCTAGAACAATTGCTTTTGAATTTTCATTGTTGGAGTCTTTACAACTAATTCTTGGCAGAACTTGGTTTTGGAGAACAAATTGAGGGATCTACAGGAGGCTCTGGACCGAGAAAAAGAAGTGAGTCATCGTCGACTGACTGAAAAAGACAGAGAAATGGCAGACATGAGACAACAGTTACAGGCCCAGCTTGAAGAGTATGAAAATCTACTTGATGTAAAACTAGCTTTGGACATGGAAATTAATACATATAGGAAAATGCTGGAGGGAGAAGAACAGAGGTATAGTGTGATTTCTCTCAAAGTATGGTGTTAATTTCTTTTAATTTTGTCGGCATCTGGTATTTTCTACATACTGTCAAAGTGTCTTTTGTCCTTGTCCTTTTCAGCCTGGTTAACATTTGAAAAGTATTATATAATACATTTCTGTTAAATTCATACAGTGAATTATGCAAAATGTTTGTTTTTCTATTATGCCAGGATGGAAGAAATATTTTGGCTGACATGTCATTTTATCATTTTGTAGACTGAATCTTTCTCCCAGTCCTTCTCAACGAGCTGCTGTACCACGTACATCCGGGACTCGTGGATCACAAAGAGGACGTGGGAAAAAAAGGAAACTTGAAGAGAAACAAAGCCGAACATCTAGTTACAAAATCTCTCAGCACTCCTCTTCTATTGGAAGGGTATCCATAGATGAGATTGATTTGGATGGGAAGTTCATTAAACTAAGGAATAATTCTGAAGAGGTGGGCAATTGTTCTGAATATTAGAGGCACCCTCTACCAGCAGCTCTGAGGTCCCAGTCCTGTTCCTGATGAGCTACAGAGGCTGCAATTTTTGTAACAAATAGTTACAATTTCAAAAATAGATACTTTATTAATCCCAAGGGGAAATGTACATACTCCAGCAGCAGCATACTGTTAAAAACAATATTAAATTAAACATTGATAAGAATGAAAGTATAACAGATGGACAATAATTTTTGTATAATATTAATGTTTACCCCCCGGGTGGAATTGAAGAGTCACATAATGTGGGGTCTCCTAAGTCCATCAGTGGAGCAGGACGGTGACAGCAGTCTGTCGCTGTAGCTGCTCCTCTGTCTGGAGATAATCCTGTTCAGTGGATGCAATGGATTCTCCATGATTGACAGGAGCCTGCTACCGCCTGATAGAACATTTGCAGCATCTTCTTGCAGATGTTGAAGGACGCCAGCCTTCTAAGGAGGTATAGTCGGCTGTATCCTCTCTTGCACAGAGCATCAGTATTGTCAGTCCAGTCCAATTTATCACCTAGCTGCACTCCCAGGTATTTATAGGTCTATAAATGTCTGTAAATGACTAGTTGTGTGGGTTTTTCTCATTTAAGAAATTGGGAAAGATGCATATTACTGTTTTAGTGCCTGTAGGTCAGCTCAAGCTTTACATATTGGTTGGTATCCTCGTTAAAATTATTTACTGTTTTCATAAACTGGCTGGCAATTAACAATGAACAACCTAGTCCACAGAGGAGCTAATGTGATGCCCTGTGGGACTGCATATTTTTATCCTAAAATAGTTATTTGAAATAAGTGATGGAGAAGGAAATTGAGTAAAGGTTTAAGCGGTACTCAGAGCTCCACTTAATGTTTTGTTAATTTCCCCCATTCCCCACCCCTCCGAAATGGAAAAATGGTTGAATTTTAAACTGATAGGGACATTGAAATTTTCATTACTGGCACGTAATGACTTTCTATTATAACTGAAACTTGCTCATTGTAATCATTTAAGACGTGAAATGAAGATGCTTGTTCTTGAATAACTTGGAGGAAATGATTGAAGATTATGCCATTTTCTTCCTTTTTCAGGATCAGCCACTAGGTGGATGGATTCTAAGGAGAAGTCTTGGTACTGCAGCAGATATTAATTACGCGTTTCCTTCCAGATTTGTACTCGGAAGTGGTCAGACCGTGACCGTGAGTTGCACTCTTGTTGACATCTAAGCTCAAACAGGCGTGTGTTTAAAAGAACCCTAGTTAGCAAAGTAACTGTGCAGATTAGAAATAATGGTGAGCTCACATCTAGAAAAGGCATTTCAGACTTTCAGGAAATCTGTTTCTAGTTATTCCTCTCTGAACTCTAATGCCACAGAAGGAGTCGCTAATACGTTGATTTATTGAACTAATTTAGTCTGAATAAACTAGATGAATGAGAGAGATGCTTACAATGAGAAAAATGTAGCAGTTTGCTAGTGCACTACAGAAAAGGACAATTGTTTCTGTCATTATCTCAGACTTCAGTAAACGAGTATCTTCTGGAGCTGCACATTTTGCATTTCAGATACACCATTTTAACCACTTGGAACTCAACACACCCACTCCAGAGCCCACATTTTGAATGCAGACCAGATAGAATGGCATCACAAAGTGGTGGGGTGTCTCAAAATGATTAAAACACTCGTGACATATTGATATTTACTGAAGATATCAAAATTGCCATGTATTTCAGAATTTGGAATATTATGCAATCCCTATTATAACTCAAGGTTTGGCATGTCAGAACACTCGGTTTGTGATCTGGTACTGTAATTACACATGTGGGCGTATCTAAGGGTTTCATGGAAGTAATCCAATATGTGCACTGTTACACCCTAGAATTCTGTAAGTGGTTGTACGTGTATGCAAGTCAAGCAAAATAAATATAATAATATTTGTACACTAGTGATGCATGTATGGCAGAAGTAAGAGCCCAGCAAAAAAAATCAAAAATATCTAGCCTTGATTACTTTAACTTCTCCCTTTTGTGAAAGAATAATGACCTTCAACCCCTCTTAAAAGGGCTGTCCATGCCTGGGGCTTTTATTGACATTGCTGTTGAAGCAGACAATAGGTATCACTGTATACATTCAGTCATTTTAGGAGCAACTTGTAGCATTTTTAGCACTTACTTATTTGGCTGATGCTGTTATCGAAGGCAACAGTAGAGATACATTTGTTTTTTTCCAGTTGGAGCACTGGTAGGTGAAGTGACTTGCTCATGGTCATACAGTGGTGTCATTGGCAGGATCAAACGCACCACCTTAGGGTTTGAAGTCCAAAGCCACACCGCCTGTCATTCACTCAGTAACAACCAAGATTTGATTTTAATTTCTTTTCAGCCTGAGTAACATTCATTTAGTTGTAGCCCCACTGTGCAGTCTATAGTGGCAGTAACAGTTTAAGAAGGTAAAACTTATTTATTTTGCAATTTGTGTGTTAAGATTTTTCTTTTTCAATGTATCTGAAGTAGCATCTTTATTTTTTAATAGAGACAATAAAAATACTTAGTCCTTCCAGTTCTTTTAAAGATGTAATTGTGTAGAATCTATACTAAATGGCGGCATGCATTGCTCTGCATTTTTGTACTTCAGATCTGGGCAGCAGGTGCAGGAGTTGTGCCAAACCCACCTACCAATTTAGTACTGAGGGGTCAGGCATCCTGGGGAAAAGGAGACGACCTAAAAATTACACTCCTAAACAGTAACAAAGAGGTAAACTGAATTTGTAGTTTTTAAGAATTCTGGGTAATTTTATTCCACTTTTAGAAACTACACATTTATCTCCTTTAAAAAGGCAACATTAATACAAAATTTTATAAAATGCGTAGCAGAGTTCAGATTATTAAATAAGTTCTGCTTTATTCCTTTTATCATTCATAATGGTCACTGCACGTAAAAACTACAGCTCCTAATTTGTGACATGATATCGAATTAACAGTATTTTAATTTGAAAGTCCTACAATTAACAAACATTATTGAAATAAAAATGCAAAACTTGATTCTTACATGCTAAATTCTTTCACTGTCCAGGCTGATTGTGGCTATAGGCAAAAGAGGCACATTTTCTGGAATAATGGATATTAGAAGTATACAAATATTTAATCAAGACTGTCTGTCTGTCTGTCTGTCTGTTTGGGGACATGGAAAGAAAACTTGCAAATTTCTCACAACCGTGCTACAGCATGAAAGGAAAGCATAGGTAGGGAATATGGCGCAAAAAGGCCAGAAACAAAGTGGAATATTAAGTAATTATAGTTTGAGCATAGAAATCTTCGAATATTTTGATAATTTTGTGGTAACCTTGGAAGATTTTTCTATATGTTGATTTTTGTGCATTGCTTAAATTAGTGTGAGCATTCTGTGATGGTATGGAAAACATCCTTGCCATTTTGCTTCCTGTCAGTCATCCAAAATTTTACAATAACGTTGTTTTTTTTATTTTTTTTTTATTATTTATTTATTTTTTTTACAGTACATTGTTCTTTACAAATGTCTATATTTGTCCATTTTTGGAGATTGTCCCAGTCTTTCTGACTTGTTGTTGCTTCCCCCTTTTGTGAGTGGTTTTAGTGTTATCTGAAAATTGTCACAGGGTTATCCATATCATTTGTGTAGATTGCAAAAGTAACAGTGCTAGCTCATATGTATCCCTAGGGGATTCCACAGATGACTTCACTCCTTGTGTGCCATCATCCCCTTATCTTTTCTCTGCTGATTAACTAGCTTTCTAATCTAATGTTATTTATTCCCATAATGGTGGCTATTAGCTATGGTACTAATCTTCTTTAATAGCAAACACTTTTGCAGTTAATCTAAACTGGCATGTGCTTTGGATTTGTCTACTATACCAGTTGCTTGCTCAAAGAAAAAACAAATTTGCTGGAACAGATTTTCCTTTGCTTAAACTTGTGCTGGTGGTCATAATGAAAGAGAAAACAAAAAAAAAAAAAAAACAGTCAATCGTGTATAGTTTGGGTTTTGCTTCAGAAGTGAGGAGTACTGGTGTATAAAGTACCTGTATAAATGTACTGTAAATGCAAACTAGGCTTGCCTTTAATACTTCTGTCCTCACGTTTGCACATCCACTGCAGAGGGGGGTTGTGAAACCTACCTCAAATCAAATAAAATGTTATGTGTCGCATATAAATTATCCATACAGTACAATATGTAGTGAAATGCTTGGACTGCAATGACTGTGCCTTGAGACAAATATAAAGGAACAATAACAATACATAACTTTTTTTTATTAATTTCAAAAATCATTAATATAAATAGGGCGGCACGGTGGCGCAGTGGTAGCGCTGCTGCCTCGCAGTTAGGAGACCCGGGTTCGCTTCCCGGGTCCTCCCTGCGTGGAGTTTGCATGTTCTCCCGTGTCTGCGTGGGTTTCCTCCGGGCACTCCGGTTTCCTCCCACAATCCAAAGACATGCAGGTTAGGTGGATTGGTGATTCTAAATTGGCCCTAGTGTGTGCTTGGTGTGTGGGTGTGTTTGTGTGTGTCCTGCGGTGGGTTGGCACCCTGCCCAGGATTGGTTCCTGCCTTGTGCCCTGTGTTGGCTGGGATTGGCTCCAGCAGACCCCCGTGACCCTATGCGGGTTAGAAAATGGATGGATGGATTAATATAAATATGTAATTAGTAAATTATCATTATTTCAAATAACTAATTAGAGGACTTAACTTTAACTTAATGTGAGAGTTAACAATAAGCCATCATGTATTTCTAGACACTTTCCTTATTTAACATACGGATGGACTGTGGGAATGAGCTGCTCCTCCATCTCTATCAATCAATCAATCAACATTTATTTATATAGCACATATTCATACAAAAAAATGTAGCTCAAAGTGCTTTACAAAATGAATAGAAAAATAGAAGACACAATAAAAAATAAACATAAGTCAACATTAATTAACATAGAATAAGAGTAAGGTCTGATGGCCAGGGTGGACAGAAAAAACAAAAAAAACTCCAAAGGCTGGAGAAAAAAAATAAAATCTGTAGGGGTTCCAGACCAAGAGACCGCCCAGTCCCCTCTGGGCAATCTACCTAAAAAATTTGCATGCATTTGCATCTCTAGCCAAGTTTAAACGTAGTAGAGTAAATATAGGCGTATTGTGGTTAGTATTGAAATCTGTCTAATGTTTCCACAATTTTAAAAAAAAAAAAAAAATGAAAGTTGAATGAACTAAGTCAATGGCCTTTCTATTAAGGGTAACATTACCATTACATATTGGGATACAATTTCAGTTTTAACTTCAGTCAAATAAAAAGGAATGAAATATTGTAATTAAACAATCACAAAATATATTTTAAAACATCACAAATCTACAGTAGGTAGTTTTATATTGTTACAATATTGTAATAAATGGGCACTGCCAATGTCCATCATTTTTACATACTGAGTAATACTTTTAATCTTGTGCTAGGGAATGGCAGAGAGGACAATAGTAAGAGAGTTGCAAGAAGCAGCGGAGGAGACTGAAGAGGAGGCACTAGAAGAGGAAATGGGTGAACGGGAGATACCATTCCGAAGACAGGTATTGTGTCAGGTTTTACTTTGTTCATAACATATTCATTAAAAACCTAGAATGTTCCTTTTGGTTAGCTAGACAAGCCGATTTATAACTTACATTTATCTGAATTTTGTATGTGTTGTTTCTGATTTATTTTAAGTTGGACACACTGCACTTTGAGACTTTCCTAATGAAGAATAATTTGCTAGGACTTTTTTTTTTTCTCTCCCCACTCTACCAAAAAAAAAAATGGTCTGCCTTAATAGATTTCTTTCTTGAACATTGTCTCTCTCTCTCTCTCTCTCTCTCTCTCTCTCTCTATATATTTATTTATTTATTTTTTTGCGCTCCTTCATGTATTAATAGTTGATTTGGCAGCTTCATTCTTCCTATTTTAGTACTGCAACTGAATGCCTTACTCCCAGTGCCTAGAAACCTGCAATTGATGTCACTCTTCAGAATTGAACTGTCCTGCTCGTCTGTGCCCGCTCACCTGATTTTTTCCTTTCTCCCTCCCCTCCATTAGCAGATAAACTTGGTTCAGATTGGTTCAAGTATCCTACAGTAATCAAGCATTTATTGAATAGGTCACACCTACTTACTTATATTGCTGGTTTACTAAATAATGTAGATTTTCCTATTCAAAGTGTGGGTGCATTTCAAGCATTCATTAGCATTTTTTTTTTTACTTTATTTTATTTTTTTATTTTTAAAAGAATACCATTTCTGGATTTGTAGTTGGTAAAATGTGGTTATTCCATATTTCCAAAAAAATTTTTTATATAATATTTGAAATAAAAAAAGTGCACCTTTTAAGTATATTAAGTTAATTTTATAATTTTCAGTTTGTCATATGGCTTAAGTTAGCAATAAGTATTTTGTGAAAGACTCCAACGTCAAACTTTCACCATACATGAAGTGCAATATCCTTCTTCTCAAAACACACATGGGAGGTGTGGTGACGAGTGCCGTAGCTTCACAGCTCCTCAGACTTGGGGTTCTTTCCCATTCTGAGTGAATGGCATCTGAATGTTTTCACTATGTCCATGTCCGCAGCCATGTTAAGTTAATTAGTAACAGTAAATTCGCCCAGAATGAAGGTTTGTTTGTGTATGCCGTGAGATTTCTAGATGCACAGCTCTTAAATGGCCACAGTATTCTCTGAATGTTCATTAAACACCAGAACCCCTCTTGCTTGGTTCTAGTCTCCTTTATCATTTTGAATTCTCAGCAAGCCAAAACTTTTAGTTTATATTGCTTACAACTTTTCCTTTCTTTATGCAGTATAAATTGTTATTAAAAACATGTCCTTTGATTTGCCTTACCTCAGCCAAAAAGAAGAAAAAAGAAATGTTGTTCCATCTCATGATATCTTATCAAGCGGACTAGGTGAGCCCACAAAGCCAACAGTGCTGCTTTGAGTCGTGCTTGCTTTAGATGTGTGTAACCTTGTGTTCCCCGCATGGCATTTTGCTTTACTGGCTTTGTAGAAGTGTATGCTGCTTGATACAAATGCATGCATGTATGAGAAATGGAGGCAACAGAAGACTGCATGAATATGGAAATTATCAAAGAGGAGAAAAAATACAAACAGAACATCTGTCTTTAAAAACATCATTGAGAAAACTAAATGACTTTGGTCATCAGAAGGCCTATACAGCTTCTTAACCTCCATTTTAGGTCAGACACCTTTCACATTTGTAGATCCATGTATTGTTAGAAAATTGCTAAATCTTAGTTTGTTTTCAGCTTCTTGTAGCCTGTTTGATTTAAATCATGGTCCTAGAAAGGCCACTGTGGCTGCCATTTTCTTATTTAGACAGTCCTTGCTAATATGAGAACTGGCATTTAACTATATGGCCCGGTAATGCTTTCAATCGTTCAAGACATATATTTTAGTTACATTTTAGAATTTGTTTCTGTGAATGATCTCCATATATTTTGTGGACAGATTTGTACATCACAGTCCTTCCCTTTTCCCTCTCCAGTATTTCTAAACATTTTATTAACACAGATAAGACTCCTCATAATGCAAATTCACTGTAAACCGAACCATTTTAGCTGGAAAGCTGGTCGTTTCTCAGTTTATTTGCATTTCGTTATTAACAGTGGCTGGTTAAGAAAACAGAAAACGAAACCTAAAAGCAGCTGATCAAGACTAATAGGCAGTTAAGGGCTCTGAATCAACCATCAAACAGGCGACTTAACTAAAATTAAGCCAAAAATACGTATTGCTTTAGGACCCAATCATTGGGTTCTAATCAAGAAATTGATTGCAGTGAAAACCTGAAGCCACTGCCACACTTCAGGGCTGTGAATGAGGACCCCTTAAACTATATGAACACGTTAATCGTATGCTTTTCTTGGTGAATAGCAAGAGATGGTAAGACAAATCCAAAAATTGAAGAGTTTTGTTAGTGCATGGTTCAGCTGAATTGCCCACTGTATGGTTTTCTTTGGGCATGCCATGGATATAAAAGAAAATTGGAAGTTAGCATTTTGATTTGAAATGGAGAAAAACTTTAAAAGGATATTTTTATTTTTTCAGGCTTAAATTTGAAAGTATTGTACAGTATGTGTATTACTGTTTTAAAATGTACACACACTCTTCACATTCTCTGCCTCCTATACATGTAGATAAAGATTGTACCTTAACTGAAGAAAGGAGCATCTTATTAAGTACCTTGGAGCCATGCCATGTATCGGAGGCGCTGACCCCATATCTTTAGACTTCACTCAAGCCCCCCCTCCTTTAAGCGATATAGTGAGCTTTTGTACTCCACTTGTATCTGGGATCATTTTGCTTTATACATCAGGCTGCTTAATAAGAATTTAGGGAACACTATGGACCAGAGGACGTGGTTGTTTCCCCGTGGTTGTTTGGGTCCGATGTCCACCCTGAATTCGGCCTTTTTGCCAGTCTAATGGCTTGACGTCCGGTCATTGGCACGTTTGAATTGCTAATGGACATAAACTGTGCATGCATGTGTATGACTGTTAGTGCAAGCCAAGGTGGGGGGGTGTGTGTGTTTTGTGGAGTTCCTCCCAGTAGATGTGATCTGCTAACATACTAAAATAGTAATAATAAAGGGGTTATGGAAAGACATTTTACAAATCACTCCTCTAGGTGTCGACCACCATGAAGAGTTTTATAATGTCTTCATTTTTAATTTAAAAAGATAATTATGCAACTTGAAATCATAAGTATAAAGCATGACTTTGTAAGCATTTTAATTTGAATTAGTGATACTGATGCCAATCATTTCATTTATAATGCACTAACTTCCCCAGCTAAATTGTGCCATTATTGCTTATCTGACTTTTTTTTTTTCCTTTCCTTAAGTGACGACTATTTTATTTTTCTTTTCTTTTTTTTTTTTACAGAGCTATCGCAAAGCAGATGATCCCAGCTGTTCCGTAATGTAGGACCTTCCATATGAATGGGGAGGAGAATGTTTGAATGCTTTTTAGTTAAATGCCAGTAAACAGAGGTGCCTTTATGTAAGCATTTTAACTTTCCTTGTCCTTCTTCTTCTTTTTATTTCTAGCCTTTCATATTTCCAGCAGAAAGGGAAACATTTAGGATGCTGGGGGCAGAATTTAAGTTCAATTACTTGATGTATATTTTCAATATGAACTCCAAAACCTATTTATAAAAGATTTTTGTATTTAAATAAAATTATTTTTCAAAATATAACGCAATGTGTATCAGAGACTGCATGTGGTTGGCTAGCCTTATTAGTAAAAACAATCCGACTGAAGAGTAGCTTTTTATTCGTTCAGTTTTTGTTTCAGGTTTCTGGTAGGTCCCACTCGAAATGAACAAACCAAACCTCGGCTAGAGCCGTGTGAATCTGCAGACCCCTACATGTGTGCAGCTTGTCTTGTGCTGCACTGCCGTTCACTGCCCACCTTAATTCACTTTAATTTCTGGAAGCTTTTCATTCCAACCAGTAAGTCAAAAACCCAACGATGGGCATCCTAGAAGACTATAAATAAAGGATTATCTTCATGCTTCTTGGAGAAAAGAAGCTACTGCATTTATGAAGGTTAAAAATGAGTGGGCATCCAAAAGTATCTTTTGAATGTGTTTTAAGTAATATGTTAAGTAAAAATACAATAAATTGTACCAAGGCAACTTCATAGTTTCCAAGACCACTACCTCAAATCTGAGTGTTGTACGCAAATAAATTCTGTTTTGCCTTCTCAGAAAAGTCTCAAAACTGCTGAGTTGTTTTCAGAAGAAGTCACTTCTGCGACTTATGTCTATTATTTTAAAAAGCCTTTTGATAGCATTACGTAAGTTGTTTGTTTTTTTTTTTTTGTTTTTTTTAAATGTATGATATAAAATGCTAATGTCAGTGTGGACGTCCAGTCCCTCTCACCAATCGGGGTGATGTCCTAGGTCCAGTGGCTTCTTTTTATACAGCATTTATTTTTATAGCATATTTTCATTCAAACAATGTAGCTCAAAGTGCTTTACACGATGAAGAGGGAAAAAAAGACAAAATAAATAATTAGGAAACGCTAATTAACATAGTCACAGGCACAGAGTGTCATGGGTATTGGACAACAGAAGCTGCTCTGGGCCGGGCAGAAGTCCCATAAAATAGGGTTGTCTTTGCAGGGCAGTGCCTCTTGGTGGCACCTATGGACCCTGACAGGACTGTCCTTCCAGACCACCATTCCCAACACGTCCTATAGGCATCCAGCCTGGGACCATGCCAGATTAACACTGCCACCTAGTGAATTGGGGAGGGAGCTGCTCTTGCTGGAGAGTCTCTCCAACCATCCACTATTCTCTCATCCTGACTGGGATGGTCACTGGGGTACTCCTCCACCTATCGCGTCCATCCATTGGAGCCTCCCAGCCAAGCTACAGTTCGCCTCACATCTCAACTGAGGTGTCCGTCCATCCCAAAGGGACATCTACACAGTAAACTGGGAAGTTAGCAATTTTGTCACGTTTTGTTGTGTAAGCTATAAAAGATGTTAAAGATTTGAAAGAAGTTCTAGACCTGTTAACTGTGCATACAGAAGAGTCCATTTCACAATTGAAGTGGCCTCGTTAAGCCATTCATTCATAAGTCCAATTTAAAAAAATAAATAAATAAATTAAATTAGCCACACTCCCTTCCGGGCTATAGGGGGCACAACTGAATCGCTGGCTGCTAAATACAAATATGACAACACAAAAATACCACCTTTAACTGAATTATCTCTTATACATGTAAATGGTTTGTTAGGTTTTTAAGTTGTATTCTTTTGTTAATGACTTATTAAAATTGTATTTTTGTCTTTTTAATTGAGAGACTGGCCCTAGACTATAGGAGTCCTCTTGTGCTAGACCACCTCGACAAAGACTGGATTGGAAGATGCCAGTCTCTGTCTTATCCGCAAAGCTGGCAGCACTGTGACAATTCTGTTCTTTGACCCCCCCACCCCCCTTCAATACATTTACTTAGCGGATACTTTTTACCCAAAATGTGACTTGCAACATTTGAAATACAATTGGTTATAATACTTATTGTTTTTCCAATTGGAGCTTACTCAGTGTCACACACTACTGTCAGTGGTGGGATTTGAACCTGCATTGTCGTGGTTTGAAGTCCAAAACCTTGACCCCTGCACCACACTGGGGTCAGCTCCGGGATATGCAGGTGGATGAGCAGGTGGATGAGCCTGTGCGGCCCTGGATGATGGACTATCTGTCGGGCAGAGAGGGCTAAGGTACTATGTGAGCAGCGCTTGAGCACCAGCAGAAGTGACACCCCAGTGTCTGCACTCTGTACACATCGGACTAGAATGAATCGTATAACAGCAGGTCTGGTCACTTGTAGAAATTCTCGGATGATTCTGCACTTATGGTATTGATAAAGAGAATGTGACAGAGGAGAGGAGAACTTTGAGAACTGTGTGCTACTCCACATCAGCAGAACCAATTCACTGCTTATTGACTTTGACTGCACCAAAGAGCCTTTGTGCTAAATCGCTCTACGGTGAGTGGATGTAGAAGAGGTGCATTCCTACAATTCAATGACCTGTTGGCCTGGTCTCGAAACACACAGGAAGAAAGAGGGCAGTGACATCCTTCATGTGTACAAGTCTGTGATGGCCAGCGTGCCATCATGAACTGGGCTGGGTGGGTAAAGTCACTTTAAGAGAGTCCCAGTGAATCAACAAGCTTATTAAAAGGGCAGGCTCAGTTATGGGACGCATGCTGGTGCCCCAAGGGAGGGAATGAAAACAAAATTGAGTACAATTAACTATCTACATTTTTTTTTTTAATTTAATATACTTTATTTATTCCTGGGGGAAATTGTCTTTTCGTATGACCTTTGGTGGTCAGAGTGCGGGGTCAGTCATTGTACAGTGATACTGGAGCAACTCTCAGGTTAAGAGCTTTGCTCGAGGCCTCAACAGAGTAGGATCCCTTCTGACAGCAGGCCCGCACCGGGGAGGTAACAACCATGACACTTGTCAGGGGCCCGCCGTTAAAGTGGTGTTTTAAAATATATGCACATATTTGAAACACGAAAGGGGCCCGAACTCTGTCAGCTGCCTGGGGCCCAGAATGTCCTAGGTGCGGGCCTGCTGACAGTAATGGGATTTGAACTGCCAACATTCCAGATACCAATGCAGATCCTTAGCCACAGATCCACCACTCCACTGTTTATTTAAAGAGCTTCTATAAAAAAGCCAAACGTCCCCCTGGGGACAAATAAAGCTCTAGCTGTTGATTGTTACTTAACTGACACTTTTATCCAAGGTGACTGACAACACTGGAGATACAGTTGGTTCCGTTTGTAGTTTCAGTTGGACATTTAGGCAAGTGAAGTAAGTTGAACCCATAAATTCAGGGTTTGAGATTCCAAACTCAAACTGCTGCGCCACCACACCCACGCTAAAAGAGTGAAACTGAGCAACAGCAGCCTGCTTATGATGAGGCTTGTAGTTCAGTTAAAAAGAGACGTTTGGTAGGAATAAAAACGTGCAGCCACAGGGAGACCCCAGGACTAAGTAGGAGAACCCCTGGGTTCCGATCTATATTTAAGGATTAAGAATCTCAATTAAACGTTAGCAGGTTGTCATGGTGTGCTACACCAGGGCGCCCCTTTGCATTGTCCGCACGCGTGTCCTTTTAAAGGCAAAAAGCTTTCCATCTTTTCCTGGTGTCACCTGTCAAGAATGTTATCTGGTCGGTCGCGCCATCAAGGGGGCTCCACAGCAGGAGGACCGTTCGACATGGAGCCTGAAGGCAAGCGCGGCGGCCATGTGACTCGTGTCAAGTGTGTGTCCAGCTTATCTATAAGGGGATGGGACGGCACGGCGCGGTGCGTCGGCAGCGCTTCTCTGGACTGTCCGGTTCAAAGAGTCTCTCTGGTCGGGTCATGACCGAGTGGACGGTACTCAAACGGCTCCTCGACGCGGTTCACCAGCACTCGACGATGATCGGTAGGATCTGGCTGACCGTTATGGTCATTTTTCGCTTGTTGATAGTCGCCGTGGCCACAGAGGACGTGTATACCGACGAGCAGGACATGTTCGTGTGCAATACGCTCCAGCCGGGCTGCGCCAACATCTGCTACGACTCGTTCGCCCCCATATCCCACGCGCGCTTCTGGGTCTTTCAGATCATCCTGGTGTCCACGCCATCGCTGTGCTTCATCGTCTATACCTGGCACAACCTGTCAAAAATAAACGGGGAGTCCGTGAAGGAGGAGATCGCCGTGGTGCAGCACGGAGGCTGCGGGTCCAGCCAGGGCTCTTGCAAGTCCCACGGATATCTGGACGAGGCCGTCCGGAATGGACCTGGAGGTGTCCAAAGGGGCCGCCGGACCACGTCGAGGAGGCTCGTCCGGTGCTATGTGGTCCACGTGTGCTGCCGCGCCGCCCTGGAGGTCGGCTTCGTGGCCGCGCAGTGCGCGCTCTTCGGCTTCCAGGTGCCTCCCCGCTTCTTGTGCTCGGCGCCGCCCTGCGCGCAGGCGGTCGACTGCTACGTGTCAAGACCCACCGAGAAGACCATCTTCTTAATGTTCACCTTCTCTGTCGGCGTCCTCTGCAGCTGCCTCAATTTTCTCGAACTCAATCATTTAGGATGGAAGAAGATCAAACGGTCGCTACTCACGCACGATTTTTCTCAGGGGGGCTACCAAGAGATCAGGAGCCCCGACACGAACTCCGTGGATTCTCTCACATTGAGGGGACTTGCAAACGAGCCGTCACTCGCATCTTTTAACCTGGAGGCGGAACACAACCAGGAGTGGACATTTACGGGGGGTTGTTCTCCTGGTGGCCAGAAGATGGTCGACTCGGGCAGAGGGGAGGACAGAAGTCAGGGGGGCGCCTCGTCATTAAAGGTGAAGCCTGGAAAGAGCAAAGGGGGGCGACAGAAGAGCGGTGAGGTCTGGATCTGACAATGCAGGCGTTAGGAAGGAAGGTTGGGAAGGTGTAAATATAAAATAGTTTAAAAAAAAAACGGGAAGGAGGCATGTCAAAGTAAAATTGTAGAAAATGTTAGGAGGTATACAGTGCACTACAGGTAAAAAATGGAAGAAGAAATATAAAAGAAAAAAGTAAACAAGTTGTAAGGGGGCAACAATCAATAATGAAGGAGGCATAAAGAAGTGAAATTATAAAAAGAAATGGGAGAATATATATATAACGATTCGATGGTTAAAAGAGTAAGGAGGCATATAAAAGTACAATAATTTAAATAAATAAACGTAAAGTTGTAAAAAAAAAAGGAAGAATGTATATAAGTTATATCAGTTAAAATGGAGAGAAGCCTATAAAAGAACAGTTAAAACACCGAAGGAGGAGGTATATTACAGTAAAACTAAGGAATGTAACGGTATAAAATATAAAAGTACAAAAGTTAAAAAACGGAAGCAGGTATATAAAACTAACTTGTAAAAAATGAAAGGGGATATATAAAGGTACAACACTTTAAAAAAAATAAGAGGAAAATATGGTTATGCGAAAAGACAACTTCCCACCAGGGATTAATACAGTGTACCAAAAAAAAAAGCCAAAAAAAAGAGTTAATTTCCCTGTGCAGTAAATAACGCAGTTACCATCAGAGAGCATACAGAACAGAATTTACAGAATACTGATGACCTCCATACTAAATAACTGAGCAGGAGGAAGTCAGACATATGTGGACTGAAAGAATGCAAGACAGACAGAGAGGGCAGCAGTTGGGATTTCTGAAGGAGTCTGGTGAAGAGAGTACAGAAGGTGGCAACAGGTGATTCAAAGAAATCAGAAAACGTAAAATAATATGGCATAAATGCCTATCTTAATACGTAAAAACTGAGTGAATCTCAATCTGAGTAGTGTATCTTAAATATTTTAAAATAATGTGGAACAATACTTTTTTTTAGAAAATTTTATAGTAATAAAACAATTTTTGTTTTTTTATCATTTGTATAGTGTTGATATTCTTCATATTTGTTGTATACAAAACATAAATAACATTCAATATATAAAGAAAAAGCTGGAGATGGAACTCAAACAGCAATGGCACTGACTGACAAGCAGTCAGACCTGCTGCAATCTGCACTACTCTGCAACACCACAGAGTGGCACTGAGTCTGCCCTTTACAGAAACATCCTGGCAACTTTCTACATAAGGTTGCTTTTTTATGTATGTGATATACATATATGATACACATACACAGTTATAAAGTGTCTATTTACATATTTCAGTTACATATGGTGTTATGTGCATAACACACATATATGTGTATATATACAGGTATCTATATATAGCGCCTTGAGCATGGGAAAGGCACTATATAAGTAAAATGTATTATTATATATAAACTGTACATATACATGTTGTATATACACACATTTACATATATATTCACGTAAGTATATTATACACCATAACCCCTCCCCAATTTACATACAGTTGTTGAGATGTATACTGTAGCTAATATTGTAATCTGCAGGAGCTCCTCACCCCAGTTCTGCTAGAATAGGATCCAATTGACTGCAGCTCTCAAACTGAAAGATGAAATGGATGGATGGAAGGATGATCAGCAGGTCTGAGCTCTGTTTGAAGGTGTGCTGTTGTTGATTGTGTTTGCTGTTATTATTTCACATTTATTTGCTGAAAGGAAAACTCAAGTTAGGCTCCACCTGCCACAACTCTAAAATGGGTTAAGCAGGTTAAAGAATCTTTTAAGTGAGTTTTTATAATTTCCATAATGATTTAAAAAAAAAAAAAAGTTTACATTTTTTTCTTACAATTCAGTTACTTTTAGCAGCAAATGATAAAATTATTTTAAATCTCCTAGTAAGTCTAGATATAGGAAAAGTTTGAGAACCCTAATTATAATACAAGCAGAAATGTAAATGAAGCTGCTGATTACTTTAGGTTTGAACTAATCCACCCATCCAGCTACACATTTTTAAACCTGCAAGCCTATCCTAGCAACACGAGGGAACAATGTGGGACCAGTACTGGATGTGACGGTAGCCCACCACAGGACACACTTGGCTCACTCACACCAGCCCAGTTTACTGTTATCAAGAGTTAAACCAGAGTAGCCAGACATGAGGAGAATGAGAACAAACACACCGCTCACCTACAAGTACCTGGGTCAGGTGTTAAACTGGGTGTCCTGGAACTGACGTGTGTATATTTATATATATATATATATATATATATATATATATATGTGTGTGTGTATATACAGAGGGGACCAAAAATGTATACAAACTTCAACAAAAGAAAAAACTGTATTAAAGTTGTGATATTAAATTTATACAGACACCAAGGGGTGAATGTGTCACTTTTGACTTCTACATTTACAACCGTTGCTCAAAATGGTTACTATGAGCGTCCAGACACTTCTAGTTATGGAGAAGTACTGCTTGAACAATGTTGGCCAAAGTGTCCAGTGAGAGTGACACACATGGCTTTTCATGTGCAAAGCGCGGCGAGTGTAGCAGGCTTCATTTCCAACTTTGGAAAAGTCCAGAGATGATAACTGCTAAAGTGTGTATACATTTTTTGGCCCTCTCTGTATGTGTGTGTGTGTGTGTGTGTGTGTGTGTGTGTGTGTGTGTGTGTGTGTGTGTGTGTGTGTGTGTGTATATATATATATGGTGGTCCAGATCTAATTATGCAATTTTCATTACGTGATAACTTATTAAGTTTATTACATAGAAAATCACCTGAAAAATCCCGGACCATCGAGAAGTGTGCGAACTGACGACATGAAGAATCGTCTTCGCACCGAACTGGAATCGTCCCCACATAAATCAAAGTCATCCAGCCTATTTGGATTTGCATAATTAGATCTGGAACACCCTATATATATATATATATATATATATATATATATATATATATATATATATATATATATATATATATATATATATATATATATATATACATATATATATATATATATATATATAGATATATATATATACATATAGATAGATAGATATATATATATAATATAGATATATATACACACACGGGTGGGCAAAGTAGGCTTACAGTTGTTTGTATGGAAAAAGACATGCAGGTTAAAATTATTACAATAGCTTTATTAACTCAAAAGCTTTAAGAAGACAAATAAGGAGACAATACAAATTAATAATACAATTATTAATAAATAAATAATAATACAAGAATAAACTGTTTCACATACAACTGTAAACCTACTTTTGCCCACCCCATATATATGTGTGTGTGTGTGTGTGTATATATATATATATATATACACACACAGATTTGTTGCACATTAAATTTCTAACTTACTGGAATTTTTTATTTAAAGGCAATTGTAATTACTGTCCTATATTAGGGACCACTTAACGAAAAAAAACAACAATCTTTACATAATGCACCATATGCTTAAAAAAAACTCACCCAAACCATCTTTTTATCATATAAATTGGAGTCTTTATAGAAATGTCATTTTTGTACATGAAAGATGTTTAGATAAAAGTGCAATGATAAAAAGTGCATGATTATGAGTGTACATTTTACAGTTTTAGTGCAATATAAAGTGCATGGTAAACACTTTAATGGTAAGTGCAGTGAGAGGTTGATCCCTGTTCAGAATATTAATGGCAACATTTATTTGTTTTGTTTTGTTGTTTTTTTTTCCGTTTTCCTGCAAACAAGTTCCACTGTGTAAACAGAAACAGTACAATGCAGGACAATTAATACGAGATTTACAGTTAGTTAATACTCACAGCTTAAACCTGTGTTTTTGAAACACTAAAGGCCATTACAGAGAGGAAAAAGGAGGGAGGCAAAACATTAAATAAACCAGAAAAACAAAGCACCCAAACTAATGATAACCAATTACAAATTGTACTTTTTTTTGAACATTCTAAGGCATTCAAATGGCACAAATGTGTTGCTAACAAAAGTAATCACTTTTAATACAAGTAAAATGAATACAAAATAAATATGAAAAATAAAATACAAAATATTTTAAGTCAAAAATGCAAGGCTTCACAGAAAAGAGACATTGATGTAATGTCTGTGTAAATTATTTAGAGCTACTGTACGTGTTTCCCGTGTCCACAGTACTTGTAATAGTCAACCCTAAAATGGTGGAATTTACTGCTGTGGCAAAGGCACAATCACTTCCACGTAACTGATGGGGAAGAAGCCAGACTCCCCGTTAATCATGCCCTCATACCAGTTGTCGTCTATCTGGTTGGTTAAGATGATGATGTCCCCTTCCTTGAATCCCAGCTCTCCTGAATTTTCAGGCTCAAAGTCATAAAGTGATCTACAGCATGGCTGATCCATGTGAAATGAAGATCCTGCAAGTACAAGAGATATTTGGAGGCAGTTAAATTATAGCAAAGAAGAAGGTAAAGACGCTGTGATTTACAGTGCAGTTATCTTTTCATTCTTATTTACCTTTTTACATTTTATTGAATCATAGTGGATTTACTTTGGCTTTTTTTTTTTAGAATTGATTAACAGAAAAAAGTCTCCTTAATGTCAAAGTGAAGACAGATCTCTGCAGTGTGATCTAAATTAATTTGAAATATGAAACGTAGAATTATTGATTGCTGGAAGGTTCACCTTCTTCCAAGTCCGCATTTAGTAAATGCACCTGCCATGACAGCCTACAGTCTGTGTGCTCAGGTCTCCATCCACTCTGCACATCTCCATTATTCTTTGCCAAACTGCTCAAACTCTGCCAGGTGTCATGCAGATCTCAAGTCAACAGCCTTTTTCAAACCCAGCCACAAAGTGGACTGAGATCTGCACCCTAACTCGGCAACTCCAGGACATCGACATTGTTGTTTTGAAGGTGTAGCTTTGGCTTTATGTTTGGGTTCTTCTCCCAAGGTACAGGTTTCTTGCAGACTGCATCAGGTTTTCCTTCAGGATTTTCCTGTTTTGCTGCATTCATTTTCACCTTACAAACCTTCCAGGGCCTGCTGCAGAGAAGTATCCCCACAGCCTGATGTTGCCACCACCATGCTTCATGGAGGGGATGGTGTGTTTTTGATCATGTGCCCTACATCATGACATTTAGTCTCGACAGGCAAAAAGTTCAGTTTTCACCTCATTAGACCAGAGCTGACTCCAGAGTCTCCCATATGCCAGTAGGTCTAGAGATAGGAAAAGGTTGAGAACCCTAATTATAACACAAGAAGCACTGTAGTGACATACTGTGGAGCTCATACATAGCTCAGTTATTCTCAGCTTAGGATACAAATACAAATGTTGTCACTAAATGTGCTTTGCTTGTATTAAAGGTGGCGTGTTTAAGGCCATGAAGCACAAGATTGCTGGTCTGGCCAAACTCCTGATACCAATGATTCAAACAGTCCGGCAAAAGCAAAGCAGTGTGAATGTTTGCCACCTCTGTCGATATGGATAAAAGTATCATGTAAAACGTAAATGAAGCTGCTGATTACTTTAGGTTTGAACTAATCCACCCATCCAGCTACACATTTTTAAACCTGCAAGCCTATCCCAGCAACACGAGGGAACAATGTGGGACCAGTACTGGATGTGATGGTAGCCCACCACAGGACACACTTGGCTCACTCACACCAGCCCAGTTTACTGTTATCAGGAGTAAAAACCAGAGTAGCCAGACATGAGGAGAATGAGAACAAACACCCTGCTCACCTACAAGTGCCTGGGTCAGGTGTTAAACCGGGTCTCCTGGAACTGGCGCCATCCTGCTGAATTGAAACTAACTGTACAGTTCTATTTAAATACTGTGTGTGTGTGTGTATATATACAGAGGGGACCAAAAATGTATACACACTTCAACAAAAGTAAAACCTGTATTAAAGTTGTGATATTAAATTTATACAGATATGAAGGGATGTATGTGTCACTTTTGACTTCTACATTTACAACAGTTGCTCAAAATGGTTACCATGATCGTCCAGACTCTTCTAATTATGGTGAACTACTGCTTGAACAACGTTGGACAAAGTGTCCAGTGAGAGTGACACACATGACTTTTCAATTCCTTCTCAAAGCGCGGCCTGGGTAACAGATTTCATTTATTAGAGTAACGGCATCTTCTGAATTAACGTCAAGGTACACATTGTTGCTGTAATTCGATTCAACTTTCCAACTTTGGAAAAGTCCAGAGATAACAACAGTTAAAGTGTGTATAGATTTTTTAGCCCCCTCTGCATGTCTATGTGTATGTATGTATGTATGTATGTATGTATGTATGTATGTATGTATATATATATATTACTCTCTAGCAAACTTTAGCCAAGATGTCATGTGCACTTTACTTTTAACAGTGGCTTTCTCTTTGCCATTCTGCCATAAAACTGCAACTGGTGACGCTCCTGAGCAAAAATGCTGTCAGCACAGTTTCTTTTTACTCTCAACCACTGTAGCTTGTCACTCCTCCCAAGTTCTCAGAGGTCTCTTGGTGCCTCACTCGTCTGCTTCTTGCACAATCCCTCAGTTTTTGTAGACAGCTTCCAACTCTGCCTTACTCGTCCCATTTTCTAATTTCTTTTAACTGTAAATGCAGTCACATGGAGAATTTTCTTGTCTCCATCTCCTGACTTGTGCTTTTCTTGGAGTTGCCTGTTGAGTTCTTTTGTCTTCATGGTGTAGATTAGCCCACCATACTGACTCACCACAAGCTGGCCCTTCCAGATTAGGTGTATTTAGACTAAAATTCAACTGAAAGCCTAGACAGGTGACCTCCATTGAACTAATTATAAACCCAGTTGGCTGTACCAGTGATGCCTTAGGGGGGTCATATTAAAGGGGGTGAAAACTTTTGCGATCAGTTGGTTTGTGTTTTATATTTATAATTAATTTAGGCCACTTTGCTGAGATCTGTTTTCACTTGGATATTAAAGAACTTGTTTCAGTTGATCAATGTCAAAAAAGCCAAAACCCTGTGATTCAATGTTGTATAACAATAAAATGTAAAAACCTCCAAGGGATACGTTTTATAGGCACAGTATCTAAGTTAACAAGATAAAAGGCAAACAAGCGAGTGTATGCTTCTTTTCTTTTAGGGGTTTTAAAGTTTTGGTCAGTTCAGTATATACTGAATATAAGCTCTTCATACTCCGGTCACTCAAACGTGGCTCTAAGTTTTGACTACCTTCAAATGACATCTTGCCTGAAGAAGGGGCCTGAGTTGCTTCAAAAGCTTGCATATTGTAATCTTTTTAGTTAGCCGATAAAAGGGGTCATTTTGCTTGCCTTCTCATGACTACCTACAAATGAATTTTAAATAGACCAGTTCTCTATTGTTGACCAAATTTCTCATTCCTTCATTGTTGCTTGCATTGGACACACGCTTATTAAGATAATTAGCTTTGACAAACATAAAGGAACGAGGAAAAAAAATACAGAAAAAAAAACTATTTCAGTTTCAAAAATCCACTCGGAGTCTCCTCACAAAAATAACAGCAAAACTGAGATGGACACTGAAATCTGTCCATCCTCTGTATTCACACATGTATAGCCAAAGCCAGTTTTCATTAAAGATCTTTAAATAAATAGTTGTAATATTTGTTTACACGTAAATACTCCATTACTTTGTGCTCATTTAAAACAAAAACGAGCAAAATTCAACTTGAGAATCATTTTTAAATTATAAATTAAAATATGGTCATGGACAGTTTGGCTAATTAACTGAAATACAGCCTTGTTCCAAATAATTTGATTATCTATTAAAAAAAAACTGCCATATGAAGCAACTGCATACAACTAATAATACAAAATGAAAAGGAATTCTTCAGTTTGTAATTACAAGTCCATATCTAATCACTAAATCAGAATGAACCATATAATGTAACTTGAAAATCCATTTCAAACACCTCCAAGCCAGTGCAGTTATTTTCTTGAATTTCTCCACTAGAGGGCACTAAAATTTTGTTCTGTGGTACTCATACATCTTTCATTTTCCTATCACTCTTATTTACACCGGAGATCAGATCTAATCCTGCCAGCATATGATGTCCAGGGGGAACGAACCATCCTGCATGTGGGTCCAGTCAGTGATAGGGAGGACTCACAATGGGTCAGTTAGGACCCTTCAATCAATCTAATTCACATGACTCTTTAGGAAGGGGGGAAAAGAAACTAGAGTAGATCTACAAAAAGAAACATGAGGAGGACATGCAAAGCAGGCTGCTATTGGAACCCAAGACCCTGAAGCTTTCAGGCAGCAGTGCAAAGAATTAGTAATACTGTGATATTAAGCACAATAATATTGAGATATTGTGAATACAGTGATCCCCGCTATATCGCGGAAAAATTCAATAAGTACATCCCACCTATAGTGTACTTTGCAGCCAATTCATAACAAAGCATACTGTTTTCAGCAGTCACTACGTGTGCTAGACAAAAGTTTGTTAGAACAATATTATAATTTATAATAATTAACTTAGGTGGCACGGTGGCGCAGTGGTAGTGCTGCTGCCTCGCAGTTAGGAGACCCGGGTTCGCTTCCTGGGTCCTCCCTGCGTGGAGTTTGCATGTTCTCCCCGTGTCTGCGTGGGTTTCCTCCGGGTGCTCCGGTTTCCTCCCACAATCCGAAGACATGCAGGTTAGGTGGATTGGCGATTCTAAATTGGCCCTAGTGTGTGTTTGTGTGTGTCCTGCGGTGGGTTGGCACCCAGCCCAGGATTGGTTCCTGCCTTGTGCCCTTTGTTGGCTGGGATTGGCTCCGGCAGACCCCCGCGACCCTGTATTCGGATTCAGCGGGTTAGAAAATGGATGGATGGATAATTAACTTATACATAACATTTAAACAATACACTAGTAAATCATTAAACATACTGCTACGTATAGGAATACGTAGACAGAGTCGCAATTCATAACGAAATACTGTATATGCTTTTCATTTGTCACTATGCATGCTAGACAAGAGATTGTTAGAACAATACGTATTATAATTTATAATAACTATAACATAACTGTAAATATTGACTAAAATGCAGTAAAACATCAATATGTATATAAAATAATGAACATTTAAGCAATACAGTACAGTAAATCATTAAATATATGTACATTGTACACTACGATAGACAAAGAGTTTCGCAGTACAGCACCCAGATGATTTACAAGGCCCATTATTGGCTGAAAGAGGAGACTCAACCAATCAGAGCGTGATTTTCATTCTCTTGGGCTCTGACTGGCTGCTGCTAACGTGGTGTAATCTTGCAAGAACAGTTAGCGCGGATCTCTGACGCTTCTCAGTTCTCTGCGTATCGCATACCTCGCTTGTGGTCCAATTGTTGTACGCAAACTTTTTGTGAACGTTTCGCTTTGTTTTAAGCCCTGCAATGGCTCCCAAGCATCCTGCATCTTCTAAGTCTTCTGGTAGTAGTGAGCCTAAGTGCCAGAGGAAGACCTTGACCATTCAGGAGAAGATTAAACTCCTGGATATGCTTTGGGAAGGAAAGCATTACGCGGTCGTCGCTCACCATTACAAGTTTACATGTGTTTAAAGCGTGTGGGAGGGGTATTTTAAGGCTTAAACTATAAAAAATTGTTTATTCATATGGTCTTTCTATATCGCGGATTTTCATTTTCATCGCTGATGGGTCTGGAACGTAACTCCCGCGATAGGCAGGGGATCACTGTATAACAGTATCATAATAGTTATTCATTGTGGCCTTAGGTATATCTTTTAATCAGAGTATAATGTTTCTCAAAATTGTGTGCAGTTTGAACCTCACTGTCATGGTGACAATTAACATTTGTTTAGAGTTGTGAAACACATGAGTTGATTATTTCAATAGCACCAACTAATCTTCTCACACAGACACAGACACATCAATGTTGAATGACTTTACTGTTAAACTTGTTTGTTATTTATCAGTCAAGGTTCCTTGTCTGTTAAAGGATAAGTTTGATTATTTTTCAAGTCGAAGTTATGTCTTCATAATCATGGTATATGTTAATTTGCAATATGGAATTGTGTTAAAAAGTGAAGCATATTTTACTCATTTAAAAAATAACTGGTACACTCCTGCATTTTATAATGGAGTTAACAGGTAACGGTGTCCCAGCGAGAGAAAAAAAAGCCTTAGAAGAAATAACTTCAACTTATAAGCTTCAAAAAAGCTTATCCTTTAATATTTGTGTGAAGGTTGAATGCCATTCCATACAGAAACATGCACAGATACTACAAATGCAAAAGATTGAAATGAACAAGTGTACACATTTATTTTATACGTAATTGGGGAAAAAAAAAAAAGTAAGGTCATATTAAAAATGATCTTGCTGAAATGAAGAAGACTGTGTGACAAACATGATCTGAGGAAATAAGTAAGGATGAGATGTAAATTTGTAGGATGGTTACTTACTTTTTCCATTAACTGTGTGGTTAATCTTGTCATCTGCAGTTTGTTAGAAATAAAAAAATGTATCATCAGCCTCTTAAATTCAACTTTTGTGTTTACAGAAATGACAAATACTTTGAAAATAATTAAAAGTAATCAATTTCCTGAGCCCAATTAAAGTATTGCTGGATAGATCCTGACAGCATTAGGCAAAAGGCAGGCATGGACCTTGATGGTTGGCCTGTCCTTCATAGGGTACACTCACTCAAATGTCTACATCTTAAAATCCTCCTCTAACAACCTGCAAATGTAACTAAAACACAAAGTTTTTTTTTGGGGGGGGCATCTCATTTTAGTTTATAAAGTCTCTCTTAATGTTCTTCATAAAGTGCATTCATTAGCTACAGAAGCCATTTTAACAAGTAGCTCATCCTGCTATAATAGAGTTAACACTTTCATTGACAAGGGGCATTTTCAGGGCAAAAAATAATGACTGCAGGTGTCATTCTGGAACTGCGTGCTGCCTGATTAGGTCCTGTCCTTTTGCCACACATACTTACATGGTGGTAAACAGTGTTAACGTGATCATGGCTGCCTCAGTCAAAGCTCTTTATAGAGAATCTATTTTTTTTATCTCTGGAAGACCTAAGATACACTCAGTTTAAAACTTCTGATTTGTTGACTTACTGTAGATGTATTCCTAGTAAAATCTCAAGTGAACTCTCAATAGGCAAGCTCTGTGAGTGCATATCATCCAAAAATAATCCATTACCTTATTTTTTATTAAACTGGTTAGTCCAACACCAGGATGTGCAAATATGGAAGCATATCTCAGTAACATAAGGTGCAATGCTGAAATCAATACTGGAATACTTTATGAGATGCAATTGCACTGCAAGACACACCCGCACTATGCCAGTCGACCAAATGTGCACATCTTCTGGATGTGGGAGTAAAACAAGAGAATACATATACAAACCTCAGATAGTCAAAAGGAAACCTACAAACTCAGGAACCAGTCTCAAAATCAAACCCACAAACTAGCAGAAGTAACCATCAAAGGTAGACATTTACTTTCCAACTTAATCCTGTTACATAAGGCAGGCAGAAAAACGGGTTTGCAAATGTAGAAAATTTGGGTTAATATTCTTTTAAAGGTTCTAACTCAAAAACTGAAACATTAAAATATATTGATTTCCTAAAGCATTGCTGTCCATCTTCAGTTCTTTGGAAATATACTCCAGTGACTTGTTCAACATCTATACCAATCTGCTGTTGGTAATTCATTTATCGGATTACCTGTTATTTGCTTCTCTGTTTGTGTTTGGTTTTTTTTCTCCTAATGTGCCTAGCACATAATCCTATATTGACAATAGCTCACTTAGTCAACCGATCGATATTATACATGGAGTTCTGTACTGTTTGCCATATGCTACCTATGTATGTTAATGACTATGTGCAAAATTAAAATGAAACAAATAAAAATGAATCATGTAAACAAATAAATAGTAAATTCTTTGATAATCACATTTAAACCAGATTAAGAAATAATCATTCAAGCGAACTTTTAACAGAATAAAAAAAATGCATCACCCATTCGTACACTTAATGATGTCAAGAAAAACTCTCCTTGCTCCCTATTATGGCCACCCACACAGTCGGCTGCTATGCAACAGAGAAGTCAAGGGGATCCTGCAGCACTGTGATGTTCTGCCCCTGCAAATCTACCGCACGCCAGAGGAAAAAGGTTACAAATTTTATTTAATTTAGTATGGCAAAGGGGAGAAAAGAGCATATACATATCTGCTCTTCCTGAATGTATTAGAAAATGTGCACATATTGAAATGATTTTAAAAGAGTAAAACAAAAGTAATGAGTTACATGGGGAAGCATTGGTTACTGCTGCTGCCTGATTGCTACATTGGCTTGGTTTCAGGTGCTGGTCTAGTCACCACCTCTGTGGGCATTTACACTTTCCCCATGTCTGTATGCATTTTGTCAAAGGTACTTCAGGTTCCGCCCACATCCAAAATATGTGCTTCAGTGGCTAACATGGATCTCACATTTGCCCCAGTGTGAGTAAGTGAGGGGATGTGAATGAGAGTTCCCTGCACTAGACCAGTATCTTATACAGAGTTGGTCCTTGCCTTGTAATTGGTGCTGCATTGAAAGGATGACACCTCTTGGCCTTATTACAAACAACAAAAAAATTCACAGGATCACAACATGGATGGTTGAACAGTTAACAATAATATTCATATTACACAATGAAGACAAATACGGGAAAGGTAGTTTTCTGCTTAAAGCAAATGCTAATGACCTTTTTACCTTAACTGCTTTTCCAGGTAAATTAGAAGGTATTCAGATTTTACTGATTTCTACTGTATACTATTTAAAATACCTACTGTGATAAATGATGTACTGTATATGTTACAGGTGAAGCCAGGAATTTAGAGAAACCCAGCATCACCTGGATCGTACTAGCATTATCCAGCAGACCTGGGTGCAGCTGAAATAAAATATGAGTTTCTAACTTTACCCGAGTATAATCTCTTTGGATAATGTGAGCTTTACTTGTGTAATCCTAGGTCTGGCTTTACATGTAACATATACAAATAATTAAATATACATCAAGTTCTGTTAAAATATTTTTAGTGATCAAAAAAAAATTCATGAAGTTAAAAAAAAAAATAAAGTATTTCCCTTAACATGCAGGGAATGCTTGAAATGACAATCAAACAAAATGGAATGAATATGATTTTCTGGACTAACTTTCCAAACTTTATACTGTACATAAAATATTTTAAGCTTGCCGCATCTCAACATAGAAAAATCTGCATGTCTGTTTTATAGATAATAATGGCAATGACCAAAAGCAGTACCTGAGGAGCTTTGTGAAGAGGTGATTGGTATGCCATTGGATTGTTGATTATCAAGATTCTCCAAGCTTGACCTGGTTGACTTTGGCTTATATTCTTTTCTAGCGCAGTTACTAGTTGATGATATTCTGTGCAGAAAAGGGAAAACAGAATTAGACAGAACTGTTGTAGTATCATCTATGTAATTGTTAATCCTAAATATACTTGTGTACTGGATTGAAACACGGTGCTTGGGCATCAAACCTAAAATAAGTAATGTGTCTCTGGTCTAATACTGCCTCATATACCCATTAATATACTGTAGCAAATATAATTTCAAACATATTGTGTATAAAGAGAAAGAGAGGTTAGGAGCATGCACTGATACAGCACATTGCTGCAACCACCACATGACAAACCAATTTAGGATCCCAGATTAGGACCTGAGTGCAGCCATGCAATGGGTGACACCTCAGCACCACACTAGTTCAGATGGAATCGAACCAATGTGAGATTTATTTTTTATAGTGGCTGGAGTGCCAGTCCCTGCAAGTTGGCAGGCCTAAGTGAAGGGCTGGATGTAGATTAACATCATACACATGGTGGAGAAATTACAGGTTAAGGGCCTTTCTCAGGGGCCCAACAAAGTACAGTTACTTTTGGCATTTATGGGATTCGAATCGGCAACCTTCTGATTGCCAGCAAATCCCTAGCCTCAGAGCCAAAACTCTGCCCATATAGTGTATAAAGCATGGGATAAACTGTGTGTCCAGGCCCAGCTGGGATCATATTTTATCTTTTTACCTGAAAAACTCTCCACACAGTCTTCCTGGTGATTCCAATTGATTTGAACTCCCTGATTAATCTGAACTAAATAGCTGGTCAAGTAGGTTGCTCCACCAGTGTACACAGGCTTCGATTTACAACCTTATGACTTACTTATAGAAGGTCAATTTTCTTCTTATATAATACGCTGCTGTGGCTGTCCATTTGTCTGTCCATGATTTTAATCACCTGTAGCTCGCAACCTGTTTGACCTACTGATCTGAAATTTGGTACACATATACTACGTGACCTCTACTGTCCACTTTCAGGGTGATGATTGACCTCCAAGGTTAGTCCTCTTTTTATTTTTATTTTATTGTATTGTAGAATCAACTCTTGGCAGCAGGTTGGCCGTGTGGCGCATGCGTACAGGCACCATTCTCATCCACCTTCGCCGTCACTTCCCCTACCTCTTCATATCTTAAATCATTCTTGAGGCAGATTGAAGACTTAAGTGCCAGCTTAAATGGAAAATTAAAGAAAACGTACTAAGTAACCACAACACAAACACTGACTTAATCAGTTTTAACACGAAAAGATGGCAACGAAAGAAGAGAAGAAGCTGGCCACTAGGGTAGAGAAAAGAAGAGCTGCTTAGGAACCAGCAAGCACATCAATCTCTGAGCAAACGAATTACAAACGTACAGAGAAAGAGAATAAAAACTAGGAATGCTCAAGTCAAGTGTATTCACTGCACGTTATCGTGCAGTATGCCGTTACTGGTAGGTTTATAATTAGTGTTGTGTCAGTATATGACTGATCTGGAATATAGTATATCTCAACATAAGAAACACCTATCTATTGGATGGTATTTTCAATATATTTTTAAAATATACTGCTATATACAAAAATGACAAAAAAAAGCATACAATAGAAAAACTAAATACCCCAAAATCTCAAAAAATGCTTTCTCTGATTAGATTGTAATTTGGTGACGTTACAAGAAAAAAGAAAATTGGCTGACCTGCGTTTATTTTTGTCAGTAAAATTTTATTTGTTTTTATTTATTAATATTATGCTAATGTCCATGCTCTGTGCTGTGCTGACAACTAGCTTTATGTAAAGAAAAGGGCACAGCAGAAGCGAATGACAGGTCATGTGAACAGCACCACTAACCAATAGGTTGGAAGAATGAGTTAAGAAAGGGTGTTGTCTTGGACAGGAAAAAAGACACACAATCACATCTGGCATATTACACTGAGGTGTGAATTGGAAAAAGAAAGTGTGGTAAAGCTCAAGGGAGATGCAAAGCTCAATGGCTAGTGAGCACCTACAGTACTTTCCTGTAAAATTGTGTTTTGAAATGACCATCAACAAAAGCCAAGTCATACAGAAAAGCAGAAATTGATAGAATGAAGGAATGTTTTACTCATGGGCAACTGTATATAGCATGTTCAAAAATAAGCAGCTACAGTGATCTAATAATATTATTATTTATTATTTAATTCATGCCTTTATCCACGGTGCCTTAAAACATTTGAGATACAATTGGTTAAGATTTTCTTGTTTTTTTCAGTTGGAGTACAGGCAGGTGTAGTAAATGGTCATAGTCACAGAGTGTCAGCAGCAGGATCTGAATCCATAATATAAGGGTATGAAGTCTGAGGTCCAAAGCCTTAACCACTACACCACTCTGCCTGCCAGTAATATTACCCTTTGGTTCAAACAAAAAACAAAGAAAAGAAAAAAACCTACAAATATTGTATACAGAAAAAGTACTTAGATACACAGTACTTCTAATACACTTTATTAACCAAGCACTCTAGAATGTCCTATGAAATTTCCTAGATGAAGCTAGTGTATTATAAGCTAGCATTTACAGTATATTTAAACATATATTTTCATTGCTTTCTAAAAATGTATCTTAACACTATATTACTCGTAATATTTAAATGTATATTAAAAATATATATTTATATGATTGGAAAAGATATTGTAATATAAAAAGCAGCAATAATTTACATATTTTGCAATATATGTTTACTGCAAGATTTAACTACTGTATATTTATATATATTTATCCTTGAAGTATTTTATAACATATTTTGAAATACAGGTGGCAATACACTTTTTTCAATATATTTTTCATGCATTTCATTTTTGCAGGCGGTCCGTGAATTGTATTTAAGATCTCTCCTCCAATATTATGCATCTAATAGGCAGCCTCTGGACTGTCTGCTTTGGCTCATTACTAGGGTCTATGTCCATACTCCAAGATGTCTTTTTGTCAATTGTTTGGATTTTTAGTGAATCATGTACTCCAGGAAATCAGTAGAAAATAAGGGGAGGTGAACTCAACATGGAATCAAGAAAGCACTTTGTCATACCAAGTAATATACAAATAAACTTATGAGTTATGTTGTAAAAGCAGAAACCTTAACAACCAATCTTGATGAATAGCTGTGCTACCTGTCTAAGATGGGTTGAAATCTAACTAGTCAACCAAGACCTCAGCATATTCCGTGTTAAAAGTTTGCAATACACCATCTATTACAATTAATTTTGAAATGCATGTAGTAACAAAATGCATTACACTTTTCATTCAAACAGATGGCACATCAGAAAGATTAGCACTCCTTTTACAAATCCCCTACCAAATGGCATATAATAAAAACAAAGCAACACGATAGACACACAATTTATTAAGGTGACTAAGCTGATCTGTGTTAGTAGACTATCTCTGTTGGATGTATTCACCTGTGCACCTACTAATGGAATTTATTTTGTAAACATATAGTAATAAAAGGCATTGTGTTTTTCATTCCAACAGATGGCACATCACAAATATTAGCATTGCTTTTACAAATCCTGTACCAAATGGCATACAACAGACATGGCAACTGGGCAGACACACACACAGATACTTGTGCTTTTATATATATTGGGGCACTTACCTTTCGGTTAACTAATATGGCTCGATGGACTAAATTTTCTCTTTCTAGTCAAACCTCTTATGTATTAATATTCACATGTAGGAAAGTGGAGATTCAGACTGCTTTATAAATTGTCTTGATGAGATATTATGCCAAGCTAATTATTAGCTAAACAGACATGCTTGATAGAATAAATGGTCTCCCCTGCTCAGCAAAACATCCTTTATTCTCGTGTGCATTCATAGTTCAAACATCAACCTGTACGTGTACATCATTTAGTTCAGAAGAAGGAAAACGGAACAGATAATACTAAACATCCAAACATATTTTTGTAAAGCACTGTTTTTCATTACACAGTATTTAACAATACTTTAAAATTTAGAGAGCTTCAGATTAGCCATTCAGATTATGTGATACCAAAAATGAACTTTTCTTGACCAACAGCTTCTCCAGTGTTATAAGAAAGGTCTGAAATTATGTTATTTTAACAGAGTTGTGATATGTATTAACTCACTATCTTGGCAATAAACATATTAAACAAACTGGCGAAACAAAACTGTTTCTATTTATGCATTCATTTTATGCTAACCCACCTATTTCAATAAATGGTTGTGAAGTTCAAGAGCCCACTTCAGCAGCATAAAGCCAAGCACACCCAAACTTAAAAATGGCATCAATCGATCTTAAGGCACACTCGCACATAACCAGTTTAGAGAAAACCCTTGGGGACCCGATGATGGCATGTATGGGCAAATTATACACAGTAAGTGACACTCAAAAAATGTGTCTCTGCTCCTAACATTTATTCAATGACAGAGGGAATGGTGCTTGTATTACAAAACTAAATGTATTTCAGAGGGCCCGTTGTAAATGTTAATCATGTACAGATCCCTATCTCACATGACTAAAGTGCTCAGGTAATGATTACATTACAGTAGTCTTCCAGCATGATTGAAATGATGAAGAATCAAAGCCCTTTCCTTCTTATTACCTGCAAACATGACACTTCAAGGAGGATTTACATCAAATCTGAGTTGCTCTCACAACTACATACAAAAGCACAATAAATATGAACCTTTCCCACCTAAAAACTGATTTGTATTAAAAAAGATAAAGCAGGATTAGTCATAATTACTTTAATCACTCTCAGTTTCAGTGTAATAATGCCAGTTAGTTTATGTCTCTACTCTGTAATTTTGTTTCAACATTTACAATGAAGAAAATATCAGAAGAACAGTTTACTGAAGCTGAATCAACAGAGGAGTGTTCCTACCGGCTTTCTAATCTGTTGTTAAGGTTTTCCAGAATCTCTAAAGACTGTTTATGATAGTCAAGTGTTGCCTGAATCAAAGTGGCCAGCTGACTCACTTGTTCCACCTGTTAAAGGAGAAATTGCAGAGGTTGAAAATTACCGAAAATGACTTTTGAAAGAAACAAGCATACATTAGTCTCCTTTATAAAGTCAATTTAAAAAGTACTGACAATGATGCACCATGGATTAATACAAGTATATGCTGAAATTCAATATATATATATATATAATTTAAAAATAAAATCAATTTCCTTATAAATACAAATGCATAAACTGTTTGCTAGCATTATACAACAGGTCCAAATGACCGTTACTTTAGTTGTGCTGAAATGGCCATCAAAGGGATCCAGTGTTAGGTAATTTGAAAAAAAAAAATAACTGTTATTACAATCTTCAAAAGAGAATAAAAGTTGTAAAAAGGGTGTTTTTTCTTGGCGTACCACCTCCAGGAACTGAAATGTTCCAAAGTACTAGCATATTTTTGGTCTTTATTTGTTAAGCACTAAAGTCTTACAAGGCAAATAAATGTGAAATGTGTTTAAACACAAGTACTGGATTTAGCAATTTTAAAAAGGGATAGCCAATGGTTTTTTTGTGTGTATGCTTTTCAATTTTTCTTATGAATGAAAAATGCTTTTTAAATTAATTATTTTTTTTGTAAGAAAAGCAGTGTGATTTGATAAGGAACACAAATTAGAAAGCCTGAAACCTCTGTACTTTTAATTCGCAAAGTTACACAGTTATATATGAATAAAGATCAATAGAAGAAACAAAAAAACATATGACTTCAGGCCAAAAAAGAGAAAAATAATTTGCAGATGTTTCCAAGTCAGTGCGAAGACTGAGCCTTTTTCATGGCACAGTGGATCTTTAGGTTAGGTTCCAGATTTGATAGCTTTAAGCACAGTTCCATTTCTAGTTTCTCGATATTCATGTATTTACTTGTCAAGGAAGGACAAATGTTATCAAGCATTGTACAAAATTTTAGCTTCCTGCTGTTGATTAATATTAAGGAATGCTAAAATGAAATGTTAAGATGTGTTCATTTTATTATTGACTAGCCATGCCCCGTGGCTCCGCCCTTGTATTAGTGACAAAGGACAGTTAGGAGTGCCCTGACTGGCTCCCCACTCCTGACACCATGCTTCCCCTTCCCTTCGACCCACAACCTCTGTCTTGGATTAGCGTGACTATATCGCTCCTGCAAGCGAACTATGATTCTTAGCGTGATGAGAGAAGTTGCAAAATCAATTCAAGCAAACTATAGAAAAAAACCTGATCTAAATCGATTAAGTAGTTCTCTCATTCGTTGGCCAGCTAAGCAGAGGTAAGGAACATGCCCTAAGGCTGACGCGTGAGTGAGTAATGCCACGCCCCCTCCCCTCAGCCCGCTGCGTGTCTTTCAGATTTGCGCAAATAAATCGGTATCTCAAGCAAACTATGATACTTAGCGCAATGAGAGAAGTCACAAAATCAACAGAATGTTCAAGCAAATTATAGAAAAAAACCCGATCTAAATCGGTTTAGTAGTTCTTTTATGAAAAGCAGACAGGCATACAGACAGACAGACGTTGGATTTTATATAATGTGATGGACGGCCAGCGTTTATGTCCCTCAACAAAAGAAAGCAGCCATTTCAGGGCACTACATCCCCCGGGACGCTAGATGGCAGTTCCCCTGGATGAAAATGGTTCCTCGGATTCCCGCAGGGCAGCATGGGACATGGAGTCCATCTCTTCAGCTCTGTTGGGTGCCGTGGGTGCCGCCAGGGGGAGCTCACCAAGAACCCAGGGACTATTACGGTTACGCCAACCCGGAAGTGCTTTGGGGTCACAAGAACGGAAGCCAGGGACACTTGTGAAAGGATGATGTGGAGTTTGACCCGGAGAAGGAGTACTTCCGGGTCATGGACTTTAAAAGGAATGTGGGAAACCCAGCAAATTGGATATTGTATTATTGATTATTGATTTATTGAGGAGAATTGTGGAGTGTGCGGTGCTTTGTGCACTTAATATTCAAAAGAATTATTTAAAATATTCCTAGTGCTTTTAAACGTGTGTCTTGGACGTCTGTCTGGTGGGTTCAACGAGGCAACAGCGACCCCTAGCGTCCACAATATATAGAGACTATTAACATTTGTCTTTGAAATTACAAAAATACCCCAAAATGCTATGCTGAAAATAGCAAAAGTAAACTGTGTGACCCATTCACCATGATGTACCTACTTATTTGTGGAGCCCTGTCACTACACAAAACAAGGGTAGCAATAATAAATAGAAACAATGTTACAGGATGGTGCCAAGGTTGCCACAAATACAAGATTTGCAGGATTTTAAGTGCATAGAGCTGAGGCATCTGACCATGTTATGCATGCCAGCACCAAGACATGTGTTGGACAGTATGCACTTGACTAGCTCCACGAGTGATTTATATTCATGAAAAAGTTAAAGTGTATGATCAAATATCCAGAAGGAAAATGGGAAGAAACATGTCAGTTCTACAAGGAAACTTCATTACAGCCTTGTTAATGTAATGACTATCACTGGAAGGAGAAACAAAGGGACTTTCCAAAAGAAAAAAAACACAAAGTTACTTCTAATTTAAAACTTTTCCCAAGACATTATTAAAAGTAAGAATCAAGTAAACGCCAGGAAAAGCATATGTTTTTTCAAGAGGCACTTACATCATTTTCAAGGAAACTGAACATACTTCTCTCAGCCAGTTCCTTGGACTCTTCAAACTTTTCTACAGCTTGCTTGATTTCTTCATCAGGAATTTTCCCTTGCCGTCTTTTCTTGTAGTCATAATCTAACCGACGACCTTCAAGTTTTTTTAAGTGATGCTAAAGGGCAGACAGCATTAGTTTAGCAGAATAATACTTTGAACAATGCAGAGAGACAAAAAAGGAGACGGAAGAAACAACAGTGAAGACTTGACTATGGAAAGACTAACAAAAAAAGGTAAGTTGCCAAATTGAGAAGTACTGTTCTTCTTTTCATCAAGCCCTTTGAAAGTCAGTCATTAATGGTTACATAAGTTAAGATAACTTTCTCAAATCCATGTAATCCAGTTCAAAACAACAAGGGGCAGGGGTCTATCCTGGCAGCATCAGCTACAGGACAAATAAAGCCCAGGACAGGGCACCAGTCCATCTCAGGGCCCAGTAACAAACACATTCACACTCAACCAAATGGAATTCAACAATTAACCTAATATATGCAATATGTCTTGGGGAATATGGAAGGAAAACCCATGCAGACATGTAAAGAACAGGCCACCCCCACAAGGACAATGACTGTGCAAGCTATTTAAATCCAGAACATTGAATCCATGAGGTAGCAGAGCGAACCACAGCACCACTATGATGCCCGTCACTACTGTTTGATGCCAATACCTAGTCATCCAAATTTCTCATCACATTTTGCACCATGTATATTGTTACTGAGGAGTCCACTGCTGCTAGTTCACCGGACCAAAACATGCCACTATTTTCGAAACATGCATTTTTTTGCAAACGATTATACAACAATGCATGTAGCAAACGTACAGAGACGAGGAACATGGAAGAGGGTGAATTAAAATATCTGAGAAGGAAGGGCACAATTTGCAATGTCCACATGTACAACAATTTGTGACCAGAGATGCGTCTATTAAATACTATATTAAATACTAACTCCAGGGGACGGAAACTTGAAGAATTACTTAAGTTTTCAACTAGAATTAATTTAGAAGAATATGTACAATGTGATGTTTATTTTGACATTAGTGTTTTATGCTGATTAAATATATTTATATTCCATTAAGATTCTGTAACACAACAAAATGAGGAAAAGTCTCATTTTTATAGCCACTGTATGTATATGGGTATGCAAATAATTGTATTTTGGAAATTTTCAAGTATAATGATATCAGTTAAAAATATATTTTAATTAGGAAATACTCATTTGAAGGTTACTTTTAGATGGTTTATAAATGCTTCAAATAACAACAATATGCACATACTGTATTTTATAAATATGTATATTATCTGAATTATTTAGTAGAAACCACACATTCCAGTCTGTTTAAACCTTCATGAATACTTAACATATTTTTTACTGCTATATTTCTAATTGTCTTAATGGTGTCAGTGATTAACCTACTTTAACTTATGTAGTGCTCTCTTCTAAACTACAGTACTGTAGAAGGAAAAGAAAATGGGTCAAAAGATTGAACACAAGATATCCTACAGTAATGCATGCCCTTCTGGCACATATTCTCTCAAATGGGGGTTTAAAAAAATATTTTATTGCTGCCCAGTGCTTAAGTTTTTATTGAAAGGTAGTAAAAGTTGATTAGATTTTAATGATGAGATAATGCTACTTAAATGTTATACATAAATATCAAAAATGCATAATCTACATAAGATTTTTTTAAAATATTGCTTTTCTCCTTCTTAATTAAAGTATGTTATTCCACACAACAAAAGAACTTATAACAATGGATACGTTGTAATGAATGACAGAAATATGGCTGCTTGCAGGGTGATGGAAAGTGAGGGGTTATATATTTTTTCTATTATACTTCCAGTCTGCATGGTTAATAAAAAAAGAATAAGTTATATTGACTCATGCCATAGTGCACAGACATGTGATAGCTGTGAAAAACAGGAGTTGGTTTCATACATTTGGAACCATGTGGATAGATAATATATTTAAGAAAGTTATATTTTCATGTCAGCTTTGTTAGAATGCTTAATTCCTTTTTCTTACACTATTGTCTTGGAGGGGGTGCTACTAAGATCTGATGGGTTCTCAAGCAATATACATGGATTGGAAATCTATAGTGTGCTCTCTCTCTCTCTTTTTCAGTGTTCACATTTTATATATAACTAATCTAACCTTAAGAGAATACATCTTCTTTACTTTAGACTTTGTTCTCCCTTTCCAATGCCCACATTTATTGCATTTCAATTTATATTTTTTTCTTCATGCACATGTGATGTCTAAATGCATAAGCTAAAATTACATAACTGTAATCAATGTATATATATATATACCCCAATCTCTTTTAGGTCTTTATCCTGCAGTGTTTGTAGAGGGTCAATGAAGTTCTGTTTAACGTCAATATCAAGAGAATCTTTCACTTCTGCTAGTTGTTTCATACTTTCGCCAACATCAGTCAAAGCACATCCTAGTGGGAGTAAAACAAAAAGGACTTTAATAACTGCTCAGAACTGTATACTGTAGAACACATAGCAGGCAAATCTTTAGTTTAGGAACATGAACAAATAAAAAACAGCATTCTGAAAACGGTCTATAATGACATATTTCCATGAAAAAGAAATACACAAAAAGATTTAAATAAAAAATATTTTCCATTAAATTAAAAGTCCTCAATCATTAATCCATTCTTTGGGTCTACTTTTTTAGTTTAATGAATGCTGGGAGTCAGAATTCCAACATATCCTGGTGTGATTTCCTTGTGAAGACACACATACACACACTCACCAAAAAACATTAAATAATTTATATTAGACTAATCCAATGCATGGACGAACAACCAGAATACTTACTTGAACACTAAGAGAACATGCAAAACTACATGCAGACAGTAATTAAAGGCAGAGGACTAATCTAAGTCCCTGGATCAGTGATGTAGAAGTGCTTACTACTCTGCCTCCATACTGTGATATATCACATCATTTTATAAGCAAACAAAAACTGGTCAAATTAATCTGACTGTAAAACACGGTAAATTGTACTATTAAAATTTCAAGTAAAACTAGTGTAGTACAACTTTCATTCAGATTGTGCCACAAAGTCAAATAACTGAAAAAAGTACATAGTGGTTAAAGACTCTGAACAAAAGGAAGAACAAACATTTATAGCTATTTATTCATGGCCTTGGTGAGAAGAGATTTACTAGCAACATAAGCAGTCCTCAGGATGTAAAAGTTTAAGGAATCCTCAAACAGTAGGCCAGTGACTATCTCATTTTGAATTGCACAAATCACTCGTAAATTCTCAGATGACATAGTTTATCATGACACATTTAAGTTAAAGTGTACTTGATTTTATTAGGCTGAGTGTCCATTTAATTACGTGCACCTACCTAACAGCAGCTATAGTAGTTCCCCAATTTTATGTACTTAGAAAAACATAAAATGGTAAGTGTATGAACTCAAAGAAAGTGTGGCACATGAAAGTTGTCCCATGTCATTTCCAAATTTCCAACAGTTGTTACACGTCTCATCTGCAATTACAAAATATATTGTAGCTCATTCCATAAATGATTGAAGCATGCTTTGCAGATTGATAGATACCTGCCATGAAGTGGTGAATCTGACTGATAACAATCTTCTGTGAATATCATAAACACACACCCCACACCATAAAACCTGTATCGTGAACATGGACTCAGGGAATATTTGCTATTAGGGTTACATTAAGACATTAGTGATAACTAGCAGGATCCAGGAGTATCATACTCGATAATTCCAGGAGTAGTGTCTACTTTGATACATTGTTTTTGGGTGTATTGCTTAAGACAACTATAGGCTGACAGATACATCACCTGGTACTTTTCACAAGTCACATGTTTGCTATTTTTGTTAACAATCTCTTTCCCTGCATAGGGCTACCATTAGCTTGATGTTTTTACTGAGCCATTAAGTATGCGAGTAATACACTCATGTAGACGCATGTAATGCCCAATTCTAGGCCTCATTCAAAACACATCATTTTTTGTCATGCCCCTTTAAACTCTGAAATGAATGTAGACACACGGTTCTTCCCTACCTGCTTTAAATAGCAAATGAAAATAAATACGTGACCCATGTAATAAATTGTGTTCTTCCGCAAAGCTGATCACTTTAAAATAACCCACTTACCAAAACTGGATTCCTCGCCAAGTTCTCTTCCATATTTTAGCATGCTTTCACCAAGAAGACCTTCTGTTTGTGGGTAACCTGTTGTTCTGACCTGTCCTCTAATTTTAGACATTGTATTCAACATACCAAGCTTTGCTCTATATGCTGTGGGAGAAAAAATATAAATAAAAAGGTTTAATAAATGTGTAGAATATAAATAGTATTGCTTTAAATAATGTTAACTCTATTAATCCCTTATATGGCTGCCAAAAAGGTATCATTTCACAGTGAATGTTGAAAAAGCACAACGAGCATTTAATATGCTATTCATCCATTCGCCTTTTCATTTTTTCATTAGAGGGTTGTTGGAAACACAGGTCTACTCCTGGCACCCATGAGCACAGAGCGGTAAACAACTCAGCTCATGGCACCAATAATATTAACTTTAATCATAACACTTCAGTAAAAGAAATAAAGTCTGTTAAAAGCTTACCTGGATTTGGCTGGAGATATTCAGTTGTTTTGCATATTAAGTCAATAATTAATTTGTTGGTGACATCTATTTTCTAAAAGAACAAATGACCACAGTCAAGTTGTGTTCACTTTTTAACACAAACAAAATTACATATCAAAATATAAAAAAAAAAAATAATATTATTGAAGCTTAAAAATAATTGCTCAATGAAAGCTAAAAAGTTACAATAGCTTTAAAACAAATTCAATTACATATTAATACAATTGTTATTGCCTGTGTTTATCGTAGTACAGCTTGGCATCCTTGTTCTCATATCTTCCAAAACCCTTCCTTCTACACCTTCTCTGCTTCCATCCATTTAACAGACAACGTTTTTATGGTCTTTATAAGCCATTCAATATACACATTTCCAAGCTGCACCTACAATTATGAGTGGGGGTGTGAGCGGGCCCTGTGAAGGACTGGTGACCCATCCAGTCCTTTTCTATTGTACTGAAAACTGCCAAGGTACTACTAGCACCCCGCACCATGAATTCCACTAAGTGTGTATGTGAAGATTATGTTATCTCCTCACTTTCTCCAAAATAAATTAATTTCTGATACCAAAGTTTTTGTTTCTAGCCTCGACAACTGGCACATTTGTTATGCTCTTCTAAAGGCCTGTGAATTAAAGTGTTCCTTCCTACAACTTTACTGTGCACACAGCAGTACCATGCACCCACTTATTTCATATCTTCTGTCCTTTGTCTCTAACTGTTACCCCTTTATTTTTCCTCTCTTAATTTTCAGGTCTTTCATGTATATGCCAGATTTAAGCCTAAGCAGCTTCTCATTCAATCATTGTAAGATATTTGGCATTGAACAGCTCTCATGGCAGTCTCTCAAGTACAACAATCTCCACCATTACCACAAAATGCAGTAGATGCTGAATGAATGCTTGACAAAGCCTAATTTTTACCATATAACTTTCAATACTCCCATCTGCCACCCTGACCAAAATTCATGCATCTTCGTATACTGTATCAAGTTAACAATTATTCACCTTATTTAGTGTTCAAGTCAATTCCTCTCACTGGGTCTAGTCAAATACCTTCCCCAGACAAGGGCTGAAACTACAAACTATTTTGCTAATTGATTAATTTATCTATCAGTGGTTTTAAAAAAATGCAACATTAGTGAAAATGTATGAGTATTTTATTGAAACAACAATAGCACATGTTTTCATAGCAACAAGTCTTGTTACTAAGTCGTAGCTTTAAACTTTCAAGGCCGTTGACAATACATGTTGGCATCAAGGAGTAAAAGGCTGAAACCATTGTTAAGCAATGGCAAATGTTGACAAGAGTGTATTGGTTGATTGTGGTAGCAAAAACCATGAAGTTAACTGAATCTTGTGCACTTCAGGCCTCCTTTTACCTTACAACTACTGGACAAATACTGGACATCGCTTTCGTCAAAAGAAATACTTTTCTTTACTGCACAAGAAGATTTGTGGATGACTCATATTCTGCACTGTTAGATAAGGATTTGGAGCAGCCAGATGAAACAAAAGAAAGTGACACTGAGAGTGCTGCTGGATCATCTCCAAAATGTGTTTATGTTTTCAGGTGCTTCAACATCACAGTTGGGTTCCAGTGCCAAGCTAGTTCATTTGTACAGATCTCTCAGGACAAGGATTTGTTACCAGGTGTGAGGTTCAAATGATTTCTTTGGAGTTCTTTGGTCTTTCACTTTTCAACATATTAACATCCTTTTATCTACTGTACCTCAAAATGTAATTAATGTTACTCTCAGTTAATGTAGAGCAACAGTATGTAACACAGCAACTAACTGATAAAAAATTCTTTGGCAACTATTTTTATCAATGATTATTACCAATGATATTGATTAGTTGTTGAGCCATACTGAAGATCAGCAAATGCATAATGCAGATTTTCTTCTCTTTATATGTTGCTTTTCTAAATTTGCTTGCTTTCAATATTGTTTGTTCCCCATGATTAAGTGAAAACTAAATTTCACTTAAATTGGCCTAACCCCCATCACTGACCTCTCCAAAAACTAGATTGCCTGTAATGTAATGTAAAAAAATGACTTTACTATTTCATCTAATACATTTTCTCTTTAATTTTTCCACTAGAACAAAGTTTGTGGATCTCTCCATAATAGTCCATCTAAACAGATATTTTGTCATCTGTGTTACCATTTCAAGACTCTCTCCAGTGAAGAGATGATATTAAAAAAAAACTGCTTTATTACGTGTGGCTTATAATGGCAAGATGTGAAATATGCTAAGCAAACAGCTGATAAATAAGCACTGTGCACTTCATAATATCAGACTAATACACAGCAACATAGCATGCGAAAATGTATAATGACCTCCTATGCTCTTTCCACACATCGCTTTATAGCACATGCTTCCTTTATCTTCAGTTCAGTTTGCATAAGCAACAGCTATAGTGATTACTCTTTTTAACACCTTATAAATGCCAGGTGTTCCTAGAAACGCTCTTTCTTTTTATGTGTGTGTGTGGGGGTGCAGTAATTTAGTGTTTAACACTTCTTTTACAATTCAGAAAAGAAAGACATGCTAACCCTTTCCATTTCAATGAAGTCTTCATCTAATTTGGTCCCTTCTGCTCCGCTAATCTTTTCACTCAACAGCTGAAAAAGAAACAAAGAGCATGTCTGTGAATTAATCTGAAATGGCACACAATTTTTCATCTACTATTATTTTGCAAAACATAAATAATACATAATAATAAATTGAGTATTTCCTGGTATTTTTGTGTAATGAATGAAGCATCTCTGTGCACTTAACAAGAACAATACAAACCATGGCTGGATATTAATAATTGCCTATAGCAGATCATAAGCAAGAGAAAATGTAAATATGTATTAGCAGATTTCTAAAACACTGAGGAAAACAATGTGCACACAATTAAAATAATTCCAATTTAAGGAACTCCCAAGAGTTAGACAGAGTAATGCTTGAAACACATAACATGTGGATTATGGACCACACAAGGGGAGCAGCCTAATTTAGTTTAGTCTAGAACAGGGTCATGGGTTGTTTTATAGTTTATCTCAACTCCGCTTCATTAGGACCCCAATTCTCCAAAAAATCATACACTTTTTCACTGACTTGATTAATTAGAAAAAAATGTAGAACAGTGCTTGAACAGAATTAGAAACAGATGGTAAACGTCTACAATGTTAGGAATGATACTTAATATACCAAATAATATGACAAAAAGAAAGAGAGAAAGGGGTTGGGAAGCATGTACTGATACAGCACCACATGACAAACCACCTCAGGATTCCAAATTAGCACCCAAGCGCAGCCACACTAGTTCAAATGGAATGGAACAGTATGAGAAAAGCTTGCTTAAATATAAATATAAAATAAATAGGTGTTTAAAATACCAATCTTCCCTATCCAACTTACTAAAATGATAAGTGTCTGAATGTCTCTGCGTCCATCCGGTTGCTTTTATTCCAATAGATGTTGTACCACAAACATTAACACTGCTTTTACAAATGCAATACCAAATGTTATATAATAGAGACATAGGCATTGCATGTGTCATTCCAACACGGCCTTTACAAATACCATACCAAATGGCATACAATTACAACATATGCATTTGTCAGTCCAACAGATGGCACATCACAAACATTAAAAACTGTTTTTATGAATCCCCTAACAAATGGCTAAAACAGAAACCTATGCATTGCATAGTGCACTGCTGATGTTAACACTGAGGTCTGTGTTGATTACTCATCTTAGACAGGGAGCACGGTTAGTAAAAATAAATAAATAAATAAATACATTTATTATAAGCCAATTGTAAAAATTAGGATTGTACTTCTGTTAAAATATTTTGCTATTTAGCATATATAAGGTATATTTTTTAAATTGTTTTTAAAATTGTTTAAAGAAAAATGTTAAATTGGGAACTTTTGCTTTTAAGTTCATGTTATTTTCAGTTTTCATATTACACTTATGAAGGATAATTTTATCTCCGGACTGTTTTATACTTGACATCTTTTCTGGGGGGACGGCTGCTAGACCCAGTCCTAGCAGCACTTGGCAAAACGCATAAGCAAGTCCTGATTGAGACAGTTGTCCACCGCATATTTCTATGCTAGAAATACGCACAGATCATAAACTATAGGCTTAAATAAGCTTTATAAATAAATGTATGCGTAAAAACTGTGATTATTTTGTAATGTTTACTATTGAGATAGGTCTCAATCTAACAGTAGTTTAGACACTGAGTTTGCAGAATGTACAAATGCCAAATTTCCCCTTGGGGACAAATAAAGTTCCATCTATCTATCTATCTATCTATCTATCTATCTATCTATCTATCTATCTATCTATCTATCTATCTATCTATCTAATAATATTACTAGGGCGTTGTACCATGTTAGCCATTATGGATGTAGTGAGAAGTTAAACAAAATGACACCTTTTATTAGCTAACTAGAAAGATTGCAATATGCAAGCTTTTGAGACAACTCAGGCCCCTTCTTCAGGCATGATTGCATCAAAAGCTTTCATATTGTAATCTTTCTAGTTAGCCAATAAAAGGTGTAATTTTGCTTAACTTCTCACTATAATAATATTACTAAACTTTAGTATTTTGTCTGTAAGGCTTCAGGAGTGAAGGACTGAAGAGTTAAAATGCTTCTGTCACAGCAGCAGGGGTCACTAGTTAAACAAAAAATTCAAATAAAAACAGTTAAATGAGAATATTATTTGGTATTTATTTTAAATTCACCTTTTTGTGAACACTGCACTTGCAAATCTATCACTTTGGAGCAACATTAGTGTTGCATGAGTAATTATTTTATAACAATTGCTAATACAAATATCCTTTACAAAACTATGATTGTGATGGTTTTTGATGTACAACACAAAACCAATGTTTTGATGGCCTTTATTTGAAATGAGAGCCACAAGCAACATCTCATTGCAAAATAACAGAACAGTGTTTGGCCTTTCTTTATTAATGCAAAAACTGTCAGGATTTATACTTGTTTATTTTAAAGTCCAGACTTGAAGCAACTTGACTTGTGAAAAGCTGAAGTGAAAAAGAATAGCTCCAAACTCCATCTTTTGAAATGAGCAGACCCACTTATGGAAATCCCACAGATTCTATGGAAATATCCGTCTTCTAAACCTGCTCGTTTTTCCTGCCTTGTGTCCTGTGCTTGCTGAGATTTTTGTAAACAGCATTTCTGAAATGAAGTAAATAGTCAAGTGTGATAATTTAGTCTATGGCAACCACAGAAACGATCATTTCTTTGCATTAAGCTGTGCACTCCAAGTTGAGATGAAGACCTCCTACCAGGGTGAGCCAAAGACACATAAGCATGTTTTCACCTCCACAAATCCTAGCCAAAACTACAATTAATCAAATTATTCAGATACACCACCTCAAACACCAGAGTAGAAAGACAGATGCATATGTTTTGGACTCCATGTGCAAGCCATGCTCCTTATTCCAAATCACTATATAAACAATGTACATGTATTTGTTGCTTTTTAATTAAATAGAGCCTGAACTATTGAATTTTACTGCAATATTGGAACTGTTGCCCATACAGAATATAGTAATCATGCGGTTGCCATTGACACATCTGAAAACTCTACGTCCCAACACAGTTAAAAGAGCCCTGACTGGACCTAAAGTGGTTAGAAATCTAATCCAGTAGCCAAGATTCACACTGAGATAACACCACACAAAATATGGCTGAGGTGCAGTATCTAAGCTGAAAACTGATCAAGCCAGGACAAGATCTTGTAGACTATCACATGATACTTCAATTGCTTTTATAATATCAGGACTGACATCACCAAAAGACAAAATTAATTAAAATTTAAGGAAGCTCACTTAGATATAACATTCATAATCACTAGCTTATTTGGGGGCACTTAAGGTGTTGATTTTTTAAAGTTTCCTGGATGGTTTCCATTACTGGCTTTTGGAGACATTAAAGTTATGTGGGCTCACTGTATTTCTAATCTGGATACAAGTTCTACTCTTTAGCTGAGGGTACTAACTGTCCATTTTTTCTTCTGCACTAACAAATATCAGACTCTACAAGAGAATTGTCAAACACAAACCCTAAAACCATTAAGACTCACTGTGCTGCTTCTTCCCAAAGTTCATCAAGCACCTTACAAACAGAAATTATTACATCTAATCAGTCAGAGGGTTAAAGCTGCAAATCTACAAAGGTTTCATACCTAAACATTCCTATTAATACTTTTCTTTTGCTGTCTCCTGCCAGATTTTTAACTCTAATAAGGCACTTCCCACAGCTATAAGCCATTTGTGTTTCACACATTTACTAATTATGTGTCACTGTTAATACTTGTGTGTATACTAGTTTATCAACAATATTTTTAATTTAATCTCCTTATATTTATTTCTGTTTTTGCTGTATTTGTAAGACTGGGTTGAGGACTGGCAGTGTTAAGAGGTGTTTGATTAGCGCCAAACCTCACTACATAGTTTTAGTTTTAGGAGCATTCCTTCTCAGTGGCTACTTTACTCTTTCATTTATGTTTCAGACTGAAATTACTCAAAATATGGCCTACTTTTCTAACCTTTTATGAAACAGGGTTGCTTTAACTTGACTGCACCATTGAGCTCTGATATCCTCCATCAAAGAAAATTTTCCATGGCTCTTAGAAGCTGTACTGAGATCCATACTGATTTCTGACTTCTTCCTCTGGTTTTGTGAATACCGTTGAAACTTTGGTTTTAATGTGCACTCTGATTGGTCCATCTGTCTACAGGATTTGCCTTAATGCCTAATGCACCTTTCTCTATGACCATATTATTATGATAACCCTCTAAGTGAATTCTGCTATCATATAAAATAAGAATATTTCTTAAAGTCATTAAATTAACTGACTGCTAATACACTATTAATATTATTTAAAACTAGGGGGCTTTGCCCCCTGCTCACTTTGTTCGCCAACCCCTGGGCCTGCGCTATGCGCTAGCCTCTTTGCGTTTCTGTCGCTCGTGTATGGGGATGCAGCTGTACAATTTAGAAAGATTTTTATTTTCATGGGAATTGTTACATATGCATAATAGAACTAACTATTTTATGTTACAGTGAGTAATTAAACATATTAAAAAATAGTAAAATGTAATAATTTGAAAGTAAAGTATGTTTCATGTTGCATTAGAGTTATTCGTTGAGTAATACCATTTTGTTCTGTTTGGCTTTGAAAAAAACACGCAAATACTTTTCAACTTACACTTTTACTGTAAAACTTCAATAAAAACAATTTTCTGAATACATTTTCATCCATATTGCATTGAATTTTGATTCTGTGTTTGGACTTTCATCGTGACAACGCAACGCATAACTGCCAGTGACTGAATTTTGTTTCTTTCTCTTTATTAAATAAAACGACTTTTTCAAATGTTTGGCTCTGAGATTTGTTAATTGTCTTTGCCAAAGCTATTCTAACAGGAAACTGTTAATGTTTTAATACCAATGGCATATCAAGATCTCCTTTGTTGCCTAATGTTATCCGCGGAAGATTTACTACATTACCTTTCTTGGATACGTCCTTCTTTCAGCAGTAATTCGAGCGGTGGAAGACCGGACGGTGTTAACGGTTGCAGACATTCTTCAGGATATTCTAAATTGATGTTTTCATGTTCCACAGGATCACCACCAACTGTTTCAGCATAATCTAATGATATGCATTTTACTAATTTGCCATGTAACCGATCGACATTTTTGGCGTTAATTTGTTTGACTTCATCATTTCTCAGTGCTAGGATTATCCGTGTACTCATTTTTTCTGTTGATAACCCTTCGTGATGAAATTCTTCACTAAGATTTGGACATAATACATCTTCTTTAATTGGGAACTTAAAATGAGGAAAACAACATTTATAAGAGGTGAGAGAGCAGCAACTGTGTCTGACAAAAGCATTCACACGAAAGAGAGCTGAGAGTCCTGTGTGCGTGGTTGAATATGGTTGAGAGGAGGGCGTGACATGAAAAAATGTCATGGACAAAGTCTTGCAGGACTTGAAAAAATTTCTTCAAAAAAGTCTCGTCTTGTCTCAGGATTTTTTTATATGATAGATATTTTTTTTATATTTTCAGTCTCTCTTGATTTGTGCAGGGTGGCGTAGGGGAACGGGAAATTTTAGAACTAGATGTTGGCAACCCTGGGGCGTCAGCAGTTGTTTGGGACCAACGCGATCTCGTTTAGAACCCCTTGCCATTAGTTATAATGGTGAAGTGGAGTGGGGCCTTACAAGCGTTCGCTGTTAAAATCTGTTATAAGAAGGGTGATTGTGTGACCGTTGCGCAAAGGGAATTTCGGCATCATTACCAGTTAAGACGTCATGATCGAGTCCTATCTGCTCATGCGATTACAACATGGGTGCGTAATTTCAAAGGAACAAGTTCAGCCTTAAAAAAGCAGTCCCCAGGTGAAGCCACTTCGCATACTGCCTGACAATCGATGGCAGCTATCCGGTGATTGTTTATAAGGTGCGTCATTTCAGGAAACTAACATTCCATGGCCTCCGAGATCCCCAAATCTCACTGTTGGTGTTTTTTTTTTATCTTAAAAGCCAAGTGTACCGCACACATCCTGCAACCACTGCTGAACTAAAAAGGGGGATTGAAGAGGAAATTGCTGGCATTACTCTTGACATGGTACCTCGAGCAATGCAGAATATCAACAACAGGCTGTCAGAATGTGTACAGAGAAATGGACAACACCTTCATGATGTTTTCTTCAAAACATAAATTGAAAATTGAATGAATATTGACTATCATCATTAATTGCATATCCTGTACGATACATTTCAACATTAAATTTATTTCGTAATGTGTTTATTCGTGCATTAAACGTCAATTGAAAATTTCCCGTTTCCCTGTGCCACCCTGTATTTCCAAATCAATGTCAGACTATAAACTTAATGCTTGCATATCTCTTAGCTCTCGCTTCATAGTCTGTAATGAGGATTCAATTAACCTCTCCTGAAAATAAAGCAATTTTGTCATCGTTTTAGCACTATCCTTGAATAATTTATGTCCATTTGCAAAAATTCAGCTTCTAATCCTATTACGTATAGAAAAGTATTATGGGCTTTATTAGGAATAATTCAAGTATCTTCGCCTCTAAAAGAAAACATACTACATCTCTCAGTTTAAAGATTAGCATACCTTCCCAGAACAAATGCAAATCAGGGTTATTAAGTTAAAAGTGTTATTGCAAAAAACAGAATTTCAGCTGTGCAGAATGCAAATCAGAATTTATTCACAACCTAGAAAGGAGGGTTTTTTTTTTCACAAATTCTGTGAAAAATGTCTCCAGTGATTTTAAGAACCGGTAGTTTGATTCATAATTCATCCATTTTAACTCTGTTTTTTTCTGCCAACTGTACCTCAACATCTTTTTATGCTTTCTTATATACACTGGACTTGTCACATCTAATGTACAGTACTGTAAGCCTTGAGAGGATGATTTTCTCTCTCTGAAAGATTATCTTTTCTCTCCAGAGAAGTTAAATTCAGTTATTTAAAACATAAACCTACAGATCTTGATCATTTTCTCTTACCCTGCCAGTTCTTAACTTAATTCTAGGAGCATCTGTCAGCCCCCAGCTAGGAATTTTCCAAGCCTTCATCGTATGATTACAGTTATGCTCTACTATAAACAGCGAGCCATCACTTTGCTGCTAAAAGATGATAAAGTTGTAAGATTCTCTCAATGTAACAGGCTCTTTTGTTTATCAAAACTACTGAAAAATTACTTATACAAAGATTGGAAATGTATCCTTATCAGATTGACTTTAGATCTATCCCTATGTGTATCAATTACTATAATTTAAATTTCTGATTTCATTATGGTGTAAGAAATTAACATGAATTTAAAACACTCACATCTAGTATCTGATAACCCATGCAGACTACTTCATGCAGCTTTCAGCCTCAAAATAACATAAACCTCTAACTGGTAAATACTGGAGTTTTTAAGGAATGCTGCTCTCCCTACAGGTTTAGTAGCCAACTTTATAAAAATTGTCAAAATGTCATGTTCCACATTTTCTATTTTAAGTTAACTATGATTTAATCCATTTTAGCCAATAAAAGCACCCAGCATGGCTGTCATTTTTCCCACTATGGTTTGCTCCTTTGCATGAGCCTTTTTCTAGAAGATTTCAGGCAAGATTTTTGGTTTGAACCTATACTCCTTTATTTATTGGTAACATTGCCAAACACATTGGACAAATGGAGTAAAGAATCATAGGTTGTTACTGTCTGGCCTAGTCTGGCATTGTTACTTCTGGTAAAACTTGAAATGGCGTAAGAGTTTCATGGCTAAAAAGTGCTTAAAGAGACTGCAGGACCCCAGAGGTGATTTGAGGATACACATCCTTACCTGATGGACTTAATAAAGAGGAAGTCAACCTCACCATCTTTGGGATAGATAAGAACAAATCACACCTTTTACCTATGTTATCTGATAAAAAGATAACAAGCTAGACCGGCCTTAGGATGGAGATATAAAAGGGAGTACTATCAAAACACCAAATGAAGGAAAACATAATGGACTATTGATGTTTAATCTGACTATTAATGTAAACAGCTTTTTAACCAATAATAATTAAGGTAAACAGATATGATATACCAATTTTGAGCCCATTTGATAGGGGTAGGCACAGGCATTATGCATGGAGACACTTTCTGAAGCAGAAAGATTCAGAGAGTGTTATTAAAGGCTTGGATACGACCAGAAAACTGTACTGTAGAAAAATCAAGAAGAATCTGGAAGGACAAAGAGAAAATAGTGAAAGGGTTATGCCATCAGAGTACTCCAGGAGCCTGTGCTACCCTCGGTTGCTATATATTCTTTTGGAAAGCATGCTCAAACATGTACAGAAAATGAATTGCAAAATAAGCTGTTGATTTCATTAAACAATTTCTGCTTTTAAAGTTTTTTAATTATTATTAGTAGATATGGCTGAGTTGTAGTAAGAACTAAGGAAAACTAATACTGGAATAATTCTGAAATTAAGTGCCGTTAAATGTCTATAATAATGGAAATAAACAAGAATTGTGTGTAAGTGCTATAAGAGTTCTGCTGGTATGAGGGCTTACAGGAGTGTAGAGAAGCCTTAACGCTGTACAAACATTTCATACAAAAGTCTTATCTCTGGTAAACAGATCAGTGGCTCTTCAGGGAGACAGACAGACAGAGAAAACCAATGTGGTGACTTAATCAAACCTGATGAAAATCTAAAGATGAGATCACAATCCTGCACACCTTTTATTGAGATCAGGTGGAAATATTGCTTACACAAAAAATGCTCAAAAGAGCATTCTCTTGTACCAAATTTAAAAGCTGAATCCATTTAAGTTAGTGTTGTTATAGTTTTCTTGATTCAAATACTGAAAACTAAATTCTTAATTTTCCTAGTTCTGATTTGGCAGTACATCTAACCATTTAAAATGCATACCGTAACAAGTTTTTTGGACAGAAAAGGAAATTACCAGCCTAAAGTTTTTCATAGAAACATCTTGGTTTGATAAACTGGCGGGTAACACAATAAAGGACCGCAATCATCCTGGGAGTAATTACTTGGAGTTATCAGCATAACCAGGTGCAGCTGAGATAATAAGCATTCAATACTTAGGTTCACGTATAAAAGTCCTTGATATTGGCTTCCATGCTCAAAGACAGATTAATAATAATAATAATAATAATAATAATAATAATAATGCAATTCAATTTATAAAGCACCTTTTTCACATTATAAATATTCAGCAGCATAAAATAAGAGTATACGAGGGACGTTCAAAAAGTTTCTGCACTTTTATACTTTCGTTGGAAACAGTGAAGGTGGGAGGAGTAGTAATTGGGCATTAAAAAGTTGGTACAACGCTGGGAAAATTGCATCGCAAACAAAGGTGACTATGTGGAAAAGTGATATAATTTGTTTTTGAAATTCTTAATAAACAGAGTTAAACTTTTGAACGTCCCTCGTAACATATCAATTGGGTTAAGAGTACATATAATATCAATAACAGAATAGACAAGCTTTTGGCCTCAATGGCCTGTTCTTGTTGCCATTTTTGTAATGTTCTATTTAACATTAACAAAACTGAACAGAATTTAGTCTCAATAAATTCAGCATAGAAAGAAAAGCTAAATTTTTAATCAGCCCAAGAAAACAATAAGCAGGAATATAATACAAATGTGCTACAGGACAATAAACAAAAAGCAGAACTGCATCATAAGGATCTGGACATTGAGGGTAAATGAAAAGAAAAGGCAAGAATGTGACTGAAAGTCCATATAAATTAAATGCCTTCTTGAACAGATGTGTTTTAAGTTACTTTTTTAAAATGAGAGGACTGAGTAAGTAGATTTAATTCACAGCACCTTCCAGTGTTCATATGGCTGAACTGTGTTAAGTTGTATGGACAAAGCCATAATTTGAATTAATACATGTAGTATATAGTTCATACATTAGCATTGCTTTAAGTGCTAAAATAACCCAAGCTAGGTTTGTGACACATTTATCAGTGTTATTCGGCACCAGGAAAAGTGTTTAGAATGTGAACGCACTGTGGAGACTCAACCTGTAGTCCAGTTATTCTTACTTTGAAACAAAAAATCAAAACAGGATTTACTACAATGCACAACCATACAGCGCTAAGGAAAAACACCTTGCAATAACCACTTCCAAGGCATAGATAACCGATACTTCCTGACTTTGATGGGGTATAAATAATTCAAAACAAATATTCTAAACTTTAAGCATAATTGTAAGAATTATAGACTGACAACAACTTTACTAATATTTTCTCCACCTTTTTGACAAAATTGTAATCATGCAGTTCAATCTTTTTAAATATCACAATGTGAAGATAAAATTTCAGTCTGGTTTTCACACTGGCCAGAGTTCACAGCAAACTTGTTGCTTTATTTTAAACTCAGGTTTAGGAACAGCATAAAATCCAAGATATAAATAGCAATACACTTCAAAAGACATGAAATGACATGGAAATATTTGAGGATGGAAAAGCTATCATCATTAAGCTTTTAGGTTCAAGCACAGCTTTTGGTAATATGACCAACAGCATTGTACTACATAGGCATCAAAATTTAGTGGAAAGATGCTGAATTTATCAAACTAACTACATGTTAGTTTAGGTCTTCTTTTAACATTGTTATATTTAGATAGTGGTCTGTTCTTGAAACTAAACAACATTAAATCACTGCTCTACAGTTCTAGAAGGCAAGGTTTGAACAACAGTCTGGTCACCATCTTTTTGGAGATTTTACGTTCTTTGTGTCCACTTGGGTTTTGTTCAGGTACTCCCGCTACTTTCAGGTCAGTGACTCTTATTTGGCCTGCTATGAATGATTGAGTAAGAGTGCACAGATGAACATGCTTTGCAATGTAATTTAAAATCATCCAAGACTGGTTAATGTGTTATGAGACTGACTTCAGCACTACACATACAATACTTTAAAATCTTACACCATCTTATCCTCTGTGTGTAAACATTTTATTCCACTCAAATGATAAATTATCTTTTTTCTAGGAGAATGTGTTGTGTTCATTCGTTTTCACGGGACACTACATTTCGTTACAAAAAATGCACATGTGTTGTACTCATGTGAACATTACACTGCATAACTGATTTAACTAGAAACTGGTTATTTGGTGCAGTTAACCAATGGACATCGACTGGCCTTGGTTTACATTTCAATATAGTGGACTTAGCAGGTGTCATCATTGGTTGCATTAGCTGGCATAACCTAAAGAATAATTTCTCCCCAGTTTTCATTCATAATTTTGAGTATCACAATCATTCCCCAGTTATTTTCTTTCCTACATTAGCTAGGCAGTGGCAAGGCTGCAGAAAAAGTACATTTGGATTCTTCTGTAAAATATAGTTGCCATCCAAAAGGTATAGTCTTCTTATAGTGTAGTGCAGTGTGTCCTTATTAAGGCAAACATCACTAGCAACATAGCTTTTATCTTGCAGGACCAACCATGTTGGACAGGCCACTACGCCTAAATGCCCAGATCCTTTCTGACCAGAAAAGTCCTCTCCTCAAAAATGATTTGAACCCCAGTGGCCAAAAAACTTATTAGAAGAATACTTACCTTACAACACATCTACCTGGGAGATTCCTTGCTGCAGAATATTATCTGTGGTACTGCATGTTTCATCAAGCATGTTACAAAAGAAGCAACTCTGGTAAGGTAGGCAAAAGATGATGATGGGGAGTAAGAACGGAAAACCCAGATTTGAGTAAACCACTCCCAAAGGGAACCTCTTACTCCATTGTTCCATGATTAGCCCAAGAAATGGACATTCAGCTATTTAATATCACCCAAATAACATTGACAGGCGTCATTCTTTTTGGGTGACTGCCATATAACAAAAATATTTTTCTAACAAGTTAACCATGTGTGTTTTACAGTATTTAAAGGTCACACAAATAGGTTAACCCTAATCAATGCATTAGGAATTGCTTGTCATTTCTTATTAATAGTTTTCAAAATTGCCACTTACAAGGGGAAGTAATGGGATGGGTAATTTGCAGGTATAGAAAACACACGATCAGTTATTCTACTGTAGGATACATTGTTATTGGGATATTTGTCTATTCATTCTTAAATTACCGTCTTAAAGGTATCTACAAACAAAATGTTCATCTATTGTTTAATTAACAAAGCAAATTTTGGTTAAGTAGACAAACAAATGAAAAAATACACTTCAAATAATTTTAGCTAATACTGATGTCTTAGTTTCTTAAAGTAAGAAATGCATAGGGTGTTTCCAACTTCATATATACAAATCTGATTATGGTGATTGACGAAAGAAAACCACTAATTCAAAAAGCAGCTCATTCATTGTGCACCATATCTGAATCTAATCGGTTTGAGCTGGCATCTTTGAAAAAGCTATAACTTGAGTATTAGAGTATTTGGGCTCTTGAGTGAAAAGACTGGAATAAATGGTATCTATCTTTACTATCAGAAATACAACATTGCAGGCTGCAGCACAATCAAAATGCCATACATAAATTAGGCAAGGACTGACCATTCATAACAAAAAGGCTGGAAGAAATGATAAGCTGCAAAAAACACATTTATTGTACCCAAAATATGGCTAAACCAGGAAGTTTAAACAGAATGATAGCTACTCTTAAAAACAGACTTCAAGTATTGACCCACTTTAATACTCATCTCTTCTCTGCTCCTAGCCTTTCCATTTGTCTTCTATTTTCCCCAACCCCTGCTCTCTGTGTCTGATTCAATGCAGCACTAATATGATAAAAGGGGCAAAAGAAATAAGAAGGTATCACTGCACTAGCTACATATTAAGTGCCCTTGCAAAATCTATCTTTCATGTTTTTCGTGTGTTTAGAGTTTCCAGTGTAGGGTTTTAACCTCATTGTTGGATTTTATCTGCTTTGTGTAGAGCTACTGTCCTTGCTTTTCATATTCAGTATATGAAATTTGCTAGTTTTTGAATTAAGTCTTGTACTATTTGAAAAACAAAAAGGCTGGAAGAAATGATAAGATGCAAAAAACACATTTATTGTACCCAAAATATGGCTAAACCAGGAAGTTTAAACAGAATGATAGCTACTCTTAAAAACAGACTTAAGAGGTCAAAATGGATGGGACCAAAAGGTTGGTGTGATTTTTCACCAGAACCTTTTTTTTTTATTTTATTAATTTTATTGTAATCATTCCATACAAATCGATCAATTTTTACAAAAAGTAGGATTAAGAACAAGACGACCCCCACCCCTGAGAGAAAGAGCAAGGCCAATGGAGTAAAACTTAAGGCTTGTAAACATACCTAAAGTTTCATAAGCCAATAGAGATGGATGGAGAAGAAAAAGAAATACAGAAATAATTGCTTCCTCTGTGCTTTAAGAGCTTATTCTAAAATATTAATGATTAGATCCTGCCATGTTTTGAAAAAAGTCTGTACAGATCCTCTAACTGAGTATTTGATTTTTTTCAATTTCAAATAGTATAGAACATCGGTTTCCCACTGACTTAAAAGAGGAGAGTTAGGATTCTTCCAGTTTAGCAAAATCAGTCTGCATGCCAAAAGTGTAGTGAATGCAATCACAGTTTGTTTGTCCTTCTCCACTTTAAACCCATCTGGAAGAACCCCAAACACAGCTGTTAATGGGTTAGGTGGGATTGTGAGACCAAGGCTGTCTGAAAGAACCTTCTTTGAAATGTAACATTTTTCTTTGCCTTATTAGCAAATGATAATTAATTTTAAGAAAGGAATTCGCTTTCCACATTTTGGAAAGAAGATGGGTATTTATGAATTTATTTTACTTAGGAGTTGTTTTAAAAATCGATATCAAAAGGTGGTGGTAGTTGAGTTAGTGTCATACATGTAGAGTGAAATTCTTACATGTATGAAAAACATGAAATATCGCTAGTGTCCAGCCCCGGGATGTGTATTTTACCTACAAATTTGGCCAGCTGTTCTGACAGCAGCGACTATCATGCTGGTGTCTGTGGTTGCGAGGCACTGTTTATAAAACTACTCAAGTGTTATCTTAAATATGCTAGTTATAGGCAACATTAAAGCAAGGTATTTTTAAACAGTTATTGCTTGTTCTGTTGTTAAGTATTTATCTCCTCTTTGTTTCAAATCATAGCTTTCATTTCTAGAAATTCTTTGTATTTTTCAAATCACCTTTTCATTTTTTTTTTCTTCCCAAGTGTGCAAACTTCATCTCCCTCCTGACCTCATCCTGGCTTTCTTCAGGGTTCACATTTTCAAGTATTGACCCACTTTAATACTCATCTCTTCTCTGCTCCTAGCCTTTCCATTTGTCTTCGATTTTCCCCAACCCCTGCTCTCTGTGTCTGATTCAATGCAGCACTAATATGATAAAAGGGGCAAAAGAAATAAGAAGGTATCACTGCACTAGCTACATATTAAGTGCCCTTGCAAAATCTATATTTCATGTTTTTCGTGTGTTTAGAGTTTCCAGTGTAGGGTTTTTAACCTCATTGTTGGATTTTATCTGCTTTGTGTAGAGCTACTGTCCTTGCTTTTCATATTTAGTATATGAAATTTGCTAGTTTTTGAATTAAGTCTTGTACTATTTGAAAACCTTCACCCTGGTAATTTACTTCACATTGCTAAGACCTTCTGCCTATTTCCTTAATTACTTTTTTTTCGCATTACAATTAGAATTCTTTTATAAAGGCTCCAATTATGTCCACAACTGGGCAACTGCTGGGATATTTGGTTTATTGTGCCCAATTATAATTTTCTAGCTTTTCCATTAGTGTTTTTAGAAGCAAAAACATAATACATCATTTAGGTTCTATGATTATGATATTCCGTACACTTTTCTCAGCATAGTAATAATTACTATAATTAAACAATGACCATATAAACAAGACTAAATTAGAAAGTTGCAATTTTGCAGTAAACAAAATACATTTTTTTGTAATTAGCATACTGTATCAGCATGTCAGTTGCAGTAATTTGACTTTTAAAACTCCAAATAAAGTTTATCCTACTTCTTTGGTATAACAACATACAGTATAATACAAGTGTAAACACACTGTACATCAACCCGTGCTCAGCATCACACATTACAGGTACATGAGCCTGGGTTCTCTTGTGCTACCTACACTCAGAATTTCACCCTTTTTCCAACTGAAAATCCTTTCTGCTTTAGGAGCATCATCTGTTGCCTTATTGATTTTTAAAACAGAATAGATTTTTGATGTCAGATTCTAAACTATGAATCACTTTAATGATACAGAAGCGTTAGGTTCATTCCTGCAGCACATCGATTAAACAAATGCAAAGAAGATATATAGCTACTTGTTACCCACGCTTTTTTTTCTGGTTGTGACAGTACCTAAACTAAAATAACTGCTTTTTACTGCATGTTTGCCTTTGCTTTGGGTGTCATTTTTGTAACTCTTAAGGTTTTATTTCCAACAACAGTAAAATTATAGTTAGCACCATTTTTCACAGTTCCAATACAGAACTTGACTAAGCTTTGTTAACATGATTGTCAGGTTGATTGAAGATTCTAAATAATCTCAGAATGAATAAGCATGTGTAGGTGGCCATGCCTTGAAATGGAGTCCCAGTAAGGGTGAACTTGTAGACTGATTCTTGTCTTGTGCCCATTGCTTCCAGAACAGACACTAGCACTATATTAGGAGAAGCAAGTTCAAAACTGGATGAATGAAAAGAATCTTACATAAGTATACTGTATTTACAGATTGTCATTTTAGATTTGACCGTATAATGCCCAAAGTCACATTAAAACAAAACCAACTCTTATCTAATTATCATATATAAATGACATTTATATGCCTTTTTTACACATATGATACTAGCTTTATACATTTTACAAAAAATACCTGTAAAGAAAAAACAATATAACAGGGTATAGAGCGGGCCTAGTGGTTAGAAAGAATCCCCGAGGTGAGCATCACAAATTATGAGAGGGACATCAGTATTTTCACTGAGACACTATATTGTGCTACCTTGTCACAGGGAAGTGGCACATCTTAGTCTATACATCAACAAAACCACTACTGGAATATCTGTTACAAAAATATAGCTGTACATTAAACTCAATAATTTAAAGCTCACAGGTCAATATAAGGCAAGAGAAATAAATCCACCGCATTGCAATAAACCACAAGAGAGATTAATTAAAAAGAAAAAACAGCTTACCTTAAACTTTAAAAAACCCTGCCATAATTCCAACCAAGTTGCAGTCTTCTTGTTCAGTTACTAATAATTTGCCTCAGACATTTTTCCCTTTACTTCCAAAAAATTGCAATATCAATCATTTTTGAGTGTCAAATAAAACAGACTTCATGTTTATTCATAATGATGCATTGGTGCTCAGAAAAATTAATTCTTTACTACAGAGAATGAAATAGAAAAGCTCAGTTATGCCATTAAATTTCTAGCATGGACAGTAGAAAGATGCATTGTTTTCATAAGTACTCTACCCATTCCATATTAGATTTGGTGTGATGTGTGTTTTACTATGCTGCTTAACCTTGTACTTTTTTATGACTGTTGTATTTACATACTTACATTCAATTAACAAAGACAATTTTAAAGTAATGCTTTAGACTAGACATGCATTACATAACATCAATATTTCCAGTTAAAAGTAAGGGTGACCTGGCTGGGCTCCACTCCATAAACCATATTACAGAAGTCAGATATGTTTTTATGAAGCCATCTTTGATACCTTGAAATTATTTTGGAGATGAAGAGAAACCACCAGGAATGGCTTTGTCTTCCAAGTATAATTAAATGAATTAAACAGTAGGGCATACAGCAAATAATTATGTGAATTTTAACAAAGTAATACTGGAACAATTCAAAGTATCACTGGCATTAAATAATATTAATATCTTTTAAAACAAATTTTTAATGTTCTTTTAATTTTTAATCCTAAAAAATTAAAGAATAACATTATCTATCCACTGATAGTCTATCCATCCACAATCAGAACCTGCTTAATCCAATTATAGGGTATTAGCAAAATAGGTTTCAAATAAATACACCTACAGTACTATACGATGTATGGCTTATTGATTATGTTTTAGATATAATATAGTAAAATGATATTCAAACATTTGATACTTGTTTTTTCTTAACCATCAACTAAATAAGGGTAGCCAGTAATACTTTCAATGTAATCTTTATAAAATTTGGTTCCTGCCTTGTGCTTGACGCTATTGGGATAGGCTTTGAAATTGACAAAGCAGAAGTGAAAATGTTATACTGTGTGAATAAGGAACTATATAGGTGCCCGACACGGCACAGATTCATGCTGAGGCACATGTGCAAATAACAAGGCTTTTTATTTTTCTTCACCTGTGGGGCACGTCTTCCCTGTGAACCCCACAGGTATAACACAGTCTCAAGCACTAATCAAAGCAACCAACCCTTCTTCTGGCACCACCACTCCTCCTCCCAGGCAACCTCGTCCTCTTCCTCCCGATTCTGGCCCTGAGTGGTGGTTGCTGGTTCCTTTTTTGGCCCTCCCAGAAGTGCTCCCGGTCCTTGCTCACCTGATGCCAATTGCACTCCCGGGTGGGGCCGAAGATTAGACCACCTGGGCTCAGTGATCCACGACACGCCCCCTTGCGGCCACCCCAGATCCCCACAGGGTTGTGGAGAACTCCATCTCCCATGGAACCCTGTGGGAAACTGAGGCACCATCATCAACCAGGGAGTCTGCCACCAAGCGTCCCGGGGAAGGTACAGAGGAGCCCATGGCTGCTTCCCCGGAACATAAGCAGAAGAGGTGTCCCGGCGCCGCCACATACTGTTAACTAAATAAAATATTTTGCTCTAAATTGTTTTGAAAGAAAAGCACTCTGAGAACAAATTCTACTAACAGCACTTTTTGCTTCTCAGACAAACAGCAGTGTAAAGGCAAACTGGAACTATCATGCCACAAAATGGTTAAAGTGATGTGTTCTTCTGCTTTGCAAATAATGACATATTTATCGTTGTGTGTAAAAAAAAGAGTATGAAAAACAATAAACAGTACAAAACTGTCATTAAAAATGAGTCATGCTGCAACAGGCAGTACCACCTCTCCATGGCATCTAAGGGACATCCTTTTGTAAATGTTCCTTTTGAATAAGAGCAATTTTTACTGCAGCTTTTCTGTATGAAGTAAATGCTGTACAACTAAGCAACACTGAAAATTATTTTGCAATTTACAGTGTGACAGGCTGCATCGCTGGCGGTCTTAGCTCAATTTCAAAACATACATTTAAAATTTAAAATCTGTACTACTATTTGTATATTGCTCACAAAAATCATAATGTAGTAAAAGGCAACAAAGGAAATATTTTTTTATGGTTTATAGCTTTATTTAGTCTTATTTAGAAAAAATAAAACATTTGCCTTCTCAACTGAATCCAAAATAAACTAAATACAAAAAACATAACAAGACACATAGAGGCACCAGCTTAAGAGTTACAAAACAAATCCTGAAATATTTGCATCACTTGAAAACAAAATTTTGTTTCTAATGGTTTGACAAGTGGGTTTTGACCTAGTATGATGGACATCACAGATAGAATGACATCCCAGCCAAAATGGATGATGTTCCTTTACTCGGCCAGGAGTTACTGTCTGGATGAACAACGTTGATGGATGTTCATCCCGGTCAGAATGGTTCCTATTCCCTTAACATAATGGATGGGCGGACACGACTACATCTCAGGGCCATGTGTATCTCAGTCCACTGGGTGGCAGCATCCCCTTGGCACACCTCCCACTGGACAACTGCAGGACCACACGGGAGGTGTAGTTCTGGAGGGCAGTCCTGTTGTAGTCTTTAGGGCCACTAGAGGGTGCTCTTGGGAGGAGATTTTCGGGTTGTGTGGAGGTTCTGGCTAACCCAGAAGTGCTTCTTGTAGGCAATAACATTGCACCAGAAGAATTCTCAGGTCCAGCTTAAAAGAAGCTCCTCCGCCTCAGCCAGACGAGCCAGAGTCTGGTGTGAAGGACAAAGCTTGCCTGTAAAGGAGCACAGGAGGAAAAGAAAATGTTTGTATTGTGGATTGTGGAAAAAAGAGGCCTTTGTGGAGGTATTTTGTCAAATACAAATATTCATTTGCACCCAGGACTTCTGTGGCTTAAATAGTGTCAGTGGTGTTGGGTTCTGTAATGTCCCCAGCAGACTGCACTAGACAGTTACACCATACATATAAAAAAACCTCAACACCACTAAAAGTTTTATAACCTCCAATATTTCTTATTAAAAGCCATATGGCTGATTAACTGAAGCTAAGTTCTGAATGTAATGGGTGTCTGTTATCCCTTGCCAAATCATCCATGACAGCTCCAATAATTTTGATTGCAATGTTTGATAACCTGCTGGTGCTTTTAAAAAATTTAATTTATCAGACCACTAAGCCAGTCAATGAACCTGGAAGTGTTAACAGACTGGATCAAACTGCAATAAAAAGTCAACGTTAGATTCCCCACCCACTTTAAATTGTTTTGAGTTTATGGAGGTGAAATAAGCATTTAGAACATATCTTTTTCGTATTACTATTCCAGTTAAGATTATTATCTAGATGAGTTCCTCAGTATTTATATTCAGTCACTATTTCTACCTCATGCCCCACAACAAGGAGAAGTGAACATACAGAATCCTGCCTGAAGTCGATTATCACTAAACACACAAAAACAAATTAATTTATTATTGAAGCTTTTTTGTACCTAATGTAGTACTTGTGCTTATAATAATTTTATTTCAGTAAAACAGTGTGCCAAATTGTGTGGAAAATGAAAATATAAAAAATGTTATGAAAATCAGAAGATGGATTTAGGAAGAGTAAATGAACACTAAGAATACATAATAATAAAAAATTAAGTAATTAATTACATTTATATTGCACTTTTCTTGCTACTCAAAGTGCTTTACATAAACAGAGGGGAACAACTTCAAACATCACCAATGTGTATAAGACATCAAAACATTACCGTGCAAAAAAAAAAAACATAAGTAATATTTAACGTAAAAATGAAAAAAAATCAGCAATACATTCTAATAGAAGAAACATAGATTAAGCAGGCGTGAGAATGTTATGTTATTCAATTTCACTGAATTTATTTATATGTTTAGTAAACTCCAACTTGAATGCCCAGCACCCTATACATTAATTATGAATCCAGTGCAGTTCCCAAATTATTATTTACTGCTGGTATTTTAACCCTTAACTACTCACATCATATCTCATCTCATAAGTACTCATGCAGTTTACTTTATGCAACAGTGTTAAAATGGATATTTTTATGCATGCTGTGAGGTTGTAATATAAAATATTGCAATAATTTCAAATGGCACGTTTTGTATTGTAATTTAATACCATATTAATGAATACAGACACACTTTCATCCCCTGCAGGATTTGTGCATGGATCACATTGCACTTCAGTAGTTAAATGTTCTTTGTAGGCAAGTCATTGTAAGAAGAACATCTCATGGTTGTCATACATACAAAAGTACCCACGTGGTGTACCAAACGCACCATATTGAAATTGCGACTGTGTATCCACTCATAAAACAGGTTTGGGAAACACTGGAGGGAAACCATTGCGACACTGTACTTGTAGTGAATCAAGGTTAGGATTTTAGTTTAAATATGTATTAGCTAACTGCTTTACCTTAACCTTTCTTGTTTTTATTTGTCTGTTTTATCTCATTCTGTCTGTTATTAGATGCAACTGAGAAGGCAAATTTCATGTTTTCTTGTGTAAACATGACTAAATAAAGAAACCTTAAACCTTATAGACAGCGGATGCTGCCAGTAGGTTCAAGTAAAAGGACGTTGGACAAAAATAATGGAGATTGGTGTACAAAATACACCAGCTTGAATAGTTAAGGGTTAAGCATTCAATTTAAATATTTTAACTGAGGCATGATTCTAATGAGATATTATAAACTATTTTTGGACAGTGTTTGCCGTCTGACGTTTTTGCTTGTATATTTTGTGAATGATATTTTAGCTTCTAGTTTTCTTTCTCAAAGGATATGTATGCCAAGCTTTACTTTGTCTACCAAAGTCTGTACATCTATCAGCTCTCTCCTTCATTAGAACAAAATTCACTTTAAACCCACAGCAGATTTATCTACTGCTGGCTAAAAGATTCAATTCATCCATCCATCCATCCATTATCCAAACCACTATATCCAAACTACAGGGTCACGGGGGTCTGCTGGAGCCGATCCCAGCCAACACAGGGCACAAGGCAGGAAACAAACCCCGGGCAGGGCACCAGTCCACCACAGGGCACACACACCCACACACCCACACACCAAGCACACACTAGGGACAATGCACCTAACCTGCATGTCTTTGAACTGTTGGAGGAAACCGGAGCACCTGGAGGAAACCCACACAGAGGAGAACATGAAAACTCCGTGCAGGGAGGACCCGGGAAGCGAACTACCCACTGCACCACCGTGCCGCCAAATTCAATTCAATTTAATTAAAATTTAATTCAAAATTTTATTTGTTACACGCAAAATCGTACACTAGTATAAGATGCAGTGAATTGTTTTTTCTAGCAGATCCTGGACTGTATCTAAAAGAAAAAGCTAATAACAATCCATACAAACGATAACCAGAGGATCACAATTAATGGAAGGTGAACAAAGCAGCAGATTTATTGTTGTGTTCACGTTTTTACTCAAACTGTACATAAGAATGCAAGTTAACAATACTTTGCCTGTTATATTACAAGTCAAATTATCCCCATGCTGACAGTGAAGTTAAATTAGTTTCTGGACAGTACAAATTATTTAAAACAACTTTTTTTACTGTGCCTGTATACTGTACTGTATATAATGTTGATGTTCTGATCTTTTCATTTGTATATAGTAAGGAATAGTCTAAACATTGTTATTTCCTTGTTTTGCATTACATTACTCATTTTGTAAGTTCTGTGAATGTTACACAAACAGTCTTATACACTGATTAAAATGAAAAAAGAACATCCATAAGTAATCCAGTTGGGAATATTGCAATACAATACATTAAAGACAGAAAGCAGGAAACGTTGTGTTCAAAGTCCCAAGGTCAGTGAAGCATCCTGAGGTGATCCAGGGTGTGGTGAAGGGTCACACCATTTCCATAAACAGGTGGTGTTCACAGTCTTATGGAAACAGATGTTTGTGTTCCATGTGCTGTACATTACTCTGTGAAGTGTTCTTCATGTCCAGAAGGCGTCATCACACACGATTCATGCAATTAACTGAGTTTGAGTGCAGTCATAGAATGGGCCTTCATGAAGCAGGATGATCATTCTGTCAAGCTGCAGACTAAATGGGACAAGATGTGTCTACTCTTTCATTAACGCAATACACTCTCTAGCAACAGAGATTTGTATCGCGCTTTAATGTATTATGAGCCTCTGCTCCTTTACTGCGGCTATCTATGCTGTATTGCACAGCTATTAATTTTTCTAACTTCCTCACTCAAATGCACAATACTAGATAGATAGATAGATAGATAGATAGATAGATAGATAGATAGATAGATAGATAGATAGATAGATAGATAGATAGATAGATAGATAGATAGATACTTTATTAATCCCAAGGGTACTAGGTTGTTGTACCGTGTTAGCCATTATGAATGTAGAGAAAAGCCAAGCAAAATTACACCTTTTATATCTAAAGATCTTGACCATACATTGTTCTTCTATCTCCTGTTAAATTAATCTTAGCCTGAATGAACCTATTAATTTTTTACATTTAAGAGTTTTCATTTAAAAATTTACCATTGTTGTTTCTTGTCCTAGTGTGTGGATATAAACACAGGAAACTTCAGTTTCTGTATTACATCTTGCCTGAAGAAGGGGCCTGAGTTGCCTCGAAAGCTTGCATATTGTAATCTTTTTAGTTAGCCAATAAAAGGTGTCATTTTGCTTGGCTTTTCTCTTAATCCCAAGGGGAAATTCACAAGTTAGAACAACTACTACTTAGAGCTGATTATTCATATATTAACAGGCACTCAAAGGGAGCTTAAGTTATGAAAAATGTGCTAATTTCTGACTTCTATAGTGAAGTTAGTTAATTTCTGAATTCTACAGCAATTAGAAAACCTTTGTTTTTGCCTCCCAGCTGGATTTTCCAACTTAAACCAAGCAAGATTTTTAAATAAACCTGCAATCCACACTGAAATGTAAGCCCTGGACATAGTTCAGTATACATTACTGTGTATATTCTAAAGATTATACGTAGAGGGAATTCAGGATGTACTAATTAACCAATTAACTTGCTTTCATTTTACTCAGAGTGAAAAACCTTCCTTTCGATGTGTTATATTCCAATTAGCTCATCTCAAAGTTGCAAGCGACTTTCTATATTTATTTTTGTTTATTTATATTGCTTTAATCCAAAAGGATTTATAAATCACAAGTAAAACTATTTACATATTTCTACAACTGCATGTCAGACAAGTAACGTCATTTTCTCTTTGCCACATTGTGACTCGCTGTCTGAGTTTGAATCTCTACCTTTGTGGTTCAGCCATTAAGCCATGCTTAATGTTATAAATATTAAAGTTAAAGTGTACACATGTTTTTCTGTGTATATTTCATGTTCCTACTGCTCTGGTAAAGTGCTCAACCTGATTTTGTAAAATGTATAGTGAACTGAATGCCTAATGCAACTAAAAGAAAAACATAAGGGTCAGTAATACGTGTTTCAGAATTTAACAGTCTACGCATGTTTTCCGGTGAATATCCTATGTTCCTACTACTTAGGTAAAATAATAAGGGTTGTTAGTAAGTGTATCACAAATCAGGGGAAGGGAAGCTTCAAACTAGTATAAAAAGGAGCTTTCATAATACCTTGATAAAGATAAAATGTTGTGTCTTGGGTTGGTACCAACCATGAATGCATTGCTGCCAGAGTAAGCACTGATTCCCAAAACTGGGTGTTAGAACATTTACCTTTTTACATTTTCATTTATTTACTTAGCAGATGCTTTTATCCAAAGCGACTTATAAAAAAAGTCAACCTAACTGAGTAACATCAGTCTGGGGACTGTTCAGGCATGTCTATTAAGACAAGGGTACAAAATTGATCATCCCAAGGAAAGAGCTCAGAACAACCAGGTCTATAAAATCTAACAGCCAATATCAGTAACACAGAAATTCATCCAACAGCAGAGTCTTAAAATGCTTCTTGAACAAACTGAGTGAGTCAGAATTTCAAATGGAGGTGCATACCTCATTCCACTAGCCAGGGGCTACACATGACAAAAGTCTGGACTGAGATTTGATGCCATGCAGAGGTGGCATCACCAGACACTGCTTATCAGGAAATCTGAGTGGTCAAGAAGGAGCACAGAATAGCATAGTGGGCAAATGGATATTAATTGCAAATAACAAACCAAGGCATGTTAACAACTGAGCACACATTGAGTAAAAGACTTACTAGGATTCATCCTCGTATTCCCTCTCTCTCCTTCCCCCTTCTGATGAACAGGTAAAGACAAGCTGATTAAAAGGACAAAGATCATCAAAATGGGCTCATTTCCAAAAACACTTCAAGTTAATATTTAACACCACTTAAGAAATTCGACAGATTTACACTGCAAATGTTTTTTCAATGTATATGCAACAAATAGTATATTTATTTGAACATCTACTGAACATTACCATTTTAGGCAATGTAACAAAATACTGAAGCAATTATTAATTATTATTTATTAACTACGATTGTTTGTGGAATAACTACTGTCAGGCAAAGCGTTCTTTTACACAGTAGTTAAAACATAGATATAAAAAGTGGATGGATGAATAAATGGATAACAAGAATGCTGAACAAACATTGTGACATTGTGGAGAATTGTGAAATAATTGCATTTCAACTGACCCAATGGAGCAAAATAGTATCCCAATCTATTATTGAAGGGAATGATGATCTAAAATTGCAATAGACTGAAAAATATTATATATTACAAAGCAACTCTAAATTAAAATAACAGAGCTAAGTGTAACATTTACTGAACAAGCAACCTTCATTTTATATGGCAACTTTCTATACCAAATTCCTAGACAATTTACAAGTACAAACGGATCAACCGTTTCCATGTATTTTTTGTAATCATTTTTTTTTCTTCCTTTTGGTCGGCTTATAATATAATATTATATAAACTGTATGACAAAATATATTTATGACATTTGCAAAAACTTTTGTTAATTTGGGTATAGTGCACCCCTTGCTTACATGTCCATTTATAAGTATACGTACGCATCTAGATTCCAGTTTTTATGTGACTTTACATAGTATTTAAAAAAATGAGAGACATTCTTATTAATATACTGCTCAAAAGAATTAAAGGAACAATTTTTAATCAGAGTATAGCATAAAGTCAATGAAACTTATGGGATATTAATCTGGTCAGTTAAGTAGCAGAGGGGGTTGTTAATCAGTTTCAGCTGCTGTGGTGTTAATGAAATTAACAACAGATGCACTAGAGGGGCAACAATGAGATGACCCCCAAAACAGGAATGGTTTAACAGGTGGAGGCCACTGACATTTTTCCCTCCTCATCTTTTCTGACTGTTTCTTCACTAGTTTTGCATTTGGCTACAGTCAGTGTCACTACCTGATACTACAGATACCTGGACCCTACAGAGGTTGCACAGGTAGTCCAACTTCTCCAGGATGACACATCAATACGTGTCATTGCCAGAAGGTTTGCTGTGTCTCCCTGCACAGTCTCAAGGGCATGGAGGAGATTCTAGGAGACAAGCAGTTACTCTAGGAGAGCTGGAGAGGGCCATAGAAGGTCCATAACCCATCAGCAGGACCAGTATCTGCTCCTTTGGGCAAGGAGGAACAGGATGAGCACTGCCAGAGCCCTACAAAATGACCTCCAGCAGGCCACTGGTGTGAATGTCTCTGACCAAACAACCAGAAAGACTTCATGAGGGTGACCCAAGGGCCCCATGTCCTCTAATGGGCCCTGAGCTCACTGCCCAGCAGCATGCAGCTCGATTGGCATTCGCCATAGAATACCAGAATTGGCAGATGCACCACTGGTGCCCTGTGCTTTTACAGATGAGAGCAGGTTCACCCTGAGCACGTGACAGAAGTGAAAGGGTCTGGAGAAGCCATGGAGAACATTATGCTGCCTGTAACATCATTCAGCATGAGCAGTTTGGTGGTGGGTTAATGATTGTCTGGGGAGGCATATCCATGGAGGGTCACACAGACCGCTACAGGCTTGACAAAGGCACCTTGGCTGCCATTAGGTATCAGGATGAAATCCTTGGACCCATTGTCAGACCCTATGCTGGTACAGTGCCTCCTGGTGCACGACAATTCCTGGCCTCATGTGGTGAGAGTATGCAGGCAGTTCCTGGAGGATGAAGGAATTGATATCATTGACTGGCCACCACACTTTCCTGACCTAAATCCAATAGAACACCTCTGGGACATTATGTTTTGGTCCATCCAATGCCACCAGGTTGCACCTCAGACTGTCCAGGAGCTCAGTGATGCCCTGGTCCAGATCTGGGAGGAGATCCCCCACAACACCATCTGTCATCTCATTAGAAGCATGCACCGATGTTGTCAGGCATGTATACAAGAACACGGGGGCCATACAAAGTGCTGCGTACAATTTGGAGTTGCTGCAATTCAATTTTGGCAAAATGGACTAGCCTGCCACATCATTTTTTCACTCTGATTTTTGGGGCGTCTTTGAATTCAGGGCTCTGTAGGTTGATCATTTTCATTTCCATCAAACGATGTGGCATCCTTTCGTTCCTAACACATTACCCAGTCTATATCAGTATAGATATCCAGGAGGATTTCTTTTTCCCATTGAGATCTGATGTGTTTTCAAAGTGTTCCTTTAATTTTTTTGAGCAGTTTAGTTGATTCATCATCATTTAATAGCATTTTTATTAAATCACTAAAGTTAACACTAAAATAAAGTACGCTCTTACTCAGACAACGCTGCAATTATTTAATCAACACAAGCAGATTATGAGTGTTTTGAAAAATATATAAAAGAGTTAAAAAATATAAAGTTTGACAGATAATGACAGATTGATAACCACAATTAAACTCCACCAAATTTTAAAATGTATTTACATTCATTCAGGAAGATAGTAAAAGAAAATCCCACTACTGATTGCAATATTTAAGTGATTATTTTTGAAGACAGACAGGTCACTAATCAATGAAAAAAATAAGTTGGGTACATTTGGTCAGCTTTATAAGTACGCAGAAGCAATAAATGACAGGTTTTTTAATTGTAGTTCTTGGAAATAAATTCACAAGAGACATAAGATCTAGGGCATGCACTTATCAAAGGCTAAAACAAATTATTTTGGCATTTAGCCCTTATCTGCCTTTGACATAATCTATTGCTTCTCATTAAGGTGAATGGTGTCTATGGAATGAGTTCTGCCCAGACCCCTAAGCCATCTATTCTGGCCTACAGCACATATCTCACACATTGGTCAATTAATTGCTTTGCTACTAAATTAAACTTCTGACTGTATGCACATAATTTTTCACAAGTCTATAAATGTGTAGCAATTACATCCCTGAAACTATTTCTGTATGTCTACACTCTACATTGGACTACCAAATCACCAGTTACTTTAGAATCAACATTTTGTTTAAAAATCTTCCCATTTTTATTTTATATTTGGGTTTCTCTTAAATGAATGATCCATTCGGAGAAGCAAATAACAAAGGAACAAGTAGTTTCCTATCCGGCTTGGTGGTTCTCAAAATCAGTCTAGGGCGGCCCTCACAGTGCTTTCATTCCACCCAACTTCTGTTCTTCCTTGGACCGCAAGCTGTTAGTTTCCATCTTATGTTTTGGGTTTAAAAATTATTGAAATGTAGCAAGGACTTATATAGATTACAACATCACCATGATTCTGGTTTCACTTATCCCAGTAGTCTTGTTCTTTAGGCCATTATTTACTAAGAAGTGTGCTAGCTATACTTAGCTTTCACCTTTCAGTGTCCTTTGCCCTGTTATTCATCTGCTCGTTGTTAATTGTCATTATTGTATTACAATTAAGGGAGAAAATTCCATTGGAACAAAAATCTGTAGCCATAGTGGGCACCAGATTTGATCTCCAGAAAAACTGATCTACCTTGGTCCTGTTTAGAACTGTTTGTGCTCATGGTGAAGCATCTTGTTTAATTAAATATTTGACAAGACTGGAAGAAATAAAAAAGCAAAGGACTGACAATTACTAATGTGTTCTGGCTCACAAATCATTTTGTTGATAGTCTTGGAAAAGAGATATCTACAAAATAAGAATGATATGACATAGCAGAATGAAACACTAGCACACCATAAAATATAATAACAACTTATATTCTCCACAAAGATGGCTTCTAATTAAGTACTTGGGTTGGTGAAAAAACCTGTCGTCAGTAAGGCCTTCCAGGACTGAACTCCTTTACTACAGTAACAACTTTCATTGCATTGCTATTTCTTCTCCAAATTCCTTCCTTCTCCAGTCAAAATAATTTCAATCACTGTGCAGATCTCTTTGAAACTCTTTAACCTCAGCCTTAAAAAGCCTCCTGCGGCCATTGCAACCCATTTATTCTATGTGACCAGCAAAGTGCATCTCGTCTGCTATCACTATTACACTGTCTTCATGACCAAGGGTTATTATGGATCATGACTGAAAACCATGGTTTGGAAATGCAAATCCAGTAATAGTGGATTAGAATGTTAGTATTTTCACATAAATACCCTTAGTAAAATAAATGTGGTAAAAGTAAAGTGGAATTACAGTATGCTAATAATGACTGTTGGCCATAGGTGATCCAATGTAATTTTGACTTCAGCAAATTGATTCTCAGTCTAAAACACTTTAAGTACTAGTATGAATCATGCTTTCTTTTGACTAGATCAATATACTTACCCTTATGTTTTGAAATTTAAAAAAAAGTAAAGTGACTCTATAAATTGCTTAATTTCTTATTTCTCCTACTGATGAGACTACTAGTTGCATTCACTATTCTGATGAGATACAATGTTATTGTGTATATTTGACAAAATGTCCCTATTTGTTTATAAAATGCCACTGGATTGCAGTCAGTTGGAGCATAAATTGTTCCTCAGAAAGTACTTCCTAATTTGATTGGATGATGAAATGAAATTGCTGATGTAAATCCTAAAGACACAGGCACAGATTGCAAAAGACCTACACATTCTAAAACTGCAAACCCCGTAAGTTTTATTTATTTAGCAAATACCACATTGTTTTGTGTTCTGCCTTTGGGTCAATACAAAAAATATACTACCCTTAATACAAGCTATTCATAATTCTTTGTAGAGAAATGAATGCAGGGAAACAACCTCAGTTTCCTCAAGTTTAGCATTGACATTATATATACTATAAATGCTCCTGCTACGAGGATGCTCAACATCAAACGAAGTCTGAAAAATTCATCTTCTTAGACTGAAAAATTAAATAGTGAATGTGTGCAATAATTTTCATTCTATGAATAGCAACTGTTTATTTTGTTTACACTAAAGAACTAAAATGACTATGACAGTTCATAACTTATGCATTTGTAAAAACAGCTCATCCTTCCAATCATTCCATAAAGGAGTCACATCCTTAATCTCACAGGATTATCAGTATGATTGTTAAAATTTCAAGCCATAGGGCAGCGTGATAGTGTAGTGGTTAGTCCCACAGATCCATGGATTTGTACCCAGTATATGTCCACTTACTGTCTGTGCAGAAGTCACATATTTTCCCCTATGTCTACATACATATTAACATATTAACAAAGGTGTGTGTCAAAGTAACCTTTAATTATAAATTGGCCCCATTGCTAGTGTGGGTGTGAATTTGCCGAGCATCCAGAGTTTGTTGCTTTCTTGTGCCTGATGGTACAAGGACAGGTTCTAGATCCAACAACCCTGAACTGAATTTAGCAGGTCTGAGTATGTTTTGCTGTTGTTATGTTACAGTTAGCTATTTTGGATCTCATTTCAAGGAATTATACAAAGCAAACAAAATGTTTATGAAATATGATAAAAGTAACTAAAGGTCACCACATGTAATTCTGAAGCTCTTTGCTTTCTGCTGATATTAAATGTCCATTCTGAGATTTGGTGGTGTGCCAGTGCTTGATAAATGACATCTCTTTAAGCAGAAGTTTATTTTAGCTAAATTGTATTCGACCTACAGCAAGTGTCCAAAAGAAAGACCAATCGCTGTGGAACTCTGCGTGATGTCTCCATAACACTGACGGTTCTTTGTTTAGCTGCCCTCCTGCTGCTGCACATTAAACAGTCAGTGCTGTATTTGTATTAAATTAATCTGCAGGATTTGTCATAGTACTCTTGCTAGCTATACCAAATGACATCTTTTTCCCTGTATAAAGAATGAAACAATGACCCATTTAACTACACTCTCTTTGTCAAATTACAATGCAACTCACACAAGGAGATTAACTGCTTCATAATTACTGGGAATGACAAAACCTTACACCCACCGTAATTTTATTTTCTACTTGTTAGGCTGTCTATTTACATTTTTTCCCAAAAAATTAAATGATTAGTTAAAATAAGCACACAGTATGGAAATTTAAGCTTTGGATAATAAAAATATTCTTTTTTTCATTATTGGCAAATGTATAATATACCTTGTATTTGACCTCAAATATGCAGTATGCTAACGCCTGTTAATCGTCCCTCTGTATAGATGCAAGAAAGACAATACATTCCTGAGGATCAAGGGTTCTGTGTCAGACTGTGTACTTTTCATTTAACTTTTGATCCCTTGCCAGAAGCACTGTGTTTTATATTAACAATAAGGAAGATTCAATAGAAAGGAGGATGACTTAATGATGTCTGGGGCATAGAGTTTGATATGGTGAAGCTCATTCAATACAAACACAGCTGATAGAACACAATATAAAAATAAAAGTAATCATCATTGCCTAGCAGCATAACCAATTTACAACAACATTTCATTTTAGATTATTAATGATGAATCACAAGGTCAAGATGTCAAGTTCATGAATCTTGCAAACAGTGGTAAGTACTGTTAGTCTTGCTTCTGAAGGAACTGCACTGCTTACCTCACAGAAAAATAACATGGTGGGTTTACAAAAGTTTATTTTTGAGAGATGTGTCAAGGTGATGATGTGCACGTGTCTAAGTCAATTATAGTAGACAACAAGGTAAGCAAGGTGGTTTACCCTACAGTTACAGTAGATCATCTAATAACACAAACATGCTATCTTGGTTTGTTTTACACTGTTAACACTCCATCTTATATTTCAGAATGTCTGACACCTTACACTCCAAATCGCAACCTTAGATCTTCAAATGAGTGTCTGCTTAGAATTCCAACTGCTAAACTTAAAAGAAGTGGTGAGGCGGCCTTCTGCTGTATTGCACCTAAAATCTGAAATAGCCTGCCAATAGGAATTCACCAGACTAATACAACGGAGCACTTTAAAAAACTGTTAAAAGCACATTACTTTAACATGGCTTTCTCATAACTTCATTTTAGTTTAATCCTGATGCTCTCTATATTCAATTAATTATCATTACTATTCATGGTGGCTCCAAAATCCGTACTAACCCCTACTCTCTCTTCTGTTCTTTTTCCGGTTTTCTGTGGTGGCGACCTGCGCTACCATCACCTAATCAAAGCACCGTGATGTCCCTACATTGATGGATTAAAGGCCAGAAGTCCACATGACCATCATCATCAAGTCCTTCCATGAGAACCCTGACTACAATGAGGACTAATCATTTATGTTAGGTAGAATGCCTAGAGGGGGCCGGGTGGTCTCATGGCCTGGAACCCCTGCAGAGTTTAGTTTTTCTCCAGCCGTCTGGAATTTTTTTTTTTTTTTTCTGTCCTCCCTGGGCATCGGATCTTACTTTTATTCTATGTTAATTAGTGTTCTTTGATTTAAATTCTTACTTTGTCCTTTTTTCTCTTTCTTCATCATGTAAAGCACTTTCAGCGATATTATTTGTATGAAAATGTGCTATAGAAATAAATGTTGTTGTTGTTGTTTTTGGACTATTAAGAAATAGGTTTGCATAGAAATAAATCAGTAAATAATATTTACTTTATGCAACTGCTTCTCACAGAAAATAAAATCATTAGATGCTTTACAATGTATTAAAAACACAATAAGAAATAAATCTTGACAAAATACAAAATAGAATACAACACAAATCAAAGATGATTAAGAAATTAGAGTCTGCAAATTAGTTGTTAAACATGACAGTAATGTACTCATGATGGAAATTCATTAACAGACCTATTGGCGACATTCTTGGGCATAATAGCCTAAATGCTAAATGAGAATTCTGAATTTTCAAACTCAGATTAGCTGATAACTGATGAATTCTTAAGAATAGATGTACGGGGAGAGTAAAACCTAATAGCAGTTAAACACTAAAAGTTCAGAGAGACTGTGGAGAACCTTCTTTCAACAGTTTATCTGCATTGTCGATTCTCATTCATCATTTGTTATCATAAAAAGCATGTTTCAGAAAAATATTTCATAAAACTTGTGTCAATTCTCATACATCGCGCTTATACTAATTAACTAGGCGGCTCCGTCCCCTGATCGCTTCGCTCGCCAACCCCCGGGTTTGGTTAACCGGATATACAATTTAAAGAGATTGTTATTTTCATGGGAATTGTTATATATGCATTAATTTCACTTTTACTTTAAAACATCAGTTAAAACAATATTTAGAATGAACTTTTCTTCAAGATCACATTGAATTTTGATTCCGTGTTTGGATTTACATTGTGACAACGCAACGTATATAACTGCCAGCAGGTGAATATCGTTTCTTTCTCTCTAATAAATAAACCGACTTTTTCGAATGTTTTTACCTGTGATTTGTTAATTGTCATAGCAAAAGCTATTCTCCCGGGAAACTGTAAACGTTTCAATACGAATGGCATATCAAGATCTCCATTTGTGTCTAATGTTATTCGCAGAATATGTACTACATTACCTTTCTTGTTACCTGTTAAAATTTTACGTTAGAATTGTTTGACCAATTTTAAATGCAACAAATCCTGTTCCACTGCAGAGCCCATCTCTCATCACTCATACATAAATTACGCAATAACATTACGATACATCCTTCCTTCAACGGTAATTCGGCCAGTGGAAGACCGGACGTTGTTAACGCTTGTAGATATTCTATGGGATATTGTAAACTGATGTTTTCATCTTCCACACGATCATCAACAACTGCTTCCGCATAATCTATTGATATGCATTTAATCAATTTGCCGTGTAACCAATCAACAATTTTTTCGTTAATTCATTTGACGTCATTGTTTCTCACTACAATATTTAGATGAATGGGATCTTTGTAAGTGTGTGTATGTGTGTTCATAAGTAAGCCCTTTAATGGATTGGTGTCTGTCCAGGTTAAGTGCCAGAATGCACCTGATGACCGTGGTCTTGTTTGAAAATAGTTGTAAGTAGGGAGTGACTTGAAAGAATCTCGTGGCAAAAGTCTCTGTCTCGCATGACTTGCTTCCAAAAGTTGTAAGTCTGGTGTGACTTGAAAGAATCTCATGGTAAAAGTCTCCGTCTCGCAGGACTTCCTTCCAAAAAGTCTCTTCAAAAAGTCATGTCTCATTGCAGGATTAGCCTCATCTCATCCCAAGGTTTTTCTATTGTAATAGACAGATGTATTTTAATATAATGCACACTACTGCTGCCATTGCACACAATATTAAAACCACCTGCCTAAGATTATATAGCCCCCTCGTGCTACCATAACAGCTCTGACCCTTCTAGATATGGACATGAGAAGGTGTCCTGTGAGCAGTAGATCATTTTAATTACTGTAAGTTGCAAGATGGGACATCCGTGGACTAGTCTTGTCTTTCCAGCATATCCCAAAGATCAGATTGAGATCTGGAGACGTTGGAGACCAAGTCAACACCATGAAACCATTTTGTCACATTCCTCAAACCATTCGGAACAACTTTTGCAGTGTGGCCAGATGTATTATCTTGATGAAAGGGGCCACAGCCATCAGGGAATATTGCTGCCATGAAAGGGAGTACGTGGTCTGCAACAATCTTTAGGTAGGTGGTATGTGTCAAAGTAAAATCCGCATTAACGCTGGGACCCAAAGTTTCCTAGCAGAATATTGACCAGAACATCACACTACCTCCACCAGCTTACCTTCTTCCCATAGTGCATCCTACTGCCATCACTTCCTTGAGTAAACGATGCATACGCACCCTGCTGTACATATGATCTAAAAGAAAACCTGATTAATCAGACCAGGCCAATTTCTTCCATTGCTTCACGGTCTAGTTCTGACACTCTGCCCATTATAGGCGCTTTAGATTGTGGACAGAGGTTAGCATGGACATGATTATGCAGCCCCATAAGCAGCAAGCTGCAATGCACTGTCACCTTTCTCTCAGGGCCAGAATTAAGTTTTCAGCAGTCTGTGCTACAGTAGCTCTTCTGTGGGATCAGACAAGATGGGCTAGTCTTCGAACTTCACATGCATCAATGAGTTTTTGGCACCAATAATCTGGTCGCCAGTTCACTGGTTGTCCTTCCTTTGACCACTTTTGGTACACACTAACAGCCAAAACATGCTACCAGCCAAGACATGCCATTTTTTAGATGCTCTGACCTAGTCATCTAGCCATCACAATTTGTTTCTTGTCAAAGTTGCTCAGTTCCTTATGTTTGCGCATTTTTTTACTCAAAAACTGAGTGTCCACTTGCTGCCTAACATATCGCACACCTTGACAGGTGTCATTAAAACGAGATAATCAATTGCCAGTTTGAATTCCATAAATGCCAAAAGGGACTCTGCTCCGTTGGGCCCTAGAGCAAGGCCCTTAACCTGCAATTGCTGAGCACTTTGAGTAGTGAGAAAAGTACTATATAAATTCAAAGAATTATTATTATTATTAAAAGAATTATTCATTTCACTTGTCAGTATTTTTAAAAATTGTGGCCGATCGGTGTATATACTAGCATTTATTGATATTTATAAAGTCATGTGCAGTATTTGTTCTTTATTGTTTTTTTTTATATTCTTTGTAATGCAGAATCTTATAGAGTTTTAACGACTAAGCATTTCAGTATATATTGTACTGTGTATAATTGTATGAGACAAATAAAATTTGATTTGATTTGATTTGATTTGCTTTGATTTGATTTGATGTGGAGTGGTGCATTGCAGGGCTTTAGCATTATGAGAAAAACCTTTGTCATACAATCTAGTAATAAGTCTCAAGTAATGAATGCGTAGAAGTGTGAGGTATTTTAGAAGGACAAATTTACTTACTTTCTCTGTTAAAATATTTGCAGAGTTATTAAAATGACTTGATATTGGATTGGATGCTATTATAGTCAAGCCAACTGAATCAGTGCTGAAGTTGTTGCATTTAATGTGCATCAAACCAAGTCTATGGTAATAGCATTTTGAACTTCTGGCAATCTATTAATAATGTGCAGAAAGACTAGTGAAATGTGTCTAGCAGGAAGCTACAAAACAAAAACAGCCAATAAGGTTAATGATTCACCTACAGGCTACCTTCATTTAAAATGTATGCAATGTATGCAATATATTCATATACTGTACTTGATTCATTGTAAAATCAAAATGTAAAGCTTGACAGATAGTGTAACATGCACAATAAACATTTAGAGCATCTCTCTGAAGCAAGTGTCTTGTTCAAGACAGAGAAATCCTAGTACTAAACTAAACAAATAATGCTATAATCCTTTTAAGTTTCACTACCCATAAAATGTCTGCCCAAGGTTGTAAATGCAGGAAAAAGTATGGTGGGTGTTGCTGTTTTTCACCCAGGTTGTCTTGACAAAATAAATACATAGCATTCTTGAGAAAAACCAATCAGTTTCTGAATCCTAGTCATTGTCAAACTTTATCAATAGTTATCAGTTCCATTAAAGATTTATTTTTTTTCCAATACTCATTAATACATAATAAAATAAAAGACATTTTACATAATAATTATCCAAATGTGAATAATCCTAAATAAATCTCTCTCTTATAATAAAAAAATATTGGGTCGAGACGTGATCTTCTCAGAAGACACTTTGACGTCCCGCAAGAGATACTTTAACGTCCTGTGAGAGACACTCTAATGTCCTGCAAGACAAAGCAGTTAGACAAAAGGACAGCTGCTGTACAAGCTTTTAAATGATCGACATGCAGCGCAACAAGCAGAACATGCAGGTCCCCTGGTTTACTGTAAAAATTGGCTCAGGGCTATTCCACACAGTCCATGGAGGACTGCAGAAGTCATAGAGTTTCAGTCTCTGTTAATTTTATTTCTGGATTTCATCTTTATTCTCTCAGTCTGTGAATTCAGAATTGATCAAAGGTATGAAATATAAAAATAAATTTACATAGTGCTATTTATTTAAACAATTGATCATACGCAAGAATATTTACAACTTAAAACTGCACACACTCAGGTAAGATAAGTGTGAATAACAGTTACAGAAAAGATAACATACTGTCTAGCACGCAAACATAGAGAGTGTTTTTATGGGTGTAGGACATAAGGGAAATACAGGGAAGGATAAAGGTGTGAGACCATCACTAACAGATTTTCCATTTGCGGATACAGAATGGAGGAAGAGAAATAATCAGAAGAATGATAAGTTCACTTCCAACTCGTCCCCACAAGCTCAGCTCCCTCCGGATCTGCCACTACATAAAAGAATCTACCACAGAAGATGCCGTTCATTCCTTCACCAGCTTCAGAGAAGGATAGAGCTCCATGCACCTGAAGTCTTTTTTGCTCTTTGCATAATACCAAACCCTTGTGTATCACCTTTGTGCAACTCTTTTCTCACATTTTTGCTCTCTTGCCCCAGAAATATACTTCCATTAAAATTTTCCCAGAAACCTACTTCCATTTACATTTTCAGAACTGAAATAAGCAGATTTAGTAACTGGATGGGACAATTATCACTACATCTCTGTTAATTGTGCAAAACATGTGCAAAATAGGAAATTGTGCAAAATAAATGAGCTATTTTCCTCAAAATAATGAAATGCAAAAGAAAAAATGAAAGATTACTAGCAAAACTTCTTTGAGTCTAGCAAAGTTGTAGGTTACTAAGTTATTTTGAGATGTATGTTTATAGTCTAATGTTAAGAAATGAAAGCTGAATACACTGCAGTTTTCAAAGGATGCACTTTTCTACCACCTTACAATCAGTGACTGGATTTGTAAACCACAAAACTCTAGTTCTCCCGGATCTCATTGCTGTGTTTGACACAACTGTCTACAACAGCTTCATCCTAATAGTTTGATTGTTTTACAAAAGGTGTGCTGGGTTCACGGATGAAAATATTTATTATGTTTATATACCATAAGCATGCGGTATACGTACTATAAATGACAACAGTGTTGCTTAAAGGCTACATCATACACCGCATATTACAGCATTTCACAGTAATTCAAAATAATATGTCTTCCTGTAGAATATCACTTGCCATAGAATTCAGGCTTGGACGAACTCAGCTAATTTTACTACACAATCATGTGGCGACCCATCACAAACACATAGACAACAAATTCAGAAATAACCCAAAGTTTAAGAAGCACCTGCCCTAGGTCTCTTACTGATTCTCTGTTAGATTTAATGTCCATATCATTTGTGAAAAAACATCTTTCTTTTGTTCCACTTTTTAAGTTTTCAATCAGACTTACTTACATTAACTCTATTGTACTGTTAATCTACTCTTATTTTCACTTTTGTTATATACTAGTGAAACCACTAAAATAAAATACAAATAAAAACCAAGATAGCAAGTTGTTGATACTTATGTTTTCTAAACAGGTACTTGTTTCAGTTCCTCTATAACTGTTATATTTCAGCCTGGGATCCTCTCCTGGTGTTCAAAGTCTTGTTTTATTTCCTTTTTCGTTCTTTGGTGATTTATTTATTTATGTTAATGTTACTTGTATTAATTATCTGCTGTACTTTTTTGCCTGTGTTATTTTCCATGCATTTTTTGGGTACTACACCTATCATCGCCAGGAACTGCCTTCCTTCTTATATATCTGGACGGTCTCCCACAGTTCCTGGCAGTTCATTTCAAATGTGCTTAGGAGTTCTGGTGAGTTATTGTGACTTTTTTTCTTTTTACTTACTTTGTGATTTCTGGACATTTATAGCCTATGCTCTGTTTTTTGACATTGCTTTGAAGACTGCATCCTTGGATGGCAACTCCTTTATGTCTTTGTGCTCTTTGGAGCATCATAGTTTAACAGAGCATTTTATGAAAATTAACTTTTTATTTTATGAAGACCCTTGCACACCTATGAACCATTGTGTTTGCCTGCAGCTTGGTACTCTATGTTCAGAATTATTTCTTAGCTGTCTGGGTGCTGCAGACTCTTGTCTTATTCATTCTCATTCTCCATCACTTAATACAATTCGCTTGATGCTTAGCAATGGTCTTCTTTTTCTTTCTGCCATCTTGGTGGTTATGGTTTGGTTTTTTTTTTTGGAAAAATAAAGTATAGTCATTAAATATCTTACTCAAAAAAACAATATCATGCACCTTTAAAGAACACAAACCCTAATAATGAGTAATTAATATGTGTATATGCCATAGCTGTTGGTAGCAATTAAGTACACTGAATAGAGCTGTTGCTTCTCAGCCTAAAGGACTAGGATTAGAATTCTGGCAGTGTTTTGATTCATTTATTTATTTACATATTTTAACTATTATTAAAGTTTTACTCTGTTGGCCTAGCTCCCTTTCTCATGGGTGGGGGTTTATTTGTTTTGAACCTAGTTTTGTTAAACTTGACTTGCTTGTATAGAATATTATTTGATTTTAATAAAATTAATAAAATGTTTAAAAAAATGAATTCTGGTAGTGTCACTGTCTGTGTTGAGTTTGCACATTCTCTTCTTGTGTGTTTGATTTTTTTCTCTGGACACTCGATGAGATTTTTAGGTAAAATGGTGCATCTAAATTGGAATGGTGTAAGAGTGAGTGTTTGCATTTTTGAATGTGTTCTTCAACAGACTCATTGATCTATGGCTCAATACACTACAAAACTCACACAAAATCAAAGACAAACAAAATGTCTGTTAATCTTAGATGCATCAGGACTGGCCTGAATTGTGGGAAAATTCTCAGGTGTTTTGTACCATGGCATCAAATGATCCAAGTAAGTGGCTTACAAATATAAAATTAAACATTTTCTGGTAACACTTAACTTATAAGCTGCAAGCACTACTACCCCCATCCATGAGGATTGTTACTTTCTGAACAGTTTAAGACAACTTTATAACACCTAAAAATAAACTGCCTCAACATTTTATTCATTGATTTACAGATCAATCACATTTTCTTACACAAGAATCTTTCTCCATTCTCATGTGGTGTATGTTTACAGCCTACGCCATGACACACAGACTATGATACCATTCTCTCTTAGGCTTTTCTTCTCTTCAATAATGTTTTGCAACCTCAAGGCATTGTTTCAGAAGGGAAATGATAAAAACACAAATCAAGCAAATTAGAGTTTAATTAAGGATAAATAAGTATTTAATCTCCAGGGACAATATGTTATATTTACAGTGGAAATAAGATTGTCAGGAAAATTATTCACACATGGCTGTCTTGTCGGAGCCAGTATGTGACTATCTGCACCATGTTTGGTATTTTGTAATTAATTCCTAATTGTATAATCAGCCTATGCAAATTATAAAATGACAGCAACACATGGATGCCTTACAGGGACACCTTGAGGAAACCCGTTGAAACACAGCTTGACAGACTAATTAAAATGCATTCTTAAATCTGCTTAATCCAATTCACGGCTAGATCCTATTACCAATAAACCTAACCTGTACATCTTTCAGAATGCTCAAGAAAATAACCAAGAACAAAGGTGAAAACTCCACACTGGTTATGCAGCCTGCTTTCTGTCCCTAATGAAAATGTGTTGAAAATATGTGCCCGGATCATGAACCCTGGACAAAGAGCACCACAGACATTAAAAAATGTTTTGACAGAATTCAAAAACCTTAAACTGATGTTATTGTAAGATATTAACTGACAGTGCAGTTACTAGGAAAAACAAATTGCATTTTAGCACCATAAAACTCCTGTTTCTTACATAAAAATATTTTATAAAATTATTATTAAGCATGTCCAAATGAAATATACAAAATGGTGAAATATTAATGTCAGAATGATTGCTGTTAATTGCAATAAAATATTAATTTGGGGGACTTGCAGCACAAATTCTGCTCTGAGCTGTGCTGGCAAGTCATCTTTTTGCAGTTGTCAACTAATTAACTTTACACTAAGAATGCACTGACATAGTTTATTAACCTAACTATCATGTGTCTCACTGGTGCAAATCATACCTCTAGGTTGGTTAAGGATATTGCAAAATCTTCTGGCACAGTCCATTTTTTTGTTTTCCTACCTCTGGATTGCTTTGCGGTGATCTCATACTTACTGGCAGTCATAAACACAGCCGGTTTTTTTTTCACTTTCCAATTACACACTCCTAAATCTCTAAACAGATTCTTTTCCTCCCACTATATGCATTAGCTTGGGAGACTATTTAAAGTGAAGCAGGGCGATAGCATGCCAGGCCACACATCATTTGGATTCCATTTTTAAGACACAGCAAAGGTTCCACACCTCCCCGCATCTACACCACAAACTTTATTCTCTTGTTGCTCACTCATGGTATCACCTATTTCTGTTTTCTAGTTTTTCACTAGTTTTACATGTTTCCTATGATTATAACATTGTGTTTGCGAGTTTCTCAACTACGTTCTTTTATTTATCACTTGATCTATGTATTAATGCTCATTTACAGAACAATATCCATCCATCCATTATCCAACCCGCTATATCCTAACTACAGGGTCACGGGGGTCTGCTGGAGCCAATCCCAGCCAACACAGGGTTCAAGGCAGGAAACAAACCCCAGGCAGGGCGCCAGCCCACCGTAGTACAGAACAATATTTCCATCTTAAAGTACTCAACAGCTCTTAATTTGGATCCAACCCTACTATTACTACATCAGTCTTCATCAGTATTTAACTTTAGACAAATAACTCTTTTATATTAATGACACAATTTGAGTATCAGACTGTGGCAGGAGAAGTAGTTGCATCTACTGGCAGAACATGATGGGCAAGTCTCAGTTAACCTGAGTAATTATTTGTTATGTACAATACATGTGACAAGAAAGATTTACTGATGTTATCAATGATGTAATCACAGCTACAAAAAAAAATCATTTTAGCGCCTGCAAAAACATTTTTATTTACCGTCACGTTTCTTAATAACCATTATGCCTGACTCATGGATTGTATATTGAAATTACTCCCTCGCAATACTCTTCATTTTATTAGTCTAGTTCATGCTTTTATCCAAAACAATTGTTTTCATAATTCTGTATCTAACAGGATAAAAGTCTTATTCAGGATAAGAAGTGCTGTCCAGCAATGAGTCAATGGGGATGATCGTGCGGATTTTGCTCCATATAGTTTATAGTCCAACACGTTTCACAGTAGGTTATTTGTTTGACTAACAGATCTCCAATTCACCCTGTCTTGCTAACAGACAGACAGATAGATAGATAATGTGTGTATGTACTATATATGCTTACATATGCTGTATCATGACTGTATAAATCTATATAAGCATACACATATACTATATATTCTTTATTTACATAAAATACCACACAATTACTCTCTAATATTAATGTAGGCAAATTCTGAAACACTACATGTCAGTAGGCTTAAACAGAATTATTAGAATTTATCAAAATGTTAGCACTGCATTTAACCTGGAGAAACTCCATTGTGTAAGAGACATAGTGTGCATCTATATAAATAATGGGGAATTGCATTTAAGACACAGACTGAGAGGCACATCTTTATTCACAAATTGTTGGACCCTGGAACATACTCCATGCCTTTTAAGTGAAAACCTTGGAAACTTTTACACATTATCATGATGAGCTATTGCCACAACGTAGCTTGTTAGAAACCAAAACACACTTATTAATTTTCTATTATTTTCTTAGCATTTACACAGCCTGCACTCGGTCAGCACAGTTGCTCTACTTATAAAACTAAGCAAATGCATATTAAATGCCACATAGCTAATTCAAAACCACAGTCCAGTATATTTAAAACATGAAATTGCCGCTGTATACTGAAAACCTTTGAAATGAAAACATTTTAAAATGTATCCATGTTACTGAAAATTAAAAATGAATAATGCTGAGTTGCAACAATAATTTCAGTGATACAACAATTAGCCCTTAGTTCCGCACCTTAGGTTTAAGAACATATAAGAACTGTCTGCACTGCACTTGGAACGTGGTAAAAAAAGAAAAGTAGGAGTCGCAAATGATTTTATCAAAAAAAACAATCAAGTGTGCAGTTTGCAATGAAGACAGCATACTTATGGATGCAATCTTCTGTTCAGAGTTACATTAATTTAGACTAAAAAATCTCAGGATAGTAACAGTCTGTGGCCTCAAAAGTTTTATATGAGTACTCTGGCTTTCTTCGACTCTTCAAAGGTATGTAATCTACCAACTCTAAAGTGGCTCAGCACTACTACTGTACATGTAAGTGTCTGAGCACATGAATTCATCCTGCTACTGTATGGCTTGGCATTCCATCAGTATTGGTTCCTGCCTTACACCCCATGCCATTGGATGGTTCAGAAAATGCCTGATCTTCTACTCTTTGCCCAAGACTAACACAGACTAGTTGCTAGACATCAAAGGGCACCATAGTTTGAATAAGATCAGACAGAATTCTAGGAAGTGAAAGGAGATTGGCTGAATCCACTGCATTCTGTATGCCCATTAAGGGTAAAGATTCCACTGTTGTTATAATTGTGTGGTTATCCAAAGCAATAACAAAACATTCACATACATGCTGCCAGATGGTCCACATTTCTACTACTGCACTCACATAATCATAATTAAAAATTATAATAATGCCAACTACTTTTCATGAAAAAAGGTTTTTCATTATACATAAACAACATTTGTAATGGCACCATAAAAGCATTTATTAGCACATTACAGTTCATTCTAGAATATGCGTCCTGGCAAAGACATATGCTTGTATCACCACAATTATTTTCAGAGAGAAAAATTAAATATACTGTAGGTTAAATTATTTTTCTTCATCAAAGTTACATCACACCAAGTGTTATTGCTGGAAGAACAATCATTTCTGATTATTCTTTTTTTTGCATCAACCATAAACAATGTCAAGGACAATTATTTGAATATGCTTGAATTAATCTTCATGAAACATTAGTTCTGTACAGTGAATTATACGTTCAACCTTATGATTGTCACATCAAGGAAAGAGATACCAAATACAACAGATGAAATTTATATGATTACATGTCTAGTGCTGCAGAGACCTGCAGCTTCAGAAATACAGGGTTCAAATCCTCACTGTATTTAGTTTGCACATTCTCCCTGTATACACATGGGTTTTTACAGATTTCCTGTTTCATTCCTATAATATGGGACCTTTGGAGACTTTAACATCTCGCACAGTGACAGTGACAGTGTTGTGTGTGTGTGTGCGTGTGTGTGTGTGTGTGCACTGCCTGCACTCAGAATTGGTTCCTGACTTACAACATGGTAAAACAAGATAAAACACATTTATGAAATCAATGAAAGAAACATTGTGCTAAACTGATTTATATTTTGCTCCTTCAATATGATCCTTACTTTATGGCATGTTACATATGCCAGGCCATGAAATGCATACTACTATAGATCTATTAAACTGAAACTGTACTATGAACTGCAAATAAACTGTGAGTTTCAGCTCTCTGTGATATCTAGGAAGAGTGTTTAAATCCTGCCAAAGGGTGATTCTTCACACACATATTAGTGCAATTATTGAGTGAATTTTATATTTAATACTTCAGTATCATCATTCTTAGAAAATGCAAACAATGTTACAATGTACCAAGAGATATCTGTGAAATAATATAATTTCTAAATTTCATAACTCAGCGGATATGAATGTCACAATTATGCCTAATCTTTGGGGACTGTAGACAAACCTCGGTAAAACACATTATCTACATTATTTTCCGTTTTTCTACTCCATAGCATGTAAATGAAGAAATTCAACTAAGATATCAGGCAAACGTGGGTGTGGGTGTGAGACTCTCTAGTTAAATACAAGCTAAACTAAATTAACTCACTCCAGTCTTCCTGAAAATATGAGGTGTATAAATACAAATAATGGAGTATATTGAACATCCTGTATGATTAAAACCTGAGTAAAAGTACAATGCTTTATTTTCTATGCTTCTTATCTTATCCAGAGTTGTGAGATACGATGATAAATTTTCTAAAGCAATTAATCAAACATCAAAAGTTTTTGGGATAAGTTTCTCTATCTAAGGAATGCAGACTTTTGATTAAATTAAGTCAATTACAGGCAGTTGTCATAAAATAAAAAAGGAGGGGTATGAAAGTCAGTGGTTAGACAGGAGCTCTAAGCTACATGTGCGTATCTTGTTCAATCCTATCCTAAGTTTTCAGGAATTTTTGTTCTTATAAAAATGTACACACAAAAATAAATATCAAAAAGATACGAGTGTTGAGATGCCATTAGGAATGTAGCCACCATATTTTAACAACGAATCCCGTGATCAGTTTCATTTCAGCCTACATGTTCAAGCAATACTTAAAGCAGCAAGGTCTAAACAAATACGATTATCTAAATTAATTCATAAATTTAATGATAGTAATGGCTTATCATCCTGAAATAGAACAAACACAGAGTGGGAACAAGCTAAACACTTAATTAAACTGAGCATAAATTGGCCTTAGATTAAAAAAATATTGGGAATGAAAATCTACTTCCACAATAGACACCTAGCAACACCAAAACTGAGTTAAGAGCCTTTGCATTAGGTAAGTGCAGAATCCTTTTAGTACTACAAGATATTTAATGTGCAAATAAAATTAAAACAGAAGGCAGCAGGCTTTTTAATGCCCAGCTCACAAATCTTTAATTATTTTTCACAAGCTTTACAACCAGCATATTAACTATTTCATCTCAATATTCATTTTAAAGCAGACTGTGATTGAAAGAGGACTACACGCTGTAATCTGTGGTCAAACTATTCTGAAAAAGTCTAGTGTTGAATAACAATAATGTGTTTTTAATTTGCTTACTTTTAAAATATGTGCAAAACATATGTAAGATAGGCGGTGGCAAAATATCTTCGTCAGATGTCATATGTATTTCATTCATTTGAACATGAGGTCAATAATCTGCTCTCTATATATAAAATCCTCAGCCTAAAAGTGCAATGATTTTGTGCAACGATTTTATGTGAAGTTTTAATGTCACGTTTTTTATCACGCTTTAAATCGGGCTTATTTTAAAACCTACATGTATATGTTTGGTATCACTCTTTTCAGAATGTATCGAACTTTAATGTGATGTTGTTAGATTTTCAAAGTCTTATTCCATTTTTAAATTATAAACTAAAAAATATCAAGAACTCATGTCCCACGAGACGAAACTTTGTGCCAAGAGATTTAACCACGCCTGGGGCCGGAAATAAAAGACAAAGAGTAGGACAGCTGCTGTACAGGCTTTTAAATGTTTGAAGCCCCACACAAGATGCAGATCACACAGCACGGCAGCAGCAGCAAGCCAGCAGCTGATCGAGCAAAGAGGAGGTAAAAAAACTGTATTTGTTTCCCATTGTATCACCATTTAAGAGGGGGTTTCGGAGAAACAACTGTCTCCTTGGGGTGCGTTCAGCCCCCTTCTTCACAACACGAGCGGCAGAGACGCAAAGTGGCTGGCGCGTAGCGCAGGCCAAGGAGGTTGACGAGTGAAGCGAGCAGGGGGCAAACCCCCTAGTAATAATAATAATAATAAAACTTTATTCTTGCAGCACTTTTTTACAAAAAACATAGACAAAGTGCTTTACAAAATAAAAACATACATTTAAAACAAACAATATACAATAAAAGAAAATAATATTTAAAGATACAAATAAACAAAACTACATATTAACCATACTGCAGGTCTTTCTATACTCCAAAAGAAATAAAGAATATTATTTATAATTGAAAGTCCTTGTATTTTACTGTGGAAATAAAACAACTATACAGACAAGCCAGAAAGCTAGACCTTACACAATAGTGTAAGGATTTCCTCCACTATAGCTAGTACAGAGCTTCATATGTTCTGCAAGGAAATATATGGATACTCAGTAGTTAGTTTAGGCTAAATGCAAAGTCATAATGACATGCCAATGAATCCAGTCACATAAACTAAAACTAGCTTTACTGACGTACAAATACGAGATGACACTAGTTAAAAGGTAGGTTAAAAAATAATGCTTCATTTTAAAAGGGTTAAAATCATCCATTACCTACACGTTTCAGGTAGAGATTTCCATGATTTGGGTCCATACTTGCAAAAAGCTGACTCTTCAGACTTTAAGCAGGTTCTGGGAACAATTAACAGAGTACTGCTAGACAGTTTAAGTAACTAAGTAGGTACATACATGACAATCGTGCACTTGAGATAATGCGGGGCCAGTCCCTAAGTGCATTTAGAGAGGATTTTATAATCAATTCTAATTTAATGGGGAACCTATGAAGTGACTTTAGGAGAGAAGAAATGTGATTTCTCTCAGAAGTACAGATGAGAATCGTTTTGACTGCATTCCGTACTGTCTGCAACAGTGTAACAACAAATTGTGGGAGTCCAGCAAAAAGGTCAAGACTCGTAACATTAAAGATACAAAAGCTTGAAAAACTCAGCAGGAAAAAGCTTTATTGCTTTTTATGGTACACCGTTCTCCTATACCATTACTTCAGGAACCACTCCTTATTTGTTTAAAAGCATGAAAAACTCAGTAGGAAAAAACAGTAAAGTTTTTTTATGATATGCCATTCTGATTATTTCACGGAATACCCCTTATTTGTTTGTCTATCCTTCTTTTATTCATTATCCTATGTCATTAGTTGTATTATTAAAAATAAAGATTATAAAATATATAGGCCGTGAAAAAGATTTAAAGTATTTTTAAATTTTATTTGTTTTAACAAAACAATATATTAACAAGTCCAGATGTCTGCATTTGTTACATGTTTACATTGTACTAACTGAACTGAAATTTCATTTGGATCTGCAGCATGGGGACATATTGGTACTTTGGTTAGCAGAGCATCCTTACAGATGACAAATGTCAGCCAAGTTCATTTCTGTGTGGAGTTTACACTTTCATCACATGTTAGCTCCTGTTTCTAACATTACATGGTTACAGAGGCTCACCATTGACCTAGAACACAACTTGAATAGGATATTGGCCCCTTTGAGGACATACTCACGCCCACCCTACAGTCATTCATATCAGGCCGCTTTTTAGTTAACATTTATCCAAACTGCATGTCTTCTAGAGAAAAAAAGAACAGAGTACCAGGACAAAATTAATGATGGACAAAGGGAGAATGGTCAAACTCCATATAGTGAATGGGCATGACACTTTACCCCTGTGCTGTCCTTTAATCAATTACAGTTCTATTAAGACCTTTTCACATACAGAGGTTTCAGTAGGCATTCAAAACTCTAATAAAAATTAACACAGAGGAAATAAAAGTGAAATACTGTAGTCTCTTCCCATGTAAACATCATGATATCAGATCAGATTAAATTAAAATAGGTGTATTGGCTGACTAACTGCACAACAGAGTCGGTATCAGTGTTGGTCTTTCTTTACAAAAAATAAACAGGTAACAATAAATTCAAAAAACTGCTTTGGCTATATTGCATTTAAATCAATTACCAGCAGAATATTTTTCAAGACTGTACTTACTTTGCTATACTAAATCTATACCTCAGCCTTCATAATACCAGATTATGGTGCTTACACTATAAGATGGCCTGTCATGTGATCTTCAAATGCTGCTTTTAAGACAACTGTGGATCAAGAATTAATACATTTTATTATATTTTAAAAATGAAACTTCAAATATTACCTTATAAGAATAAGGTCAGTGACAGTACTCCCAAAGGGCCAAGACTGCTCAAGGCACATCTGTTTATAATAAACTATGATGATTTTTCAAATAACATAAAAGTGCATAGAAGAGTAGAAACCAGAGGTCAGCAACATACATTTTTAAAAATTGTAGCTTCAGAGAGAAATATTGCTTTGATGATTGATTGATGATCACCCCCTGTCCAGTACAGCAGAGCAGAAAGGTTGAAAAAAAAGTTCATATACCCATACACAATCTTAAAATATCTTTAACAAAAGAGAAATGTACTATGCATCAGACATCCTGACAAGGTTTTGTACCTATCATGATTTTTTATTTTACGCATGTAACAATCTATCCCAGGAGAATCACGAACAAGTAAAGACGAAGTGATAGTCCATCACAATGATGTAAAATGTGAAATGTGATATTCTTCTTTCTGTGTGTGTGTGTGTGTGTGTGTGTGTGTGCACATGTGCATGAGTGAACCCTAGAATGTACTGGCAACAATCCAGGGCACGTTTCTGATGTTAGGCAAACAAAAAACAACCATCATCCACTACCAATGGCACTTCACAAGCCAAACAAGCACACTGGGAAAATAAGACAAGAAAAGTCTCTATGCTCTCTGAAAACTCATCTATTAAAAAAATCATTATCAAGCTGGGACAACTCAATGCTTATATACTAAAAGAATCTTTACATAAGACATGCAGTCACTTGTCTAAATATAATAAACAGGGTGGTGCAGCATTGGCCAAGCCTATATACTTAGTAGATTCTCTTATTCCATATACCTATTCCATATTCTAATTCCCTCCAAAGCGCTCCTGATCTCCTATATGACACATAATGGACAGATGAAACAAAAGCATCACCGGCTGTCAGGAAAAAAGTTGATGTTAATTTAAATACCTTGAGGCGAAGAGTAAAAAATCCTACCAAAAATAGTTAATGGTGGAATTAATTAATCTATTACAAAACCACAGGACCAAACACTGCCTTCAATTAGCAGGCTTACCACAATTTTTTATTCATCTTCTTCCACACATCATTATTCTGAAATTATATTGTTGAACAGAAGAAAGTCACAGAAAGTCAGAGTCGGTCTTGACAGAGGAATCTGGAGATTTTGTTGCTGTAGGTTAGACTAGACCAAAGTTTTTCTCACTTATTAATAAAAAAGATTTAACATTGCACCATTCATTAATGAACACTGTGTTAAGTGATTTCATGTGACCAGTTCATGATTAAGATAATGTGGCAATGGAAAACAGTACAACCTTGTATATTTCCAGGCTGAGGTCTCTGGAAGGTTTTGGGTTGAATGTGAATAGAAGAAATGGCAACCGTAGATCCAAACCTTCACTTTAAAATGTTTTGCTAAAATACGCTCAAAATATTAATCACGCTAAAGGTATATTGTTTGAACAATTATATCAGCACATTACTAGACTTGTCCAGGTTCAGAAGCCAAAAACAGTACTATATCTCTAAATAGGACAAAAAATTTCAAGTCGATTTGATGAACAATGGGGCACCAATGAGCCAATGTTAAAGAAAAACACGTTAATTTAATTATGCATGTTTACATCTGTAATTCAAGATACTATTGATTACTTTTTCCTACAGAAATGCTCTGGTGTTGAAACATATTATGGCCTTCATTAGTAAATGCAGAATTTATTGACTTTTCACAAACTATAACATAACACTTATCAAAAGTATTCTCAAAACAGACTGTAATCTACACAACCATTCATTTGGCTGGCTATGCTCCCCTTCCTCTCTTTTAAAAACATCAATAGCTAATCAGAAAATATACTGTAAATAAATTATTATTTTTATTTTGAGTGCAGTATATGCAAAATAATTTAAAGTAAAATAACATTTCCAATCTTGATAAATCCAGTTCAGGGCTGCAGACAACTGGATCCAGTCCTAGTAGCACTGGGAGAAAGGAAAGAAAGAAATATGGACATAACGCCTGTCCACATAGCAGAGTCCACTCAAGCGCACACCCACACTTAACCTCAGACCTGGCCCACAATGGAATAACCAACTAACCAAACATATACTGTACATCCATTTATATTTATACAAAATGGTAATTATCCAAAAGTGGATTCCAGGTCTGTGAAGACAGCCTGAAATTGTAATATCTTTTATCCTGTGAACAATCCTGTAACAATTTTCATCCCTTTTACAAAACAGAGAATTAATTTATATGTCTCTGAAGACGTATATTAAAAAATCGGGAGTGGTCTCCCCTAGACTTTCTCGTATACTGTAGTCAGATAGGAGGATGGATATTTGAGGAGTAAACCACAAGACAATGATTATATTTTTATATTATTTACATTAAAGAACCATCAACAACAAATCAAATTAAATTAATTATATATTGAACAATGATTATAAAAGTGAAGTTGAAAAAATAGCAGCTGCATGAATAAAAGGTAAAGTACCTCTTCTGGGTAACAGAAATAGCCAAAAAGTTGATAGAAATCTACATTTTGTACCTTATACTGTACTTGTATGCAAATTTGGTTGACCTAAGTTAAAGCACACTCAAGTTAATGTGTTTACACATACACACACACAGACATGATTCCAAAAATTGTATTTTCGAAACTCAGGGAGGTGTAAAGCATCGAGATTCATCAAAATCTCGAAACTGAATTTTTGGAGGATTCCAATACTTTTCCTAACCTTTGTATACGAGAAAGTCAGGTAGGTCTAAAATGTCGAGATTCATCAAAATCTCGACATCAAATCTTTGGACGATTACAATACTTTCCATATACTACATATACGAGAAAGTAAAAAGCCATTATACCATGAAAATTCATAAAAGCAAAAACAGTTATGGAGATATTTGCCATAATCAAGGGTTTATTTTAAATTCACCCACTAAAATAATATGATGTTTTCTGTGTGTTTCAGCCTGCAGGCAAAATTGCTTAAATTGTACAACTGATGATATTCATTGGCTTAAATTCAAAACATGGTAAAGCACACCATATAAGTCAAATAACATTCAGGCTGTAATTCTGATGGAATCATAGTTGGAATAACAGTCAGAACATATAGGTAAATCAGAGTAAAAACATTGATGTAATTTTTCTAGCTGTACTAGGTGTTTCTCAAATATTACAGATACCATGTACAGTATTTATATTCAATGCTGGAGGATAGGATTTAAATCATACCACTTTATGATGTTTTAAAGTTACGTATTTATTAGCTTGAATGCTTGAATGTGGGCTTATTCTTGTATTTGTCACTTTTGACTCTGCATATTTCTTTTTCTCCTATATGAGCAAACATTCTTGTTTTTTTTTTTTTTTTTTACAAACATTCCACAAGGGTAGTTTATCTTTTATCGTTTTACTTTGTCTAATAACTTGATATTACAAAAATACATAGCAGCCTCAGACGAAAGTGCTGAGAAGGGTGACTAGGCTGGGAACATTGGAACACAAATGAAAATTTGTTTGAACTAAATACTGCACAAAACATTTTTCTTCACATACACAACAACAGTCACAAGGAATAAGACTTTGTAGACCTTCAAAACATTAAGCAGCTTTGTTCGGCTGAATAGTCTGTTCTTGTCATAACTGTTCTAATGTGCTAATTACCAGAAGCCTGAAAAAGACACTGAAAATACATAACTCTGCACGTCTAATGTGAAAAGAAAAACTACCCAACATAACAGAGGTATATTATCATTCACTATTTCTCACTGTGTAAGAAAATGTACAGTAACTGTCCAGTCATAGATCTCAAAACTCTTAAGATTATCATCATAAATTATAATAGCTGTATTGTGTTAGACTGTTATTGCAGCCTTGATACACATTTCAGCCAACGGCACATTAATTCTGCATTTCTTATGAATTCCAGAAATTACAGTATTATTTATACATCATCTTCCCAGTAAATATTTTTCAGTTTTATTCTTTCTCACATGAATTGCTTCAACAGTCTGCCGACACTTCTCATCAACCATCCAGCCGCAGCTCCTAAATGGTTATGATTGCACATGCAGTCCATTAAATACATTATGAATAAGGACTAACTTTCAGATCTAAAGAGGTTTCACGAATTAGCATTTGCATCCTTTTCTAAACATAAGACCCAACTGATGCTACTTTATAGGATTTTCAGCTGTGTTCTCTTGTAATGCTCTCTTTGATATCTTGTAAAACACTTTGGGCCACATTCTTTGCATGAAAATGTGCTATATAAATTTTGTTGTTGCTGAAATACTTAATAATAGGAGTCAAGCAAAATTGCACCTCTTAGTTAGCCAATAAAAAGTGTCATTTTGCTCGACTAATCACTAAATTGTTATTTTTAATAATCACAAATTGTGAAATATTATGGTGTATTGTGTACAATACTGATGAAATATCTATAAGGATAGTCAAAGATAAGGTCAGATTAAAAATTGTAGTATAACAATATTAATGGATAACAATAAGTTTAGAATTCAACACAAAACTGTTGTTCTTAATTATAAAACTGTGAATGGTTTATTTCCATGTCACTTATTGTTATACAAGACCAAATATAGCAATGACAATGGTAAACAAAATTACTGTAGGTGGTACAGTCTTAAGTTACAGGGGTTCTAAAGTTTAGAATTATTTGCCACCAAATTTTTGGCACGCTCCATCAGTCATCACACTTAAATTGAGCTCAACAAGCCATTACCCATTACTTCAGTATAGCACGCATTATTAAATTGAATGGCGTGAAAGTGCTTGATGCTGTACTTTATCATACATTATTAAAGTCTTCCACCGAATTACTAGCAACCGTGTTCAGAAAATTCCAGTTATTTAATACAATTTTTTATCTTATGAACCACAATGAAGCTGGATCTTCACAATTACAGAAACCGAGTCTGGAATGATTTTTAAATGTACACTATCAGCACTAACACCCATTTCAAGTATTCCTTGCTGAAGACAGGATACAACTGAATGCTTGAGGTGGGTTATTCTGATGCTGTGTTCACGCACTATAGTTCGGTCTGCTTGTCACTTGTGTTCCACATATGTATTCTTGCATTATCTTGAGAATCAAGATTTGTAGTTGGAAAAGTCAAAGAAGTGGGTGGCACGGTGGCACAGTAGTAGCGCTGCTGCCTCGCAGTTAGGAGACCCGGGTTCGCTTCCCGGGTCCTCCCTGCGTGGAGTTTGCATGTTCTCCCCGTGTCTGCATTGGTTTCCTCCCACAATCCAAAGACATGCAGGTTAGGTGGATTGGCGGTTCTAAATTGGACCTAGTGTGTGCTTGGTGTGTGGGTGTGTTTGTGTGTGTCCTGTGGTGGGTTGGCACCCTGCCCAGGATTGGTTCCTGCCCTGTGTTGGCTGGGATTGGCTCCAGCAGACCCCCGTGACCCTGTATTCAGATTCAGCGGGTTAGAAAATGGATGGATGGAAAAGTCAAAGAAAGCTCGAAAGGCACTTGTTAAGACAGCCTTATTAAACAGTGTTTCAGGAAGGACACCTGTCGTATTGGATTTGTTCTGACGACTAATATCATTATTGAATGAATTCTGTCATGTTTTTAATTTTTTGCATTATTTCAGACAAAATGGACCTGTGAACCCTATTGTTTTTTCACATTTAAATGAATGTTAATTCCTATATGTGTTTGCACTACAAAAGTTAACCTCACAAAGTAGGGGAAGCCTGCATATATTTAGCTTATTGTTATTGTTATTTATTATTGTTATTTACATTACAATCATTATTTACATGTTATTGTATACATTTAGCATATTGTTATTGTCATTCATTGAATTACAGCGTGTTACATTACCTTCGGGGATAAAACCTGGGACTGTCTTCATGGAGCCTGCATTTTGTGTTTGTGTGGGGGTTTTCCTCTAGGTCCCTCAGTTTTCTACCCATAACCCAAACAACATCATGTTATATCAGGCATCAAATTTAAACTAGTTATGTAGGAGTATACCTCGTGATAAACTGCTGTCCATGTCTAGAGATGTTTCATACTTATAGCCATTACTGTAAGGACAGGTTCCAGTACCAAGTGACCCAATACTGAATTAGTCAGATTTGATTTTAGCTGGAGAGTCTGTGATTTCATCCAATGCTGAAGTATATATCAATGTTAAATATATTTTTAAGCTCATTTTTTAAGCTTCCTGTGTGTCACTCTCATGTTTGGTCAAGTGAACACTCCTAGCTATGGGATATACCCTCAGAATGAGAGCTAGGGGAATTAGAATGATTATATTTCAGCTTGTTCAAAGGGTTGTAACAGGACTGACGCTATCATTTCAGATTTTGTTTTGTTTTTTCTTCACTTTTGTCACTTAATCTGTTGCAGGTCCCATTTTTATTTTGTAGTTTGCAATTAACAGCATTTACCAGACTTTTTAGTATTAAGTTTTTAATAAAATACAACAGTCATAGAACCAGAGTTAAGAGAAAATGTCTCTCTCTTTGAATTTGGACATTTGATCAATTTGATCACTCTACAGTATTTTTCCAGTAATTTTCAGTCACAAACTTCATATACATAATCTTAGCAAGCTTAGTGCAGTCATGGTGTGCTTCCATCACTCTCAGTCGTGCAATTTGACATCCACGGCAACTCAGTCTGACCAGTCTGGGACTCACCATGACAAAATCACACTGGTCTGATTCTGTCTAAACCCGTTTGGCTGGGCTGGTGTTTGAGAGCTGACAAATAGTGAATGCTCACCCAAGAGCATAATACATACATGCATGATGCAGCTAAACATCCACAGGGGAAGTTCATGTTTTAGACCTCACAAACAGAGAGACTCATCTGTTTCATACCCCATGTTGAACACTCCATACCTGGAAAGAATTTATACAACACAATCAGGGGGCATGTTATTCACTGTCTGAAAAAGGGGCAAGCTTACAATGGAAATGGGAAACTGTGCTACGTAGTCACAGAGTTATGTAGTTTCCCATCCCCTACAATTTCTAGTCGTGAAATCTGTTAGGCTAAGGCGAAAAGATCAGCAACTTCAGTCCTCAGTCTGATATCCCCTCTAACTGGAAGCAGTGTAATGTGATGCCAGCTAAAGGGGTAATCCCAAATGTTAGTCCCAGCCACTGACACACTGCTGATCCTAAGTAGGTTAAATGGAACTGTTACAGAAAGACTGAAACTTTTTTTCTTATGTGTTCATTAGATTTTCAAATTGCATTTTCACAAAAAAATATATATACCATTTATGTGTTGAAAATATATTCTAAACATTTTATTAGCAGACACAAACTTGAAGGTAGATGTCACTTGCTGTAGGAAAAACTTTTTGTCCATTGTAAATTACAACAAGAATGCACATTCCAAGAGGATTATGATTCACAAAAAATCATGAAAGTTATGCAGATTTACTGTATATACTAATAAATCTACAATCCCTCGTAATGTTAAGGTCTCAAGACGATAAAATGTTTTTCTAATGTATATGTAACCACTAAAACAAACTTAACATTCAAGGTGTGAGCAGCTCTTAGGAAATAAATAAAATACACAAACATCAAAAAGATTCACATCCAAGCTGCAAGAAGACTTTAAAAATATTACTGGCTTGTAGACAAAGGTGTTGTGGTGGACGGCCGGGTCCTATGCAAGGCCAGGACGCCACCTTCGATGGGCATTCAGGGGGAGCAGCCTTGGACAGTGCAGTACCTCCCCCTGGACGCTGGATGGCCATCCCCTGGGTTGGAGCGGAGCCTCAGTCTCTCGCAGGGCTTCATGGGAGATGGAGTTCTCCACAGCCCTGTTGGGATCTGGGACTGCCGTCAGGGGGCGTGGCATGGGTCCCTGAGTCCAGCTGGATGAATCTTCAGCCCCATCCAGGAGTGAAACCGGAAACAGGTGATCCAAGCACCTGCAGCACTTCCAGGTGGGCCATAAAAGGAGCCAGCAACCACCACTCAGGGTCCAGAGTCGGGTGGAGAAGGACAAGGTTGCCTGGAGGAGTTGTGGTAGAAGCAAGGACTATTTTGACTTTAGTGTTTAGTGCTTGGGACTGTGTTGTGGCTAGGGGGATTACGGGGGAAGACGTGCACCCTCCAGCTGAAGAAAAATAAAACTTTCTTGGTTTTTATAAGTGCCTCCGTGTCCAGTCTGTGTCGGGTCGGGAGCAATATAGTGCCTTTGTTACAATGTATAGAATGCTGTCTGACATACAGTACTAACATTAAAATAAATATATTTTCAAACGTAATTTTAAAGCTAAAGAACCAAAACAGAATACAGAATATTTAAACTACAAAAAGAGATTAAAAAACTGTAAGCAACAAGCTCTTATCATGCAATATATAATCTGATATAAATCCTATTTACACAACTGGCTTCATCAATGTGCTGCTCACTAAAGTTTTCATTTACTAACACAAAGCAGAATTTGTGATAAGAATGATAAGTCTATGAGGAAAAACACTCAGACACTACTACCAGCTTAGACTTCTAGTGTATTTACCAAATTCATTATACAATACAAGGGTATTAGAGAAACTCTCACTAAACAAGCAGTGTAGCATAAATGCAAACACTGATAGACCACCCATATTGCCCAGACCACCCAAACCCATGGGCACAGCAGTGGCTCATTATTATCTAAACCCCACCAAACACATATGTGCACTGGCTTTTTAAGCACTGCCCTATCTATAAATTTCTGCTGTCACTTATGGAAGGCATCTTGTGCCACTGAAAGCAGACAGACACCACTATATGGTATGGGCAGTATTTGACTATCCTTTAATTATCCTTTAAATGATTTCAAAATAATACTAGAGAACTACACATGCATTTCCTATTTACAGATATTTACTTAGCAGACTCTTTTAGACAGGTCAACATAATTGAGTAAACGTCAGTCTGGGGTACTGTTTAGAAACCCGTATTAAAGAATACGATTACAAAACTGATCATCATAAGCGAGGAGGACAAAACAAAATGTAAGCTAGTTGCACATCAGCATTTGACAGAAAGTCACCAAAATGGAGTCTTCAAATGTTTCCTAAACACATTGAGGGAGTCAGATTTTTGAATGGAGGTGGCCAGCTTGTTCCACCAGCTAGGAAGTACACAAGCTAAGAGTGTGGATTGAGATTCGATGCCATACAAAGGTGACATCACTAGAAGCCGTTTATCAGCAGACCTGAGTGGGTAAGAAGAAGCATAAAGGAAATCCCGAGCACCTTCCTATATATATATATATATATATATACACATTGATATATATGTGTGTGTGTGTGGGAGTATTATCTATATATACTGTATATATACTGTATATATGTATATATACTTGCTGAGCAACTGTTAAGAACACATGTATTCATGCTTATTCATGTGTCTATCTAATCAACCAATCAGATAGCAACAGCACAATGCAATGCATAAAATCATTCAGATACAGTTCAGGGGCTTCAGCTAATGTTCACATAAAATGACCAGAAAAAGAGAAAAAACGTGATCTTGCTGATTTCAACAATGGCATAATTGTTGATGCCACTTCGGCTGTTTTGAGCATTTCTGTTTCTGTAAGTGCAGATCTCCTAGGATTTTTACATACAAAAGTCTCAAGAGTTTACACAGAATGGCGCAACTCTCAAAAACCATCCAGTATGCAATAGTTCTGCAGACGGAAATACCTTGTTCATTAGAGATGTCAAAGAATCTACTCTGTACAACTGTGGAGAGCAGAAGAACATCTTGGAATGCACAATACATCATATCTTGAGGTCGATGCGCTACAAGAGAAGGAATGGGTTCCATTCCTGTCAGTCAAGAACAGAAATCTGAGGCTGCCGGGGGCATAAGCTCACCTAAACTGGACAGCTGAAGACTTGGACAAGGTAGCCTGGTGTGATCAATTTTGATTTCTGCTGAGGCACACAGATGGTATGGTCAAACTTTGGTGACAACTTCATGAATCCAGGCTCCCAGTCTGGTGGTGGTGTAATGGAGTGGAGAATGTTACTTGGCATACTTTGGGCCCATTAATACAATTCAATCATTGCTTGAATGCCATAGTCTATTAGAGTATTGTTGATGACTGTGTGCATCCCTTCATGGCTATAATGTACCCATCTTGGCATGATAATGCACCCTGTCACAAAGCAACAGTCATCTCATCTGGTTTAATGAACATGACAATGAATTCAGTGCCTTTCAGTGGCCTTCCCGCTCACCAGACCTAAATCCAATGGAACACCTTTGGGATGTGGTAGAGAGACAGATTTACAGCATGACAAACTGAAAATTTGCAGGAATCGCATAATGTAATCAAGTTAACATTTAGATAGAACTTTATTTGTCCCCAGGGAGAAACATGGACTAGATACTCAAAGAAATGTTCCCCAACACCTGGTAGAATCACTCCACAAAGAAATTAGGGTGATTTAAGAGCAAAATGAGTCGCTGCACAATATTAGTATTGTGTGCCTAATAATTTGCACAGTGAATGTAGGTGCTGACACATTGACTACCCTGTAAGCAAGCATCAAGGATTTCAACTCAACACGTGCTGCTATACATACACAAATTGACTCTTCTCTGAAACAGTCAGCACAAAAACATTCTTTTTAAATATAAAATACACCAAAGCAACAGCCCAATTCTAATAATTCATTATACCCTGTCTGTTTCAGACAATCCAGGATGAACCCCCCATACAAATGTATGCATGTGAAAATGGAAGTTTCTCAATATCAACAGCAGTACCGTTTAAAACGATTCGATTGCAACACTCGTTCAAACTGGCTGCAAATATGAAGTCACTGAAGCCTTGCTTATCATTATGGGCAACTCTTTTTATTCAAACTGCATCTGCCTAAATCACAACGATCTCTAAATCTACTTAAAATCTAAATATATATGAAACATGATAGAAGCGTTCAAACATGTCATTGCCACCCAGCATGCTAAAATTATCGGCATTTTTTTTTGTAAACGAGCATTTAAAGCATGCAGTTTTCGATTATGCGTGGCTTTATTTTTACTTGGCACTCCAGAGTTATGAAAGATAAAGCTTAGTGAATTCAAGAGCCTCTGGGCGGCGGCTTTTCGATTTGTTTTCTCTAGTGATAGATCTCTGTGCCAGAAAGGCATACTCAATTGTAGATGATTATTTTTTTTAAGATGAAGATCAATAGGATCTCGATCTTCAATTTTATGCAAAAAAGTAACTGCAGAATATGTTACTTTTCTTTTTACTCTCCTTCCGAGGCGGAAGATAACCCACTTCCTTAAATCTTACATCAACTAAAAAAAAAAGTTTGAAGAAAGGCAACACAAATATGACGTGACACCTATGAGATTGGAACAAAAATTAAGTTACGCCAGCAACAATTCAAAAAAAAAAAAACAGGGGACCCTACTGGCTGTCACCTCGCTGCTAACCAGCCGCTAGATCGTAGCGTGAAAGCAAAGTAAGAGTCAATGCCGTTATGTGGCAACAACCGTGCTCCACGACACAACGCAAATAATCACGTAATACCACTACAATTTCAGCGTTTTACCGAAAACCCTAGTCAGAGGGGTGGGCGGCTTCTTACCTGAGTCGCTTTATGAAATTGTTTCCTCAATCCGGCCACCGACATCCTCAATGGTGCTCAAAGGCGCTAATTGTTAAGCATCAATTGCAAGCTTAAAAATATGAAAACAAAAAAAAAAGAAAGGGGAGGGGAAGGGATAGAGTGGACGAGATATGAAACTGTCAAGCGCCCCTGGCTTCCTACCGTTTCCTAGCAGCTCGTTATCAGCCAAAGCGTACTCGCGTTACCGCTTTAACTGATACGCGAGTGACCGCCTGCAAGAGGATGGCGCGCGAGTGTGCGAGCGTGCGATGAGCAAAGACTCAGAGCTGCATTAGACTGCTCATTGGCTAACCTACATCATTTGTATGCAAATGAGGGGTGACGAGCGTGGAACGCTTTCTCATGACGCTCACCAGCGCCCGGACCGCCCCGCCAAAACCTCAAACGCCCGCGCACGTAAAAGGTAATCTATGCGCACGCACATTGGAGCTTGGCGGACGGGATGGCCCTCATCGAAAGAAACTGATAATAAAAGAAAAAGCCCGAAGAAAGTGCTTAATACGCTTCCAGGTTTGTCCGTTGAAAACAAAATCGAAAATCAGAGTATATGCGTTTAAAACCCCAGGAAAGTGTGATTTAAAACTTGTAGAATGTTTCAGCATCAGATTTTTAGTAGTACACGCAAATCGCGATAATCCGTTATTATAATATTCTCAGATTGTGGTTTAGAAAATGGCCCACATTTTACTGCCTTAAAGTTGAGAGTATGGACACTCGGGGTAGCCAAAGGCGCAATACCAATACTTTTATTTTATAAAAATGTAACTAGGATTTAATTTGAATTGTGATTAAAGATAATGGCATATGATTAGTTCGCAGGGATGTATTTGCTTATATTTCTTGTCTGAGCTGCAAAACGTAAACTGTAAGCAAGGAGTTCTGGGATAGATATGAATGTTAAATTCTATATAAAGGCTTTTTACTGTAGGCAAGGAATTCTGGGAGATAGATAGATAGATAGATAGATAGATAGATAGATAGATAGATAGATAGATAGATAGATAGATAGATAGATAGTGAAAGGCACTACATTCGATCAATATATAGGGAGTCTCACCCTGAGATGCGGAAATCTTCAAAGCTCTAGAGGGCTGCTGATTTTTTAAGTGGCCAACAGAGTTTAGCTGCAGACAGGACACTTTGAGACCCTCTGCACATTTGGGGTCTTCAGGTGCTTATTTAACTAAATTCATTTAAAAGACTCTCCGTATCCCCACCACTCTGATTGTTATTTGAAATTTAGATGCACCAACGGGGAAATTTAGATGCATTCAGCAGGAGAAACATAAAAAAAAATAAAAGCAAAGATGCACAGGACACATACAAGAATCAATCAAAATAAATAATAAATGTACGTTGTACAGAAATTTAAAAATTAACTTAAAGTGTATCAACATTTAGTTTGGGGTGTCGGAATGAAGCATTTAACTGCTTGATAGTAGCAGACAGAAAAGACCCCCAAAGGAGCTTCTCAGCATACCATGGTGGAATGCGCCTATGGCTAAAAGTGATCCAATAGAACACCTACTGGTGCAGATAGAGGGGACTTTTCATGATGGGATCCAGTTTTGCCACCATCCTCTTTTCCATAACAGCTTCTAGTGTGTCTAGGGATAGCCCCATGATGAAGCAGGCTTTCCTGTTAAGTTTCTTCAGGCATTGTGCATCTTTTGACCTCAAGCTGCTTCACCAGGAAACCACAGTGTAGAATTATATATAACAATATTTAAACGAAGGAACAGCCAGAGGGTGACAAAAAGTGATCACTGGGCTACCAGTTGGGTCACCCCCTTTAAGTTATTCATATTCGGCAGACACAAAAAAAACCTAAAAAACAGACAAAGCTGCTGCTTTCTCTGGCTTGAACTTCTTATAGTGCAGATCCATCTTAGAAAGCTCTGGGTCCTATTATACGTCCTGGTTCTCCAGATTCCCGCTTTTAATGCATCTGACATTGGAGGGGTGAGGCCAAATCAGAGTGTTAGGTAGGTGGGGCTAGGTTTCGACACTCATCTTTTTCTCTGAACCGGAGTTGGGGAAAGAGAAAACATGGTTAGCAATGGTGCCGCCTCTCATCCCGGGGTGGAAATGCTTACCTCAACAGAGCCAGCAAGGTGGTCCCTAGGCACACATGCATGACTGTGTATATATACAGCATATACTATATATATAATATGTGTGTTAAAAAATTATAGAGATATACTTGAATAAAAGCACAAGGAACATTTCTCTTTTCAATCATATATTCAACAAAAATATTGTAATAACTGGAATCGGTCAACAGGAGCAAATGCTCACTGTTTCACAGTGAGTTTACTGCCACCATCTATGTTTGTTATGGTTAAGTCCAGTTTAAGTCCAAACAACTCATACACCTTAATAAGTTAATACAATAAATCTCTTTAAAATACCCTATATGTTTATAAGAACTAGGGCACCTTATAAAAACAGGATTCACTCTAAGAAGAATACAAAAAGTACACAAATCAACAACTACTTACTGAACATGCAATAATCCACATATAACTCTCCTCTGTTAAGTCAGTGGGTAATTGATGCCATATGCTATTTGAAACTGAAAAAAATCAAATTCACACTTAGAGGATCTGTGAAGAACATTTTCAGAATGTGGCAGGATCTAATCAATAACATTTTAGAATAAGCATTTAAAGCACTTGAGGAATCGGATTTTCTCCCCATTTCTTGTTCTCCTCCATTTATCTTTATTTACTTATTAATTAATCTATTTACTTATTTTTACTAGCTTTAAGTTTACTCTGCTGTCCCCTCCTTCTCAGGGGTGGGGGGTGATTTGTTTTCAATCCTATTTTTGTAAAAATTGATCTATTTGTATGGAATGTTGTGTGCTTACAATAAAATTATAAAAAAAAATCCACTTATAACTCATTACAAAGAATAAACTAATACAATCAACTCATCACTCCCACAATCATGAATACAAGAGTATCACATCACATGCACAGAACACCCGTCCACCCAGACATCTCAGACGTACTTAAAATCACCCCAAGTTTAAGTCAACCCCTCCCAAAAATAAAACACATCTCACTGTTTCAAACAGCATTCAGAAAACAATTTAAACCAAACTCCCCTTCTTTAATGAAAGCTACAATCTCCTTCCATGGAACCTTGCTGTCTGTCCTTAAATGTTCAGCTTCACTTTAGACATAGACAGCGTGTCTTACCTGTGATCAGCCTAGTCCAAATTAATTTAAGAGGATCAGTCCCAAAACCTCTAACAGTCTGGAATTTTCAGCTCAGCCAGATCACTTTTTCGTCAATCGTTCTCAGCTATAAATTTAAATAACATGTTCTGCGCTTCAGTGCTTTCATCCCACACTTTAAATATTCTCATTCAGCAAGAGTCATCATCTGCAGCATAATTACTTCAATTTATCAATCAGTCTTCCAGTTAATCAACATGTTCATGACAGTATCAACAGATGTACTGCAATGGTCTACTAGGGAAAAAGTATAGTACACCCTTGGACTCAGAGGCTTATATTGCCCCGTATAGCAGAAATGACTTCTTGCAGGTGTTTTGCATAACGGCCCACCAGTCTCTAGTACTGACTTGGTGAAATTCTTGACCAGTCCTCCATGCAAAATTCCTTCAGTTGCAAGACGTTTGTGGGTTTTCTTGCATGTTCTGCCCACTCGAACATTTCAAAGAGATTCAGATCAGTGTTTTGGCTTGGCCCGTCCGTAACCCTCTAGTTCTTTAATTCTGAGCCTTTCCTTAGTGGATATCTGTATACTTCTCTCCATTCAGCTTTCCCTAAATCTAGTCTCTCAGTCCCAGCTGCTGAAAACCAAACCCAACATATGATGCTTCCACCACCATGTTTCAGCATTAGAATGGTATTGCATAGGTAATGAGTGGTGCCTGGTTTCCTCCAGAGATGGCTCTAATCATCAGACTAGCAAATCTTGTTTCTCACTGTCTGAGAGTCCTTTAGGTGCTTTTTTACAAACTTCACATGGATTTTTTGTGTGATTTCTATCTAGGAACTCTGTCATAAAGCCCAGATCAGTGTATTGCTGCAGCGATTGTTGTCTTTCAGGAAGTTTCTCCCATATCCACATCAAGTTCTTGGTCACTTCTCTTAACAAGGCCACTTCTCCCACAATTACTCAGTTTACCAGCTTCAGGAAGAGTCATGGTTGTTCTAAACTTTTTCCATTTCTAAATTATGAAGGCGGCCTCGCTCTTAGGAACCTTCAATGCTGCAGGGATTTTTTGTTACCATCTCCAGATCTGTGGCATAATCCTGCCTCTAAGCTCTGCCAGCAATTCCTATAACCTCATAGCTTGGGTTTTGCTCTGATTCACAAACAGATGTGTACCTTTCCTAATCAGTCTAGGCATTTGAATTGACCACAGGTAAACTCCAATTGTGGTATAGAAACATCTCAATGATGATCAGTAAAATGGGATGCCATCTGAGGTTGCATTAGCAGTCTGGTTGAAGTCAAGTGAACCTCTGCTGAGAAAACCAGTGAAGATCTTGCTCTGATTGAGGAGCAGCTTTTGAAGGCTTTGGCCATTTTTGCCTTGGAGGAAATCATATCATGACAGTAGAGTGATGGGCAAAAATGGCAAATTCATCCATTTTAAATTAAATCTACAACACGATAAAGTATGCAGAAAGGGAATACTTTCTTGAATACACTATTTTACACCATTCCAAAAAAGTATAAACTAATTCCAAATGTGATAATAATTATAGTTTATGACAGCAAATAATTAAAGTATCAGAACAAAGAAGGAGAAGTAAGAAGACCATGGTTCACATCCTTGGTCCTCTCAGAGTGGGTTTCCTCCAAGTGCTCTGGTTTGCCCCCAATGTTTGTGATAAGGATGGCACGGTAGTGCAGTGGTAGTGCTGCTGCTTTGCAATAAGGACACCAGGGTTTGGGTCCTTCCTACGTGGAGTTTCCTTCAGTGCACTGATTTCCTCCCACTGTCCAAAGACATGCAGGTTAGGTGAATTGGTGACACTAAACTGACACACAATTGCCTTGTGATGAACTGACGTCCTGTCCAGGATTTGTTTCTGCCTTTCACTTTGACCACAAAGGGGCCCCAAACCAAGACACCATACTTGCGTAGAATACAATAAGATATATTTATTCTCCCAAAGCACCTTTTTCAAATCACCTCTTCAAATATCAGTTGCAAAGGATGGTGAATTCCATAATTATACAAAAAAAAACCCTTCTTCCTTCCATCCTCTGCTGAGTGTTGCCCGCTGCCTCCCAACTCTGACTCCCCGAAGTGAGGAAGCGGATCCTTTTTATGTCACACCCGGGAATGCTTCTGGTGTCACATAGCGTCCTTGAGGAACCAATTCCAGGCCATACAAAAAGTAACAAAGTCGCCCTCTGACAGCACCCTTGTATCAATCCCCAGGGATCCTAACAGGGCTGCACTTCTGGACTCCAAGTTTCAAGCACCCCGTGGGTGTCCCGATTGAGTCACTATATGAGGACTACTGCCACCTAGTGTATAGGGGATAGAACCAATCCCAATCCTTGTTTCTTCTTAGTTCATCCCTTAAAACATACAAATTTATTTTCTTGTCCTGTTGGCCAATCCGCTTGCGTCGTTGCGCTGGCCTTCTATCTGGGTAACGGAACAGCTCCAGATATGGCCGGGATGCCTGTTCTCCTGTTACAGCACCCTATGCTAGCCATTGCAACCGTGATCTGGATTAAGTGGGTTAGAAAATGACATGATGTTTGGTTTTCATGATGTGTTTGGACACAATTTCAAGATGTTTTTAATTAAATTAGAAATACATTTTTTTTTGTATGTAAAACAAATCAGCTTTCCAACTTACTAAATAGCAAAAGAAGAGAATCACTTTTGTAGCTTTGTTGTCCAGACTTCTCTGTTTTCCAAATAGTCAGACAGAATGGTGTGGGGGCTGGCAGAGAAAGAAAAATGCCAGACTCTTTGTACACTAATGTTTTGTTCTTATCTCCCAGTCTTTTACCACAGATTTTGTGTGAATGTGTTTCAGTTTCCTGTCCATGAAGTAAAATCAAGATCTGATCCACTTTCTATCCTATAAATAACTGAATTGGGATGTGATCAGAAAGTTCTCTGGAGTTCCGTTTCCGTGTCAGGAATTTGTGTCTCTCCAGGGAGCACATTGTTCTCTAGCATTCTTAGTGGTTTCCTTAGGTGGGTGGAACTGGTCGGTGAAGCTTCAGAAAGGGTAAAAAATACAATCTGAAGATCTAAGTCATATCTTTTTCTCATTTTTTTCCCAAGCATTTTGGTGGACATGTCACTGAAAGCTGTGATATGGCAGAGGATGGAGTATTTACAGTAGCAGTAGTCCATATACTATGCAAGTGAACTCACAGACTATTAAAGGAAATAAACAACCTGAAACCTTAAAAGAGGTAATTCCCTCTCTTTTCCTTCTTTCAGTCCATGCTGCCTCCTTTTGTGGTTAGGCTGATGTTTGATGGCTGTATCATTGGATAGGGACGGGCCATAGATCACATTTTCTTCTCATTTACTAATATGAAGTGGACTCTGACTCTGCCACTTTAGAACATTCCTCTATTGCTTTGGCTCTAGAGTATACTTAAGGTTGTTGTCTTGCTAGAAAACAAATCTTTTCCCAAGTCTCAGGTTTCCTTTTAGACTTCATCAAGATTTCCCTTATTTTCCTGCACTCATTTTACTCTCACAAGTCTTCAAAAGCCTGCTGCAGAGAAGCATCCCCACAACCTGTTGCTGCCACCGCTATGCTTCACGGTAGACCTGGCATGTTTTTGATAATGTGCATTGTATGATGGGGTTTAGTCCAATTGGCAAAAAGCTCAGTTTTGGTCTTCATCAGAGCTTAGAACCTTCTTCCAGCTGACTTCAAAGACTCCCACCTGCCTTCTTGGAAACTCTAGACGAGATGTCCTGTGTGTTCTGTTCTCCCATTAAACTGTAACTGGTGAAGCCCCCAGGCACAATTGTTGTCTGCACAGTCTCTTACACTCTCAGCCACTGTATCTTGTGACTCCTTTAGAGGTCTCAGAAGTTTCTTGGTGTCCTCCCTCCCTCATTTTCTTTTCTTTTTTTTTGTGAACGGCCTACTTTAGCAGCTTTACTGCTGTGCCATATTCTTTACATTTCTTATTAATTTATTCAGCTACTCCCTGTGGTGGGCTGGCATCGTGCCCAGGTTTGTTCCTGCCTTGTGCCCTGTGCTGGCTGGGATTGGCTCCAGCAGACCCCCATGACCCTGCGTTAGGATATTTTGGGTTGGACAATGACTGACTGACTTATTCAACTGGTGTAATGGAAACCAGATATCAGCAAGCCTCAAACCCCGGCACGAACACACACAGAGTCCCAGGTTCAAATAATGGATGGTTCATTCATCTAAACTACACAATACCTCCACAAGTTAACAAAGCACAAGTTTCTCTCTCCACAATCCAATTCATCTCCACAATTCCCCTCACCACCGCACTGCCCTCCTCCAGTTGAGTGTTGCTCCACATCCTCCCAGCTCCGACTCACCTGGACAAGGGAGTGCAGTCCCTGTTATTAAGGACCCAGGAGTACTTCCACTGCCAGGGCCACTACACGAAGGAAGTACTTCCAGGTGATACGGAAGTCCAATTTTAGGGAACGTATCTACTAACAGCATACTCTTGTGGCACCCATGGTCCCCAGGAGGGCTGCGTAGCTGGACTATATCTCCCAGCATTCCCTACTGGTTTTCAAATGGGTGCCGATACAGAGGGCTGCTGCCATCTCCTGTTCTACGTGAATAAAACTTCCCCAGCAATATCTTCCACTTCCGGTGGGCTGTCTGTCCATCTCCTCCGGCCGTCACTTTCCGGGGTCAGGTTCCTTCTTTCATCTTGATCAGGATGCCCATCTGTCTGTTAGGCGCCTCCCATCCAAGTAAGGAGCCGTCCCCTTTTTCTGGTCAGGATGCCCATCCAGCCTGTGTAGCATTTGCACTGGATATTGTGTGACTTGGATATTTTCTTGTCTCCATTCCCTGACTTGTGCTTTTTCACTGAGTTACTTGGAGTGTCCTTTTCTCTTCATTGTGTAGGTTAGACCACCATACTGACTCACCAGGAGTGGGCCCATCCAGATGAGGTGCATTTAGATGACAATCAACTGAAGCCCCAGACATTGAACTAATTCTGTGACTTCTAAAACCAATTGGTAGATAGATAGATAGATAGATAGATAGATAGATAGATAGATAGATAGATAGATAGATAGATAGATAGATAGATAGATAGATAGATAGATAGATAGATACTTTATTAATCCCAAGGGGAAATTCACAATTGGTTGCACCAGTGGTGATTTAGGGGTGACATATTAAAAGGGGTGAATATTTATGTGGTCATTATTTTGTACTTTACATTTGTATTTCATTTAGACTTCCTTACAGATATCTGTGTTCACTTTGAAATAAAGACGTCCGTCCCTGTTGATTGTGTCAAAGTCCTACTCCAAATGGAAAAGGGAGCCTAAAGAGAAACGCACTACCATAGGGAAGGACTGAGGCTACCAAGGGTCTTATGTATTTTTTTTTCCATTGACTTTGCTTTTCAAGGCATCAGTACCTGAGTAAATGATTGTAATTGGTGGTCCCACCATAGCAAGGGGTGGGGTGTAAGCCAAACTATGACAGTTCCAAAGTTAATACAAAAAAAATATTAAATGTTATCACTTGTTCTAGACGAGTGCTTCACAAAATGCTCTCATAACGTGACACTTCTTCTTGGATCAGATGGACATTATGACATCACACTCTGGCATGTGTGCAGTTGTGCCAGGGGTTCTAGTGAGGACCTGCAGCCACCCTATGGTAGGACTTGATAAAACAGACTTTTCAGCAGCATCATAGTTAACAGGCCATACTTGAGCTTAATTTGACTCACTTATACCTGTTTGTGGTCATTATAAAACAGGGGTCCCCAACTCCGAGCCTGGAGGGCCTCTGTAGCTGCAGGTTTTCATTCTAACCCTTTTCTTAATTAGTGATCTGTTTTTGCTGCTAATTAACTTCTTTTGAATTCATTTTAATGGAATTGCTCTTGAAGACTCAGACCCCTTAGTTGTTTCTTTTTCCTTAATTAGCAGCAAAACAAAAATGAGCCAAAATAGGACTGGCAAACCGTGTCCATCATACAGTATCTGAAAACAAAGAAAGGTGAAGGTCTCAGGAATGCTTTTTAACATTTTAACAAGAGAAAATCAACAATTTTGGAAATGTATGCTGTTGCACAATGAGAGCAGCGACAAGCCACGGAATTGAAGAATGGATTTAATTCAGTCAGTCAGTCAGTCAGTCATCTTCCAACCCGCTATACCCTAACGCAGGGTCACGGGGGTCTGCTGGAGCCAATCCCAGCCAGCACAGGGCGTACAGCAGGAACAAATCCCCGGGCAGGGCATCCGGTCACCACGGAGCACACACACACCAAGCACACACTAGGGACAATTTAGGATCGCCAATGCACGTAACCTGCATGTCTTTGGACTGTGGGAGGAAACCGGAGCATCCGGAGGAAACCCACACAGACATGGGGAGAACATGCAAACTCCATGCAGGGAGGACCTGAGAGGCAAACCCAGGTCACGGGTTTAATTAACAGCAAGAATCGGCACTTTACTGAGGAACTGGTTGGCGTTTGAGGCCCTGACTTAGTTGGTCTTCTTTTGATTCACTCACTTCACATTTCCTTTCTGTTTGGGTGCAAAGAAAGACATGAAGTAATTTAGAGAAATGATGAAGAAATTCAGGGGAACAACTCTTTAAAAAACAAATCAATTAAAATGAATTCAAAAGAAGATAATTTGCAGCAAGCACACTTCACTAATTAATAAAAAAAGGGCTCGGATAAACACCTCCAGGACCGGATTGGGGGACCCCCAGTTATAAAGTATCTGTTTCAATAAAGCAGGGGTGCCAAACTCCTATCCTGGAGGGCGATAGTGGCTTCTGCTTTTCATTCTAACCATTTTCTTAATTAGTAACCTGTGTTTTGCTGCTAATTCATTTCATTTAATTGATTTGCTATTTAAGAATCAAGCATCAAAAATCAGGGGAGAGGAACGTCGGTCTTTGAGGGCAGCAGTGGCTGCAGGTTTTTGGTCCAACCCAATGGCTTCATGGGAAGTCATTTATTGCTGATGAAACATCCATCCATCCATTATCCAACCGGCTATATCCTAACTACAGGGTCACGGGGTTCTGCTGCAGCCAATCCCAGCCAACACAGGGTGCAAGGCCGATGAAACATTTATTTCTCAAATTTTCATTTTAGTGGTCACACTTGTTAAGATTTTGAATCCTCAATTGCTTATTTTAGTTTTAAATAGCTGCATTTACTGTTATTAATTCACCCTTATTAGCAATAAGATGCAAACCAAGACAAGACAAAAGAACCAGCAGTTCTCCATTTAGCTTGTTTCCTTTTCCGCCTGTGCGTGCGACTTCTGCACTATTTGGTTTAATAAAGTACTCAGAAGTAAACTTAAGAGAAAGTGAAGAACTGAAAATTATTCATTTGTTTAGGACTTCAGTTCATTTGGATGATATCATTAGAAAGGCAAATACAAAATCTGTGATTTAAGAATGACATGACCTTGCAGAGTTAACACTAACAAGTCATGATATTAAATAAGACCAGTTATTGGCAAGGATTGTTTTCTAATTAAGCAACTGGGTGGGAATAAAAACCTGCTGGCACTGTGGCCCTCCATGACTGACTCTGATCACCCTTACCATAAAGTGTTTAGAATTAGATAAATACAAAAACAGATATGAAATACTGATATGCATGAACAGGATCTGGGTTGTTCAAGTATAGTTTACCTTTCTCCCACATCCCCAAAATTCTGCTAGTAAATTAACTGGTGATTCCAGAATGATCCCTCTGGAGGACTGGCATGCTGTCCTGGTCACCTTCTTGCCTTGCATCCAATTCTGACCAACTGTAACGTCAAAGTCTAATCTTAACCACGGCCGAGATTTAAAAAGTGAGGATTTGGCGCCCCCTTGTGACATAACACGTTCTTGTTAGTTTTATTAGTTTACCGCCCTATTCTGAAACTGGGAATTGTATTTTAAATTGATGATGTAGATTCCATTTTAAGAAGAAAAAGTCAAACGGAAGAAAGATGTGTATGCCACATGTATCAAAATGAAAATATTTTTTAAATTAGAATTAGTTTTTTTATTGTTCGTTTTTTTAACCAAGTAATCCGGATTAGGTTCTTAGAGGGCCTTTACCTATCCCACTACAAATGGGAGCGATGGATGAAAGCCAGAAGAAGCCCATTCTGACAGGGACTAAGCTGGAGTCTGAACCCAGTTCTCTCAAGTTGTAAAGCAGCAATGTTCACTAATGCACCGGTTAAGTTTTAGTGTAAGGGAACTCCAGTCATTATTAAGTATATTTAACATTGGCGGCCGAAGCCCATATGCAGTTCGGGTTCCCTCGGTATCCGGAGCGCCCGCCGCTTGAGTTTCGTAAACGGTGCCCCTTGGGTGAGAGTGAACTCTCCCCACCGCAGAACCTTTATTTTCAGGAAACAGTTCATGTATAATGTAGGCCGTGAGCTACTTGTGGTCGCCCCTGACGACTTGCGTGTCTTTCTGCAAAATGTGTGTCGTGGAAAGAGGAGTACTGCGGAGCGAAGAGAGGTGCATTCGGGAGTGGCGGAACCCCGCACCTTACGGCTTCAATGCGTTCTGGACTTTAAACGGGGGAAATGATTGCTTCGGTTACACGGCTTATCGCGAAGAGTGATGAGGTGCGATGCAATCGGGGAGTTCATGAGAGACCCCCGCACCTTACTGCTTCAAAGTCATCTCGAGTTTACGCGGGGGTTATTACTTCGATGCGGTGCATTGCGGCGCTCCATCTATGAAGAATGGTTGCAATGCGAAGTGCAGCGCTCCATCTTCACTGATAACTCTTCAAAGTCCAAACTACTAACAGATTTGTAAGATTGCGCCGTGCTTGTGGTCAACCAATCGGGACCATTCATCGCCCGAGCCACACCCACAATAGTTCCTGGTACATACACTGGAATAGGAGCTTAAAAAAGTAACAGAAACTATAGGGATGGTACAAAAGTTCCCGAGTTTCTAAAAAGTCCCTGGTCCCTGAAAAATTTTCCTGCTGTGGGAACGTGCCTATATGGATTCACAGATCTGGAAAACAGATTCCTCTAAGGTTATTTAAAAGAGCAGGCTACAGGGCAATTGTTTGTGTTCTTTTTTTAAATAAGTAGATGAGAGGGAGGTGAAGACTGAACAGATGATATCTTAGCCACCACACCACTCTGCCTATTAGTTTGACATGCTTTGGAGAACACCATGCGACTGCAGGCCAATGAAGACTCCTAATGCCTATAGAAAGAAAATGATTTATGTTTACTTGCTTAGTTGATGCATTTATCAAAAATGACTTACAGAAGAGGTCAACATAATCAAGTAAATATCATTCTGAGAGACTGTTTGTCAACAATTGTTACAGGGACAGTTCACAAAATTGATCATCACAAGTTAAGAGCTCAGAACAAAACACAAGCTCGCTACACTTCCTTGGTTACAATCAGTTAGTCCAGGGGTCCTCAATCACGGTCCTGGAGAGCCGCAGTGGCTGCAGGTTTTTGCTCCAACCCAGTTGCTTAATAAAAAGCACTTATTGCTAAAGTAACACTTCTGCTACACTTTAGTGATTTTGAGCTTAAACAGCTATTTTAATTGCTCCTTATTATCAATAACATGCAAATGTCAAGAGAGAGCAGCATTTCTCCATTTAGCTTATTTACATTTACACCTGTGTGTATTTATCTGCACTATTGGGTTTAATTCAATACTTGGAAGAAAAATGAAGAGAAAAAAGTGAAGGACTGAGAATTACTCGTCCATTTTGGCCTTCAAATCATTTGCATGATAGAAAGGGAAAGAAAATCTAGGATATGAGAATGACCTGACATAGCAGAGTTAATTTAATTTCATAGCTTGTTAGTGCTTTATTGGCAAGAATTGCTTTCTAATTAAGCAACCGGGTGAGAACAAAAACCTGCAGCCACTGCGGCTCTCCAGGACTGGGATTGAGGACCCCTGAGTTAGAGAGAAATTCACCAAATAATTGAGTCTTTAAACACATTAGGAGAATCAGGAGCTACACATGAAAAGAATCTGGATTAAGATTTGATGCCACACAGAGGTGGCATCACCAGGTGCTGTTCATCACCTGGGTCTCCATATACATAGGTGTTGACATGTTGACTTCTCTATAGGCAAGCATTAAGGAATTAAATACTTGCTGCTACAGGAATAAAATGTAATGATCAGAAAGGAGGAGTGATATGTGCTCAGCTCAGCTGGTTGAAAACCAGAAACCATCTGCACTGGCTTGGTGGCACACGTTAGAACTCCTGCCAGCAGAGAGTTTCAGTAGTCCAGACGTAACAAGAAATTGTGCTGTGTACTCCATCAGATATAGTCTGAGCTTGTTTTTTATTGAATAGACAGTTATGACATGGTCAGTGAGTACAGACATGACTGGTATTAGCAATAATGACCTGAGCTAAACAGAAATGGTGAGGAGATGAGCTGGGATAACAAGGAGGCCCATCTTTGCCAGGTTGAGAAGATGATGTCCCTTCATCCAGGTTGGATGTTATGGCCCATCACAGCCTGTTCATTCTGGCCTCCTAATCATCTCCTGTCCCTAATTGGCTATCTCACCTCTTCACCATCTCAAAACTAACGTGCTGCGAGCTAAATATCTAACTGTAATATAGTGCATTTCACTCTATCTATCTATCTATCTATCTATCTATCTATCTATCTATCTATCTATCTATCTATCTATCTATCTATCTATCTATCTATCTATCTATCTATCCATCAATTATCCAACCCGCCATATCCTAACTACAGGGTCACAGGGTCTGCTGGAGCCAATCCCAGCCAACTCAGGGCGCAAGGCAGGGCACTAGCCCACCGCAGGACACACACACACACCAAGCACACACTAGCTAACTAACTTTCATGAAATTATTTTTTTGTGTATTTATTTGGATTTTAAGTGTTGCCTACAATGTTTTCTATCTATCTATCTATCTATCTATCTATCTATCTATCTATCTATCTATCTATCTATCTATCTATCTATCTATCTATCTATCTATCTATCTATCACAGTTAATAGCGAGCAAGGCAGACACTACAGAAGAAAACAAAAATTCTAAAAGGTGGCTGCTACTTCAGTGTAACCCACTTGTGTGATTATTCCAAATTTTAAGAATAAAAAAATATTAAAAATCACAATTCTTACCCATCTACCGCATGCATTATTGCTTTATTTATGAAGAATTTATCATAACCAGTTTGTAATTTCTAAATGAATTCAAAGAAAACACAGACACTTGGAAATAACAACTTGCTTAATGACGAAGTTAAAAGGCGAATTTGCTTGGGATGAACGCCTGCCACCGCAGGGGTCCCCCGGGACTGAACTTGAGACGCACTGTCCAGTGTCAAGCCTGTGGTGAGGAAGAAGATGCAACTATTTGGCCTTACTGTGGATTGTAGCTGAAAATGTGATAAATGTCCTCTCTTCACATTGCAATGCTAGAACCTGGAAATAAAATCAGCGGTGTATTTCAAAAGCATGCATGCATGACACTTGAATCATTGGTTTAATAATAAAATGTCGCAACTGGGCACTCTTGAGCAGGGCTCTTTTCTGTAGTTCACTTGCCTGGGATACCAATGGGGAATCATATTAAATCCACATGGTCACAGATTAAGTGAACAGCAGCCGTGACTAAAATAAAAAAACAAAAAGAGCGAGAAACATTGATGAGGCCTCCAACCAAGGTAACATACTTGAACCGCTTCCCAGTAACTGGAATAATGAAACAATCTCAGGAAGACAAATCACTTTTATTGTGTCCAGACGTCTATACTTTTTCAGCCCTTCATAGCTGCAGGAATTAGTCTAATTTTTTATACGTCTGTAGCAGCGTTTCAGTTAGAAATATTCAATGAGGTTTTTAGTTTTTCCTCGGAGCAGCTGCTCAACTTGTGGAGCCTGGAGAAGCCACCGCCTTTCACATGCATGACACAGCCTCTCAGGCTCAGGTTGAGCAGGGGCCGATGTTACGATCTGTGCGATTTGTTCAGAACAGATTAAGAAATCCACAATGGAGGCTTTGTTTTTAGCAGTTTTTTTCCACTGAACCTTTCTTAATAGGACAAAATTAAATTGACAAATATTAAATGACGTGACTAACTTTGTTTATCTCCTTGAACCCAGCACTGCCAGGATGGGCATCAGTTCCCTTTTGACCTTGAAATGAATAAATGAGGTAGAAGATAAATCAATGATTGAATATATTTGAGATAGTATTCGCAACTCTGACGTGCTATAGTTACTTGGCAAAATATTAGGAATAACGCACCGTGTCACGCATGCGTATCAGTGGGCCACCCTCCAGGTTCTTCCCAGGTAGGTAATTCCACCCTGGGCCTTGTGAGAGAAAATAATGGAGATCAAGCAGTCTGAAGTTATTTAGGGATAATATGGTCATTGAACATGAAGTCTTTTGATACTGTGGCAAAGGCGCTATATAGGCATTGACCTGACACAGACTGACAGCAGAGGCACGTATAAAAAAAAACAAAAAGGTTTTTATTTTTTCTTCAGCCATGGGGCACGTCTTCCCCATCCCACACAGATCCTACACAGTCCCAAAAACACCCCAAAAGAAAGTCATCACAACACACTCTTCTTCCTCCACTACTCCTCCCAAGCAGCTTCCTCCTTCTCCTCCCGACTCCAGCGCCCAAAGTGGTGGCTGCAGCCTGCTCTTATAGCCCTCCCAGGAGTGCTCCAGGTGGTGACTGGCCTAAACAGGCTGCACTTCTGGGTGTGCCTCTATTCCAGCCCACATGGGCAAGTTAAGCCGTGCAGCTCCTCCCGGTGGTGGCCAAGAAGCCCAACAGGTCTGAGCCCTAAAGTCCCACATCTGTGAGCACACATTCCGGGGGACATGGTGTGCATCCCATGGCTGCTCCCCTGGTCCCAGTGTCAAAGGGGCGTCCCGGCCAGGCATGGGTTCTGGCCGTCCGCCACAGTATGCTTTCCATATTAAAAATATACTATCTATCTTAGAAGAAGCATAAAGGGTTAATAAATATGCTCTAAGTTTGTTTAAGCATATTTAAGAATTCAACAGTAGTTGATATCCCATAATAGGATTTGGGTTTGTTCATAGTCCTGGAGACCTCAGCCATCAAGCTGCCTCCCCCCTATTGGCCAATGCACAGCTGAGTCAGTGCTGGGCCAACCAATCTGATGACAGGACCCCTCTACCCAATGATTCCTGCGATCCTCCATCAGAGATGACTTTACCTTAGGCAGGGAGAACAACTTGGCAGGTGGGCAGTGGCATCAAGTGCCACATTCACATTTGAGTACCGAGAAGAGAAGCAGAATAGGTAAGGGTTAGTAACAAATTACAACTATCATATTACTTATGTTTTAGGGCTAATGACTGACAACAGAGATTCAGTCCGTACAGTTAATCAGGAGCTCTAGGCAGGGTGTGCTGAACTGAAGTTGTGAGTCTTCAGCCTGAGACTGAAGGGACATCTCTTATAGTAGCAGGCAGACCACTCCACAGTTTAGGGGCACGGTAACTAAAGCTCAACCTCCCACTGTTATTTTATTAATCCTTGCAATCATAAACAGAGTGGCATCTTGAGATCTTAATGTGATATCACGTAATAGGATTCGGATTTGTTCAGAGTCACGGAGACCTCAGCCATCAAGCTGCCTCCCCATTTTGGCCATTCCACAGCTCAGTCAGCGCTGGGCCAGCCAATCCAATGATTACCGGATGAACCACCATCAGAGATGACTTTACTTTAGGCAGGCAAAACAACTTGATAGGTGAGCAGTTGCCACCAAGTGCCACATTTGAGTACCGAGAAGAGAAACAAAATAGGTGAGGGTTAGTAACAAAATTATAACAATCATATTACTTATGCTTTAGTGCTAATGACTAACAACAGAGATGCAGTCTGTACAGTTAATCAGCAGCTCTAGTCAGGGTGTGCTAAACTGAAGTCGTGAGTTTTCAGCCTGAGACCGAAGGGGCATCTCTTATAGTAGCAGGCAGACCACTCCAAAGTTTAGGGGCCCTGTAACTAAAAGCTCGACCTCCCACTGTTATTTTATTAAACCTTGCAATCATAAACAAAGCGGCATCTTGAGATCTTAATGTGATATCACGTAATAGGATTCAGATTTGTTCAGAGTCTTGGAGACCTCGACCATCAAGCCCCCTCCCCCTATTGGGCATTCTACAGTTGAGTCAGCCAATCCGATGACAGGACACCAATTACCAGATGTTTCCTGCAATTCTCCATCAGAGAAGACTTTAAATTTGGCAGGGAGAATAAATTTACAGGTGGGCAGTAGCACCAAGTGCCACATTTGAGCACCGAGAAGAGGAACAGAATAGGTGAGGGTTAGTAGCAAATTCTATCGTGTTACTTATGCTTTATTGCTAATGACTAATAACAGAGATGCAGTCTGTACAGTTAATCAGCAGCTCTAGTCAGGGTGTGCTAAACTGAAGTAGTGAGTCTTCAGCCTGAGACCAAAGGGGCATCTCTTATAGTAGCAGACAGACCACTCCACAGTTTAGGGGCCCTGTAACTAAAAACTCAACCTCCCACTGTTATTTTATTAATCCTTGCAATCATAAACAGAGCGGCATCTTGAGATCTTAATGTGTGCTCTGGTTTGTAGGTCACGATAAGTACATATAAGTAATCTGGACCTTGGCCACTTAAGACTTTATATGTTAAAAGGAGGATTTTGAAATCTGCCCTAAACTTAACCAGGAGCCCGTGTAAGGATTTAAGAACTGGAGTTATTTTCTTGTTCTTGTAATAATTATTGTAGCAAGATTTTGGATTAACTGGAAGCTGTATGGGCGGCACGGTGGCGCAGTGGTAGCGCTGCTGCCTCGCAGTTAGGAGACCCGGGTTCGCTTCCCGGGTCCTCCCTGAGTGGAGTTGCATGTTCTCCCCGTGTCTGCGTGGGTTTCCTCCGGGCGCTCCGGTTTCCTCCCACAATCCAAAGACATGCAGGTTAGGTGGATTGGCGATTCTAAATTGGCCTTGGTGTGTGAGTGTGTTTGTGTGTGTCCTGCAGTGGGTTGGCACCCTGCCCAGGATTGGTTCCTGCCTTGTGCCCTGTGTTGGCTGGGATTGGCTCCAGCAGACCCCCGTGACCCTGTATTCGGATTCAGTGGGTTAGAAAATGGATGGATGGAAGCTGTATAAAGAACAGTTTGAACATCCAGGGAACACCGCATTACAGTAGTCAATCCTACTAGAAATAAATGCATGGATTAATTTCTCAGAAGCCCGCTTATTTAGAAAACGCCTTAATTTCAACATTTTTAAGATGGAAGAAACACGATTTGGACAACTTTGTAATGCGCACTTTAAATGACATGTATCAAAGATACTGTTACTGTAAAATTAATGGTGATTCCAACTAAGTTAAATGATAACTAAATATTGTTGTGATCGGCATCATTCCCTACAGTAATTAACATTTCTGTTTTGCTGGTGCCTCAAGACAAGTAGTTCTCATCCATCCACTCTTTTAATTCACTAACACAACTAATTAAAGACAACGTCGGAGAGACATCATTTGGTCTAAAACAGTGGTTCTCAAACTGTGGGGGACCCCCTAAGGGGGCGCGAAGTAACAAAAAGGAGGGCGTGATGTGAAAAAAACAAAACAAGAATATGAAAAATACATCTACTGAAACCAAAACAAATGAACTTAAACTACATTCTGATACTAGAAAAATAAATATAGAGTTAGATAAAGGTCGATAAAAGTTAAGTAGGTATAATAAAATATGCATCTATGATATATTATTAATTAAAGAAGAACAAATTGGTATTAGTGGGCTCCTTTCAAAAAAACGTTAGGGGACGCAATTAAAACTGTTATGAAAACTCGGGTCGCAAATACTTTGTACTTAAAGGTTCAGAAATGCTGGTCTAAAAGAAAGGTAGAACTGGGTGTCATCTGCGTACGAGTGATAAATGAACATTATGTTTTCTAAGGACAGATCCCAGTTAAAGCATGTAAGGTGAAAACAGTAAAGGTCCCAGCACTGAGCCGTACAGAACCCCATATCTCAGTTCTGGCCATAAATTTATGATTTTTTAAAGATCACTTGCCAAGCTACCTAAAACCTCCCAAACTATCGCTACACTTTGAAAAAAACTATAAACTGTTTTTTGTGTACTGATCATTGTTCTAATGGATAACAATATATGCTCCTTTGGTACTGTGTCTCTCCGGAAAATCCTTGTGTAACGTTGATTTGACTTTGTCATGCTCATGGAGTCCCGAATGAGGCACATGACTTGCATTGTGAGGGAGCGTCAGTTACAGCACTATGGCCACGTGACGCGTTTCCCCGAGGGTGATCCGGCTTGTAAGATCCTCATTGTTGGGACCCCGAGTGGCTGGACCAGGCCAAGGAGTCGCCCACGTAACACCTGGTTGCGGCAGGTAGAGGGTCATTTCCGGAAGATGGGACTGGACCGTGTGTCTGCCTCGGGGTTTGCCAACCGGGGTCCTGAGCTGTTTCGTCATGTGGTGGGTGTGACAATGCGCGGTATCAGTTTATGCTCCCCAACTTGACTTGACTTGTAATTACTTATAGCAAACTAAGGCTATGTGCACAATACTGTACTATGCTTTCATTTTAAAAAATTTAGACATTTGTCCCTGTTTTCAGCTTTCATCAACAACAATACCTTGGCGTTTTTAACGTTACTTATTCTAAACATCCTTTTGAGTTTGGCTTTGATCTTACCCTTTTTTGACGTAATGTTTCGTTTTTGTGCTGTTGATTTCCTAGTTGCTGTAATTCACTACGTTTTGACCACATCTTATCTCCTGATCAGATGAGCAGACTCCTGTCAGTCATGGAGAATCCACTGCATCCACTGAACAGGATCATCTCCAGACAGAGGAGCAGCTTCAGTGACAGACTACTGTCACCGTCCTGCTCCACTGACAGACTGAGGAGACCCCACACTATGCGACTCTTCAATTCCACCCGGGGGGGTAAACGTTAACATTATACAAAGTTATTGTCTGTTATACTTTTATTGTTATTATTCTTTAATTTAATATTGTTTTTTATCAGTATGCTGCTGCTGGAATATTGAAATTTCCCCCTTGGGATTAATAAAGTATCTATCTATCTATCTATCTATCTATCTATCTATCTATCTATCTATTATATAGTGCCTTTCATATCTATCTATCTATCTATCTATCTATCTATCTATCTATCTATCTATCTATCTATCTATCTATCTATCTATTATATAGTGCCTTTCATATCTATCTATCTATCTATCTATCTATCTATCTATTATATACTGCCTATCTATCTATCTATCTATCTATCTATCTATCTATCTATCTATCTATCTATCTATCTATCTATCTATTATATATACTGCCTATCTATCTATCTATCTATCTATCTATCTATCTATCTATCTATCTATCTATCTATGCTGTTTCGCTGTCGGTCTGTGGTTTGATTGCGTAGGTCTTTCGTGGGCGTGTCTGTGGGTTGCTGGCGGGAGGTGGAGGAGGTGGTGGCGTGCCGGGTGGGCTCGTGAGTATTTCTTATTCTTTTTTTCCTAATCTTTATATTTTTTGTTTTTTTCTAATGTGTAGGGGTTATTTTGCTGTCTACATATTGTTTTTCTTATTGACTCCAGTATTGTATTTGCGGCGTGGCGCAATGGCGCCGAGACAAACACCGCCTGGCTTGATGCGCGCAATTTTGAAAACTTAACACGCCGGCATGGCGTGAAGTTGTTGGTTGATCCGATGGTCTCTGTTGAGGCGTGTGTAGTGGAAGTCGGCAAGTTAATCGGCTGTAAAAATGTACGTTCAGCGTCTCGGATGAATAAAAGTGTTGTCCTGTTTCTAAATGATGAGAGTTTGGTGCATACTCTTGTTCAGAATGGTGTGATTATTAACGGTACCTTAATTTCAGTTTTACCTCTTTCTACTCCTGCACGAAGAGTGATTATTTCAAATGTTCCTCCGTTTCTAAAGAATGATATTCTCATCAAAGAACTTGAAAGATATGGGCAGATCATATCAAAAGTTTCAATGATTCCCTTGGGCTGTCGATCACCCGACTTAAAACATGTCGTTTCTTTCAGGAGACAAGTTCACATGATTTTAAACGATTTACAAGGTGAACTTGATGTGGCTCTCAAATTCAGAGTAGATGGATTTGATTATGTGGTTTTTATATCATCCGAGTCCATGAAATGTTTTAAGTGCGGTCAAGTGGGGCACAAGGCTAGCCAGTGTAAGCGTTCTGAGGAAACTACAGACTCCGCAGTACCTGGTGTTTCTAAAAGTAGCCGTGAGGACTACTCGATATTATTTGATGATGAAGGCAGTGAGTCTTCCGTCAGTTTTTCTGATGTGGAGGAGGACTTAATGGAGGGCCCTGGTCAGAGTGTGCAGGATCAGGGCAGTTCTTTACCTGCTATGATGGCGCAACTGGCACCTGAGCGTGCAGCTGAGCCGGCGGATGCGGCTGAGTCGCGCCCGCAACTAAAGTCGTGCAGAGTGGTGAGAGCGCCCCAGAGAAGGACGCTGCGGCTGAGGCCGGATCACTGCCTACGGACGGTGTTACTGTTCATTCTGCACATACGAGTGATGGTGCTGAGCAGCCTGTGAGTGTGGCTTCCGTTCATGATGATGGGGCTCTGCCCAGCGCCGAGCTCATTGAAACAGAAGCTGTACAACAGATACGAGAGGTTGAGGAGAATGTTAGGGCTGAGGTGCGATCAATAAGATGAGCACCTCAGCAGACAACAGCGAGCAATGTTCAAGAAATGGAGGATGACACAGAGTGGGTAAAGCCTGTGACAAGAAAAAGGAAAGACGGGTCCGCATGTAGCAGTGTTGCACTTAAACACAATAAAGTTGAGAGCTCAGTCTCCGCAGCTGACGACTCAGAGAATGTTCAAGATGAGCCTGAGGTGCCTGCAGACGTCGGTATTGTGAGTCAGGATGAAGGCGGTGGCTCGGGGACATCAGTGAGGTCCAATCTGTCACCTCAGCTGAGCTTCCGTGGTGGCTACAGTAACGACAACATAATCCGTTTTGTAAAATTTATTGAGGGCAAGAGGGGTGTGAATGTGAGTCACCATTTCCCGATCTCCAACTGTTTTGAGCTCAGCTAAGGGGGTCCTACGCCAGGCTACAGCTTTAGGCCTTAAGAGAACTGAAGCTGTGCGGCTGAAAAATGTGATGAGCAGGGTGAAAAGATCCTTAAATCCCAAGCCAGTATGATGTACTGCTGGACACGTCCTTCCATGTCTTTTTTAAAGTTGTTTTTGGTGACTGCTTTTCTTTTTTGCTTTTTCATGCCTTTGTGTAATTTTGGCACAATTAACATCAATGGAAGTCGACATGACAACAAGCGGTCGCGGTGTTTGATTATCTACTTAATAAGGAGCTTAGTGTTATTTTTTTACAAGAAACTCACACAGACCCTGCTAACCAGGCAGACTGGCACAGAGGCTGGCAGGGACAGATGTTTTGTAGCCACGGGTCGAGTGTTAGTGCCGGGGTCGCCATTCTGTTTTCTACTTCTTTCTCACCCGACTCGACTAGCGTGACAGAGGTAGTTAAAGGCAGACTGCTGAAAGTGGAAGCCTGCTTAGGGGGCACAACGTGGGTCTTCATAAATGTTTATGCACCCAATGAAGGAAGGGAGCGTTTGCTGTTTTCGTCTTTGCTCCATGACTTACTTGTGCAGTGCAAAGATGAAGATCTTGTTTTTGTGGGGGGAGATTTTAACTGCACAGATGACGCCTCCTTAGATAGAAATGGCCTGGAGCCTCACCCCAGCTCCGTGCTCACTTAAAGTCAGTCCTCAGCAAGGCCGACCTTTTGATGTCTGGAGGGCATTACACCCAGGAATTCGCCAGTACACGTGGGTGAAGGGTTGGGGCTCGATCTCCATGGCGAGACTAGATAGAGTGTATTGCTTGAATCACCACAGCAATCTTATAGTGAACTGCTCCATTCATCCTTCTGGCTTCTCTGATCACAGTCTTGTCCTTCTCAAAGTTTCACTTCCATTTCGATCTTCCTTTCCGTCATACTGGCACTTCAACAACAGCCTACTGAAAGATCTCCGTTTCATTGAAGTTTTTGAATTCTTCTGGAAGAGGTGGAGGTTGACGACAAGTTCCTTTTCATCTCTGCGGCAGTGGTGGGACTGTTCAAAACTCAGATCAAAGTGCTGTGTCAGCAATACACGCAGAATGCAACTCAGAATATGAGGAAGGCAATGGCAGAGTTGGAGGAGGACATCTTAGAGCTTTCTTCGTCTTTAGACAGCTCTTTTAACGATGGCGTCTTTGAAAATCTAAAAACAAAAAAACAAGATCTCATGGACTTATTGGACAGACGGGTGCATGGTGCTCTTGTGCGCTCAAGAATTCAGGAGTTGGTGAAATGGATTCTCCTTCTCAATTTTTTGGACTTGAAAAGAAAAGATCACAGAGTAAAGTGATTCACGCTCTGAAAAATGAGGATGGGCGATCATCGAGGAGCCTGAGGCCATCAGAGCTATTGCTCATGATTTTTATAAAAGCTGTTCTGTGCGAAACAACAGAAGATTCTTCTGAGACCAGGAGCCTCCTAGACAACCTGCCACAAATCCCCAAAACGGAAAAAGAGCTTCTGGATACAACCCTCAGCTTACAGGACTTGACTACGGCCCTCAGCGAACTAAATACAGGAAAGTCACCTGGCATAGACGGCCTGACGGTCGAGTTTTTTAAGACATTCTGGAATTTATTAGGTGCGTTATTGGCAGTCTTCGGAGAGCATAATGAACAATGAACTGCCATTATCCTGTCGGCGGGCTGTTATTGCTCTGCTCCCAAAAAAAGGAGATTTGTCCGACCTCAAGAACTGGCGTCCTGTTAGCCTTTTATGTACAGATTATAAGATTCTGTCCAGGGCTCTGGCTACTCGCCTGCGTAGAGTAATGGGGTGTGTCATCAGGTCAGATCAGACCTACTGTGTGCCAGACCGCTCCATCTTTGACAATATATTTCTGGTGCGAGACCTGATTACGACTTCAAAGCTTCTCGGTTTAAAGGCAGGAATGATCTCATTGGATCAAGAAAAGCTTTTGACAGAGTGGATCACCAATATCTGTTCAGAGTCCTACAAGCTTTTGGGTTTGGGTCCTCCTTCTCCAAATACATTGGAATGCTTTACTCAAATATATATGGCGTTCTGAAGATTAACGGTGCCACAACAGCCCCTTTCTCTGTCACCAGGGGTATTCGCCAGGGCTGCCCACTCTCAGGGATGCTCTACTCTCTGTCAATTGAGCCCCTCCTAGAGCAGCTCAGGCGTCGTCTTTCTGGTCTCAGCATCCCAGTTTGCCCCACTGCTTGTTTTAAGGTCGTTGCCTCGCAGATGATATTACTGTCTTTGTGTCTTCTACATCTGAGGTAAACACTTTAGTCAACTGCTTAGACGTTTTTCAAAAACTGACGTCAGCGAAAGTCAATTGGCTCAAGAGCAATGCTTTCTTGCTGGGTGACTGGGGACTCGCGTCTCCTCCAGCTCTTCCTGAGACCCTCCAATGGAATAGAAACGTGTTTAAGTACCTGGGGGTGTATTTAGGCACAGATGGCACTGCTGTAGACAATTGGGTGGGGTGGACAGATCTGATCCAAGCAAGGCTGAACCGTTGGAAGTGGCTTCTGAGGGACATTTCATGTAGAGGCAGGGTGTTAATCCTGAATAACTTGATTGCCTCCATGTTTTGGCACAAGCTCAGGTGTGCTGATCCACCAATAGCTCTGATCAAATCCGTACAGACGATCATCCTTGACTTTTTTTGGGACAGTCTACACTGGGTCCAGAGAGGTGTGCTGCACCTACCAGTGGCAGAAGGAGGGCAGGGACTGATTGACGTCAGAAGTAAAATCGAGGCCTTCAGGCTCCAGACGCTGCAGAGGCTGTTCTATGGTCCAGACGGCCTGCCTTGGAGAGACCTGGCGTTTGTAATTTTACACAAAGTGAGCGAGTTAAAATTTGACAAACAGCTACTCCTCTTAGACGTCTCCAAACTAACTTTATCAGTTTTGCCAAAATTCTATCAGTCAATGTTGCTTACTTGGCATAGTAAACTTATGAGATCTCGTTTTGTTTTTGGCAATCTTCATTGTTTTTTAGAGGAACCTCTGATTAGGAATAATGTGTTGAACTCTCCTCTGCTTTTCTCTTGTCACTTCACCTCAATCCTTATTAAAAGTGGAATCACGAAGATTGGCCATCTTTTAAATAACCACACTAGCACATGGCACACGCAGCACACCTCACATCGGTCCTGGGCGTGAGGTCTGAACGTCTTGTACACCACTTTCTGTGCCAGTTTAAGGAGGCCTTGGTGAACTTAGGCGCAGGGTCACTGTGCCAGAGCGTCTCTCCGGACAATCCGATCTTCAACTCAGATATCACAGAACTCGTCATCCAAGTCAAACCCAACGTCACAGACTGCACTGACCGCCAGGCTCCATTCTGAAAGTTGGCAACTTAATAGACAAGCAGTTTGACACGATGGGAAAAATGAGCTCTACCAGGTGTGTGTTAAGGTGACTTTTTATAAATTTCTTAGAGACTTGCCAGACACACGCTGGAGACAAGAACTGCATGTTGGAGTGAATGAAACTCCAGCGTGGAGAACTTTTTATAAACAACCACTGCAAAAAGAATTGGCGACCTGCAATGGAGGATTCTTCATGGGGCTCTCGCCACCAACTCCTTTTTATCGGTTATTTCACCAGGAACATCAGATTGTTGTCCGTTTGTCAACAGCGAGACTGTTTTCATCTTTTGTTAACTGCAAACGGCTCGAACCATTTTTATATTTCTCAAGATACTTTTGGATAGAATAGGACTGTCATTGTCAACTGTTGGATTTATTTTTGGTATTAAGTATACTCAGAGACAGAGAAACAAGTGTGTGCTGGGAAATTATCTACTGGGCCAAGCAAAACTGTCAATCCTCAAAACCAGGAGGAACAGAGAAAAAAACTCAAAGACCACCGATGTGCTCCTGATGTTTAAAGTGCTGGTGAAGTGCCGGTTGAAGCTGGAGTTCACTTACCATCAACTCATTGGAGACATGCAGACCTTCTGTGATTTATGGGGCTTGGGGGCTTTGTGTTCTGTTGAGAAGGGCAAGCTGGTGACTGGGTGGTGACTTCTTTAAATGTCCTTCAAAATATTTAAATACTGGATGATTGAAAGCTCAGAATAGGAGACTCCTGGGGAATACAATGCTGTGTGTATAATGGAGAGCGATGTACGGAGTAGGAGACAGTACAGGGGAGTGATGGTGGAGTAAACTGATTATGAATTGTGTGTTTATTATGGACAATTATTTATTATTTATGTGTGAATCAGGAGGCATGTATAAGGGAATAGTGGGTTAATGAACAAATTATGAATTACTTATTTAATATGGAAATTCTGTACTTTATGTGTGGAGTAAGAAGTGTGCAGGGGCAATAGTAGTGGAGTAATGCAACATATTTATTAACTGCATACTACTGCTGTGTTCAATTTTTTTTTTTTTTGTTGCACGAAGTAAAGTTTAATTTTTAATATTAAAATAATCTATTAATATGCAGAGTGGGAGGAGTGTAAAGGGGGAGTAATGGTGGTTTTTGTGTTATAATGAATTACCATCTGATTTTCTTATTAATGTGTGGATTAGGAGGAGTGTAAAGGGGGAGTAGTGGTGGTCTTTGTATTATAATGAATTGTCAACTTTTTGATTATATTTATGAGCGGAGTAGGAGGAGTGTAAAGGGGGAGCAGTGGTGGTTGTGTGATACAGACTTTTTTGTTAATATCCTGAATATTGGGATTGTTTGTCTTATGACTGTATTTTTTGTTATTGTTCATAATAAAGGTCATTTTAAAAATAAAAAAAAATATCTATCTATCTATCTATCTATCTCTATCTATTATATACTGCCTATCTATCTATCTATCTATCTATCTATCTAATCCTGCCAACTACGCTATCTATCTATCTATCTATCTATCTATCTATCTATCTATCTATCTATCTATCTATCTTCTTAGCACTAAGCAGAATGACATCCAGGGCCGCTTTGTGCCTGGTACTGGTTGCTGCAGCAGTATGTCCTGGCCGCCTGCCATCCTGAACTGAATAAGCAGATTTAAATAATGAATGGCTGGTTTTATTAGGAAGTGCTCGACTGAACTGAAGAAGAACACTCGACCTACAAGTTTGCATTAAACTGCTGAAGTCAGATTTTGCCAGCAGGTGCCAGAAGAGGCCAACCAAATAGCAGAGTTGGAAAAGTCAAGTTACTTTTATAGTAGACAGAACTTTAAGTGCACCTCGGGGGGTATGAGGCTTTGTACTGAATCTCTTTAAATAAATCAGTACATAAGTAGATAGATATATAAATATATTTACACACACAATATGGTCTGAACACACAGCAGTATGTCTAAAAAAAAAGAAAACTGACTTGGGAGTCACAGTCACAATCACAGTCATGTCAAAAGAGAACACAAGGCTGGGACAACCTGTTAAAAAATGTGTACAGTGGCGCTGCAAAAGGCTCCTATCCCAAACACCTGCCCCCCAGTGTCTTCAGTCTGTGTGTTTTAAACTGCCGCTGGGGTTTCATGGAAAGAATAAAAGATACTAAACTAAAGACTTGATGCTGAGAGAAAATAAAACATTAAAATTGGTGTTATTAGTGCTGTGACACTGGAGACAGACAGACAGACACACGTACACCACTGAAGCTGCTGGACTCCACACATTTGAGAAGTGCCTCTGTCTGCTCCAGTATCCGTCTGTCATCTGACTATTGTATCACTATACAACAACAGCAAACTGATATGGATGTATGACGTGTTAAAATGCTATATTCTGGTACGGCATGTTTTTTTTTTTCTTCCAATTAGACCGTAATGTTAAATTTCCTCAGTTACTTGTTAAGGTATGCAGTCAGAAGGTGGGTGCTGTGCAGCCTCACCTGTGCTTTCCTGGAGTCATTCGGCAGATTTGTAGATTTGGGTGTTTTGGGTACCCATAGGTGTTGTATGAAGCACACAGGAATTTACAAATACAAATACTGTGAACCCTTTATTGAAATAATTCCATTGTCCAGATACAGTATTCCACTATATACTCATAAAAATAAGGGTACCAAAGTGGTTCTTCAGACCTGCACAAAAATGAAATATATTTAAAATACAGGGTGGTCCAGGTCTAATTATGCAATTATGAAAAGGCGAACACATCGCACCCGCTGTTCAACTGACAACCGTCTCCCCGCCATTTTGGAATGCAGGGCAGGTGCTGCCATCTATCGGCAACAAAAATATTTTTTGTGAATTCTCTATGTAATAAACTTAATAAGTTATAGCATAATGAAAACTGCATAATTAGATCTGGACCACCCTATATAAATATTTAAAATGTACCACTACCAACATTAAAGTATTTTAAAACTAGCTGTGCTATCCATCTAAATCTAAGTATTCAACATAGACCCCTGCGTTAACATTTGGGATTTGTAAAAGCAGTGTTCATTGTTTATGATGCACCAGCTGTTGGAATGCCAAATGCAATGTATATGTCTATGTTATGTGCCGTTTAGTATGGGATTCATAAAAGTGATATTAATGATTGTGATGCACCATCAGTTAAAATGACAAATGTAATGAATATGTATCTGTTATATGCAATTTGGTATGGGATTTGTAAAAGCAGTTTTAATGTCTGTGATGCACTATCTGTTGGAATGACAAATGCAAAGCATTGTATTACTACAAATATTTCTGATGTGCCATCTGTTGGAATGACAAATGCAATGCATTTTATTAAACCAAATATTTGTGGTGCACCATCTGTTGGAATGAGAGACACAGATACATGGACACACAGACACTTATCCTTTTATTATATTACTAGGTGTGCTACCCATCTAAGATGGGTTGAAATCTCAATAATCAATGTAGACCTCAGCATTAACATTTGCAATGCACAATACAATGTATATGTCTATGTTATGTGCCGTTTAGTATGGGATTCATAAAAGTGATATTAATGATTGTGATGCACCATCAGTTAAAATGACAAATGTAATGAATATGTATCTGTTATATGCAATTTGGTATGGGATTTGTAAAAGCAGTTTTAATGTTTGTGATGCACTATCTGTTGGAATGACAAATGCAAAGCATTGTATTACTACAAATATTTCTGATGTGCCATCTGTTGGAATGACAAATGCAATGCATTTTATTAAACCAAATATTTGTGGTGCACCATCTGTTGGAATGAGAGACACAGATACATGGACACACAGACACTTATCCTTTTATTATATTACTAGGTGTGCTACCCATCTAAGATGGGTTGAAATCTCAATAATCAATATAAACCTCAGCATTAACATTTGCAATGCACAATACAATGCATATGTCTCTGTTATATACAATTTGGCATGGGATTCATAAAAATAAATGTTTTGATGCACCATCAGTTGGTAAGACAAATGCAACGCATATATCTCTGTTATGTGCCAATTGGTATGAGATTCATAAAAGCAGCCTTGATGTTTGCGATGCACCGTCTTTCGGAATAACAAATTCAATTAACATGTCTCTGTTATATTCCATTTGGTATGGGGTTCATGAAAGCAGTTTTAATGTTTGTGATGCGCCATCTGTTGGAATGACAAATGCAATTTATTTTATCATTACAAACATTTGTGATCTGCCATCTGTTGGCATGACAAATGCAATGCATTTTATTAAACCAAATATTTGTGGTGCACCATCTGTTGGAATGAGAGACACAGATACATGGACACACAGACACTTATCCTTATATTATATTTTACTAGGTGTGCTACCCACCTAAGATGGGTTGAAATCTCAATAATCAATGTAGACCTCAGAGTTAACATTTGCAGTGCACCACTTACTTTCCCATGTCTCTGTTATATGCCATTTGATATGGGATTCATAAAACAGTGTTAATGTTTGTGATATATCATCTGTTGGTATTTCTTCTAATTAAGGAACTGATTGGAATGAAACTTGTTGGAGTTTGAATCCACGCCTTAGCTTACCATCTGTTGGCTCACAAACCTCACAACTCATTTCTTCTTGGCTGCCATTTAAGGAAATCGGAAGCAAAAAAAAGCACTGAGTCTTTATACATAAGGCACCTAAAGTGAAGGAAAAAGAAGTTAATTAACAGCAGAAACTGGACACCAATTAAGAAAATGGCAGGAAGGAACTCCTGCAGCCACTGTAGCCCTCCGTGATCAGAGTTGGTCACCTCAGCCATATAGGGGAACCATTTTTGGTTCCCATAAGAACCATCCACATGAAGCTCCTAGAAAGATTATGTATTAATTTAGATCCATAACAGGCTCCATAAATGGCCATAAACATATGATAACAGATCTGTGAAATGCAAAACTAAACTATATAACACAGACTGAGTTCAGGTTTTCTTGATCTGTTGTATCCTGCTACATGTTTAAAAATAAAGGCACCAGAACAAATTTTCAGAGTTGTGCTACAGAGGAACCATTTTTGATTCCCAAATTAACCATCCACATGAAGGTTCCAGAAAGAAGAAACATTTATTTAAAACCATGGCAGATCTCATAAACAGTTACATGATACCAGATTTGTGAAATAACTGCACAGTTCCTGATTTTAAAAGGACTCCTGTTGCATAGGCTAAGCTCAGGTTTTCTTGATCTGTTGTATCCTGCCTACTATACTGTAAAGACTTCTGTTTTGTCCACATATCAGAGCCCTAAGAATGAAGTGGTTCTTTTTCAAGGGGTGGTTGTTCGATGAGTTTCCTCCGGGTGCTCTGGTTTCCTCCCACAGTCCAAAGACATGCAGGTTAGGTGCATTGGCGATTCTAAATTGTCCCTAGTGTGTGGTTGGTGTGTGTGTGTGTGTGCTCTGCGGTGGGCTGGCGCCCTGCCGGGGTTTGATTCCTGCCTTGTACCCCGTGTTGGCTGGGATTGGCTCCAGCAGACCCCCGTGACCCTGTAGTTAGGATATAGCGGGATGAATAATGGATGGATAGATGGATGGTTGTTCGATGAGCCGCAGCACCCAGTAAAGTGCCATTTTAAACCCATTATTTCTTAAGAATGCAAGACCCAAATAGAGTGAGAAATGATAGTGAAGAATGACTGCTGACAAATGAATGATTAGATGAAAGTGTCACGTAATCAAGCGATTACCGAGGGGCGCGCGTTTATTTATACGTGACATCTGATAGGCTGTACGGCTGTCAAATCAGGAGATGAAGACTAACGAGTGTCAGGTGGGCTCTGGCACGTCTCCCGCGCACATTAGTGACAATCCAGCAGGCCGGGCAAAGCAGCGGCCACCGGGGGCAAATGATGTCGCTAAGAGTCTGACACGAAACAGAGACGGCATTGTTAAAATCGCAAAGCCGCACCTGGACAACCCTTGGCGTGCGAGTCTCGAGATGTTAAACATCTTGCGACTTTAACGAAAAACAGAGGTTTCTTGTTTGAGAATAAGAACTTAAAATTAAAAATATTTACATTTGCTGAACAATATAGGACATTTTATCTTATTTTCTTACTTTGAAGAACGTGTGCTTATTTAACCCAAATAATTTGGACCAGCTCTCAAGAAATTTTATGTTTTATATCCCTTTGGTAATTTAAATGTAGATGGATTTGGTTGAAGCAGACTCGTTTAACATTGCTGAATAACTACTGCAGAATGCATTAAATCGATTGCAAACATCCATCTAGCAATGTAAAGTTTCATTAGTTTATAATTGTGTAAGCGAATCCCAAATCTAACTACAGTACGTCTACCTAAAAAAGAAATCTAAACAAGGAGACTTAGTGCCAGTAGCCAGCAGATGTCGCCACTGAGCTGCAATATAAGTCGCTGCAGCACCTGACTTGAAGGCAGCCGTCAGCATATAGGAGACGCCGAGAAGCAGAGTAACGTGGAGAATAACATCATGTTGAGGTCAAACATCCAGAATTCAATCTATTACTGAAGTTCATTTATAAGGGAGATTGTAGATATTGGCAATATCTGACCAGGGCCGGATTAACCATTAAGCAAAATAAGCACATGCTTAGGGCACCAAGGAAAGGGGGGCACCACAAAAATGTTCCAAAGCTGGATTTACCATGGAGCATATGATGCAAAACTGCACAATAAGTAACATTTTCCATCTTATTGCAAGTGTTGTTTCATTATGAAAAGTAAAATTTTGTTTTACTGTTTATTATTGTTTATATTTTGAATCAGATATATATGGGGGGGTACCAAAATCTTTTAAGTGTTTAGGGCCTCTAAAGGTCTTAATCTGGCCCTGTATCTGACTATACAGTCATCTACTGTTTCATGACATTTTACAGTTGTGCCAGTGCCTTTGCAAGGTGTACTTCCAAATTTTTGTCTGTTAAAATTTTTGTTGTCCCTTTGTGTAAAGGAATCTATTAGATATTATATAGTGCCTTTCAGATCTAGCTATCTATCCATCATAAAATGCCTTTCTCACCAATTGATCTAAATTTTTAATCTTACCTACTACACTATCTATCTATCTATCTATCTATCCTATATAATGCTGTTCTTGTTAATCTTGCCTACTACACTCTATCTATCTATCTATCTATCTATCTATCTATCTATCTATCTATCTATCTATCTATCCTATATAATGCTGTTCTTGTTATTCTTGCCTACTACACTGTCTATCTATCTATCTATCTATCTATCTATCTATCTATCTATCTATCCTATATAATGCTGTTCTTGTTAATCTTGCCTACTACACCGTCTATCTATCTATCTATCATAAAATGCATTTCTCATCAATTTTTCTACATTTTTAACCTTGCCTACCACGCTATCTATCTATCTATCTATCTATCTATCTATCTATCTATCTATCTATCTATCTATCTATCTATCTATCTATCTATCTAACCTATATAATGCTGTTCTTGTTAATCTTGCCTACTACACATCTATCTATCTATCTATCTATCTATCTATCTATCTATCTATCTATCTATCTATCTATCTATCTATCTATCTATCTATCTATCTATCTATCATAATGCTGTTCTTGTTAATCTTGCCTACTACACCGTCTATCTATCTATCTATCTATCTATCTATCTATCTATCTATCTATCTATCTATCTATCTATCTATCTATCTATCTATCTATCATCATTTACCACAGGAATGCTTTGCTAGAAGGGTCTTCCTTGAACTGGAAGTCAGCTTTATTTCTGTTCTTTTTTCTTAGCCCAAAAACGTTTTTGTTTAATTTGCCCTTTTATGAAATGTGACGACCCAGCTGGCTCCCCAAATCCTTCTTTGACAGTCTGTTATTCTAGCACCCAGCCACACCTAATATTTGTATCTTTGTGATGTGTCTGAGAAGGCGGCTCTACACCTTGAGAAAAGCCCACCCAGACACAGAGAGAACATGCAAACCCGTCACAGATTCAAAGGCAGGACTCTGTGACGCAGGGGCACTAAACACTGTGTGCCAACCTGCAATCCATGTGCTCAGTCCGTAATGAAACACAGATGAACGGACACACATTTGCACGGGCCCTCTTTTTCAAAGAGCTTGGCTAATATCCCGCAGCAATTAGACTTGCACAATCTTCTAATCAGGAGTTTTTGCTTCCAAGTAAGTTTATTCATTGCAAAAGAAAAATTAGTCTTCTGTTACTGCAGAGTCCGTTCCAAATCAAATGACGCACCTTTGGAAGTGAAGCAGATAACTATTGTACTCCCCCCATTATTATCAACCCTGGAAATCTTTCAAGTAATGTTCTTGCAACCTCAAATGTTAGTTTGGAATTTGATGAAGCTATTCAGGCTTGTTACATTAGAGTGCACGTAACTAAAAGAACATATGAAAGGTTTATAACAGGAGCAGCTCACTCTGTCCCTTCATTCATTCATTCATTCATTCATTCATTCATTCATTCTCGGGTCAGCCAGCCTCCCTGGGGCTTTATCTTGTCCTTTGAATGATTCCTGAATTTCAGTTGATTCAAGTGGAAAGTTGCACATGAAAAAGATACTTCCACTGCAGTACTTTGCTTGTGGCTTTCCCAGTCAATTCCAATCAAAATCTCTCTCAGTAACCTGGTCGTCAAATGACATTAAGCAGTAGGCAAACAGAGGAGATGTGGACATTTATACACTGCTCAAAAAATTAAAGGAACATTTTTGAATCCGAGTATAGCATCAAGTGAATGAAACTTGTGGGCTGTTGATCTGGTCAGTTCAGTAGCAGAGGGGCTTCTTCATCAGCTTCAGCTGCTTTGGTGCACTAGAGGGGCCACAATGAGACGACCACCAAAACAGGAATGAACGGCTTAACAGGTGGAGGAAGGCCACTGACATTTTTCCCTCCTCATCTGTTTTGTCACTCGTTTTGCATTTGCATTACGGTCAGTGTCACTACTGGTAGCATGAGGCCATACCTTTGTCCTGCAGAGCTGGCACAGGTAGTCCAACTTCTCCAGGATGGCAGGCACATCAATATGTGCCATTGCCAGAAGGTTTGCTGCAACTCCCAGCACAGTCTGAAGGGCATGGAGGAGATTCCAGGAGACAGGCAGTCACTCGAGGAGAACTGGACAGAAGGTCTTTCACCCATCAGCAGGACCCACTGGTGTCTGCTCTTTTAGGCAAGGAGGAATAGGATGAGCACTGGTAGAGCCTACAAAATGACCTTCAGCTGGCAGGCCACTGGGGTGAATGTCTCTGACCAAACAAGCAGAAACAGACTTCATGAGGGTGGCCTGAGGTCCCGATGTCCTCTAGTGGGCACTATGGAGCTTGATTGGCATTTGCCATAGAATACCAGATTTGGCAGGTCCACCACTGACGCCCTGTGCTGTTTGATTGTACCCTGAGAAGCCGTGGAGAACGTTATGCTGCCTGTGACATCGTTCAGCATGAGCGATCTGATGGTGGGTCAGTGATGGTATATCTGGGGAGGCACATCCATGGAGCGATGCACAGATCTCTACAGGCTAGACAACGGTGGGCACCTTGACTGCCATTAGGTATCAGGAGGAAATCCTTGACCCCATTGTCAGCCCCTGTGCTTATGCAGTGGCTCCTGGGTTCCTCCTGGTGCACAACAATGCCCGGCCTCATGTGACGAGAGGATGAAGGAATTGATACCATTGACTGGCGCCACCCCCACCACCTCTGGGTGGGACATTATGTTTGGGTCCATCAGACACCTCAGCCTGTCCAGGAGCTTTGGGTTAGTGATGGGAATACAAACTACTGAGTACGATTTGGAGTTACTGCAATGAAATTTGGGCAAAACGGATGAGCCTGCCTGCCTCCCGCATCATTTTTTCCCTTTGATTTTCAGGGTGCCTTTGAGTTCAGCCCTCTGTAGGTTGATCATTTTCGTTTCCATCAAACAATGTGGCATCCTTTCATTCGCAGTGAGCAAACTGGAGCAAAAATGTCTGCTGTCACATCATCAAGGTGAATGCTGCACGTTGGTGGTGCTTGAAGTGGTTCCCCACTCACTGAAGCACTTGGAGTAGTGAGAAAAGCACTCTATAAATGTAAAAAAAACTTATTAGTCAATCAGTCAGCCATTATCCAACCCGCTATATACTAACTACAGGGTCACAGGGGTCTACTGGAGCCAATCCCAGCCAACACTGGGCGCAAGGCAGGAAACAAACCCCGGGCAGGGCGCCAGCCCACCGCAGGGCACACACACCCACACACCAAGCACAATTTACGATCGCCAATGCACCTCACCAGCATGTCCTTGGACTGTGGACGGAAACCCACGCAGACCACGGGAAGAACATGCAAACTCCACGCAGTGAGTGGAACCCAGGTCTCCTTACTGTGAGGCAGCAGCGCTACTACTGCACCACCATGCCGCCCTCTTCTTCTTCTTCTTCTTCTTCTTATTGAACACAAGGCAGGGAGCAACCCTTCAACAGGTACCATTCCATCTCAGGGCACACAAAAGGCCGATTTCGAATCACCAATGAACCTGGTCTTTCAAAATGTGGGTGGATAAACCCACAGTGGAGGAGAAGGTCATATCCCATCAAGATGTCGCCAGTACGTGTTTTCTTTTTCCCTTTAAATGGAATGCAGAAATGCTGGAGAACTTTCAGCTTTTTTTGATCTTTCCAGAGAGCCAGACACCGACTCAGTGATGTCTACTCCCTGCTTGTCAGTGATTGCTTCTGCTGGTGTTTTGTGTTTCTTTCTCTTGAACGTTGTTTTCTGAACACTAGTTATTTATTTATTTACTTGCTTTCTTTGTTTCATGTGTTTTTTTCTTCTTTTTATATCTTTGTGTGTGTTTCTTTTTTTCACTCTGCGATGCTTCAGAAGCTTCAGCAGTGTATTACAAGCATGTCTAACTTTGTAAGGTCAGGTCGGCAATTCAGGCCCTTGAGGGCTCCCAATAATTGTGTGCGGTTCAGGTTAGTGGGCTGCAAAGAATATTCTAGAAGCTGTTGTGACCTGTAGGGGGCGTTGTAGAATCCCAAACCCCCAGACACAACTACACAACGCAGTCCTGGGTTCAAATACAAGTCATTTATTTCTCACAATACCTCCACAGGGTTTCAGTTTCCTTCTTTCTAGACGGCCCAATAAGCAATACGTTTCTTCTTCTGTGTCTCCCATGCAGTTTCGTCGACCTCCTCCCGACTCTGACTACTCAGTGGGCAGAGGCGGCCCCTTTTATGCTTCTGGTGTCAAGGAGGAAACACTCCAGGGTCAGGCAGAAGCCATAAAAGTAGGGTCAGACCTCTCCAGCAGCTCCTCTGGGATCTCAAGCAGGGCTGCCCCACAGGACTGTAGCTCCCAATATGCCCTGCAGGTACATGAGTGGGTATACTGGCTCTGGAATGATGCCATCAAGTCTGTCCATCCACTACACTGACCTCCCTGCCAGGTAAGGGTACAGGGCTTATGAATTCCATATCAACTGGCATATAACAGAGACATAAGCATTTCATTTGTGATTCCAACAGATGGCGCATCACAAACATTTGTAATAATAAAACACATTTCATATGTCATTCCAACAGATGTCTCATCACAAATATTAACACTGCTTTTACGAATTCCATACTAAATGCCATTTAACAGAGATATATGCACTGCATTTCCAACAAATGGTGCATTACAAACATTAGCACTGCTTTTATGAATCCCATAACATATGCCATATAACAGAGATATATGCATTGCATTTGTCATTCCAACAGATGTCACATAACAAACATTAACACTGCTTTTTCAAATCCCATACTAAATGCCATATAACAGAGTTGTATGCACTGCATTTCCAACAAATGGTGCATCACAAACATTAACACTGCTTTTATGAATCCCATAACATATGCCATATAACAGAGACATATGCATTTCATTTGTCATTCCAACAGATGTCACATAACAAACATTAACACTGCTTTTTCAAATCCCATACTAAATGCCATATAACAAAGATGTATGCACTGCATTTCCAACAAATGGTGCATCACAAACATTAACACTGCTTTTATGAATCCCATAACATATGACAAATATAACAGAGACATATGCATTTCATATGTCATTCCAACAGATTTTACATCACAAATATTACTGCTTTTACAAATCCCATACTAAATGCCATATAACAGAGTTGTATGCACTGCATTTCCAACAAATGGTGCATCACAAACTTTAGCACTGCTTTTATGAATCCCATAACATATGACATATAACAGAGACATTTGCATTTCATTTGTCATTCCAACAGATGTCACATAACAAACATTAACACTGCTTTTTCAAATCCCATACTAAATGCCATATAACAGAGACATGTGCACTCTATATTTCATTCCAACAAGCAGTGCATCACAAATATTAACACAGCTTTTATGAATCTCATGCCATACCAGTTGGCACATAACACACATGTACAGCAATAATATGCATTGTATCACACAGTACAGAAAAGACCATCTTTATGTGCTATGCTCATATTATGCTTATTTATTTTTCTAAGCAAACTCCAATTTGAATTCTCACCTTCTATACATCTTTTTGAGGCTTTTGGATCTCAATTAACTCGATTCTGTGTAACAAAGCTATCATTTATTTCACTTTTTCTGCAACACCATTTTGTTTTGTATTCAGGCCACCACCTTTTGAACGTTCCCAGAACTGCTCAAAGTGTTCGACGTCACTGATGTCATCAAAGCGAGGGTATTTAGGTCATCACAAGTGTTTCTGGCAATTTCAAGTGTGCAGATATAAACTCTTATTAGCGACATCAAACTCAAATTTGATTTTCCCAGTTCTCAGATTTTAGCTCTCGTTTCTAACCTTTCATTTTAGTCTACTGTTTGGCTTCAAAGAAAGATTAGGATTATTTTTTTTTGTAATAACTGGGATAAAATTCAGAAGTGATTGGACTACATTTCACACAGGCTCAATAAAATTGGTCTCACTTGGATCCATCCTGCCTTGATTCAACAGTTCAGGCTGGTGGTGTAATGGTATGGGGAAATTTTCTTGCCATACTTTAGGCCCTTTAGTACCAACTGAGCATCATTTAAATGCCACAACCACCTGAGTATTGTTGCTCACCATGTCCATCCTTTTATGACCGCAGTGTTCCCGTCTTCTGAATGTTCCTTCCAGCAGGATAAAGCACAATGTCACAAAGTTCAGATCATCTCAGACTGGTTTCTTCAACACGACGAGGAGTTCGCTGGACTCAAATGGCCGCCACAGTCACTAGATCTCAATCCAGTAGATCACTTTTGGGGTGTGGTGAAAGGGGACATTCACATCCTGCATGTGCAGCTGACAAATCGGCAGCAACTACGTGATGCTCTTGTGTCAAAGTGGACCAAAATCTCTGAGGAATGTTTCCGGCACTTTGTTAAATCGATGCCATAAAGAATTACGACAGTTCTGATGGCAGAAGGGTGTCCAACCTGGTAGTAGTGAGGTGTACCTAATAAAGTGGCCGGTGAGTGTATCTAAAGTGTGTTAAACAAGGACTCGGGAGTTGTGGGTTATCTGGTGATTCCAAATAAGTACTGCGACTGGCGAGTGGGCTCTGTCATGAACTGTGCAAAGCTTTTGTCTGAACTGGGCATCTGCCCGACATGACCCTAAATTGGCTTAATCATCATGGAGAATGTATATGTGTATGTTATGTATTATCCTGCTATGGTGGGCTGCATCAGGAGTGGGCAGGAGGAGGAGTATAGGAACCTAATCAAGGACTTTGTTAAATGGTACGACTCAAACCACCTACAACTGAACACCAGCAAGACCAAGGAGCTGGTGGTGGATTTTAGGAGGACCAGGCCCCTCATGGACCCCGTGATCATCAAAGGTGACTGTGCAGTGGGTGCAGACCTATAAATACCTGGGAGTGCGGCTGGATGATAAACTGGACTGGACTGCCAATACTGATGTTCTGTGTAAGAGAGGTCAGAGCAGACTATACTTTCTTAGAAGGCTGGCATCCTTCAACATCTGCAATAAGATGCTGCAGATGTTCTACCAGACGGCTGTGGCGAGCGCCCTCTTCTACGCAGTGGTGTGCTGGGGTGGCAGCATAAAGAAGAAGGACGCCTCACACCTGGACAAACTGGTGAGGAAGGCAGGCACTATTGTGGGCACGGAGCTGGACAGTCTGACATCCGTGGCAGAGCGACGGGCGCTGAGCAGACTCCTGTCAATCATTGAGAATCCACTGCATCCACTGAACAGGATCATCTCCAGACAGAGGAGCAGCTTCAGGGACAGACTGCTGTCACCGTCCTGCTCCTGACAGACTGAGGAGACCCCACACTACGCGACTCTTCAATTCCACCCGGGGTGGTAAATGTTAACATTATACAAAGTTATTATCTGTTATACCTGCATTGTTATCACTCTTTAATTTAATATTGTTCTTTATCAGTATGCTGCCCTGTGGTTGGCTGGTGCTCTGCCCGGGGTTTGTTTCCTGCCTTGCGCCCTGTGTTGGCTGGGATTGGCTCCAGCAGACCCCCGTGACCCTGTAGTTAGGATATAACGGGGTTGATAATGGATGGATGTATGCTGCTGCTGGAATTTGTGAATTTCCCCTTGGGATTAATAAAGTATCTATCTATCTATCTATCTATCTATCTATCTATCTATCTATCTATCTATCTATCTATCTATCTATCTATCTATCTATCTATCTATCTATCTATCTATCTATCTATCTATCTGTGATATAGTGTCTATCTATCTATCTATCTATCTATCTATCTATCTATCTATCTATCTATCTATCTATCTATCTATCTATCTATCTATCTGTGATATAGTGTCTATCTATCTATCTATCTATTGTAAGCTGTTTTATGATATATATTTAGCATGCATGACTATATCTATATGTGTATAAACATAACTGTGACGTTAGAATATAAATATTTCAGATTTTTGTATTTTTATATTTAAACCTTAATCTTCTGTATATATTTTTCACATTATCATGGGGCGTAGCTTTGCCAGTAACCGTTGCTGTTTATAAAAGCCATTGAACATCACTGTTGTCTCAGGCAGCCTGTCCTTAGTTAATTGATGCCTGACTTTCCTTGGTTGAGTTTTATTTGAAAAAAGCCTTAAATAATTCTTCCCAAGGCCTGTGTCCAGGTCTCTGGATCAAAATAGTTTGTGTAAATTGGTCCCATCTGGAGTTAAAAGGGAGATGCTAAGAGCTTGCTTGGTGACAGCTCAGATGTCAGTAATCTGCAGAACCCTCAGATGGTCCCATGCTCTGTGGCTTTTTAAATCTCAGTGTTAGCTGATGTCAAAATAACACCATCTGATTAGAAGAGTCTACACGTCCAGCCTCACCTCCTAAATCTCTCAGCAGAAGATTATGTGCCAGCCTTGGATTTAGTTGCAAGTCATAACAGAGGTGATCAGAAGGACCAAACAGGGTGCACTCTTGTGCCTTCGGTAAACGATATGCTGATGAACACATCGACCTTCTACTTATTGTTGTTTATTTTAAACTTCATTCTCCTGGAATGGCCTGTACCTTCTCTCAAAAAGTCAATTGCTTAACAACTTAAGAGCTGTGCTCCAGATACCCTGTTTGTCCAATTTGGCTCCCAGCAGGTGTCCTGTTCAATAATCTGGGCTGAACGTTCAATCTTCTGTAAACTTCTGGGCTGCCAGCTCTTTCATTATTTACGAATCTGATAAGCACACACACTTGTCTGTCAGAGAGCATTCTTGAAGACAGGCCAGAGTCCCTTACAAACGACAAACACGGTGCCCTCCATAATGTTTGGGACAAAGATGCATTTATCATTGATATCCCCCTTTGCTCCAATGTTTAAAATTACAAATCAAACAGTTCAGACATCGTGATTAAAGTACACATTGCCACCTTTCATTTAAGGGGATTTGCACACATTTCGGTCACACGGTGGTCCCCCCGTTTCAACATGCCATAATGTTTGGGACAATTGGCATCACAGGTGTTTGTGATTCATCAGGTGGATTTCATGGCTTCATCGGATCCCTCGGCCTGCTTCTACCCTTTGGAGTCTGCAGTTGCCATGTTGTTCAAGGTGAGGACAAGAGCTGTGCCAATGAAAGTCAAAGAAGCCATTATGAGGCTGAACAATGAGAATAAAGGCATTGGAGACAAAACCTTAGGGTGACCAAAATCAACTGTCTGGAATATCATGAAGAAGAAAGAACGCAGTGGTGGGCTCAGTAATTACAAAGGGATTGGTAGGCCAAGGAAGAACTCCACTGCTGATGACAGAAGAATCCTCACTATGGTCAGGAAAAAGCCCTCAACGCCTGTCAGACAGATCAGAAACAGACTATAGGGGGAGATGTGTGTGTGTGTCAGAGACGACCATCAGCAGAAGACTTCATGAACACAAACACAGAGGCCACACTGCAAGATAAAGAACACAAAAACAGGATGGCCAGATTACAGTTTGTGAAAAAGGAGCCTGCAGAATTCTGGGGAAAAGGTCATGTGGACAGACGAGACAAAGATGAACCTCATCAGAGTGATGGCAAAGTGTGGAGACCACAAGGAACTGCCCAAGATCCAAAGCAGACCACCTCATCTGTTACACAAGGTGCTGGTGGTGTTAAGGCTTGGGCATGTATGGCTGCCACAAGTCCTGGCACACTTCTCTTCATTGATAATGGAACTGCTGACGACAGACGCACAATGAATCCTGAGGTGTGCAGAAACATCTGATCTGCTCAGGTTCCACTCAGTGCCTCCGAGCTCACTAGAGACATCCCCATGCGCTGTGTTTTGTTGGTTCTTAGGGAGAAGATATTCTTTGGAACAGCATTTCTCAGTTGTGATGGTGTATGTTCATAAAGGCTTTGAAAATGAAAATCCAACTGCATGTGTCCGGGAGTTTGTTGCCGACATTACAGGAAGACTCCCTCATTAGTCAACATGCCGATTATATCACAACAGGTGAGTTTGTCACGAAGGTCGCATCAATGAACATGTTATGGCTGTTTGTTTTGTCTCGGGAGAGTGATATATTACTCTAGATAGATAGATAGATAGACAGGCACTATATAATAGATAGATAGATAGATAGATAAAAAGGCACTATATAATAGACAGACAGACATACCTAGATAGATAGATAGATAGATAGATAGATAGACAGACAGCCAGAAGATGTTGAGGTACCACCCTGGAAACTCTATTAAATAACAAGAACAAAAAAGACAACAATGAAATGGTTCAAAACAAAAATGGGTCCTCTTAATAGCAAGGCAACTAAGCATCACAGGAGCACTGTCCTTCTCGGGTGTCAATTTGACATCTGATGCCACCTTCCAGGAGTGGGCCGGATTTATAGAGTTGGTACCTGAAGGGCCGAGGCCATCTCTGGGCATCAAGGTGCGTTAGGCATCCACAGTTGGTGCCTTTTCCTGGAAGTAGAGGAGAAAGGAGAAGATAAAGTTGGTGATAGCATCCCCTCTCATCCCTGGGTGGAAAAGCTTACCTCACCAGAGCGAGGAAGGAGGTCTCCAGGTGTACATGTGAGGCAACAGATAGATAGATAGATAGATAGATAGATGGTGTAGTAGGCAAGATTAAAAATTTAGATAGATAGATAGATAGATATTTTTATTTTTTTTATTTTTTAAAATGACCTTTATTATGAACATTAACAATATACACAGTCATAAGACAAACAGTCCCAGTCTTCAAGATAAAACAAAAGGTATATATCAGACAACTACCACTACTCCCCCTTTACACTCCTCCTACTCCGCACATTAATTAGAAAATCAAAGAAATTGACAGTTCATTATGATACAAAGACCACCACTGCCCCCCCTTTACACTCCTCCTACTCCGCACATTAATTAGAGCATATTGTTGAAAGCCCACCAATATTTTTCATTCCCAGTTGATCACCAGTTCGCCCCCCTCCACAGCACACAGTACCTGTCGTGTCCCCCACATGTCGCTGAACATTTCTAAATTGTTTGTTAGTTTATGGTACATGAATTCAAGTTTCAGTCGACTTTTCATTAAAACTTTGAACAGCAGCAGAGCGTCGGTCCCCATGAGGTTTTTCTCTTTATTCCTCCTTGTTTTTAGGATTGCCAACTTGGCCTGTCCTAAGAGGAAATTCCCAAGAACAGACTTATTCCTATTTTTTTGATTATAGTTAATACCAAAGATAAAGTTAATTTTTGAGAGACCAAAACCAAAACCACTAAGAATTAAATCCAAGAAAATAAACAAAGGCCTCAGCCGTTCACAGTGAATGAACATATGAAAGATGGTCTCCCTTGTGTCACAGAACGGGCACTGGTCAGTCTCTGAAGCGTTAATTATATTCAGAAATGAGTTTGTGGCTAAGGCCGAGTGCATTATCCTCCACTGCAGATCCCCAAGTCTTTTCTGTAACGGGAGTTTATAAAAAGCTCTCCATGAAGGTGTTATGTTCTCTGAGACCTGCAGCTCTTTCCTCCAGTGTGTATCTGGCAACTCTTTCAGCTGGTTATAAAATGTCACTTTGACACACAGTTTATAAAGTTCTTTTTTGTTAAAGAGTTCAAAGTCTTTCTCGACCAGAGTCCCAAATCTGAGAAGGTGTCCAGGTCTGTCAGTGTGGTCAGTGACGTGTGGTCTTACAATGATGGTGGGTGATGTCATCTCTGCTTCTGGTGTCCCCTCACCTGTGAAGTACTCGGCACACAGTGAACTCGCTCCTGACCTCCGCAGTGCTGTTTGTACTCGACTTAGAAAAAAGTCAACCAGGCGTACTGATCTGATCCCCAGGACTGTCGCTAGGTGGGCAGGGGTGTGCCAGCACCTCATGTTGTTATCAATTAAATGTTTTATTTTTAAAATTCTTTTGTTTAAAAGAATTGATACGAATGAGTCAGAAAATAATAACGAACAATCTAAAAGAGGATAGATAGATAGATAGATAGATGTGAAAGGTACTATATGATAGATAGATAGATAGATAGATAGATGTGAAAGGTACTATATGATAGATAGATAGATGTGAAAGGTACTATATGATAGATAGATAGATAGATAGATAGATAGATAGGCACTATATAATAGATAGATAGATAGATACTTTATTAATCCCAAGGGGAAATTCACATAATCCAGCATCAGCATACTGATAAAAAACAATATTAAATTAAAGAGTGATAACAATGCAGGTAAAAACTTTACTTTCCCCTTTTGTATTATTACTATGTAGCCTTTGTCAGAATGCCTCAGATCTCCCAGACTTACCACTGTTGATAAGGTATTGTACCATATAACATCTCCCCACCTTCCCTTCTACATTTACAACCTCAGGCAATTAGGTGTAGTAAAAGACAAGCAGGAGTTAAGTTACACTTTAAATAATGTATTATTAATAATATTCATAAATAATAACAATAAGCAAAGTACAAGTGAATATTGACAACCATACAACTTGATAAATGCTGATGTGGAATTTCAGGTGGCACACAGACTTGTTTGTTACTTAAAATGTCTCTAGCTAAGTCTTCATTTCTGGTTACGTTTCTTCAGAACAGGCCACATGTCTGTCACAATATGGCTGCCGAGCTGTGCTTCTCAGTGCGCTCTCTTTCAGTTCATAGTGTGTGAGAAATCTCCATCATTATATGGTAGAAGTGAGAGGGAGGGGTAAAGCAAGCAAATTTATAAACTCTCTGTCCAAACCCTACAGCCAATAGGGCACTGTGGTACTTAATGGCTTCAGGTAACTTTAGACCAATAGAATTCTGGTGCGACCCAATGGTTTCACACCTGCCCACAATACCATTTGTTAAGGTGAAGCTCGCCAGCTATGTAGTTGGCCTCCATGCAGGGGTTGGTTGAGAGAGCCCTGCAGAGAATCACTTGCCATACTGGCTTTTGGCATTTCCCCCGACACTGTCATAAAATTACAAAGACTCATTTCTAAAAAGAAGCGGAGGGTTCTTAACCATCAAATATTGCTGTTCTTATCAATGATATAACACTAATGTCTGAGTTACTAACTGTTACAATATGTTTGTTATAATATGAAGTTTAATGTCACTATCTCTGTGCACACTGTTATGGATTCATTCTTACAGGCAGACCAAGTATGGTACACAGGGGCTCAGCATTTAGAATTGCCAGCCAGGCATAGGACTAGAGAGCCAAAGACAACTGGAGGATTGTACAGTCAGCCTAAAGACAGAATAGTATACTTCTGTCCTCTGTCAGCACAAAATCTTCTTTCCTTGTTGGGAGAATGAGAACTGCATGTAGGCATTGTGCTATTCTTGTATTTTATAGAGTTGAGCCCTTTCCTGTCCTTGTTAAGAGCCTGCATGTGGAGTAACCAGTATATAAGGATGGACCTACTGCCAATACACTTTGCAGCTGTCGGGAGGAAGATTATGTCATCTGTCCGGAAAATCCTTTTGGCGTGGTGACGAAAGATGGCAGACTGCGTAGATCAAGACCCTCACCTTGATAGAGTCTGTCATAAGCTTCCCGTCTGTAACTGCGTAAAATCGTCAGTAAAGAAAACTAAAGTATATCTTTTTCTGATTTTTGTACCACCGTAATTACTATGGGAAGGATATCACCTTTTATATCATATTTCTATATTTCTCGGTTACTTAACATGCCGCAATTTCAAAAGAACACATTTCTGGAGAGCTAATACCTCCAAAGGAAACACTAATAAAGACATACAAAAGATTTATTACTGTCGGCTGGCGCCCTGCCCGGGGTTGTTTCCTGCCTTGCACCCTGTGTTGGCTGGGGTTGGCTCCAGCAGACCCCTGTGAACTTGTAGTTGGGATATAGCGGGTTGGATAATGGATGGATGGATGGATGGATGAAAATATCTATCAACTTATATACAAAATTCACACCACAACACTGTTCTATCTGACAAAATGAAAAATGACCAGCAGAATCGCAGTCCGAGAATGGGCAACAGGTCAAAACGATCGAGCATCAAAACCAAAATGACAAACAGAAATTGAAAAAAAAGAAGAGCACAGTTTTAGAAAACGCGAAGAGCAAAAAATAATCTCTTATTCTTTTATAACAGAGAAACAAGGGTTTCTTAACCAAATTAGGACACCCAAAGATGATTTTTAAGTGATCACTCTGGTGACGTGTCTAACGAACGCATAGTAGGGAAGTGTTACCAAGGAAACAGCAAATACAAAAGGCTCTTAAATAGTGGCAATAGCAGGAAAAACAAAAAGGTGTCACGGAAAACATACACAAAATATATGGCTCTTAATTAAGCCAGATTTCTGACCACATGTTCAAAATCGCTGCATATGAAAACTTCCAGAATTCCATACAAATATTGCCAGGGATGAGATTAAAAAGGACTAAAATTTATAAAAATTCAAGATCACAGTAATAGAACTTGGCATCGCTGCTTGTGGAGACCATTTTCAGAACGACGTTTTTTTCACGTGATGTTACAGAAGATGGATGCACGCATTACCTGACATCCGAGCTTTTGGAATAACAGAATAACAAAACGCGATCTTTGTTAATGTATCGTGGATAAGAGAAAAGAAATTCTTGTCCACAGTTAGGACTCTCTTTTGGCTTCATCATGAACACCTTTCTGATTTTTTGTTTCATTTGCTGATGGTTCTTTTTCAAGCTCCCTTAAGGCCGTTGTCACATTCCGCGATTCTTAGCCGTGGGGTATGTCAGATTTGCCGAACGCAGTTTCTCGTCACCGGATCACGCCAATTTAAAAGACTGAAGATCGTTACCTATGTCACATTTACTGACTTGAGTGCCCACCTTCTCTCAACTTTTTCCATCAGCTGAGAACGTGTTGCCTGACAGAGCTGGAGCCATACGAAGGGCTAATTCTGCCACAACCTCTGCCCTTTTCCTTGTTCCTCTCTCCAGTCATTCCTCAAACCCGGAAAAAAAAAGGCTAAGGAGACCAAAGTTACACAAAGGAATATGTTTTTTTGTTGTAAATAAAGCACAACAAGCTTTTCTGCAGATGATTTGGTCCTGCTGTCTTCATTGGGTGGTGACCTCAGGTGTGCACTGCGATGGGTTGGGATGAAGGTCAGCACCTCTGAGTCTGAGGTCACAGACCGGTGGAGAGCCCTCTCCAGGTTGGGGTGGAGGTTCTATCTCAATCAGAGGTATTTAGGTATCTTGGGGTCTTGTTCATGAGTAACAGAAGAAGGGGACAGAGAGATCGACAGATGGATTGGGGAAACATCTTCTGTTATGCAGAGGTTGAACCGATCAGCAGAGCTCTCAATTTATGGGTTGATCTACGATCCTATGCTTATCTATGGCTACAAGCTTTGGGTAGTGACCAAAAGATTTGACTGCAGATACAAGCAGCAGAAATGAGCTTCCTTCACTGAGTGTCTGGTCTCAACTTTAGAGGAGCACAGAGATCCATGAGGAGCTCCCAGTAGATTCACTGCTGCTCCTCCACATCAGAAGGTATTTAGTTGCGTTGGATCGGACATCTAATTATTAAGCCTCCTGGACACCTCCCTGGAGAGACGTTTCAGACATTTCCATCCAGGAGGAGACCTCGAGGCAAACCCAGGACACGCTGAAGAGATTAAACCTCTCAGCTACCTTGGAAAAGCTTCAGTATCCTCCTGAAGGAGGTGGCCGGGAAAAAGGGATGTGTGGGCATCTTTGCTTAAACTGCTACTCCCGTGAGACGGGCCTGGATAAGCGAAAGAAAATGGATGACTGGATGGATGGATGGAAGCATGACAAGGAGAAAATACAGGAGAGGCCCTAAATTTCAAGTTTTCACGTGTAATTGAGAGTTTCCGTACAACGAGAAAGGTCCGGTACAATTGCACACACTTTGTGAGGCTATTCAACACCGGTCTGCCATGAAACTTGCAACTACACGTTTGAGCCATAAATGATTGAAAAGCCTCGGTGAAAGGCGTCTTTATCTCCGTATCCACAGTGTGAACTTTTCTGGATGTGTTAATCACATGCTGCCACATTAATGTCCAGTTTCATTGTGCTCAAGTTCGAAGCTTCACCTTCAATTTTCAAGCCCTTTTTTGCTATGGCTAAGAATATATAACCATGAGGGGGATCACGCTTCTGTGCTTGCATGTCAATCATGTAAATTGCAGTGGTCTTTTTTTTTTTTTTAATGCTGAAGTCTTTTGAGGGAGTCTGTCAGGCGCTATTAAAGCCGGGGGCTGACAAGCATAGGCTGCCCTTTCTCCTTTGCATAGCGTAGAACAATGATGCATAATGTAACATCCTAATTATTGTCGCTCACGCCTTGGCTCACACAATCTCATATGTTAACACGCGTGCCATTTAGTTCATGGATGCTGCATGTACAGCAGCAGTGGCTGGAGACTTGCAGGGGAAAAGGCCAGATGGGTGATAAAATTCAGGTGGTCCCAAGACCATTCCGTTGAAAACAGTATGAAGCCGGACTTTCTTGATTGGCACTAATTGGTACTCGTGGAGCTGGCAAATCCAAGGACTTCTATTAAAGGGTACCGATAGATCTCAATGGTGCCACTTGTCAGAGCTTTCATCTTGTTCTTATTTTGACCTTAGGAGATCTTAGACGTTATTCCGTGAATAAAAACAGATACAAATAAGCTCCACCATTAAGATCACATATAAAACATACCCTGATGTTTGTTGTTTCGTTTTTTTTATTCTGTCTTCTGGACAGATTTCCAGGAAGAAATAACTGTTATGTTGTGCTTCGTGTTTAATTTGTATTAATGTTTCTTTTGTTTATAATGTTCCTTTTCTGTGTCTGTGTTGGAAAAGGGGCGTGGTCTTAAGTGTCAATTGTGCTTTGTGGGTTGGTCCCCAAGGGGCGGGGCCACCTTGTAACAAATCTGCCAACCACATCGAAACGGTATCCTTCAATAAGGGCGCGTAAATAAAGGCAAGCTTCAAAAGGGCGGCCTCAATTGGGCACAGCAACAAAATTATTACAGAAAATGTATTATCATTGTTGCTCTTCATATATTCCAGAGCCATTTGTGTGAATTTCCCCTTGGGATTAATAAAGTATCTATCTATCTATCTATTTCAACTAAATTATCTACGAACGCCTTTATTCGCCGCGCTCAATTGAGGTCGCCCTTTTGAAGCTTGCCTTATTGTGCGCGCCCTTATTGAATAGAGCCCACCAAAACGGGTTGATCGTTACCGCCCACCTGTCCTACTTTAAGGCAGATGATAGAAAGGATAGGCCAACATCGCACCCTGCAGCGCACCGCCGTACACACCTTTTTAAAATGTTCAGTTCAAACATGATGACTGACCATTTAGAGTACGAGAGAAAAAAAAAAATGAGCTAGAGGACAATATCCATGAACAATGAGAAATGTATTATACCAAATAAAAGAAAAGGAGGAGAAAAGGGCAACAATAATCCCTTTCATGCCCCCCCAACCCAAAAATAACCATTATACGTGCGATACAAAAAAATATATATATATAAAAAAAGTATAAATATATATATATAAAAAGTATAAATATATATATATATATATATATATACAGTAGGAATATCACTCTCCCAGTTCCCCTTCACATGTAAATCCAAAGTTCCAGCCCCTGTTGGCAGCAGGTGAAACCAAGAGTAGAACTGGATGCAGACCCCAACCAGTGAAAGTCAGTCAGTCAGTCAGTCATTTATTTTCCAACCTGCTATATCCTAACATGTGGGGGTCTGCTGGAGCCAATCCCAGCAAACACAGGGCGCAAGGCAGGAAACAAACTCCAGGCAGGGTGCCAACCCACCGCAGGACACACACAAACACACCCACACACCAAGCACACACTAGGGCCAATGTAGAATCGCCAATCCACCTAACCTGCATGTCTTTGGATTGTGGGAGGAAACCGGAGCGCCCGGAGGAAACCCACGCAGACACGGGGAGAACATGCAAACTCCACGCAGGGAGGACCCGGGAAGTGAACCCGGGTCTCCTAACTGCGAGGCAGCAGTGCTACCACTGCGCCACCATGCCGCCCCCATTGAAAGTCTTAACTGTAAAATGCTCTACAGTCCATCCACGCCATGTTAAAGAAAACTAAGGTCTTCGTGAGCTCACCTGAGTCCACAGGAAATAACAGAACGGCAAATTCACAACTCAACAGTGAATTGACGACTTCCACCTAACAGTCAGGTCTTTAGGAGCTACAGGACTTCTTCTCATGGCCCGGGCAGATGCTGATCTGTTTTGTCTGATTTTTGCCGTCTTCTTCTTGGCTGTGTCTCTCCTTCTAAAATGGAGCGTTTTATGCAAATTGCTCCCAGAAAAAAAAAAAGGAAAACCAGATGTCCCGCCTTCAGGGGCTCCGCTGTCAGTCACAGTCTGTAAGTACTGTCCACATAAACGTCACACACGTGCGCATGGGAGGCAGCTAAAGGGCCTGAATGAGGGTAACTCCACGCCAGACCAGGGAGTGGCAGAGTATACTGACTCTTTCTCTCTTTCCACTGCAGACCGATTACAGAAAATTCCACCTGATCCTGATGATGGCATCACTTTCCAGTTCCGGGTCTAATGACGTCACTTCTGGTTCCAGGCCTGATGACGTCACTTCCTCACCTCTCCCTTAAAACCGCCAACTTTGCCTCAGCAAGAGAGTTCTGTTTTGGACTCGAACCTGCACACAACTGTACACAATTTAACCATCTTGCAGCCAGATATACCGGTGGCTGCCCCAAATGTTTTTGTGGCTCATTGTCTCGTCTTTAACAACCTTTTTTTTTTGTTTTTTGCTTTTGCTATTGTTTTGTGATTCCCCAGATTTTTGTTTTTGACTTCATCTTTGGATTTTGTATTGGGCCTGTGCTTTTTGATATTTTTGAACCTCTGCTCTGTTTTCAACCATGATTTTGGATTCTGTAGTTGGGACTTTATTTATTTTGAATACACAATGGGCAGTTGGAAAATCGAGAGAACACCTTATGAGAAGGATTTAGGAGTCGTAGTGAACTCTAAGCTATTGACTCCCAGGCAGTGTTCAAAAGCCATTAAGACGGCTAACAGAATGTCAGGTTATATAGCGCCTTGATGTGTGGAGTACAAGTCACAGGAGGGTCTGCTGAAGTTTTCTAACACACTGGTGAGGCCTCATCTGGAGTCCTGTGTGCAGTTTTGGTCTTCAGGCTACAAAAAGGACACAACAGCACAAGAGAAAGTCCAGAGAAGAGCAACTAGGCTGACTCAGGGCTACAGGGGATGATGAGTTATAAGGGAAGATTAAAAGAGGTGAACCTGATAATTGTTTAATGTCAGTAAATGTAAAGTATTACATGTAAGAAGTAAAAATGTGAGGTCTGAATACACAATGGGAGGTCTGGAAATCAAAGGATTTAGGAGTCAAAGTGGGACACTATCAGCCAGACGGTGTTCCGAAGCCATTAAGAAGGCTAACAGAATGTCAGGTTATATAGCGCCTTGACGTGTGGAGTACAAGACCAAGGAGGTTCTACTTTATAACACACTGGTGAGGCCTCATCTGGAGTCCTGTGTGCAGTTTTGGTGTTCATATAACAGAAAGGACACAACAGCACTGGAGAAAGTCCAGAGAAGAGCAACGAGGCTGATTCAGGGCTACAGGGGATGAGTTATGAAGGAAAGGTTGAAGGAGTTGAACTTGTTTTATGTCAGTAAATGTAAAGAATTACATGTAAGAAGTAAAAATGTCAGGTTTGAATACACAATGGGAGGTCTGGAAATCAAAGGATTTAGGAGTCATAGTGGACTCTAAGCTATTGACTCCCAGGCAGTGTTCAGAAGCCATTAAGAAGGCTAACAGAATGTCATGTCATATAGCGCCTTGATGTGTGGAGTACAAGTCACAGGAGGGTCTGCTGAAGTTTTATAACACACTGGTGAGGCCTCATCTGGAGTCCTGTGTGTAGTTTTGGTGTTCATTTAATATAAAGGACATAACAGCACAAGAGAAAGTCCAGAGAAGAGCAATGAGGCTGATTCAGGGCTACAGAGGATGAGTTATGAGGAAAGATTAAAGGAGTTGAACCTGTTAACAGTTTAATGTCAGTAAATGTAAAGTATTACATGTAGGAAGTCTATCTATCTATCTATCTATCTATCTATCTACTGTATCTATCTATCTAAACAAACTTGATGGGCTGAATGGTGTCCTTTTGTTTGATAAATGTCTTTTATTTTGTATGTTACCCTTTCAGCCGGTTATCACCAGGGTTAGGCAAAAGGGGGGAAGGCGTTAGTGACAGCGTCAACCCATGGTCCCGAGGTGAATTACATTTCAATTCAGAGCCTGGAAGATGTCCCTGAATCGCTTGTGTCCAATAGCTGAAAGAAAATGTTGCCAAACTATTCACTCATCCGTTTTGCCAAAATTATGGACATTATTTCCATTTAGTCTGTGTTGTATCCTTTAATGTGACAACCATCTGTACTATATTTGTCTTCTCATAGTTGGACAAGGATCTGCAAAGTTATAGAAAACTGGAGAAAATGTCAAACAGTCAAAGCTAGGCTTTGGTATCGTTAACGAACAACTGAAAATGAGTTCCTGTGGCTTAAATCGATTTTGGATAAAATTAAGCATTTTCTCGGCTTTTTCTCTGTCTTTTGCAAACCTCAAGTTCGCAATCTTGGTGTTATCTTTGACAGTAAGCTCTCTTTTGAGAAACAAGTAAATTCTGTAGTCAAGAGCTGCTTTTTCCAGCTTCGTCTATTAGGTAATCGAGCCTTTTCTATCTTCTAGAGATCTTGAGAAAGTTACTCGTGCTTTTATCTTCTCTCGCCTCGATTACTGCAACTCGCTGTATTCTGGGATTAGCAAATCTCTGATACGCAGGTTACAGTTGGTACAGAATGCCGCCGCTCGCTTTCTGGTTGGGACAAGAAAGTCTGATTCTGTTTCTCCAATATCAGCTTCTCTACACGGGCTGCCTGTCAGTTTTCAAATTGATTTTAAAATCTTGTTGCTAGTTTTTAAATCTTTACATGGGCTCGCTCCTGCCTATTTATCTGAATTGTGTGTTTTACATCAGCCATCTAGAGTGCTGAGATCTTCTGGTCAGTTGTCTCTTGTTGTCCCTTCGTACCGAGTGTCAAACTAAGGGGGACAGACAGGACTTGTGCTGCTGCGGCTCCTCGCCTCTGGAACTCTTTACCTCGTCACATAAAGGAGTCGTCTGCAATTCAAAACGAGAGTAAAGACTCATTTCTGTTCACTTGCATTCCGTGACCTTCAGTAATACTGATGGCCTCCTCATTGTGATTATGTAACATTACTTCTGTTTATTATGTTTTTTATTTATGCTCATATATTTTATTTCTATTTATGTTATTGTTTTCTTTTCTTTTATTCTATTATTGTAAAGCACTTTGGCCACAGCATTCCTATGTTGTTTTAAATGTGCTATATAAATAAATTGACATTTGATTTCTTGTAATTTAAATAAGTTTTTTCTTTGTTTTTTTGACACTTTATTGATAAGATTAATTTGTGTTAGCGGAAAAGGGTGGAGTGCCCTCTACAGGGTTGGGAGTGAGATCCTGCCCCAAGTGGAGGAGTTCAAGTATCTCGGGGTCTTGTTCACGAGTGAGGGAAGAATGGAGCGTGAGATCGACAGGCGGATTGGTGCGACATCCGTAGCGATGCGGGCTCTGCATCGGTCTGTCGTGGTGAAAAAGGAGCTGAGCCGTAAGGCAAAGCTCTCAATTTACCAGTCGATCTACGTTCCTACCCTCACCTATTGTCATGAGCTATGGGTAGTGACCGAAAGAACGAGGTCGCAAATACAAGCGGCTGAAATGAGTTTCCTCCGCAGGGTGTCTGGGCTTTCCCTTAAAGATAAGGTGAGAAGCTCAGTCATCCGGGAGGGGCTCAGAGTAGAGCATCGAGAGGAGTCAGATGAGGTGGCTCGGGCATCTGATCAGGATGCCTCCTGGACGCCTCCCTGGTGAGGTGTTCCGGGCACATCCAACCGGGAGGAGGCCCCATGGAAGACCCAGGACACGCTGGAGGGACTGTGTCTCCCGGCTGGCCTGGGAACGCCTTGGGATTCTTCCAGAAGATCTAGAAGAAGTGGCCGGGGAGAGGGAAGTCTGGGCCTCTCTGCTCAAACTGCTGCCCCCGCGACCCGACCTTGGATAAGCGGAAGAGGATGGATGGATGGATGGATGGAATTTGTGTTAGTGTCACACAATTTGTAGTTGCCGCTACACATGTGTTAGCTGGTTTTAACCACCAGTGGGAGCCCTTGAGCCCAAAACTCAGACACAGGAATGTCCGACACTCTTTTGGGATTAAATAAAATATATTGATTTATCTACAACACCGTCACAATAATCGAACTTGTTAAGATCGGACATAATAACAATAAAACAAACCAAATCTTACACCCCTAGGTGCGGCAGCACGCCTGAGAACTGCTTCCATCTTTCTGTCTCAGTCCTTTGAAGCACTTCCGGGTCGTTCACAAATCAGGGCAGTCCTCCTAGGGCAGCACCCACTGGCAGTTCCTGACAGGTTTATGTCACTCCCATGTCACCCTGTGGGTGTCCTAAAGTGATTCTGCCCTGAGGAACACTGCCACCTGTTGTATGGGGGGCATGAGCTGCTCCAAGCAGCCTCATAAACCTGCTCCTTCTTATTATGGCCCCCTGCCTGGGTAAGAATTCTTCGGCTGTTCTTGCTTCGTGGTACTTACACTGGCGACAACTAGTTTAGGGGGGGTTAGAGGAGTTGCTCATTGGAACTTCGCTTAAAATTATGGAAAGATCTGGAAGTTCAGACTCGCTCAAGACTCTTCCTTTCTTCTACCGAACAGACTGTTTGACGTTAATCAGCCGGGCTTCAACGGTTCTACTTCGCATTGTTGTAATGTTATGGCTGGCTAGAGCTGTCCTCATCCTGTTTCCTTGGCCTTTGACACGGTCATTCACCAGATGCTCCTTACCACTCTCACTGGGGCTGCCTCGGGGAGTCTGTGTCCAACCACTTGGGCAGACCCTACCTTGTGTCCTAGTGAGGAGAGATGTCAAGAGTGCATCAGGAAGACTCAAGAGGTGCCTCAAGGACCAGTGCTGGGCCCTCTCCCTCTCTCTCTCTCTACACCTCCACAATAGGCCCCATCATCCAGTCCTGAGGCTTTTCCTATCAGTGCTATGCTGATGATACATAGCTGCACCTGTCTTTCCCTCTCGAGGACCACACGGTATCGTCTAGAATCTCTTCATATCTTGCTGCTTTTGCAACCTACATGAAGAAACCGTTCAACCATGCAACCTTCTTGTTATCCCATCTCGTCTGTCTTTTCAACACCCCAACTCCATCCAGATGGATTCATTGTCACTAACATCCATCAAGTCAGACCGATTCATCTTGATTCTTGGCTTACCAGCCACCTTCAAGTTGCTGCAGTATTTTATGATTTTTCAGCATATGATTCATATATGACTATTGTCACAAAGTGGACGCTTGGTGGCACTGTTGCTCATTTTTACCCCAACAGATAAACACTGGACACAGCTTAAAAGTGCTAAGAATATTTTTTACTTTCTTTTCATTAGTGCCCCAAAGCACCTCCACCACAACAAACAGGCAATAACTATTAATAATAATACAATAATTAAACAATTCTCTCCTCCCAGCAACTCTGTCATACTTGTGGTGTTATGGGTCCACAGCTCGCGGAGCAAAGGCCGTTTTTTTTTTAAAATAAATAATCACCGTGCTCGCGGCTTCATGAGGGGCGCGGTGGCCATAGCAAGCCACAGGGCGATCTGCGGTGTGGGCGTTTCTCACCGAGTGCACAGGTGAGGGACTGCCCACATCCGTGATTGTTCCCGTGGCTAATGTGCTGCAGCTGCTATGGCCCCTCGCTGGATAAAAGAAGCGCGAGTCGGTTAGGAAAGGAAAGAACGAGAGAGAAAAGGAAGAAAGGATGGAGGCTACAGGGAGCGAGGAAGCAAGTCAGTGCGAGAGAGATAAGAGACAAGGAACGTGTGGGCGAGCGAATGAGCGCTCGCGGGCAGCTGCGAGGGCCTGGGTGTTAGGCCTACACCCAGGCGTTGGAGTTAGAAGTTGCTCCCGCTGAGCGAGCAGGTAGCGGGAGTGACCAGGGGAAGACGACTGGCCGCAGAAGGCCGGAAAGGCAGCGGGAGTCAGGAGGCTTGGTCGGGGAGTATCCAGCGTGAGCGTCCTGGCCGTTGGATTAAACCAAGTCTCGGGACTGGGATGAGTGCCGGACCAAAGCCAGGGATCGGGAGGTCTCCAGTCTCGTGTGAATGGATGTAGGAGAAAAGGGCAGCTGCAGAGAGCGTCTTGCCTGCTGCTTAGCCCAAGCGGGAGAAGCAGGTGAGACGCTAACTGAAAAGAAGCACCGAGCTTGGCATTGCCGTTTGTTGAAAAGAACTGCTTTCTGTTGAACGTTTTAACCTCTGATTTTAAAGGATTGTTTTTTCTATTGTTTTTAACCTCCACGTGTTTTATTGGATTATTTATTTGAACTTGGAACTGCACGGCACTATTCATTGAACACTTTGTTTTTGTTGGATATTCTAAATAAAAGCACTTCTGCACTTTTTGTACCATCCCCTTGCTCAGTTGTTTATTGCCTCAACTGTCTAGCTCATCAGTGACATTACCGACGTTGTTGGGTTGAAGGGCTCCCGAACAGCGATGGGAGCGTGGAGCCAAACCCACATCGTCACAATACTCCCTCCCAACTCCGGCTCTTGCTGGGCCTCCACTAGTCCTTTATATAGTCCTTGACCTGGAAGCGCTTCTGTCCTTTCGTCCATGTGATTCGCCAGCACGTCTGGGTCAGATGGAGACTTGTATTTTCTTCAGCCCGGAAGTACTTCTGTCCTGTCCCCATGACTTGGGAGTACTTCCAGGCTATATTGGAAACAGAAGTCCCAGTGTCTCCCTGCAGCGTCCCCTTGCGGCACCCACGGTACCCAGCAGTGCTGTGAAGCCGAACTCCATCTCTCATAGTGCCCTGGAGGTTCTAGCATCTAGCACCCTGGGGGTTTCGGCTGGCCGTCCATCACACTATATACTTCATACGGACCTGTGATGATCAGTGGGACTTGCAGAGCTGGGAGTTAGAAGTAAGTCCAGCTTGGAGGAAAGCGGGACTGGAAAGAAAACAAGAGAAGAAGTGATGATCATGTGAGACGTCTCAGCAGTTTTTTGATCTGTTCATTAGACCTCATCTGTTTAATTCTTTCTCACCTTTAATTTCTGGGAAGCTGTGAGCGCTGGTAAAAATAAACAGAAGACTCCTCCGCAACTTCCTCTGGTAAGAACTGTAGGTGGGCACAAGTTCACTTTCACCATTAATCTTTCCAGAGATGATAATAACAATAGCTATTAGGAAGTGCCCTCAGCAGACCTCTCATTCTGACAGCAGATTCTCATCATACTTTATTTGTAAGGGTGCAAATGAACGATTATAGCCGCGAGGGTACAGGACTGTCATGTGGAGAGCAGCTGTCCACAGAGGGAGGCACTGGTGCAGCGTCTGATGATTAATATTTAATGCCCACATCTTGCTCTCAGTTCCCAGAGTGCTGGAGAGGCACAGTTGTCTGGGGTCATGACGAGGCCTCAAGGCTGAGCTTTAGTACGCTCTATGAGGCTTTTTTTTTTTTCATAAATCCCCAGCTTCTCCATTGCCTTGGAATCATCTTATCTCCATTTGTGGGACAATTTATGACATTTGCACTTCCATTTCATAGCATTACACATTATATAAGAGGCATACCTGGATAAATAATAACGACACTAATAAGGTTCATTTAAAATGAAACATGAAATGCGTCACAAATATAAAATGACAAATTAATAACAATAAAAAGATACAAATAGTTAAAGATAATAAAAATGAATACAGTAAGTAAAGGATAAACAAATTTATTAAAAGCTACATTAAATAAGTACGTTTTAAGTTTGCTTTTAAAACAATGCCTTATATCTAGGGCTGCTAGACGTCCCTTATGTACGAGACATGTCCCATATTTGATCATTTTGTCCCCTTTCCCATACTGACCTTTCAGGGACACCCAAATTTAGTTCATTTTCAAATTATTTAATAAAAATATATTTTCAGTTGTAACTTTATAAGTAATTATACTTTCTTTTTTCAGATTCTCTTGATGAAAATAACCCAAACGTAACGAGGAAACTCGTGTTTGCTGCCTGTTTGCGGCTTGTTCAGTGGCAGCGACACTCTCACCGTTTTGCTCTTCTGTGCAGTTCAGCATTGCAACGTACAGCGACTGGCAACAAAGTGTGTTCTTACTACTTGCCACGGCCGACTTTTCTCTAACTTAAAAACTAATCCATCCATCCATCCCAAGATGCCAAAACGTAAGTGTAAATTTCGTGATGAATATTCCAGCGAATGGACATTTATCAAACAAGGCAGAAGCTGTTTTGAAGCGAACTGTGGTGTATGCAATTGCACTCTCAGAACGGAACATGGCGGGAAGTCTGATATGAAGCAACTCATTATGTCTCTGCTTTTATATAATACAGGTAGTCCCCAGGTTATGGACATCCGACCTACGACGCAGCTGCGACACATGCGCCTCAGTAACTGCCGCTCCGTCATCTTCGGCCTGGGGACACTGCAAGCGGTGGCTTGATGGAGGCTGGAGGGGGGCGATTTCGCTGCTCGCGCAGTGTAGAGTCCCTCGGGTGGCTCCCGCCGGCCAAGTGGTTTCACTGCCCACCCACCACACATGGCTGCCCCATTCGTTCCCGGTGGGCGGTTGGAAATGCTGCAAGCGGTGACCCGGTTGTGAACGGAGGCCATTGAGGGTGAACGGAGCAGGGGGCTTTAGCATTGTAGTGTGCATCGCATGGCTGCCTATTGAATGGGGGTGATTCACTACCCGCCTTTGGCCGCACCGTGTTCGTTCTCGGTGGGCGGACACTGCAAACAGCATACTGTAGTGGAGGCGACTGTGACGTGGGCTGGTGATGAACCGCTCGTCGATACCCCCATTCATTCTCAATAGCAAGCCTGCTTGTTCTGTTACACACATAGCAGGAAGTCGTCTCTTGTTAGTACATCAGACGTGTTGACGACGGGTGCCTTCCTGCTGTGATAGTGTGTACAGTGCTGTGCAGAAGAGCTCATCTTAATCTTTTGTCTTCACCCTTCAACAATGTCTCTGAAACACAAATCTGATGAAAGTGCTGGTGATACAGTAAAGAAAAGAAAAACCATCACCATTGAAAATAAAGTAGAAATAATAGAAAGGTCAGAGAGAGGTGAAACTCCATCATTCATTGGCAGAGCACTTGGTTACGGTCAGTCAACAATAGCACTTATTAAAATAATGTACCTGTCATTATTAACATACAAATTCAACTTAAGTACAAACCTACAGTCCCTATCTCGTACGTAACCCGGGGACTGCCTGTATATCGGTCTGGGTGAGAAGAGGGCATGTATAAATTTATATATATAGTAATATAGAGAGAGATTTTAAGAGTGTCCCATATTTCTAATTTTCTAATCTAGCAACCCTACTTATGTCATGTATGTGTTCCAGCATAAAAATTAAAGGTCGCTTCATCACTTTTCATGTGTTTAACTCTGGGAATGACCAGAAGGCCAGCACTTGATGATTGTTTGGCATATTCGATGAACGATTTTGAGTTGTATGATGGTGCTACACTGGTTAATTCCTTAAAAAATTAACATTTTAAAATTTGCTCCGAATGAAACAGGCAACTAGTGCAGAGATGTCAAAACAGGTGTAATGTGGCCTGTCTTTCTTGTACGTGTTAATACTCTCACTGCAGTATTCTGGACTGGCTGTTGTGCTGACTCTGAAGAGACAATAAATAGGAAATGAAAAAAAAAAATCCAAAAATGGGGCCAAAGGTCAAAACCAGGAGACAAGAAGTTTTTTTTTAAAGCCAGAACACGATGAAAACGGAGTGGTGGCTCTGAGGCTAAGAATCTGTGCTGGTATCCCGAAGGTTGCCGGTTCGAATCCCTGTCACTGCCAAAAGAGATTCTACTCTGCTGGGCCCTTAACAAGTAATTTCTCCAGGGGCGTTGTACAATGGCTGACCCCAAGGGGTATGTGAAAACTAACAAAATGCCAATACAAGAAATTGTATAAGGCAAACCAGGAAGGACTAAATGAGGATCGTTTTTAATGCAGAAGAACAAGGTTTTTCTGTCAAGATCGGGTACCCAAAACTACAAACGAGTGCACCGCAGGGAAATCTGGGAAAGAGATCTCCATGGAGATGGCAGAAGCAGAAACCTAACAAAGAGGATTTACGCACACGGTAGTGCTGACGTACATCTGGTAAAATCTCAGCCAGCTCAGTCACTTCCGTCATCCATACTGTAGCTGTGATTTTTGTTTAGTTGCCAGAGTGAACTAGAAGCAGAAGTTTAAGTTTCGGCATACAGATAGCGCGACAAATGAACATTGTTGTGTACCTTTAAGTCGAGCAACTAGGTACTTAGTTTTCTTACATTTCCCTCCGATCTGGAAACCCAATTTAAATAGATTGTCGCTGTCTTATGGTTAGACCCGATACCTGAGTTTGTAGTCGGAATTTTCATGAGCCAGGGTCTCAGACAGGGTGGTGATGAAGAGAGCGGTTCCTGCATTGTTTGAGTGGAACAATTTCTCCATTCCACTTTCAAGACTGGGGGGTTTGGGAGAGGAGAAAGTGACTGATCGAGGATGACACGCCGGGCGAGAAGGAGGACGATAAAATCCTTGAGGACCCCGACTACACTTCGGCATTGGACTCTGCAGTTGATGAAAACACGTCTCTCAGAGAGGAGATCCTCCAGCTGAAGAAACAAACTGAGACCCTTACAATGAAGCAGTGGTTTGGCATTCACCATTTTGTAGGCTCAGACAGAGACATTCGCTTTTTTACAAGGTAAGATGTCCAGCAGACTTCTATTATTATATACCAGTAGCGGCGTGCTGTACGATAACGTGCAGTGATTACACTTGACTTGAGCATTCCTAGTTTTCATCCTCTTTCTCTGTACGTTTAGCATTCGTTTGTTCCGAGGTTGATGCGCTTGCAGCTTCCTGAGCAGCTCTTCTTTTCTCCACCCTAGCGGCCCGCCTCTTCTCTTCTTTCTTCGGCATCTTTTCGTGTTAAAACTGATTAAGCTCGTTTGTGTTGCAATTACTTTGTACTTTTTCTTTAATTTTTCACTTACTGTAAGCTGGCACTTAAGTCTTCAATCTGCCTCAAGAATGGTTAGCGAATGTGGTAGGGAATGAGAACGGCGCCCATACGGATGCACCACACGGCCGCCCAGTTACGTGCTGCCGAGAGTTGATTCTACAATAAAATAAAATGAGTAATAAAAATCATCACCCTGAAAGCGGATAGTAGATGTCACGTAGTATATGTGTACCAAATTTCAATCCAATAAGTGAAACGGTTTGCGAGCTACAGGTGATTTAAAATCCTGAGCAGACAAACAAACAGCCATGGTAGCGAATTATATAAGAAGATTAGGCTTACTTACATATTCACCTTTCCCTGAGTAAGTAAAGTTTAATGACTAATTATTGAAGTTATGTTTTTTAAAGAAGCATAATGTAATCACGTATTTGTCCCATATAAGTTCACAGTAGACAAAAGTTTTTAGTATGTCCAGAACTTACCTTCGTAAATGTGAATGTTGCTTAAAACGTATACGGTGGTACCTCGGTATACGTCCTTAATCCATTCCAGATCCTTTGACTTGTACCAAACAGGACGTATACCGAACAAATTTTTCCCATAAGAAATAAAGGGAAAATGATTAATCCGTTCCCATGAAAAAAAAATCCTATTGTTATTGGCATATTATACATTGATGGAGTTGTATAAAATAATTTAAACACTGCTTAATACTAAAATACATAAATCCAAAAGCAAGATGAAATAAATGAAAATTTCACCTCACTTTAACTTTTAATAACATCTTTGTTTCTCACAGTCGTTCACTGAATGCTAGCAACTGGCATACTGACGCTCGTGGGCAGTCGTGGCTTTGTCTCGAGAGGGTAGCGCGCGGTGTTCTAGTACGCGAGTCGTATGCCAAACTAAGGTCATATACCAAGCAAAATGTTTTGTGTCTAAACAGGACGTATACCAAGCTGGACTTATTCCAAAGCGGATGTATACCGTGGTACCACTGTACTTCAAAGTCCTTCTCCATTTTAGCTCTGGACGTTTGTCACAATATTTGAATAATGCGACTTACGTCGTTTACGGTATGTCTGGCTATGTCTGGAAACGATCGGGTGAAAAACACCAAAGCGAGTCCATTTTGATGTCAATGAAGTAGCTGGCTGAATCGGAATCCGCAAGACACTGTGCGCATAGCGTTTTGGCACTCAAAATGGCGCTGTGATAAAATGTGATGAAATAATGAACTTTTTCAGAACAATGTCTAGACAAATCTAAACTCCAAATTGGAATTCCTAGAGTCTCAAAGCCTTCTAATGCTTGGGCCGAGTTCCCCAAGAGACAGAAGGATGGGGGAAGGCAGCTTTTTTAGGGCACTGCCTCCCCCAGGGCATCATGGGACATGGAGTTCTTTACCTCAGCCCTGTTGGATACCATGGGTGCCACCAGGGGGTGCTGCAAAGACTGAGGAGATGTATGGCATGAGGTTTCCGCCTTACCCGGAAGTGCTTACAGACTTCATGGGCAGGTTGGACAATATAAAAAGACTTGCCGACCTCACAGGGACGATCCAGAGTCAGGTGGAAGGTGGATGAAGCTTGCTGGGAGGAGCGGAGGAGGCAAAGACTGGAACAGAAAGAAAGAAGAGTCACTGTGTGCTGTACTAGTCTTGTTCTTGTGGCTGTGGCGGTGGGAAACGCTGGTGTGAAGGCTCGTTTGTGATTTTAACTTGTGCCCTGTGTCTGTTGTGTTGACTTTGGGGAGCTGGAGCGCCCTCTAGTGTTCCCAACACATATATGCAGTCGATTGATAAGAACTTCACTAGAATTTACAAAAAGTATGTATGACTAGCCATGTGCGCCCAACTATGTTGCGCGTGTTAAAGTTGTCTGTGAAGGGCTCCCTGTTTAAACGCGGCTGCCAGTCGTGAACTGGGCCCTTCATTGCACAGCATTATGATTTTTTATAATGGAAACAAAATTACAAAAGAAAACCCTTGTTTATTGATTCGATAGGAACGGCCTACTCGGAATCACTGTCCGAATCGTAATTATGTGGTGGTGTGGGAGCATTTCTGCTTCTGTCCGTTCACAGTCCGTCTCGTTTTCACAATGCTGTCGTTTCCTCTCACGATGTCTTCTCAACCTTTCTCCAATCTCGCAGGTTGCTTTGTGGCAATCCAAAGAGTAAGGCAATATACACGGAGCAATGGTTATAAAAGGGGGACATAGGTATCCAGGCTCTTTAAAGCTTAAATAAGGATCACTTCACTGACATGTGAGCAAGCCACGGTACAACTGTGAGACGCGCAGCACTCGCCAGCTACAACGTAACAATAATAATTTCCGGAACGTGCTGTTACGTTGTCATTCATTTTATCAACTGTCTTTCTTTCATTCATATGTTACGTAGGCACGTACCTTTTATCTTCGGCAATCTCATTCTCTAACCAGGCCTCAGGAGCTAACCAGCGTAACACTGTCCACCACACCTTTCGTTATTCCGGCACATTTTTGACATCCGTGAGTAACAACAACGTACTAAACTGGAAAGTGGTCTACGCATGGATGGAATTCGCAGACAAACAAAGATCAAGATCTAAATGAAGATCTCTTTAGTTAATTTAAAGCACAACAGTTTGTTAAGTTTGAATGTCTGTGTTTTGAGGTGTGACTGGCGTACTACAGTCTTCAGTAGTGTAAGCCTGGAGGAGATTCTTAATGCAATGCCTATGTTTTAGCTGTCTCTCTACTGCCATCTAGTGCTTCTTCTAATTCATTCATGGACAAACAAAGATCAAGATCCAAATGAAGATTATATAGAGAGGTAGTTGGAGATCGTAACAGCCGTTTTATTAAACATTAAGTCACTCCCATAAATAAGCACTGCAGTAGTCCAACCGAGAAAAATCAAATGCTTTGGTAGACTCATAACATTTTGATATGAAAGGTTGGGTCAAACTAGTGCAATGTTCCTTAGATGAAAACATGCAGTTTTGTTACATTGCCAATGTGGAGTTTTAATGTTAATTCTTTCTCTAGAATATCTCCAGGATTCTAACTTTATCTTTAGGATGTTCGGCAAGATTTCTTTGTGTGCCTCCTACTTGTCTTCTATTTTGATCACTCTCAATAATGACGATTTCTGTTGTCTTTGTCCCTGCGGTGGGCTGGCGCCCTGCCTGGGGTTTGTTTCCTGCCTTGTGCCCTGTGTTGGCTGGGATTGGCTCCAGCAGACCCCCGTGACCCTGTAGTTAGGATAAAGTGGGTTGGATAATGGATGGATGTTGTCTTTGTTTAACTTTAAAAAGTTCATATTCATCAGGGTTAATATAGAAGTTAATTAAAGAATTTAACATATTGACGTCATCAGGCGCTACAGATACATAGAGTTGGGTATCTTCTGCATAGCTGTAGGACCTTCTCAGACAGGACTAAACATCTGGGTCAATGGCATGAATTGCCCTGGAAGTGAAACGTCACTTGTTTCACAAATTTATTTGCAAAGCAAAACACCGAATTTCACTGCAAATTCAGTTTTGAATGAATCAAAACACGGCAGAAGTCAAATATTAAGCCTTACTAGTGGTGGCTCTGAGGCTAAGGCTCTGCACGGGTATCCAGAAAGCTGCAAGTTCGAATCCCTGTTTCTGCCAAGAGGGGTCCTACTCTGGTGGGTACTCGAGTAAAGCCCTTAGCCTGCAATTACTCCAGGGCTCTGCGTAATGGCTGACACTGTACTCTGATCACAAGGGATGTGTGAAAAATAACAAAATCCTAATACAAGAAATTGTATAAAGCGAATAAAAATAACAAAAAAAAAAAAAAGAAAAAAGCCACCATACATATATAAACAGACGTAACTACAACAGTAATATATTTATGTAATCATTTAAAAAGGGATAAATACATAGCTATACATAGATAAATACATATAAATACAGTAAGTTTTACACTTCTATATTTATGATCTAAGGACTTACATTTAATGAATATCATGCTACTATACCCAAAAAAAGTTATGGTATTCAAGTAATGTGCCAGGCAGCATGATGGTGCAGTGGGTAGCACTGGGTAGGTGCATTGGTGATCCTAAATTGTCACTAGTGTGTGCTTGGTGTGTGTGTGCCCTACAGTGGGCTGGCGCCCTGCCTGGGGTTTGTTTCCTGCCTTGCGCCCTGTGTTGGCTGGGATTGGCTCCAGCAGACCCCCGTGACCCTGTAGTTAGGATATAGCAGTTTGGATAATGGATGGATGGATGGATAGTAATGTGCCTCTAAACTTGTACTATAAGTCTTAATGCCCTGTCACAAACAGTTTGCCAATAGCAACATGATAAAAAAATAAGTTTTTATTGTAATTATTATCTACTGAAGCCCTCTAAATTCACAGCAATTACAAAGGGCTAGTGGACAAAAGATGTGTGATTGATTCTGGCAGGTCCTGCTAAGGAACAGCATGGCCAGGGATATCCAGGAACCCAGCAGTGGGTCTTAATTGAAGTGGATAAGGGAATTATCTCTACTCTGATGGTCTTAAGTGGGATACGCAAAAAATTCAATTAAACCAATCTATTTAATGCAGGCAAATACAAAGGGCACGTCCAGTTCACATAAAGCATGAAATGTCCTCTTACACCATTCTTAATATCACCGCCCATGTTAAGAAGAGCACGGGCGTCAATGATGTGCTTATAGTGCACAGTAATGAATGATATCGAAACCTGAAGAACATCTATCTATACAATGTGCATACAGGAGATATGCATCCGCCTAAAGTCTCCAGTTCTCACTATTTAGGACGCTAGAATTGTTTACCGATAACACAAAAACACGTTTGTTTGGAGAGGGCAGCTTCCATTTATTTATCTGGAGTTATTTTATTTTCTGCCTTTTCTGTTTGTCTTCTCTATCACAAAATCTGACTTTTTAAACACAAATGTGAAAGATGAAAAATATTACGGCATAACCCTTTTATTATATTTTCCTTAAAATGAGTTGGAATGAACTAGAATAAATTATAACTATCTACCTATCTATCTCTTATTTGGTGTGTTTTATTACTATTATATAGTGCCTTTCATTACTATCTATTTTGTATTATTGTGCTTTTTATTGCTATCTATCTATTAAATAGCACCTTTTACTACTTCCTACATTATATAGTGCCTTTAACTTCTGTCTCTCTCTTATAAAGTGCCTTTTACTACTATACATCTATCTACATATCATATACTGCATTTTATTAATATCAATTGATTTATCTACTAGCAAAACACCCGCGCTTCGCAGCGGCGAAGTACTGCCTTAACATTTTTATTAAGAAGAAAAGTAAACCTTTTTAAACTGAGAGGAAAATATACCAATAATTATTTGTTAAGGATCTCTTTGTATACCACATTGTGAGTTCGGCCCTCCGGTTGTAATATGACCAAGCTGTGCGCTGAGCTTACTCTTGAGCATGTAACGTACAGTCGGCCATGTGAACAGTAATCTTGTCTCAAATCTCACAGCTTGGATTGCTGCTGTCATAATCGGTTTGAGTTTCATGGTTTGTTTCAATGACGACAGTATTTGTAGGACTTGTGTTGAAGTGACATTCGGCATCTGTCAAGCGTTGTAAGCACACAACCGGTTTCATCGATAACTTCACATCCAGCTTTTGAGAGTTTAAACATTCATAAACATCAAAGTGTCCACTACTGAAATCGTCACCTGTCAGTCTAAGATGTTTAAGAGGCATTGGCGGTTGTCCAAAGGTGTAAAATATTTGGCCATTTCGGTACACTTGAAAGCGACAACCGAACAATTCAGCGGCAGCCATCAACTTACATGCAGATCCATAGGTGAAGGGCTTAAGCATTTCACTCTTCTAGTGCTCCTGTGTATTATAATTATCTCCTGTACGTCATCAGTCCACACCTTGAACCTGTCCCAGTCATTCAATACATAAGACACAATGGATATCAAGAGTGAGCCTGATATGGCGTGCAATATGTAACACAGAGAATGGAAAAGGCAGGCAGCATCTCTGGGCATGGAAACCACTCAGGTAAGTGACAGTTCTTTGATCGATGGTGATCACCTCGATAGACATGTTAATGGGGGTACGGTTGGAATGATAAAGGAAATGAGTACCTGAACAATGTAAAGTAAGTCTAAAATACCTACACAATAACTATAATCGTAATAAACGAACAATAAAACAGCGGAGAAGCCGTGGATTAAATAAAAAGGCTGTAGTTATCAGCAGGGAGACGTGAATCCCGTGGCGAAGCAAGGAAGGGAATGAAGAGACCGGAGCGACGGACGGCCTTATATAGGCAGGCAGCCAACAACGTGGGAGGCGTTGGGATGGGGGACCCAACGCGCCTCACACGGTGACCGAGCTGCAGGCTATGGACGTATATATGAACGTAAGTAGGATTCAGTTAGCGTTGGGAACCCGCGTACCAAATTTCTTGAAGATGGGCCCATAAGCAACAAAGACCATTGAAATGTTCAATATGGCGGCCGACAGTGGCATCATACCACCGAAATAAGTATGTACATTGGTTTCAGTTAGCATAGGGAAGCCACCTACCAAATTTCGTGAAAATGGGGCCATAAATAAGAAAGTTCAACATGGTAGACATTGTCGACCTTTATGACCGTTACACGTAGAATTTCGAAATGAAACCTGCTTAACTTTTGTAAGTAAGCTGTAAGGAATTTCAGCCTTCTACCCACGGGAAGTTGGAGAATTAGTGACGAGTGAGTGAGTGCAGTCAGTCAGTCAGTGAGTCAGTGAGTCAGTGAGGGCCTTTTATTAGTATAGATAGGTGGATGGTGTAGTAGGCAAGATTAAAAATTTACATAGATAGATAGATAGATATGGAAGGCACAATATAATAAATTAATTGTAAATGTGTGCATTTATCAAAACCATTTTAATAGAATAAGTTTAATTGAATTGTATCTTTCAGAACAAACACCATCACGATGCGTCTTATGCAGCACACATAAATACAATACAAGAAAACATTTCTCTGCTTTTAAAACTGAAAACTGAAGGCACAATTAACTGCCCTTGAGTTCAGCCCCATACTTTAGTGGGCAGGTTGTTGTGATCGAATACTACATTTATGTGCAGGGGTCATCATTGACTTTAATTATGTACTCAGAGTAGCCTATTAATGAATTTACCATTTTAATAGTTGATTATGATGTGATGCCATTCCTACTAGCTGGCCTGTGTGATAAGGAGGATGGTGTGCGCTGAAGGTGCAGGAGTGTTTGATATCTCTGTGTGTGCGCAGTTTTCAATGGATAATTATGTAGCTGTAAATTGGGATCGTGTTGTGCACAGGAGGACGCTGGTTTCTCAACATGCAATTAAAACTTCCATAAATGAACAAGTCGCTATTCTGAGACTTTCCCCCCTCATTCTTAACAGAGCCCTAAAGCAGAACTGAGGAAAAATGTCATGAGCATCACAGAAGAAATGCAAGAAAGCGAGCCACAGTCTCTGTTGATATGGCTGGGGACATTTACTTGTGATTAACTTTTAATGCGCTAATCATTTTTATCTGTTTTACATATGCATTCAGCTGATAGCAGGTGGCACTTGTAATTACTGTGAAAAGCCATAGATGTGATGATCAAAACTAAAAAAAGAATACTAATGATGTCTTTGTGTTAATCTAGCACTAGAACAAAGTGACGCCTTTCAAACTTCTCCCCCTGCGTAAAAAAATGATTGAGAATGTACACTGACCTAAATCCTGTGACAGTAGATAGATAGATAGATAGATAGATAGATAGATAGATAGATAGATAGATAGATAGATAGATAGATAGATAGATAGATAGATAAGGCACTATATGATAGATAGATAGATAGATAGATAGATAGATAGATAGATAGATAGATAGATAGATAGACTGCGGTGGGTTGGCACCCTGCCCAGGATTGGTTCCTGCCCTGTGTTGGCTGGGATTGGCTCCAGCAGACCCCCGTGACCCTGTATTCGGATTCAGCGGGTTTGAAAATGGATGGATAGATAGATAGATAGATAGATAGATAGATAGATAGATAGATAGATAGATAGATAGATAGATAGATAGATAGAAGGCACTATAAGATAGATAGATAGATAGATAGATAGATAGATAGATAGATAGATAGATAGATAGATAGAAGGCACTATAAGATAAATAGATAGATAGATAGATAGATAGATAGATAGATAGAAGGCACTATAAGATAGATAGATAGATAGATAGATAGATAGATAGATAGATAGATAGATAGATAGATAGAAGGCACTATAAGATAGATAGATAGATAGATAGATAGATAGATAGATAGATAGATAGATAGATAGATAGATAGATAGATAGATAGATATGAAAGCCCAGTGTTGGCTGGATTGGCTCCAGCAGACCCCCGTGGCCCTATAGTTAGGATATAGCGGGTTGGCTAATGGATGGATGGATAGTTTAATATAAACTTGACACCTTGGTACGGATTTGGTAACTCAAACTCAGAGCTGGTTTGTGGCACTTTGGTACCTCGTGGTTTGGTTCTTTTGCTTGATCGGCCACAGAAAGTGTGTAATGCTAAGTGCTGATTGACTCTTTGAATTTAAGATCGATGTGCAGCGTTGTTGGCTCATTCAGGAATGTAAGGCTTTCATAAAAATGCAATGCAGCATAATCAGGTCAGATTTACTGTTATGTGCACAAAGTGCAAGGAAACTTTGAATGTGCACACTTGGCCAGATACACCATGCTGCCACTTGGCATGAATCTCACTCCGTAGGCGATGTAAAAAAAACAACACAGCATGTAACAAGTGAAAAGTACGCACCGTTTGAGAAAACAATCATCATCGGATTTGAATGGGCATCTGTCGTTAAACCGCCGTGTCTGTATGTGAATCACAATATGTGCCAGCATTGCCTACAAAAAAATAAAAAAATAAACTGAAAACTGAAATATCAGACTTGAACAAGAAAGGGTTTGGGCAAGTGGTGGTGCCTTGAAAGTGTACGGGACGCCATTAAAGGCAAACAGTCGTGTGACCTGGGTGAAAGCGTGCCACGTTCTAACCCCATGAAACTTAGAGTTTAAGTTGGACCAGCAGCAACACACATGCAACATTTCCTGAAAATCAATGAAGATGTTTTTGTGTCATTAGTAACCCATCCAACAGCTGACAATTTTATTCATACACAGTGCCCTCCATAATGTTTAGGACAAAGACACATTTCTCCTCGATTTCCCCCTCCGCTCCACAGTTTAAAATTGCAAACCAAACAATTCAGACATCGTGATTAAAGTGCACATTGCAGACTTTCATTTGCAGACAGTTCGGTCACACTGTGATCCCCCCATTTCAGGGCACCATAATGTTTGGACACTGCTGGTCTATTAAAGCCGTCGTCATATTTAGTTCTTTGTCGCATTTCCCAGCATGCAATGACTACTTGAAGTCTGCACTTCATAAACATCACCAGGCACTGAGGGTCTTCTCTGGAGATGCTCTGCCAAGCCTCTAATGGAGCCATCTTCAGCTCCTGCTTGTTTTGGGGGGCTTGTCCCCCTACGTTTTCTCTTCGGCATATGGAAGGACTGCTCACTTGGATTTCAATCGGGTGACTGGCTTGGCCATTCAAGAGTTTTCCATTTTTCAGCTTCGTGTTGCCTCGGCAGTATGTTTGACTCATTATCTTGTGTAGAATGAAATGCCATCAATAAGTTTGGAGGCATTGACTGCAATTTGAGCAGATCAGATGTTTCCTCACACCTCAGAATCCACTCTGCGACTGCCGTCAGCAGCTCCATCATCAATGAAGAGAAGCGTGCCAGGACCTGTGGCTGCCATACATGCTGATGCCATAATGCCCCCCAGTACCTTGTGTAACTGATGAAGTGGTCTGCTTTGGTTCTCGGGCTGTTCCTTGTCATCTCCACAGTTTGTTATCACTCTAATGAGGTTCATCTTTGTCTTGTTTGTCTACAAGACCTTTTCCCAGAATTCTGCAGGCTCCTTTTTCACAAACTATAATCTGGCCGTCCTGTTTTTGTGTTCTCCATCTTGCAGTGTGTCCTCTGTGTTTCTGTTCATGGAGTCTTCTACTGATAGTCGTCTCTGACACACATCGGCCCCCTGAAGACTATTTTTGGTCTGTCAGTCAAGCGTTGGGGGATTTATCTTCACCATAGTGAGGATTCTTCTGTCGTCAGCAATGGAGGTCTTCCTTGGCCTACCAAACCCTTTACAATTACTGAGCCCACCGGTGTGTTCTTTATTCTTCATGATATTCCAGACAGTTGATTTCTGTCATCCTAAGGCTTTAGCGATATCTCCAATGGTTTTCTTCTTGGTTTTCAGCCCCATAATGGCTTCTTTAAATTTCATTGGCGCAGCCCTTGTCCTCAGACACCAACAGGCCATGAAACCCACCTGAGGAATCACAAACACCTGTGACATCAATTGTCCCAAATGTTATGGTGCCCTGAAATGGGGGGGGGACCACAGTGTGACCGAAATGTCTGTCTTAAATGAAAGTCTGCCATATGCACTTTAATCACAATGTCTGAATTGCTTGAATTTTAATTTTAAACTGTGGAGCAGAGGGGGAAATTGAGAAGAGATGTGTGTCTTCGTCCCAACCATTATGGAGGGCACTGTAAGTGAAACTCCATATTCAGTATTAACAATGTTTTTAATATGTTTTAATTTTGTTTTTTAATATTTTTAAATATTTTATTTTTACTACCTGATTACATTCTTTTCATTCGCCATCTCAAATAATTGAAGCAAAATTATATCCAGATCTAAATTATGATAATCTTTTACTTGCTTGAGCTCAGCATTGCAAAAAACAAATAAACACAATCCCCGTGTCTGTCAATACAATGGCAGATAAACACACACACACACACTCGCACGCACACACACCCTTGACTCCATGTTAGTGAGAAAGAAATGGATTTTTATCAAGCAACGGTATCAGGTCTTATTTGGTAAATCCCAGGACTGCTATACAATTCCTTTTGATATCCATTTCTTTAGTACTCTTGTTCAAGTAGCCTTGGGGCACAGCCTTTAGAGATCACAATGCTATTAATACAAACATGTCAAATCACACACTGCAGCTCAAAACAGAGGTGTCAAAATGTCATAGTGTCAAAGTGCTGAAACATAAGCTATCTTCTAATTTTGCTAAGTATCATACAAGACTTGATTTAATTAAAACGAGGGGCTGTTTACTGCTGCTTAGAATTTCTGGCTAAGGCTACTAAGTGGCACCCCAAGCAGCAAAGCAGTCAAAGGAAAGAGGCTCACGCCAGCCTTACAGCGGGAATGGCAGGCACTCTGCTTAATGCCATGCGTCAGAGCGTACAGACACTGTGGACTGGAGAGGGCGCTCTCGAGCAGACAAACCAAATCACAATTCATGGACGCAGATGCTCCTGGCAACAGGGTACTGGACACTAAGTGACAAAAAAGTAATGATGGCCTAACTGATAATAATGGCTGACCCTCCCACTTCAAACATCGTAACTCTCCTCCTGGTCACTCCTTCCAAGTGTCTCCTTTTTCACGTGTTGCTAACACTAATTCTCCTAACTCCAAGCTCAATGGTGTAATGGCTAGAAGATCCCTTAAACTCTGGGTAGGACTCACTTCAATAGTGGAAGGAGGTCTCCAGGTGTACATGTGAGGCAACAGATAGATAGATAGATAGATAGATAGATAGATAGATAGATAGATAGATAGATAGATAGATAGATATAAAAGACATTATATAATTGATAGATAGATAGATATGAAACACATTATATAATATAATATATATAGATAGATAGATAGATAGATAGATAGATAGATTAGGCATAGATAGATAGATAGTGCCTTTAGAAAGTAGATAGATAAAGGAGAAGATATTATGATAGCATCCTCTATATGGAAATGCTTACCTCATAGATAGATAGATAGATAGATAGATAGATAGATATAAAAGACATTAGATAATTGATAGATAGATAGATAGATAGATAGATAGATAGATAGATAGATAGATAGATAGATAGATAGATATATAAGACATTATAGAATTATATAGATAGATAGATAGATAGATAGATATAAAAGACATTATATAATTGATAGATAGATAGATAGATAGATATAAAAGACATTATATAATTGATAGATAGATAGATAGATAGATAGATAGATAGATAGATAGATAGATAGATAGATAGATAGATATAAAAGACATTATATAATTGATAGATAGATAGATAGATAGATAGATAGATAGATAGATAGATAGATAGATAGATATAAAAGACATTATATAATAGATAGATAGATAGATAGATAGATAGATAGATAGATAGATAGATAGATAGATAGATAGATAGATAGATAGATAGATAGATAGATAGTGAAAGGCACTACATTCGATCAATATATAGGGAGTCTCACCCTGAGATGCGGAAATCTCCAAAGCTTTAGAGGGCTGCTGATTTTTTAAGTGCCCAACAGAGTTTAGCTGCAGACAGGACACCTTGAGACCCTCGGCACTTTTGAGGTCTTCAGGTGCTTATTTAACTAAATTCATTTAAAAGACTCCCCGTAGCCCCGCCGCTCAGATTGTTACAAGGCTGTCTATGCCATCTTTCAGAAATTTGGACTTGTCAGAAGTGTCAGATCTGGACACTGACTATTAGATGTTTCTTCTCTTGCTGGTAATTCTAAAGCTTAAACTAATAACCAGAACTGATCTTGCCTGTGTTACTCGGTTGTCTTCCAATGGGCAGTGCAGCCATCTTGAGACATACCTACTGGGAACCCTGGACTCGAGCTCAAGCATTCAGAATGCAACTGTCTTAGATAGTCAATCCAAACCAGAAGTCCCCAGACTTGAGTGATTAATTGGGCTGAATGCTGGGAAGACATCTTTTCTCAGCAACAGGCTCGTTCAGTTATGCCAACAGCATTACCACGATGTCCACAAAGTATTAATTTCGGTCCCATGAGCGCTGCAAGACTGCCAGAGGAACGCATGTCTGTAAATGTCAGTCCAGTGCCACGTAAATTCAACAAAACCTTTGGCAGATGTCGTGAATTCACACTTTTCTAGGTCATTTGTCACCTTTGAATATGACTTTTTAACTCATCCTTTAAAAGCAGTACAAAAGTGACAATTCAAGCCTGAGGGGGCTATTGTGCTGTAAAACCTTTAAACTTCCATCACATCAAGGAAATTGGTACTGGTTTCCTTCCTAATCAAGAACAACAGAAAATAATTGCATATACTAACTATATACTAGCTGTGTTTCCCGGCTTCACCCAGGAAATTTTCTATCTTGATGAACTGCAGTCATTGTGTCACCGGCTAATCGAGTGTGTCTGTGGTACTATGCGGCTTACTAAGTACTGTACTTTTTTGAATACAATATTTGTATTTTTTTTTAATGAGGGCTAATATTATTAGTTCACTTGAGCTGCTTACCCTTCAACATGCTACATGCGGTCCTATGTGGTGCTGGTGTGAAAGAGATCACAGCAGAACTCCAGATTAAAGCGTTATTCTGTAATGTTACAAAGGTGATTTAAAGTTAATTCATTCAAAAGTAAAAACTGCGGAAAATCTCGACTCTCGTTTGGAATTAAATATAAAATTACTACCATCTCAGTATTACAGTGGTAGGGATATAGCCATCAAGGCACGTTCTGGCACACTAAGTTCCAAATTTAAAATGTTAATATATTCTGTTTGATTCAACCCCCTACAAAGTATCCTATAATTTAACTAGCTGTCCCCCCACGACTTCGCCCGCGTAATAGTGAAACAGGACAGCGAGGATGGCCCTGTCCAGCTCTCTACTCCTGACGTCACACTGCCCCTCTGTCTCGGATTAGCGTGAATAAATCGCTCCTGCAGGCGAACTATGATACTTGAGTACAATGAGAAAGTTGCAAAATCAACGGAATGTTCAAGCAAATTATACAAATAACAGATCTAAATCCGTTAAGTAGTTCTCTTATTCTCTAACTAAGCAGAGTTAAGGTTACGCCCCTAGGCAGACACGTGAGTGAGGAGGGCCCCGCCCACCCCGATGAGTCTCTCTCGGATTCGCACCAATAAATCGGTACCACAAGCGAACTATGGTACTTAGCGTGATGAGAAAGTCACAAAATCAACTGGAATGTTCAAGCAAATTCTAGAAAAAAGCCTGATCGAAATCCGTTAAGTAGTTCTCTTGTGAAAAGCAGACAGACATACAAACGGGTCTAAAAAATTACAAGAAATTTTGCCTACATTCCAAATTTCAAGTCCTCATGGTACGGGAAATTTCATGACAAGTGAGTCAGTGGTATTTGTCTTTTATATATATATATATATATAGATTGTTTAAAAATGAATAAAGCTCTTTAATCTAAATAAATAATCCCTAATAACATTAATAATTAATAAACCAATATAATAAATTAATATTCCATAAATAATCATCCATAAAATTAAGTAAAAAAAGAAGACTTTGATAAACCTAATATCCCCTAAGAATTTAATAAATAGTGACCCCCCCCCCCAGAAAAATCTGATTCATAAATAAATAAATAATCCTTAAATAATGAAAAATCTATACTAATAAAAGGCAAAGCCTTCACTGACTGACTGACTCACTCGTCACTAATTCTCCAGCTTCCCGTGTAGGTAGAAGGCTGAAATTTGGCAGGCTCATTCCTTACAGCTTACTTACAAAAGTTAAGCAGGTTTCATTTCAAAATTCTACGCGTAACGGTCATAACAGTCAATAACGTCAACCATATTGAACTTTCTTATTTATGGCCCCATCTTCACGAAATTTGGTAGGTGGCTTCCCTGCGCTAACCGAAACCGATGTACTTACTTATTTTGGTGGTATGATGCCACTGTCGGCCGCCATATTGAACTTTTTCTTTGTTACCTATGGGTCCATCCTCAAGAAATTTGGTATGCGGGTTCCCAACGCTAACTGAATCCTACTTACGTTCATATATACGTCCATAGCCTGCAGCTCAGTCACCGTGTGAGGCGGCGTTGGGTCCCCCATCCCCACGCCTCCCACGTTGTTGGCTGCCTGCCTATATAAGGCCGTCCATCGCTCCGGTCTCTTCATTCCCTACCTTGCTTCGCCACGGGATTCACGTCTCCCTGCTGATAACTACAGCCTTTTTATTTAATCCACGGCTTCTCCGCTGTTTTATTGTTCGTTTATTACGATTATAGTTATTATGTAGGTATTTTAGACTTACTTTACATTGTTCAGGTACCCATTTCCTTTATCATTCCAACCGTACCCCCATTAACATGTCTATCGAGGTGATCACCATCGATCAAAGGACTGTCACTTACCGAGTGGTTTCCATGCCCGGAGATGGCATCGGCCTTTTCCATTCTCTGTGTTACATATTGCACGGCCATATCAGGCTCACCCTTGATATCCGGAGGAACATTGTGTCTTATGTATTGAATGACTGGGACAGGTTCAAGGTGTGGACTGATGACGGTACAGGAGATAATTATACTACACAGGAGCACTAGAAGAGTGAAATGCTTAAGCCCTTCACCTATGGATCTGCATGTGAGTTGATGGCTGCCGCTGAATTGTTCGGTTGTCATTTTTAAGTGTACCGAAATGGCCAAATATTTTACACCTTTGGACAACCGCCAATGCCTCTTAAACATCTTAGACTCACAGGTGACGATTTCAGTAGTGGACACTTTGATGTTTATGAATGTTTAAACTCTCAAAAGCTGGTTGCGAAGATATCGATGAAACCAGTTGTGTGCTTACAACGCTTGACAGATGCCGAATGTCACTTCAACACAAGTCCTGCAAACACTGAATGTAATTGAAACAAACCATGAAACTCAAACCGATTATGACAGCAGCAATCCAAGCTGTGAGATTTGAGACAAGATTACTGTTCACATGGCCGACTGTACGTTACATGCTCAAGAGTAAGCTCAGCGCACAGCTTGGTCAGATTACAACCGGAGGGCCGAACTCACAATGTGGTATACAAAGAGATCCTTAACTAATAATTGTTGGTATATTTCCTCTCAGTTTAAAAAGGTTTAATTGTCCTCTTAATAAAAATTTTAAGGCAGTACTTTGCCGCTGCAAAGCGCGGGTAGTTTGCTAGTCTATAATAAAATACAAATTTATCTTTCATTTAACTCCAATGGGAACATGGTATTCAAGGATATTATCCATTAGTGGGTGTGCATAAATGCCCATAAACATAAAAACAAAATTTTTTTACGTTTACTCACTCGAAAGCACCATCCTGCTCTTGTCGTATCATATTCTCCATCAGAGACATAAAAAAATCATGCTTCAGTCTCTTCAATCATGCCTTGGCTCTATCACTTAATTTGCTTTTTTTTTCCGTTTTTTTGTCATTTTTGGTTACTGCCATCTTTTTTTAATTTTCTGATGATTTTTTTCTTTTCTTCTTTTTTCCTAGTTTGTCATATAGGTTCGAAGGGACTCTATGCAATGTTATTTTCTTTAAATAAAACTTAAAAAATTCTTGTTTTTTAGAAAAACATTTAATGTTGATTGTTGATTGAAAATGCAAACTTTTTGACGGTATTCACATGGACAACAGTGTTGCCGTTTTAAAAGACGCAAGGCTATACGGGGATAAAAAAGATGAGGTGTCATCCATTTATCTCAGATGTATCGTGTTACATGTGATCTACCCTGAAATGATCAACCTTACTGCACAATATTTGTCCATTTCTAACTATGCTTGTTTCACCAAACGGACCCACCCACAGGACCCCTCCCCTTCTGAGGACCCTCCTTCCCAGTCTTCAAATTGTGCTTGATTCATGAAGCTGGAGCCACCCAAGTGTTGTCTTTGGGGCATCAAGGAACTTGAAAAGGTAAAATTGGGTCCCAAGTCCGCAAACGTTGTGAAGGTCTGCGGTAAGTTAAACACTATAATCTAGCGAGACATTTCAATTGTTATCCCAAAGTGGTTGAGGAAAAAACAAAATTGCAGCAGTTGCCACCTTTGATGACCTGGCACTTTTATAGGTGCTCTAATTCAGCCTCTGTGGACACTGATGAAATCATCCAGAGCAGCGCACTGACTGATGGGAATTGTAGTCCTCCCTTTGTCATTTGCACAAGGTTGCAGATAAGATGAAGGAGATGGTGGAGATAATATATATTAAATATGTTTCTTACTGGATCAATTGGTGTAAATGTTGCAGAAATTGATTTATATTGGGTCCATGACAATGGGAATGCAGGTACTTACTGGAAGGCAGTTGTGTAAACCTCTATGTCATATTGTCCTCACAGCTGGTGGTCGCCTGATGAAGTGGCTTCCTCCAACATGGTGCATCCTCTTCTTCTTCTTCTTTTTCATCTTTTCCCACTTCAATGCAGGGCCGATGTGCTTGATCAACCCTCTCCAAACAGCTCGGTCCTGCACCTCCTCACCAGTCAGACCCTTTCCCTTCTATTTTATCCATCTTCCCTTGTTCTTCCATTCCCATCACTCTTTTCCCCATATATTCATCATCTCTCCTCATCACATGTCCATAACACTTCAACCTGCTTTTCTGTCCTTTCTCAGATATCTCGACCATTTTTGTTGGACCTCTCATTTCTTATTCTGTCGTGTTTTGTAACTCCACACATCCATCTCAACATTTTCATTTCTGCCACATCCGATGTCTTCTTATGTGCTCCCTCTACTGGCCACATCTCAGCTTCATACATTAGTGCTGGTCTCCAAAACCTTACCTTAAACCTTCGCTTTAATTCACAACACAACACTCCTGACACCTTCTTACAGTTGTTCCATCCACACTGCACTTTATGGGTTATCTCCACATCTAATTCTCCATCTTGGACTACCACTGATTCTAGATATTTAAACTTCTCCACTCTTTCCAATAGCTGCCCCTGCTGGATAACTTCTGAATTCTGATCTCTATTAAACCTTACACAATCTGTCTTCTTCTTCCTACTTATCTTCAGTCTTCCAAAGCCCTCTTTCCAACTCCCTCTCCACCTCCTCCTTTCTGGTGCTCCACAACTCAATGTCATCAGCTAAAAGTCTGCACCGGCAGGATTGCTCTTTCATCCCATGAGTCAACACTTCCATAAACAGATCAAAGAGATAAGGACTTTAAGAAGGTCCCTGGTGCAGACCTCCTCTAACTGAGATCTTGTCTGTTACCCCAACGCTGCTTTTAACCTGAGTTCTCACTCCCTGGAGAAGTATCCTGGATAATCCTCACTTTTCTAGTCCTTCCTCCAACATGGTATACAAATTTGGTGTATATCTTATATTGTGGTGGGTCTCCATAAGTTTTGGTGGTTCTGGTCCAGCCTGAGAACTGATGGTCTCTTTCCACATTGTGGTTTATTGATCCCATGGGAAAATAAATAAAGCCACCAGCAAAATATTTGTCAGATGGTGTGCCTTGGGGTCTAGGGATGCTGTCTTGATATGGCGTCCCTAAGAAGAGCATTGTCACAGTAAGGTGCAACAAGCTGGCATAATCAAGACACTTGCCAGCCTGGGTGGCAGAATTAATTTCAGACATTTTTCAGGTTCCAACTTGTGGAAGCCGTAAGGCTTGAGAGGACACTTCACTGTCACCCCACATCAGTACTGGAAGAGTGACACAATAATTTGATAAATAAGCGTTGTGTGTGTGTGTGTGTGTGTGACGCCAGCTGGAAAGGCAATGTTACCTGATGCGATGTGCCACATCTTCCAGCTTCTTAAACAGGAATGTGCTTGGGGGCCCACGGTGTCAAAGTGCATCTGCTGTTTCAGCATGCCACGCAACGCCGCTCTGACATCTGAAACTGGCCAGATATGCAGCAGTTTACACTTCAAATATTTTTTGTAGTCGAGCCCCGCAAGAGCAAAATGTCCATCAAGCCACCAGGGACCTCAGAGCCTTTACCTGCCTCCTGTAATTAACCAGGAAATGATTTTAAAGTGGTGTGCGTGCTTTCAAGCGGCCGTCCACCCCGTGGGCCAAGAAGAAAATTACTTTGTGTGCGAGTGCCCCTTTGAGCTCAGCGTGGAGGGAAAGAACTCAGCTGTTGTGACAAGGGTCTGTCATCTCAAGGAGAGGCAATATGAGACCTTTTCATTTTGACGTTTCTTTGTAAACATGGATTTGCCAAAACTACATTCTGAAGTTTCTCCAAGGGAAAGCCTGTTGTCTTTGTAAAGCAGGCTGCTTGAACATTTTAATGTGACAAAGACAAATAAATAAATAACTATGCTTTTCAACAAAGATGTCAGATTGTGAAATGTAAAGGACATCAATCAGCGCTTAGAGTCCAACACACAACAAAACGACAACAATGCAAGGAGGCAAAAACATTATTGTGCACATATATTAGACATTGTAGTCACCAGGGGGCTCCACTGAGCCTCAAACCTCAGACACACTAATGACCAACGTAATTCTGGGATAGAAAAAAAGATATTTATTCATCCAAAGCACCCTTATAATAATCACCTGTGCAATGATCAATCAAGCTATACAATACAAAGCAAATTCTTCCTCCTTCCATCCTCCAAGACTGTTGCCCACTGCCTCCCGACTCTGACTCGACCTAAGTGTGGAAGTCCACCAGCTTCCAGCTTCCTGTCTCAGTCCTCTGAAGCACTTCTGGATCGTACACAAACCAGGGCAATCCTTCCCCAGCAGGTTCCCAAAGACCCCGAGAGGGTTGTGTCTCCAGACTCCAACTCCCATGCCACCCTATGGGTGTGCTAAAGTGATTCAGCCCTGAGGAACACTGCCATCTGTTGTGTGGGGGAATGAGCTGCTCCCGGTGGGCTCCTTCTATTATGGTCCCCTGGCTGGGTATGAAATCTTCATTTATACCAGCCAGGATGCCTTCTCTTCCTTCATGGCACCTACACCGGTGACAACTAGTTTGGGGGTTAGAGAGGTTGCTCATTGCTTAAAATTATGGAAAGATCTGGAAGTTCAGAATCAAATTGCTCAAGATTTTAATTCTTTTTTTAATTCTTTGGATCAAATCTCAATGTTTGACGTTAATCAGCCAGGCTTCAAGAGGGGCCATTCTACCAAGATGGTTCTACTTCCCGTTGTTGACATCTTACGGCTGGCTAGAGCTGCCCTCATCTTTTTAGATCTTTTTTTTGCCTTTGACATGGTCAACCCCCAGATGCTCCTTACCACTCTCACTGGGACTGCAATGAGGGAGTCAGAGTCCAACCACTTGGGCAGATCCTACCTTGTGTCCTAGTGAGGAGAGATGCCAAGAGGTGCCTCAAGGACCAGTGTGGGTGTCCTAAAGTGGTCCAGCCATGAGGAGCATTGCCACCTGTTGTGTGGGGGTATGAGTTGCTCCCGGTGGGCTCATTCACCAGCTCCATCAATTATGGCCTCCTGGCCACTCATGATTCCTTCCTTTATCCTTCTTGGCACCTACAAGATTTAAAAGTTTAGTACTCTACAGCATCTTGAAAGAGTATTCACCCCCTTCAGACTTTTGCACACTTTCTTCTTATACAACATTAGCTTTGGATCAACACAAAAAGACTCTTCACTGTCAAGGTGAAAACAGATCTGTGCAAGGTGTTCATAATTAATAATAAATATAAAACACAAAAGAGCTGATTGCTGCAGTAAAAATAAGGCAGTAGACAAGAAAAAGGTTTGGGGATGGCCACCCCGTATACTGAAAAAATAGCAAAATAAAAGAAGGACGTCTTTACAGATCAGAGTTCACATCTGAACTGAACTAACAGGAAGAGTCTGATCTATAAATTTGATGTATAAGAAGACAAGGTGGTGACAGGAACTCATGTGGCAGGAAGATGGATTCTGGGTACCGGAAGTGATGTCATCAGGGCTGGCCGGAAATTGTTTGTGGGTGGTTTCGGTAGTGATGTCACTGAGAGGTAGGGAGCTGCAGGGAAACAAGAGGAGAGAGGATCACTTATGAGCGCCAACCCCTGGTCTGGCTGATAAATAACACAATTTGAGCCTGTAAACCGTCCCTCATGAGTACATGTGTGACATCGCGTATGTGTTCTCCGCCATCAAGTCAGTATTTAGTAGATAGCAGCCATGACAATCAGGTCTCTTTCTCTCTATCGGCTTTGCACTGCCATTTTTTTTCCATTTCTTCTTGGCCAAACTGCTCAGGTTCTATCAGGTGTCATGGTGATCGCTAGTCATCAAGTCCAGCCACACATTCTCACTTGGGTTGACATCAGCAGGACATTCACGTTGTTGTTTTGAAGCCATTCCTGTGTAGCTAGGGCTTGTTTTCTTACTGGTCTTTCCCCAAGGTGCACCAGCTTTGCACTCATTTTGCCCTCACAAGCCTTTCAGCACCTGCTGAAGAGGAGCATCTCCATAGTCTGATGTTGCCACCACCATACTTCACTGTTAGCATGGTTTGCTTTTAATAACATGTAGTGTTTAGGTATGATGTTTAGTCTGATGGCCAAATTGATCCAATGACCATCTTCCAGCTGACTTTAGAGTCTCCCATGTGCCTGCTGCGGAGATGGGCCTACTTTTCTCTCTGCACACCACCTCGCTGGGCTCCATCATCCAATCCCATGGGTTCTCTTATCAGTGCTATGCTGGTGACACACAGCTGTACCTGTCATTGCCTCTGGAGAACAGAGTCTGTCTTACTGATATCTCAACCTGAATGAAAGACCACCATCTTCAACTCACCCTTGCAAAAACCAAGCTTCTTGTGATCCCGGCCAGCCACTCTGTTCATCTCCTCAGCTCTGTTCAGCTTGGCTCACTGTCGCTAACTGCCAAGTCATTACACAGCCTTGAGGTGGTGACTGATGAGCAACTAACTTTTTCTGTCCACATTTCTACTGTTTCTCGTTCATGGAGGTTCACACTGTACAACATCTGTAAGATCAGACCTTATCTGATGGAATACGCAGCACAACGTCTGTTTCAGGCTTTGGTCTTGTTGTGTCTGGACTACTGCAACTCACCTCTGACAGAAGTACCCACATGTGCTATCAAGCTGCAGCAGATGGTCCAGAATGCAGCGCCCCATCTTGTAATTATAACCAGCTGAGATGGGCACATGTCACTCCTCTCTTCAGGTCTCAATTTTAGCAACATGCATTAAGTTCAAATCCCTGGTGCTTGCCTATGGAGTAGTCAGTGGGTCCTGAGTATATGGAGACACGGGTGAGGTCCTTTACTCCTTCTCGCCCACTCAGTTCTGCTAGAGAACAGCGTCTGGTGATGCCACCTCTACGTATAATCAAGTCTCAATCCCGACTATTTTACTCTGTAGTTCCTAGCTGGTGGAACAAGCTGCCCACCTCCATCCAAACTGCTGACTCCCTCAATATATTTAAGAAGCAGTTGAAAGTTCACCTTCTTTTTCTTCTTCTTCTTCTTCTTCTTCTTCTTTTGGCTGCTCCTGTTAGGGGTTGCCACAGTGGATCATCTTTTTCCATATCTTACTGTCCTCTGCTTCTCACTCAGTCACACCCATTCCTTCATGTCCTTTCTCACCACATCCATAAACCTCCTCTTAGGTCTTCCACTTCTCCTCTTCCCTGGCAGCTCTATCCTTAGCATCCTTCTCCCAATTTACTCAGCATCTCTCCTCTGCACACATCCAAACCAACGCAATCTCACCTCTCTGACTTTGTCTGCCAACCATCCATCTACTTGAAAGCTCATCTGTTCTGTGAATATCTGATTGGAAAAAAAAAATTTGTGATATTTTATATTGTCTGTGAATTTGTTGTTTAAAATTGTGTCATAAAATCAACCAGAATGTTCAAGCAAATTCTAGAAAAGTGCCTTATCTAAATCCATTAAGTCGGTGGTTCTCAAACTGTGGGGCGGACCTCCCTAGGGGGGCGCGAAGTAACTAAAAGGGGGGGTGCGAAGATGTGAAAAAAAGAAAACAAGAATCAAAAATATGAAACATACATCTATTGAAACCAAAACAAATTAACTTAAACTACATTCTGATACTAGAAAAATAAATATTGAGTTAGATAAATGTCGATAAAAGTTAAGTAGTGTGACAGATAGGGGGTACTGTCGTCCCGTTGAACCCTCAGATCAGACGCCAGACACCAGATAAAAGTCCAAATATTACATTTATTTGTATAATACAGTGCACAAAGCACCCTCCACTCCACAATACTCATAAACAATTAATCCATACAATAATCCAATCCTCCACACCTCCCAGCAGCTCAGTCACCCTTCCTCCCAACTCAGCTCAACTGCTGGCATCTCCCATAGTCCTTTTATATTCCCTGACCCGGAAGTTCCCCCCAGTCCATGTGATTCTTATCACTTCCGGGTCAGATTAAAACTCTTCTTTTCTTCAGCCCAGAAGTACTTTATTTCTTCCGTCCTCGTGACTACGGAGTACTTCCGGTCTATATCGAACATACGAGTCTTTGATCCTCCCTGCAGCGTCCTCTGGTGGCCCCAATGGTGTCCAGCAGGGCTATGAAGGAAAACTCCAAGGTCCAAGATGCCCTGCTGGAATTCGGGGCCTCTGCACATCGCAGGGAGGGCTCCATCTGACGGTGTGGGGGTATTGGCCGAGATAAATGGCCGGCCATATGCCACAGTAGGTACAATAAAATATGCATCTATGATACAGTATATCTTTAATTAAAAAAAAACAAATTGGTATTAGTGGGCTCCTTTCAAAAAAACGTTAGGGGGGCGATTAAAACTGTTATGAAAACGTGGGTCGCAAATACTTAAAGGTTGAGAAACACCGCACTAAGTAGTTCTCTCATTTGCTAGCTAAGTGAATGTAAGATACGCTCCGAGGCAGGCGTGTGAGTGAGGAGGCCCTACCCCCTCGCCGCAGCCCAATGAGTCTCTCTCAGATTTGCGCTAATAAATCGGTACGAATTATGATACTTAGCGCGATAAGAGAAGTCGCAAAGTCAATGGAATGTTCAAGCAAATTATACAAAAAGGCCTGATCTAAATCCGGTAAGTCGTTCTCTCGTTCACTAGATAAGTGAATGTTAGATACGCCCCAAGGCAGGCACGTGAGGGAGGATGGCCCCGCCCCCTTCCCCTCGGCCCGCTGCGTCTCTCTTAGATTCACGCAAATAAATTGGTACTGCAACGAAATATGATACATAACGTGATGAGAGAATCAACCGGGAATGTTCAAGCGAATTATAGAAAATCTAAATCCATGAAGTAGTTCTCTCATGAAAAGCGGACAGACAGACAGACAGACAGACGTTGGATTTTATATTTATTGAGATTCACATTTAGTCAAAGTCGGTACGTTTTAACCGACTCCAGTAACCTAATAATTGGTTCCGACTCCGACTCCACAGTCCTGCTGATTATCGTGTACCTTAAAATCATAGAGTCTCCGCTTTCCCCACAGCTTTCAAAAGTGACATCTGTAAAGACACTCTTGCATTCCTATATACCGTAAGTACGGAATTGTTTGACCAAAACCAGCAATTAGAGGGTTGTGTTTTGCCAGGGATACAGAGCATTTTAAATTGGCCTGATAGTTTAGGGCCTCTTGAGTCTCGTGTTAAAAAAAAGAAATATATCAGTTCTTACGTATTACACGCTTTGAATTTTTATCTCATTTTTTGAGGAAAAAAATGTGAAACCCTGTAGTCCCAGTGGTTACAAAAGCGAGGTCTGTAATGCAGTGCCAGACCAGTGAACCATTCACCCCCTGCCACAGTTATCTTATCTAATGCCTGGCCGTCAAAGGTCAGTTGCTGATAACAGCACTGCTTCAGCTTCAGATCTGCTTGCCTGCTGTGTGAATCTGAGCTCTTCCCTACTTATAAAGTGTCAGAAAGAAGTCATTTAGTAACAAACTAGAGCTATATGAACTTTCACATTTAATGACCTGATGCTGCTTCTGTCTGCAGGCGGACCTTTAAAGCTAATATTGATAACCACCATTTAGGACCCAAAACTGTATTGAGATGGAGAAGATACAAAGAGACGTGCTCTCCCTCCAACCGCCATCGAGCAATACGGAGAGATGAAGTATTTTGGATGTCAAAACTGCTGGGAATCACGGCATCTCAAATATTATTGGGATCATTTGTGCCACAGCTTGAGTCATTTCTAGCCTGATGTGTACCGAGTTGAATTTGAACCCTGGTCCAATGTGCACCTGGCATGTGTCTGAGTCTCATATCCTTCTGAGCTTATGCTTAAAGGCTGATGCTGTTATTTTAATATTCACAATGATAAATGTATTTCTTGTTATTTTATACAACCCCTTAAGAGAAAAATGTTATATTTATGGCATAACCTTTCTTCTATAATTGGCGGCGCAGTGGTAGTGCTGTTGCCTCGCAGTAAGGAGACTTGGGTTCGATCCCAGGTCCCACCCTGCGTGGAGTCTGCCTGTTCTTCCCGTGTCTGCGTGGGTTTCCTCCCACAGTCCAAAGACATGCAGGTTAGGTGCATTGGTGGTCCTAAACTGTCCCTATTGTGTGTGCCCTGTGGTGGGCTGGCGCCCTGCCCAGGATTTGTTCCTGCCTTGTGCCCTGTGCTGGCTGGGATTGGCTCCAGTGACCCTGTGTTAGGATATAGCAGGTTGGATAATGACTGACTGACTGATTAAACTCAGGTAAACTAACCAGAGTGTATATGCCTGTAAGAAGATGTGAAATAGAGACTTTGGGGACTTTTGCTGTTTAGGTTGTATCTCTTAATTAGACTAAAATAACATCAAATCAACAGCTAGCAAGACCAAGGCAAGTTCTTAGTCATTTGACTGTTATAATTTTTTCAAAATAACCATCAAGCCACTATATAAAACTGTAACACCTGGCTCCTTCGAGATCCACCGTGATCAGGGCACTGAGGTCTCCACTTAAATCAGTGGTTCTAAAACCTTTGGGGCGGGCCCCCCAAGGGGGGCGCGAAGTAACAAAAAGGGGGGCACGAAGATGTGAAAAAAAGAAAACAAGAATCAAAAATATGAAACCAGAACAAATTAACTTAAACTACATTCTGATACAAAACAATAAAAATATAGTTAAATAAATGTCGATAAAAGTTAATTAGGTATAATAAAATATGCATCTACATTTCGAAAAAATGTTAGGGGCAGCGCGATTAAAACTGTTATGAAAACTCGGGTCGCAAATACTTAAAGGTTGAGAAACGCTGACTTAAATTATTCACATATTCAGTTTCCTGTGTTTTGTACCCAGCTGGCTCATAATACATTTAGGCCATTGTTCTTTTCTCTTAAACCATGAGAAATAGGGTATACATTGAGAAACTCACACATCTCCTTTTATAAGAATAAAAATAATACATTTAAAATGTCGTGTACATCCTAAACAAACAGGACTATCAACATCTGCCATGTCCTGCTAGCAACTAGGTGTTTATCAATCATGTTAAAAGTTTCCTGATTATGTAATGAATTCCTTTTTTTTGAGTAGTGACCTAATCAATGGATTGTATAAATATGGCACAGAGGACACTTTTTTCTTTGCAAAAAACACCGACATGAAAAGTTTTTTTGCCTCTTGTCAGATTTAGATACAGAATAATGATTGACGCTGTCTCCTGCCTGTGTTTTATTGCTTAAATCGCGGCATTTCAGTCGGGGGGTGTCTCTATTCATAATTTTCTTCCACAAGAGCGAAGTAGAAATGGAGACAGGCCTGGTCCTGGTGGTGCTCCAGTGTTGCCCACACAGTCCTTGAGCCTCACAAACTGCGGTCTGCCGGACAGACAGTCCCTCATCTGGGACCCCACTGGCTCACCCACCTGCACACTCCTGAGCTTGTCTCTGTGGATAATTTGCTTCTTCACGTAGTTGTGTGTGTTGCCCACCACCCACAACACGTCTCACAGTCTCCATTAGTATGAAACGAAAGACATTTTCTTGTAAGAACTCTGCATCAATATAATATTTTGTATTGAGAGCTGTGGAATTTTATGCATTCAGAAAGAAAAAAAATACGCCATGTCCCCTCAGGGGCTCCGTACAATCATAAATAAAAAAAAAACTATATATATATATGTATAAAATAAGTATATTTTTTGACATACAAATACTCCTCATTGACAGAAACCAAATAAATTAACAAACTGCCATTAGCATTTCCTTAATCAGCACTGATGTGACCAGAGTTACAAGCTGCAGGACTTTGATCTCCTGCTAACCCTTTGATCCTTCCTTAAAAGTGAAAAATGAATTTTCTGAGTGGAGTTCAAGCACTGGTATTCATCAGAGCTTACAAACGTATCCAAAAGACTTTCATTAAATCAAAAGTAAAACATCTCCAAATTTCTTTGTTTGTTTTCATCATTATTTTCATCAAGGGTGCAGTTAGGCAGAAGGAGTCAATATTTTTTGCTCACCCAGTGTCCTTCCAGTACATTAGTAGTTATCATCTTAGCTGGCACCCCCTCAGATTTTATTGCAATTGATCTCTTAATCTCGGGCTCTTTAGGGTCTCTTAACTCTTTGAGGGTTGAAGATTTTTTTCCAAACAAAATGCAGTAGTTTCTGAAAAGCAATGGTTACTCACAGAAATCAGCATAAAACGTCTGTTGCTGCATGCTGTGGCTGCCAGTTTGCCAAGAATGTGTGGCAGGCTTGCTGCCAGGCTGACTTTGCTGGTCGCTGTGCATTGCAATCTGGTCTCTACCTCCTATCATTGTTAAGTGGCAGTCCTCCTGGCGAACATTGCCGTAGGCATGTCAGCTACAGTTAGGTCCATAAATATTTGGACAGAGACAACTTTTTTCTAGTCTTGGTTCTGTACGTGACCACGATGAATTTTAAATGAAACAACTCCGATGCAGTTGAAGTGCAGACTTTCAGCTTTAATTCAGTGGTTTGAACAAAACGATTGCATAAAAATGTGAGGCAACTAAAGTTTGGCAACACAGCCCTGCTGGGTACCATGGGTGCCGCCAGGGGAGGCTGCAGAAAGATGGTGGGAGAATAAATTCTCACCTAGTCTGGAATTACTAATGAATTATGACAACAGAAGCCCCAAAGTTCTTCCGGGCTGATTAAAAACCTACATTCTCCGTCTGACCCGGAAGTGATGGCAAATCACGTGATACAAAGAACAGAAGCACTTCCGGGTCAAGAACTATATAAAGGACTGCTGAAGACTAGGGAATCCATTCCCGGGAATGCAAGAATGAAAAATGTCCGGGAATGGATTCCCTACTGAAGACCCAGCAAGGGAGCCAGAGTCAGGTGGTTAGTGGACAAAGCTTGCTGGGAGGTGTGAAGAAGATTAGAATTGTGACTATTGTATTTATTTGATTGCGTTATTGTGGCTGTGGTCCCTAGGGAGCACTGTTATAAGAAGAAAATAATTAAAAACAACTTCTTGGTGCTTTTAACCTGTGTCCTGCGTGTCTGTATGCTGGGGTTAAGGGGCAACAGTGCCACCTAGCATCCACAATGCATATCAACAATCCTTCATGGAAAGGAGTCCTGGACTCTCGACTACAAGCAAATCCATACACTAGAAGCGTTCCACATCCACTGTCTCCAAACGATGCTGGGCATCACTTGGGAAAGCAGGGTCCTCCGCTGGACCACGCACGTTATCCACATAGATGAGCCTGAGCTTCCCTTTATGGTCCTGTATGGTGAACTCGCTGAAGAATCCCGACCTCAAGGTGGAGCAAATAAAATGCTAGATGGACTACTTGAGGTGTTCTGTCAAGGCCTGCTCCATTCCACATATGCAGCTTGAGACACTTGCTGAGGACTGCGTACTTTGGAGACGGACAATAAATGTAAGAGTAGTAAGAGAGTCACTATGATCAACAACGGACAAATCAACAAGAAGAGAAGAGAATGGCAAGTAATCACTATCGAAACCAACCCACTGCTCCAGGGCAGCAATTCCATTGCCCATCGGGCCTCCGGGTCCTGAATTGGCCTGCTCCCCCACCAGCACACACACAGGAGGGGGGGTGACGGAGACGGACAAATGGAAGGTTCAGTGGCATCGTTCGTATCGATGGACAGCCATGACTGACTGACTGAAATTACTCCTTTTATAAAAGACAAGCAATCGCTTCAAATCAAGTGATGATGGTGACCATTTGGTACCAGCAATGAAGTGCGAAAGCTGATATTGGTACAAGTCAAGTCAAGTTGGAGAGCATGTACTGGTACAGCATGTTGCCACACCCAGTACATGGCGAAACAACTATGGATCCCGGTTGGCAACCCCCCAGGCAGACACGCGGCCCAGTCCCACCCTCCGGAAATGACCCTCTATCTGCCACAGCCAGGTGTTACATGGCGACCCCTTGGCCTGGTCCAGCCACTCAGGTCCCCAACAATGAGGATCTTATGAGCTGATCACCCTCGGGGAAACGCGCCACTTGGCTGTAGTGCCATAACTGACGCTCCCTCATAATGCAGTTCATGTGCCTAATTTGAGACTCCATGAGCAACACAAAGTCAAAGCAATGGTACCCAAGGATTTTCCAGAGAGACACAGTACCAAAGGAGTCCAGTCTCAGGTCACTGGATAGCGTCCATGCCTGGCAACCATATAGCAAGACAGGAAGCACCAGGAATTTAAAGACTTGGTCCTTCGTCCTTTTGCATAGATATTGGGAGCGCCACACACCCCTTTCCAGTGACCTCATGACCCACCATGCTCTCCCAATCCGTCTACTGACTTCATAGGAAGAGTCACCAGAGTCACATGAATATCACTGCGAACGTAAGTAAACTCACTGAGATTGCACAGATGGTGAACTAGCTGGGGGAGGCTGCAGGGATCTGTGGTATCCGGGGTGAACTTCTCCAGGCTGGCGGTGAGGCTGTCCTTCTGGCATTGCAAGCAATCTTTACTTCCATTTGGGAGACTGGCATCATCCCAACTGACTGGAAAACGGGACTTGTCGTCCCTATCTGTAAAGGGAAGAGTGATCGCCTGGATTGCAGCAGCTACAGGGGGATAACGCTGCTCTCGATGCAGGGTAAGGTCCTTGCTAGGGTCATCCTCAATGGGATCCGTGATCACTTGCTCACCTACCAGCGACCGGAACAGTCCGGTTTTATGCCTAAGAAGTCTACCATTAACCGCATGCTGGCACTGAAGGTTCTCATGGAGCGCAAACGTGAATATCAGCAGAGTTTCTTTGCAGCCTTTGTCAATTTCCGCAAATCGTTTGACTCAGTTGATCGAGCTGCCCTGTGGGACATCCTAAAGGTTCGCGGGATCCCCTCAAGGTTGCTGGATATCATGGCCAGCCTGTACACTGGTACTGTGAGTGCTGTGCAGAGTGGAGGCAGGACCTCTGTGTTTTTCCTAGGTGATATTGGTACCAAAGTCAAAATTAAATAAATCACAAAGTGCTGCCAGCGGTTCTCACGATACAGGAAGGGTCTGCCAATTAAGAAAAGTGTACAAAGATGTAAATGTCTGCAAGATCACCATTGTGATGATGATTAATTTTTGGTGCCTGTAGAGAGGTGCGAAAGCTGGCATCGGTACCAAAGTCAAAATTAAATATATCATGAAGTCTGAACCTTTCTGCCACTAACTGTTAAAGAGTCACACTCAACAATAGATGTTTAGATAGCATAACAAACGACTTCTTATATAAAATGACGCAAGTCAAACCTTTGATTCAAATCATACAACAAAGGCACTTCAGATTCGTCAGTCAGTGCCTCGGGAAACCAACAATCAAGCTTATAAACCAAATATGTTCTCTATGAACCACCTGAGAACTACAGAAAGAGATGAAGAGGCAGTCCACGTTTGTCATACAACAACTACATCGGCAAACTAGCAAATCACAAAGTGCCACCAATGGTCAGTGAGATAAGGGAAGGGACTACCAATCGAGAAAAGTGTCGAAAGATTGTGAATGTCTGAAAACCCAAATTATTTACAGTCGAATGATGATGATGATGGTTGTTTGGTACTGGTACTGACGTATCGGTACCAAAGTCAAAATTAAATAAATCACAAAGTGCCGCCAAAGGCTCTCACGATAAAGGAAGGGTCTGCCAATTAAAAAAAGTGTACAAAGATGTAAATGTCTGCAAGATCACCATATTTGTAGTCGAGTGATGATGATGATCGTTTGGTACCTGTAGTGAGGTGTGAAAGCTGGTAACAAACGACTTCTTATATAAAATGACGCAAGTCAAACCATTGATTGAAAATCGTACAACAAAGGCACCTCAGATTCATCAGTCAGTGCCTCGGGAAACCAGCAGCCGAGCTTGTTAACCCAATAAGTTCCCTAAAACCTACATGAGAACTACAGAACGAGAAGACCACATCTGTCATACAACAACCACATCGACGAACTAGCAAATCGCAAAGAGCCACCAATGATCAGTGAGATAAGGGAAGGCACTGCCAATCAAGAAAAGTGTCGAAAGATCATAAATCTCTACGAGTCCACCATGTTGGCATTCAAGTGATGATGATGATCGTTTGGTACCTGTAGTGAGGTGCGAAAGCTGGTAACAAACGACTTCTTATATAAAATAGAGCAAGTCGAAACATTAATTGAAAATCTTACAACAAAGGCACCTCAGATTCGTCAGTCAGTGCCTCAGGAAACCAGCAGTGATCTAATTAACCCAATAAGTCCCCTACAACCCACCTGAGAACTACAGAACGAGAAGACCACATCTGTCATACAACAACCACATCGACGAACTAGCAAATTACAAAGAGTCACAGATGATCAGTGAGATAAGGGAAGGCACTGCCAATCGAGAAGAGTGTCGAAAGATCATAAATCTCTACGAGTCCACCATGTTGGCATTCAAGTGATGATTGATGATGATTTTTTTACCGGTACTGAGGTGCAACAGCTGGTATCGGTCCCAAAGTCAAAATTTTAGTATCACTCCAACACTAACCTCGAGACCCTCCCACCTCAAGGATTTTGCATGCTGGCAACAGTACTAACTACTGAGCCATCCCTCTGAGCAACCATTTAGATGAATGTCTCTATTCTCATTTGATTCTGGATGAGGTGTACTCTAACTATAAGAAGTTGGTTATGGGTCCTGCTTCCAACTCTTTCAGCTATTTTGTTCTTGTTGCTACGAGTTGCACTGCAGCCATGTTTTCTTAACCCTAATGTTATCCTCAGCCCTCCAGCCTCTGTCACCTCTAATTGATTTGACTCTGACTCTACGGTAACACCTACTGGCTGCCCAGACCACATTTAAAAGTTGTTGCCAGGGGTTTCTAGACACTCTCTTGCCGTTGCCTGCTGGTCGCGTCTAACAGCTAAGCCGCGCGGTTGCCATTAGGTCTCCCTCCCCCACTCTCCCGAGGCCAGTCAATAACCTCAGAAGTATGCAGACAGATTCCCCCGACATTTGCAAAACCCAGCAAATCTATGATGTCTCCAGGCTAAAATCAAGCCCCAGCTTGACAAGCAGAGCAGTAATTCCAAGATGTGACCTGAGGATGCACAGGGCAGTGCGAAAACCGTGCTGTTGTTTTCAGCTGCCATGTAACTCGGGTGATTCCAATTATTTAGATAGTTGCTTATTTAGATTGGCTTGGCCACTTCCAGAACAAACGTCTAGTACTTCATAAGACCGTGCATGGCTGATTTCCATCAGAATCACTTAACAGCTCTTAGTCTGATGAGAAAAAATAACATTTTATACCCTCTAGGATCGAAAATAAATAAAATAAAAACTTTTACATACCAAAAAAAAAAAAACGGGGGAAATCTCTTTCAAACAGCTGCTCCTTCTTTTTTTCTTTCCAAGAGTGAATTAACTTAGAATGTATGAAAAATGAGTCGGCCGCGGAAACTTGGCGCAGTTGCACTTGGCCTGGAAATTGTTGCAGGGGCATCTTTTCTCAGTCCCGCTTGTTGACACATACTCCCACCCCTCACCCCTCCTCACATCCGAGGGCGGAAAACACATTCAGGCAAACATATTAAATGTTCATGTTTCACACGCTGTTGAGGAGGCACTTCTTTTATTTATTTATTTTTTTTCTTCCAAGGTCTGTTGTATTGATTTTATTTCTCTGCTGAAAACAAATTCATACATACAAACAAATGGGAGAGAAAGAAAAAAAATCTGAAATCGCTTTCAGCAATCTGACACCACAGACAAGTGAGCACAAGTGATAGCGAAACCCGTGGGCATTTGAAGATACCTTGATGTGTGAAATAGCCAAGAAAAGGGCCTCTTACAGTGACGTTATGCCCCGAAGGTCGTGAACGACTCAGCCACATTATCCTCACCTTGGTCATTTACCCACAGGGGGTGTCTGATAATTGAATACGTATTGAAGCAGAATGTGTTTTAGGCACGATTCATGTCAAAATTACCTTCTTCAAATCTGTAAAAATATAAAAAGAAAAGGAAGCCTTGTCCAAATGACCAAGTATTGCTGTTCTCAGGAAGTGGACTGGATTGCAAATGTATGTTTAGAAGAAGCCTAGAAGATGACAAAAAAAGGGAATCACATTAGGATATCTTCAGTATTCGACCTATGGACAGATGTTGTGTCCAACTGGTTAACAATTTCATCCACAAACCTATAGGACCCTGAGAATATGTGGACTCTGTATAGAAGACCCCCAGCCAGAAAGAGAAGAGCCACGAAGCAGCAACACGACCTGACTACCTATCATGTCATAATGTTGACTGCATTGGAATAGTCCTTATTATAGATAGATAGATAGATAGATAGATAGATAGATAGATAGATAGATAGATAGATAGATAGATAGATAGATAGATAGATAGATAGATAGATAGATAGATAGATAGATATATAATAGATAGTATATAGATAGATAGATAGATAGATAGATAGATAGATAGATAGATAGATAGATAGATAGATAGATAGTGTAGTAGGCAAGATTAAAAACTTTGATAAATTGATAAGAAAAGCATTTTATTATAGATAGATGCCTACTACATTTTCTATCTATCTATCTATCTATCTATCTATCTATCTATCTATCTATCTATCTATCTATTATATAGTGCCTTTCACTGACTATATATCTCATATATTGCCTTTCACTATCTATCTATCTATCTATCTATCTATCTATCTATCTATCTATCTATCTATCTATCTATCTATCTATCTATCTATCTATCTATCTATCTATCTATTATATAGTGCCTTTCACTGACTATATATCTCATATATTGCCTTTCACTATCTATCTATCTATCTATCTATCTATCTATCTATCTATCATAAAATGACTTTCTTTTCAATTTATCTAAGTTTTTAATCTTGCCTACTACAGATAATATGAATCACCAAAAGGGTTACAATGAGTCTTGGATGGCATGCAGGCTCTGGCAGATGACATTTTATGTAAGTAAATGTAAAGTATTGTATGTAGGAAGTAGAAATGTTAAATTTAAATACACAATGAGAGGTCTGAAATTCGAATGTTCACCTTATGAGAAGGGTCTGGGAGTCACAGTGGATTCATCACTGTCTATCTATCTATCTATCTATCTATCTATTGTACAGTGCTTTTAATCTCTTCCTCTCTCTTTCTCTGTCTTTTTGGATGATTTCATTTACTCTCTTATTTTTATGTAATTGTCTGTTTCTCTTTGCAAAACTCACAGTTGCCCATTATAGATAGATGAGAAGTTAATGCTGTTTACACTTGGACTGTAAACCCTGAGAGAGGATTAAACTTTTAAACTGTTCTGAAAAGCGTTCAGTTTAAGAAAAGAATTGTCTTACATCATGTGATTCTGAGTGTTGCGTTTTGGTGATATATTCAGCTTTTTATAAAAATCAATACATGAAGAAAACAGCTGTATTACATTTTGAAAAATTGACTCAGGAGCAATTACAAACTGAGCAGTCAGTATGTGGCACTGAAGCGAAACGTGATCGATACACAGCCAGGTAGTGGCTGCTCAGGAGGCTCTAACTGTTTTTGTAAATAACAAATATAGCTTTGTTTAAATCTTCAGTGACAGTCTTTCATTACACTTGGATGCTTTAAGAGGAGTAAACATGCAACAGGCCTGATGGTCGTAAAATTAATTTACACTGTAACACTGCACCATTAAAATTTACAATATTAATGTCTGATTTTTGACAAAAGTTTCTCAGTTGACATTTTTTTCTAGAAATGGTTGAGCATCAGTTATGAGAGGAACTTCACACAACATGCCCATACCTCAACTTTTCTTCAACTTTGAATCATGATCTTTATAACATTGTCACTACCGCTACTGGTGCTGTCTCTTGTAATAATACAGAGATCTGGGACCAGACCACCGGCCCCCCTCATGAAGATGCTTTCTTACACAGCCGAGCTGCCTTCTCCAGCTCCAACTCTGAATGTAACGGTGCAAGTGTTTCTCAACCGGATTGAACACTTGTTACTGTAAGTTTGCGTTAGAGTGGAACACTAACTTATTACAGTATATTTCTGTTATGAATTTAAATTTGTTCATCTGTTGTGTTATTTCTGAATTATAGTAACTCCTCACCATCTGTTTCCACAGATTTATTTATTTGTCATCACAAAGGTGTAACCCATTTTGTAAAACCCACAGTCCTAGTGGTGCCTATCTGCGAAACGTGAGACTGTGCAATAACAAGTCTGTGATGTCATTAGATGTACGCCAAGAGGCATGATGGGACCCGGGGCTTACAATGAATGCAGAATTCCCGGTAAGTGTGAGTCATAAGCTTGCACTTATTAAGTCCCTGCCCATCCTTACTACCACTAGGGTGCTTCACCCCCTGCTCACTTCGCTCGCCAACCCCCATGTCTGGTTTTCCAGATACACACTTTTAAGATTTTTTTTCTTTGAATTGTTGCTATTTCATTAGTTTCACTTTTATTTCAGCCTTCTGTAAAGACAATATTTGGAATCTTTCGAGTCCTAATATGCTGAATCTTTTAAATGATGTCAGTGGGACATGTTTAATGACTTTGTACCATAATTCAGGATCGGTTTCTCTGATTGGAATTTCAGCACAGACAAAACGATCTTCATCATCAACAGTTAATCATTTTTTTGCAAAGTAACCAATGAATGCATGTGAGGTAAACCCCGTTTTTGAAATTCTCTGACTTAAACTTCAAAGCCTTACAATATTTACATACTTCTGACATATCACTTATGTCCATATATTCGATCTCTATTTGCCATTTTGTTATTTCTCCGAGTAATAATTTCTCTTTCTTTGCACTAATGCGATGTTTATTTTCTTTGTTTTGACACTGTCGTTTTTTTCTGCTTTCATATTCCATATCTTGCTCTAAATGTGTTTTCGCCCCTACGTTTTTTTTGAGTCTTTTGAACTCCAGTTTTCATTTTCTCTAACCTGCTCTGCATGTGTTTGGCCTCCTTGATTTTTAACCTCCTTATGACGTTTTACTTTCTTTTCTACTCTTTGTCTTTTATTTCTGACCTCGCTTTGTCCTGCTTTTTTTTCAATGACACCTGGTCCGTGGTGATTATTTTCCCTTTTTCGAGTAATAATTTCCATTTGTTTGCACTACTGCAATCTTTACTTTGTTCTTTTTTATACTTTCTAATTTTCCTACTTTCATATCCTTTAACTTTCTCCACATGTGTATCGTGCCAATGTTTTTTTTTTTTGAGCCTTTCCAATTCCACTGCTTTCATAATCTCTAACCTGCTCTGCATGTCTATAGCATCAACGTTTGTGAACGTCTTTATGAAGTTCTACTTTGTCTTTTAAATCTGAGCCTGATTGGACCTGCTTTTTTTTCAATTCCACTTGTTCCGGGCTGATTATTACTTTCCTTATTTTCTGAATTTGCACCTACATTCTTCTTTTTCTTTTTTTGTCTCCAACGCTTTTGAGTCTCTTTTCTCCGCGCTGCTTTCTTCTTCACTTAGTCGTCTACGTTTCATTTATAACGTATTGTCCTTATACACTTTATATGAGCTGAGAGCCCTGGATCTGTGTGTCCTCAAAGCTTTGACATGACTGAGTGTTTTGCTGCCTCTTGTCTTATTTGATATTGATTGTAAGTAGGGCATGTCTTGCAAGAATCTCATGTTCCACTTCATCACGAGACGGTCCTGGGTCAATCTCTTGGCACAAAGTCTCATGTTTAAGGTCTCCGGCAAGACGCTCCGTGGCCAATCTCTTTCATCTCGCGGTTTCTTTTAAGTGTCTTTCGTGATCTTCATGTGAAGATCACGTCTCGACGTCCTAGTTTTTCTCTCCATGATTTATTTTTATAATAGAGAGATTAGGATAGTTTAGTGAGGTCCTTGGATCTGCTCTACTGCGGTCGCTCACAAACTCTGGCGGAGTGCCTAGAAAATAATCGAACTTGACCATCGAGAGAAAATAAAAGTCATAACAAGGTTTCCACAGTCAAACCTGCGGAATGATCATTACCAGTCCTCGAGGGCCAGCATAACCGCCCAAACCCATCTCCCCACATCCCCAAATGAATAGGAACTCTAGGAAAAAAGCAGATGTAAGGAAAATGTTAAAAAAACAAGTGTTCCTGTCTATTAAAATGTATAAGTTTAAACTCAGGTTGGGCGGCATGGTGGAGCTTCCCGGGTCCTCCCTGCGTGGAGTTTGCATGTTCTCCACGTGTCTGCGTGGGTTTCCTCTGGGTGCTCCGGTTTCCTCCCACAGTCCAAAGACATACAGGTTAGATGCATTGGCAATCCTAAATTGTCCCTAGTGTGTGCTTGGTGTGTGTGTGTGTGTGTGCCCTGCGGTGAGCCGGCGCCCTGCCCGGGGTTTGTTCCTGCCTGGCACCCTTTGCTGGTTGGGACTGGCTCCAGCAGACCCCTGTGACCCTGTATTTAGGATATAGCGGGTTGGACAATGACTGACTGACTGATTAAACTCAGGTAAACTAACCAGAGTGTATATGCCTGTAAGAAGATGTGAAATAGAGACTTTGGGGACTTTTGCTGTTTAGGTTGTATCTCTTAATTAGACTAAAATAACATCAAATCAACAGCTAGCAAGACCAAGGCAAGTTCTTAGTCATTTGACTGTTATAATTTTTTCAAAATAACCATCAAGCCACTATATAAAACTGTAACACCTGGCTCCTTCGAGATCCACCGTGATCAGGGCACTGAGGTCTCCACTTAAATCAGTGGTTCTAAAACCTGTGGGGCGGGCCCCCCAAGGGGGGCGCGAAGTAACAAAAAGGGGGGCACGAAGATGTGAAAAAAAGAAAACAAGAATCAAAAATATGAAACCAAAACAAATTAACTTAAACTACATTCTGATACAAAACAATAAAAATATAGTTAAATAAATGTCGATAAAAGTTAATTAGGTATAATAAAATATGCATCTACATTTCGAAAAAATGTTAGGGGCAGCGCAATTAAAACTGTTATGAAAACTCGGGTCGCAAATACTTAAAGGTTGAGAAACGCTGACTTAAATTATTCACATATTCAGTGCCCTATAAAATTCACTTTGCATTTATTACTTAACTGATATTATTTGATTTGTATAACAAACACAATGACAATAACATCAAAGGTTCAAGAATAAAAACTATTTCCTTAAATGATAATGATAAATATACAAATATATACAGAATTTAATACCCTAGTGAGAAATAAATACTTGAACTCCTCCACTTGGGGCAGGATCTCTCCCCCAACCCTGAGAGGGCACTCCACCCTTTTCCGGCTGAGGACCATGCTCTCGGATTTGGAGGTGCTGATTCTCATCCCAGCCACTTCACACTCAGCTGCGAACCGATCCAGAGAGAGCTGAAGATCACGGCCTGATGAAGCAAACTGGACAACATCATCTGCAAAAAGCAGTGACCCAATCCTGAGTCCACCAGACCGGACCCCTTCAAAACCCTGGATGTGCCTAGAAATTCTGTCCATAAAAGTTATGAACAGAATCGGTGACAAAGGGCAGCCCTGGCGGAGTCCAACTCTCACTGGAAACGGGCTCGACTTACTGCCGGCAATGCAGACCAAGCTCTGACACCGGTTGTACAGAGACCGAACAGCTCTTATCAGGGGGTCTGGTACCTTATACATGGTCATGAGCTATGGGTAGTGACCGAAAGATGATCGCGAATACAAGCGGCTGAAATGAGTTTCCCCCACAGGCTGTCTGGGCTTTCCCTTAAAGAGTGGGTGAGAAGCTCAGTCATCCGGGAGGGGCTCAGAGTAGAGCATCGAGAGGAGTCAGATGAGGTGGCTCGGGCATCTGATCAGGATGCCTCCTGAACGCCTCCCTGGTGAGGTGTTCCGGGCACGTCCAACCGGGAGGAGGCCCCGGGGAAGACCCAGGATACGCTGGAGGGACTATGTCTCCCGGCTGGCCTGGGAACGCCTTGGGGTTCTCCCGGAAGAGCTGGAAGAAGTGGCCGGGGAGAGGGAAGTCTGGGCCTCTCTGCTCAAGCTGCTGCCCCCGCAACCCGACCTCAGATAAGTGGAAGAGGATGGATGGATGGTTGGAGAAATAAATATTTCTAGTCAGGCCATTGTACAAGGTTCCTGCTTTGGCATTTTGTCTTTCGCACTCCTGCCAGTCCCCTTGGGTCAGCTGCAGGGCTATCAGCTAAAGGCGCCACCATTTGAAGAACTTTTACCCCCTACTAAAGTACACCTCCTGGCAGGGGGTGCACTGGCACATTGGGGACACCTCCTGACCATGCCCAGCAGCTGCCTTTACAAGGGTGTTTGCCCCCAAATGATGTCTTTCCTCCAAAGCCACAGCCAGCAACTGGCTTTCTCTGCTTCATCTTTCATCTCCTTTACAGCTTTCTGTAGGGTTGACCCCGTCATTCCAGCACCATGGAGCAGCTGAACTACTTCTTTGCTAACAAAGCCGCAGAATGCAATCTTTATGGAGGGTACATCTTGGCCTTCCAGCCAGCACCCAGGCACTCCACTGCCAACTGTGTGTACTTGAGATGTTTTCTTTCATGGGCTGCTGTCACTTACTGTATTTTTGTGCATTAACATCCCACCCATGAGCTCACCCACATTTACCATGAACTTCGAGTGTCTCACATATAAACATTCACGCTGAGAGCTCCAGTCGGTGCCAGTGATCATAGTGGCCGTTAAATAAAACTGAACTGGCCCCGTCACTTGAGTCTCCCTTAAGCCAGGTACCAGAAAAGAGAAAAAACAAAATACCCAGCAAAATAGCACCTCTGCTACTAAAACCAAAATCAAAATATATCTTATTCAGTTGTTCAGCAGCACCACAACTATAACAACACACAGAATTCAGAACTTGGGATTTGTATAAGAACAAGCCACCAAAATGAGATAAATCATGACTTGCACTCTCATTTTAATGACAACACATTTCAATTAAAGAATTTCATCGGTCATAGGAGTACGCACAGTGTAGGGGTCCTTAGAGGCAAAACTCCAGAAACGTATGCAGCCGTCCTTCTAACTCGACCAACCGCTGGGCTCAATCAATAAATGATGTGTCAATCATTCAATAGATAGCATCTAAAAAGACAAAAATGTCAATACCATAACAGGTCACTGACAGCAGCAAGAGTACCGCTGAAGAGAGAACTTCAAGCTGTTTTTACTCATGTAGGTCTAATCAAATATATCAATTTTCTAGCTGTGGGTCACAAGCCAGAATGAGGCTGGTTTGCTTTAGCCCGTCCTACTTAATATTCTGTGAACTGGAAGAGCATATGTTATCCTGTAAATTTTCGGTATGAATGATTAAATAAAATATAGCATACAATAACAAGATGCAAAATCGCTAAAAATGCTGGAGATACATATATACAGTATAAACATTTTAAACCTTTTTAATACAATTTAGGTTTACTGAGAGCTGGAATCTCTGCAGTAACAGACATTATATTATATTTTATTGTATTATATTATACTGTATTGTATTATATTATATTATATTGTATTGTGTTATGTTATCCATCCATCCATTGTCTAACCCGCTGAATCTGAATACAGGGTCACGGGGGTCTGTTGGAGCCAATCCCAGCCAACACAGGGCACAAGGCAGGAACCAATCCTGGGCAGGGTGCCAACCCACCACAGGACACACACAAACACTCTCACACACCAAGCACACACTAGGGCCAATTTAGAATCGCCAATCCACCTAACCTGCATGTCTTTGGATTGTGGGAGGAAACCAGAGCGCCCGGAGGAAACCCACGCAGACACGGGGAGAACATGCAAACTCCACGCAGGGAGGACCCGGGAAGCGAACCCAGATGGGTCTCCTAACTGCGAGGCAGCAGCGCTACCACTGCGCCACCGTGCCGCCCTGCCTCTATTCCAACAAATAAAAAAGCATGATGCGAATTAAGTAAAAATGTATATTATATATTATATTATATTATATTGTATTGCATTGCATTGTATTATATTATATTATACTGTATTGTATGTGTGGTATTATATTATATTATATTGTATTGTATTGCATTGCATTATATTATATTATATTATATTATATTGTATTGTACGTATGGTATTATATTATATTATATTATATTATATTATATTATATTATATTATATTATCCATCCATCCATCGATTCACGGGGGTCTGACGGAGCCAATCCCAGCCAACATAGGGCACAAGGCAGGAACCAATCCTGAGCAGGTTGCCAACCCACTGCAGGAGTTGATTCTAAAATAAAATAAAATGAAAATAGGAATAACCTTGGACATCAATCATCACCCCAAATGCGTATAGTAGACATCATGTAGTATATTTGTATCAAATTTCAAGTCAATAGGTGAAACGGTTTGCAAGCTATAGGTGATTTAAAATACTGGACAGACAAATGGACAGCATATTATATTATATTATATTATATTATATTATATTATATTATATTATATTATATTATATTATATTAGCTGTCCTCCATGGCTGAAACAGGATAAATTTTTTAAAAATGTAACTCTGGCCAAGCGGAAGGTAGGTATGCTCCCACGTCAAACGTTGCCATTGTATCTGACTGTGTTTAGGTCTGAAAGGAGAGCGTCCCCCAATGTGGGGAGAAGAGCACATGGCCGTGATATCTCTGCCAATGATCAAGTACCCTCTAAAACAGTGTTTCCTAAACTCGGTCTTGGGGGCACACTGTGGCTGCAGGTTTTTGTTCCAACCAGCTTCTGTTTTTAGTCCGACTCCTTGGCTAATTAAGTGATGTGTTATTTCCCAAGTTCTGTGTTTTGGGAACAATATAGAAATTAGAAAACAAACTTTGATAAAAAATATATATATATATATATATATTAAAATGTACCAAGCAGTTATATAGGGATAATGTATTTTTTTCTTTTTAACAATATTTTCATCTTGACTTTCATTCTACTTTTCTAGGTGTTCTAATTGTTTAATTAATCCATTAGTTACTAATTAGTGGGTCTGACGCTAAAGTACTTGCAGCCTTTGAGTATTCCGTGTTGTTTGCCTGGGTGTCTGCTCTGCTCATTTTTAATTGTCATTAATAAGATACAACGAAGGGTAAAAACTGCACAGAAAAAGGGCAAAATATAATGAAATCAACAAAAGAGAGTTCAGCATTTAAATCAATAGCAAACGCAGAAATATTTATGAATGTCTTATAAATGTAAAAATCATGCTGTTGTGCCTTTCTGAATGTAGAATGAAATAAAAATAATCCCAGCTAGTTAAATGAGATCAGTGCTATCAGGTGTTGTCACTGATTAGGAAACTGGTTGGAACAAAAACCGGCAGCCACAGTGGACCCCCAGGACCGAGGTTGAGAGACACTGCTCTAAAACACACGTAGCTCTGATCTCACTCAAAAACGTCAAACGTTACTCCTTAACAATCTGTAGATGATAATGTCTGCTGATCAAACAGGTATCGCTAGCTAAGCAGAGCCAAGGTGCTCTCCAACATGAGGTGAGAGGTAGAGCGACTCGAACGGAGAGGCTGGCATGTGGGTGAGGAGGACATCATCCCCTCCCCTCGGACTGCAGTCTTTTTCTCAGATTTGCAAGAATAAATCGGTACTGCAAGCGAACTATAATACTTAGCATGATGACAGTAGCAAATTATAGAAAATAAACCTGATCTAAATACGTTAAGTAGTTCTCGCGTGAAAAGCAGACAGACATGCTGACAGACAGACAGATGTTGAATTATTTATATATATATATATTGTCACACACATGGGAGAAGGGGACATCCAACGGGCCCGATGCAGCGTGAATACAACAACCAGGGGGATCTGACGTCTAGCACTAATGCCTCTCTCTCTCTTGTTTTCCAGGAAAAACAAAGATTAGAAGACGTACCTTCCAGAACTCCATTAGAAATCCATCCACAACACAGTCCTCTTCCGGGTACTGAAGATACAACGTCATTCCATGATCTCACTTTCGGCGCCCTCCAGATGACCTCACTTCCGCCATCATCCCATCTTATTCCCTCTGGCTCAGCAATTATACGTCAATGTCACTTATCTCTGTCATTTCCTGTCCATCACATATAAAAGTCCTTTGTATCGCACCAACAATTGTCTCATGGAAGTCTTTGTTATTATTACAAGACAGCATCCTCATGACTTTCCTTTCCTGACACCTTCATGTGTCTATTTGGTCTTTCCTGTCTTCACAATATATGTAGATTACATTATATCCATACGTTACATTTCAGAATATAACTAATCATTTGAAGGTCATGATATTTTATCTTTTGTTACTCATGCATACATTTGGCACCTTGACTGATACAGTTCTGGGTCAGACTGAGCTGAGGCTACCTCAGCAGTATTAGGTACAAGGCAGGAACCAATTCTGGATGGGCATCAGTTCATCACAGGACACAAATACACAGTCACTCTCACCATAGCCAAATAACTTTACCAGCAAGTCTTAGGGAAAATGTGAAGAAAGCCCCCAGTGATATGAGGATCACAAACAAACTCCACACAGCCAGTGTATCTAGAAGTGCTAAAGGTTGTAACAAAGGAAAGAAGGAAGACAAGACTGATGGCCATTATGAACAATGCTGCCCATTCTTTCCCAGACAGACCAGCAATGAGGACTGTTAACCAACAATATAATCTTCCAGTATCACTAATGTGACTTTTACATGGAGGTACTGTATGGGTCATTCCATGCTGATATTAATTGGATTATAAATGTCTGCTTATATTAGACAATTTCCCCATGGGGATTAACAAAGTATATCTAATCAAAAAAAATCTTTAGAAATTTGAAAAGATTCAAATCTCAGGCACTTAAACAATATAAAATATCTTTATTACAAAGATGGAGCAGTTTGTCCATATATAGAATGTAGAGAATATATCTCCTCCATATATACAAGTACACGCTTAATTAAGAATAAGCATCTAAAGTAAATAAGTTATAATATGTTTGGGTACAACACAGAATTTCCAATTCTGTCTCCATATGAATGCAGTTCAATCCCCATGTAAAAATATAAATCCATCTATCTGTTTTCAAAACCACAGCCTCTTGATATTAATGCACTTAATATGCTGCACACATTTTTTTTTTTAAACTGAAAATACCTTAAGTAAAACATAGCATACGTGATCACACACACAGTATGAGTGAGCAGCCTGCCGCCTGGCAGCAAACACCATTCACATTATCATATTTTATTCCAGCCTGTAGGCACAATGATAAAATGAATGCACACACAGATCGTCCCTCTCTAGGGGGCTTTCCCACCTTGTGTCCAGTCCAATTTTCTTTTCAAAACTAAACAATACCTTCTGCAGTGCCCTGTCTATTTAACATCTTACCTTAATTGGAGGACCACCCCCACTACCCGCTGCATCCCTACCCCCTCTGCCATTAATTAGGCTGCCTACTTCCATACAAACTGACTAGCTTAGGCTCCTCTCCTCCAGGAAGCAGTGCTTGCTCTCTGCTGTGATAGTATGAGTTCACTTCATGGACTTCGACTCAAAAATGGTTTCATTGCCTTCTTGATTGCTGGCCTTGTACACAATTAAGCAGAATCTGATTAGCTGGGTAAAGCCGATGCATGTGAAGGATGGAAAGTGTGGTGAAAGTTCTCAAAGGATCTTTAATAAATGAGTGTTGACTTGGGACCTTTGTTGAAACCCATCTCTCAGTATAACTGGGGTCTCAAGAAAATGATCATAAGGTCCTGTATGGTGACAGCATTGTTAAGTTAAGTAGGTATAATAAAATATGTATCTACATTTAAAAAAAATGTTAGGGGGGATACGATTAAAACTGTTATGAAAACACGGGTCACAAATACTTAGATAGATAGATAGATAGATATGAAAGGCACTATATGATGATAGATAGATAGATAGATAGATAGATAGATAGATAGATAGATAGATAGATAGATAGATAGATAGATAGATAGATAGATAGATAGATAGATATGAAAGGCACTATATGATAGATAGATAGATAGATAGATAGATAGATAGATAGATAGATAGATAGATAGATAGATAGATATGAAAGGCACTATATGATAGATAGATAGATAGATATGAAAGGCACTATATGATAGATAGATAGATAGATATGAAAGGCACTATATGATAGATAGATAGATAGATAGATAGATAGATAGATAGATAGATAGATAGATAGATAGATAGATAATGAATGGCACTATATGATAGATAGATAGATAGATAGATAGATAGATAGATAGATAGATAGATAGATAGATAGATAGATAGATAGATAGATAGTGTGAGGGATGGCTGGGGCCCTACCCGACCTGGGAGATAAAGCATGCTCAGGGCAATAACTAATCCAGACTGTTTGATTGCTGCAACACCACGGTTTCCCTCAGATCATCATGGGAATTGGAGTTCTTTGACCCAGCCCTGTTTGATCCCATCAGGGGGTGCTGCAGGAACTGCATGGCCCAACTTCATGGGGCTCTAACCTTATCCGGAAGTACTCCCGAGCCAAGCCTTATATAATAATAAAAATTCTTATAATAATAATTTTTTACACTTATATAGCGCATTTCTTACTACTACTACTCAAAGTTCTCTCCACACAGGGAGGACCCAAGATATGAACCCATGCTCTCCTTACTGTGAGGCAGCAGCACTAGAAAGATATGGAAAAACTGCCCAAAACCAGTTGTGCAAAGCTTGTAGAGACTTACCCCATGATACTCAAAGCTGGTATTGCTGCCAATAGCACTCCTACAAAGTACCAAATTAAGGTTATGAATACTGAAATGAATGAGAGATTTTTTTAATTTTTAAAAAGCACAATAAAGTGTACAACAGCGTTTCTCAACCTTTAAGTATTTGCGACCCGAGTTTTCATAACAGTTTTAATCGCGCCCCCCCTAATTTTTTTTTGAAAGGAGCCCACTAATACCAAATTGTTCTTTTTTAATTAATGATATATCATAGATGCATTTTTTATTATACCTACTTAACTTTTATCAACATTTATCTAACTCTATATTTATTTTTCTAGTATCAGAATGTAATTTAAGTTCATTTGTTTTAGTTTCAATAGATGTATTTTTCATATTTTCGATTCTTGTTTTCTTTTTTTCACATCTTCGTGCCCCCCTTTTTGTTACTTCATGCCCCCTTAGGGGGGCCTGCCCCACAGGTTGAGAACCACTGGTGTACAGAAAGTGAAGGCATCTGAATATACACTGAAATAACTACATGATAGATAGATAGATAGATAGATAGATAGATAGATAGATAGATAGATAGATAGATAGATAGATAGATGCTGAGAAGAGTGAACACAGGCCTACCATTTTCATGCCGTCCTATAATGCTGAGCCAACTTTCCATGCTTAAATTCAGCCATTCACTTTTACTCATAAATATTCATGAATGGGGAGAAGCTTTCAACCAAAACACGCAGTAAAAAAAAGAAGCCGTAAATCCAGTTTTAGAACAAACTGAAACTAACACATTAGTTGAATCAAGCAATAGTGATGACAACATGAATCGGTCATCAGATATTGACACAGATAGTGAAACTGATGCATACAGCATTGTATAACCTGTAAATAAAAGACCGGACAGTTCGAAAAAGTTGCCGCACCTTGGATTCTACCAGGTGGCAGTGTGAGAAATCATCATGCTGAGAAAACAATGCCTGGTTTTGCTGTGTTATGAGTTCAGGGAAAAAAAGATGTTAAAGATAAAAATTTTTGCATTCTGATGCTGCTGCGGAGATGCAAAAAAAACAAAAAGATTGCAACAGTGGCACAGAAGACGGTATGTAAGACCTTTAAATGTATTGCATCATTATGATCGGGAATAGGACATGCTTGTATTGCCTATATGAGAAATGGATTTAGAAAAGCACCATGAATACATTTGCATATCAGCATTTAAGTTTGATGATTTGCTTCACCACATCAAACCATTCATCAAACATCATCAAAGCACGCAGACTTATTCTATTGGAGCTGCAATGTAGCTTACTGTCACATGTTGATAGCAAACAACTATGCTGATGTCACATACTAAAATATGAACATACACACCACCCAAATTTTTGCTAGTACTACAACTCTTGCACATGTTAATTTCTGATGACGTGCTCAGAGGACATGTTAAAAAAACGCTGGGAACGTGTGGCAGCCATATGCATAAACATTCTGAACATGAAGTGTAACCCAGCCCTAAGAGGACGCCAAAAGGGAAGGGGCAGGGCAAAGGGGGAGACAACCTGGAAGTGGCGTCACAATCTGCAGAAACAAAAGGAGGAAAAGCATGAGGAAATAGTGCCAACCCTCTTCTCGGGGTGGTATTACAAATAGATGAGCCCTCAAGATGTCTCCCAATCGCGCGTGTGTGACAGACTGAATGGCCGTGATATGCCTGGTGGCTTCAGCCACGTAAACACTATAACTAGGTGCAGTGTTCATGTGGCAAAGAGGCAAAATGATTTCGATAAAGTGGAAGGACAAACAAGATGTTAGTAGCCTAAGCACTGTTCACAATTGTCAAAGATGAGACAAAAGAGTCAGAAAAAGATTTGGGGCAGCCATCCATATAATTATTCCTGGCTGCAAAATGGTTGAATTGTGTGTACAGTTGTACACAGGTTCGAGGTTCAAAACAGAACTGCCTTAATGAGGCAAAGATGGCAATTTTAAGGGAGAGTAGAGGAAGTGACATCATCATGGGCGGGACCGGACGTGATGTCATTGGACCTAGAACTGGAAACTGCCATCATTGGGATAAGGCGGAATTTCCTGTAATTGGTGTGCAGTGGAAAGAGAGAACGGATCAGTACACTCCGCCACCCCCAGGTCTGGCGTGAAATTACCCGCATTCAGGCCCTTTAGCTGCCTCCCGTGCGCATGTGAGCAACACAATGCAGCAACTGTTCTGTCAGGGGAAATGTCAAAGCCACAAAACCTGGTGATATAGTAGCCTAGACAGATAAAAGACACAAGGGGAAAACCTATCATGCACTGCACACTTCTACTGTCCTGATTGCAATGTTTGGCTGTGCTTTGGCGACTGTTTCAAACATGTCACACGAAAGATGTGTAGTAAATCTGCATCAGTACAGCAGTGAACCCTGGATAGACCATTCCTATTGTATTTATGTTATGCACTTATTGCCTGCATCTTTCTATGAAGTAATCTGAAGCTTCAGAATTTTGGAGACACTTTACAAACGCAGCAACAACTATCGAGGGTAATGCTCCAAGTTTATCCAAACACCCCCACGGTTTAGATGTAACTGGACGGAGAATAATTCAAAGGTTAGAACACCTCTCATGTAAAGTAAACCCTGCTTAACCCTGTAACAAAAATAAGAAAATAAACTAAAACAAACAGCTGTCACTGTGGTCCAAAGTCTGCCTTTCTGAGCTAGAATACAGAAGTTCTGTTTCTCTCGCTTGTAGGTCGCAGAATGAATGACCTCTTCCTGTGAGTGGCCCATATATTTAAAACTCCTCCTAGAAGGGGTGGGGCTTCCAGAGCTACATCAGAAGTGATGTCACATGGATAAGAAGAGGGAGTTAGTGACGACAGCACCCTCTCTTGTTCACATGACATATAACATAGCATTTCCAAGCCTTCTTAATCAAGTTTACTGCTACAGGGGGCTGAAGTCTCATACCTCTTGTGGATGTGCTTAGATAGTTTTAAGGCATTTTCTATAAAGCAGCACTGGAACACGTCTCATATTCTGTATTTAAAACCATGCTGCCAATTTATGGTTAATTTTGAAATAAATCTCCTTTTAAACTTCTTTTTCCAGGACACTTGCATTTATTCATTATGCCACTTAATTTTGAAAACTGAGCAGGCTGGGCATGTGCTTACTGTCATCTGACTTTGAGGCTTGCTGCTGATCTCCTGTGATAGACCGTATATGACATCTCGATGGCGCCACATCTTTAATCAGAACGATGAGGCCTGAGGACTGAGGCACCAAACGTGGGCTAAATGAAGTCAACAAATACCAGCTGTGTGCCTGGCAGTCAGGTGGAATGAAAGGATTGAAATCAAAGTGTAAACAGAAGAGGGAGATGTGTGAATGAAGGCCCAATTACTGATAAAAGCTTCTCAACTGACCGTGGGCTGAAAGAAGAGGCACTTATGAGGCTGTTTTCAATTTTATGCACTTTAAACTCAGTAACAAATATGGAGATTTCTTCTGATTCATACATTTTCTGTTGTGTTGTGTTTTGACTAGCTCAGCAAAAATCTCAGCAAATCTCCTTGAGTACAGTCAACGACCAAGTTCTTAGGAACACCAGGACACCCGTACATGGAAACTCCTTCTGAGGAGAATGGCTGGAGTAGTTGAAGGTGTTTGAAAGGTTACACTAACTCAGATAACCACTCTGTACAACTGTGATGAGCAGAAAATCATCTCAGAATGAACAACATGTTGAACCTCAAATTAGGTGGGCTACAACACCAGAAGGTCAGATTGGGTTTTCATCATAATCATATTTAATATTTCAGATCTCTCTATTATACAAAAAAATCCTGCGACGTGACAAAACTTTTTGGAAGAGATGAGACTTTGGTCATGTGATTTTTTCAAGTCACACCCTCCTCTCATCCATATTCAACCAAACACACGGTAATCTCACCTCTCATTCATGTGAATGCTTTTGACAGACGCAGTTTCTGCTTTCTCAGCTCTTATAAATTTTAACGTTTTCCTCACTTTAAGTTCCCAATTAAAGAAGATGTATTATGTCCAAATCCTACTGAAGAATTTCATCACAAAGGGTTATCAACAGAAAAAATGAGTACACAGGCAATCCTAGTACTGAAAAACAATTAAATCAAATGAATTAACACCAGAAATGATGATCGGTTACACGGCAAATTGTTTAAATGCGTATCAATAGACTATGCTGAAGCAGTTGGCGGTGATGGTGTAGAAGATGAAAACATCAGCTTACAATATCCTGAAGAATATCTGCAACAATTAACACCGTCTAGTCTTCTACCGCACGAATTACTGTAGAAAGAAGGATGTATCCAAGAAAGGTAACGTAGTACATCTTCTGCCGATAACATTACACAACAAAGGAGATCTTGATATGCCATTTGTATTAAATGTTAACAGTTTCCAGTTAGAATAGCTTTTGCAAAGGCAATTAACAAATCACAGATCCAAACATTTGAAAAAGTTGTTTTATTTAATAGAGGGTAAGAAATGAAATTCAATCACGGCAGTTATTCTTTGCATTGTCATGATGAAAGTCCAAACACAGAATCAAAATACAATGCAATATTGATAAAAATTGAATTCCAAAAATTGTTTTTACTGAAGTTTTACAGTAAAAGTATAAGCTTAAAAAGTATTTGCGTGTTAATTTCAAATCCAAACAGAACAAAATCGTATTACACAACGAATAACTCTTAACGCTACATGAAACATAATTTACTTTCAAATTATTACGTTTTACTCTTTTTTAATATGGTTAATTACTCGCTATAATGTAAAATAGTTTGTTCTATTATGCATATATAACAATTCCTATGAAAATAACAATCTGTTTAAATTGTACAACCGCATCCCAATACATGAGCGGCTGAACCACAAAGGGACTAGCGGTGCAGTGCAATCACTGGGGTTGGTAAGGAAAGCGAGCAGGGGGCACAGCCCCCCTAATATTAGATATATAAAAATGAAAGACTGGGGTGTGTATGGAGCAGTCAGCTCTGCTTACACTCAACCTCAGCCACTAGATGGCGCATGTATGCACTTTTAAGTTTTTTTAGCGCTTACGTGCACCTCACTTCTCACTACGAATAACCTGTGCGCAGCAAACACCGGCGGGCAACAATAACGTTGTGCTAATGACACAGTTGGAGAGACCCAACGTCGAAAAGAAGCAAACGCTGTAGCTCAACAACATGCAAATGAAACACCTCAGCAACAGAGGGCATGGCTTGAAGTTTTCACTAAAAACGTCTACCTGGAGGTGTTTTCTCGAGACAAAGATTTATAGTACTCATATGCCAGCAATCCCATTAAGATATGGAATTGCCAGTGTCTGCTTACAAAAGCCAGTGGGGCAGCAAGCACAGGTGGGTTGACTTCCTCTGCACTGGGTCATTCTTAAGGGTTAGCTTACACCTCTCCAAGTTCATGAATATCTATCTATCTATCTATCTATCTATCTATCTATCTATCTATCTATTTATCTATCATATAGTGCCTTTCATATCTATCTATCTATCTATCTATCTATCTATCTATCTATCTATTGTCAGGGATGCCAGGAGCAACGACCCGGCCGGGACGCCGTGAGGGACCGAAAGAGGGTCAAGGCTCACCCTGGATCACGTGGGGGCTGCCTTCCTGGTTGCTTTGGGGGCCACAGGTTGAGGGTATGGAAGCCCCACCCTGTAGGGGCCCGTGGTCACCGCCAGGAGGTGCCCCAATGCCTTGGGGACCTGGTACCTCAGCACTTCCGCCACACCTGGAAGTGCTGGGGGGAAGATTAAGGAGGACACCCGGAGAGCTGCCGGGAGAACAGCCGCCACTTCCGCCACGCTGGGGCGTGGCCAATGGGGGAGTGTCAGAACCACCTGGAGCTCATCCGGGAGAATATAAAAGGGGCCATTTCCCTTCATTTGAAGCTAGAGTCGGGTGGAAGAGGACGAGGCAAGAGAGGAGAGTGGAGGCGGCCCGAAGAAAGGCATTTGAGTGGCCAGGACTGAGAGTTGGGGTTTGTGCACTAATGAACTGAGTCTTTGTGACATTTAATTGTAAATAGTTGTAAATAAACACGTGTGGTGGTATTGAACAACATGCCCGCCTGTCTGTGTCAGGGCAGCGTCCACACTATCTATCTGTCTAATCCTGCCAACTACTCTATCTATCTATCTATCTATCTATCTATCTATCTATCTATCTATCTATCTATCTACAGAGAACTACAGACCCATGGAATAGATTACCAAGTAGTGTGGTGGACAGTAGGACTTTATGGGTCTTCAAATCCCAGCACTGGATTTTCAATGTTTTGTTTAACTTTAAGATAGGAAAGGGACTGTTCCACGAATGTATATTAAGTACAATAAACACTAAAGACATATGCAAAGGACAATAAAAGTACAAAAAATTAACAACCATAACTCACTGTGGGGAAGCATCCAGGTGATAAAAAATGAGTGGAACTTACCGTTGTTTGAAAAGCGTCCAAAATACCACCCCTCAGTTCTCCTGTATTGCAGCAATTGTTTGTTTATTAGATAGAGAATTACCACATAGCAAAAATTTTACCAGTATTCCAAATGTGTCATTTTTTTAGTGCATTTTCAATGAAGATTGTTATGTACCAATGGGGATTTGGTAAGACTCCAAACTGCTGGTCTGGAAGCAGTTCACAGTTTGTTATTCCATTCCAGAAACTGTCACTCTCATCTAAATGCAACGCCAAATGCTGCCAAATACTTTTGTCTTCATTGAAGTCACTTACAAAATTATTCTGGGCAAGCCACGGTAGATACCCTGTTTGAAAATCCAGACTTCTGCTTATTTCTGTAACATATTTTCTTCAATTGAATGGAAATATGCTGTAAGTGATTTCAGTCAGGTTTACTTACGATCAAATCTTTGCTACGTGTGACTGCTTTGATTTTATCCTTGTTTTGCATAATTGATTCAAATATCTGCACCCACATCTTGAAGTAATCTTCTCTTCCAGGTGTCTTGTGTAGCCAGTATATGCATGTGTGCTGTTCTGCCTGTTTGCAAGTAATAACTGACTATTATGTTTCTTTATGAGTGTAAACATTCTTCACACTTTTACTCCAAATAATCCATTTTAATGTAGGTGGGGAGTGTGGTGCCCTGAGTTTAGGCATAAAGATAGATAAAAGTTTATTTGTCCCCAGTGGGAAATTTGGCTCTTTAAAGAAGCTCTTTCAATAGATAGATAGATAGATAGATAGATAGATAGATAGATAGATAGATAGATAGATAGATAGATAGACACACACACACACCACACCAGAATGACTAATAAGGAAAGACATTTCTAAACAGAAAGAAAGGAGCACTTCTGACTTGGCAGTCCCAGTCCCAGTGAGGCGCTATACAGGCATTTTGCTGTTGGTATAAAGGAGCCCTCGTAACGTTTTCTGACACATTGCTGATGATAGATTCATTCGCTAAAAGACTGCAATTGCAGTGTGTCAGAAAGAGGATGTGCAGCATTGTTTATTATGGCACTCATTCTCTCCTTTGCTACTACCTCCAGGGGGCCCAGGGTGTGTCCCATAACTCAGCCTACCCTTAGGCTCCACATTAAAGGAACACAGTCTCCTAAAGAAGAAGAGCCTGCTCTATCTAACTCATCTCCTCTGTCTAACCCAGCTTTTTTTCAACCTTTAAGTATATGCGACCTGTGTTTTCGTAACAGTTTTAATCGTGCCCCCTCCAACATTTTTTTTAAAAGTTGATGCATATTTTATTATACCTACTTAACTTTTATTGACATTTATCTTACTCTATATTTATTGTTCTAGTATCAGAATGTAGTTTAAGTTAATTTGTTTTGGTTTCAACAGATGTTTTTTTCATATTTTTGATTCTTGTTTTCTTTTTTTCACATCTTCGTGCCCCACTTTTTGTTACTTCGCGCCCCCCTAGGGGGGCCCGCCCCACAGGTTGAGAACCACTGGCCTTATCCCATAAGTGAAGAATAATCTGAGAATTTCTGCAAGTGACCAGACCTAGTGTTATATTTATAGTCGGAAGTGTACGGAGTGAAGAGACAAGGAGACAGGACTATTCCAGTGCTGCTCACACAGTCCTTGAGTTTTACACACTGCCTGACAGATAGTCCAGTATCAAGGACACCACAGGCTCATCCAGCTGCATATCCCTAAATTTACCCCTTAACATGGATGACTTGGATGGTATAGAAATCGCTGGAGAAATCAAAAAAACATAATCTTCACAGTGTTGCTAGCTTTGTCCAGATCAGAATAAGCCTTGTGAAGCAAATAAATAATTGCATCCTACACTCCACTCTTTGTTCGATAGGCAAATTGCAGTGGGTCCTGGTGGTCTACCACAAGAGGACTTATATAGTCCAGGACCAGCCTGTTGAAAGTCTTCATTATGTGAGATGTCAATGCCACTGATCTGTAGTCATTAGGTGATGAGGTGCCTGCCTTTATTGGAACAGGAACAATGCAAGATAAAGATTAAATCTGTAGGTGGCCAGATCAATCCCTACCTCATTTTTATTGTGTGACCCACAGCATGTCATTCAGACTGACTGTGCCGCATTGGAAAAAATATATACACATTAAATTTATTGTAATGAATATTGTTCTTATAATGTGGGGGGCTGGCGCCCTGCCTGGGGTTTGTTTCCTGCCTTGCGCCCTGTGTTGGCTGGGATTGGCTCCAGCAGACCTCCGTGACCCTGTAGTTAAGATATAGCAGGTTGGATAATGGATGGATGGAGATTGTTCTTATAAGTCACCTTGCATAAGGATATCAGCCCAATATATAACTGTTATTTTTGCATGTATAGAATTAAAACCCTTCCGTCCATCCATCTGTCCATACATCCATTTTCAAAACCCACACTGTACATTACACAAATGTGTGTATAATAAATGTATGTGTAGTTAGAAACACCAGACGATATACAGTATAAATATGCACAAGGATTGAGAAGAAGTCATTAAGGCAGTGAATGAAGAGCAAGCAAAGCTGAAACAAGATGATTTTTGTGCTTTTTTTTCTGGAAATTTATCCACATATTGCAAAAGTCTCCTGAGGTGGGCTGCGATTAGGTGTTGAAGAAGAGAATAAACATTTTCTGAGGGAAAAACTGCAGGACATAGAGCAAAACAAATGGATGATTTAAAGAGAGGTGCTGAAGTGGTTAGGCTTTCCATTCTCAGCTTGGTCACTGTCTGATGAGCCGTTATGTTATTCGGATATTCTCTGGATACTTAATTCTTGTCAGATTAAATGGGGACAACTCCTTGACTGCCACTAGGAGGGGCTGGCGCCCTGTTTTTACACTCCGTTACCCAGTATCGGAAAAAGGCACGCAGAGATCGATTAACTGCACCCAGTTATCTGGCGCGTGCGCGATATTCACAGTCGTAAGTGTTCGCAATATTACTTGTCACCGTTTTTGAGACTCAAGCCAGGTGCACTGCATGGCAGTTCTGACACTTATCGAATTATTTGGATCGCCAGCAACGCGAGAGTTTGCCCCGAATTTTGGAGTCGCATTTGCGCTGCCACGCGCATTTAATCCCTCCAGGTGTGTGGGGACCGACGGGATTGGTGACAATTAGTTTGGCGGGGTTGAGGGTGAGGCAATACGAGTGTCCCACGGTCGGCTAAATTTCATTACTTAATCACGAATACACTGAACACATTGTCCTTTACTTTTAGCATCCTGTTGCACCACGTCGCGTGCTTCCCGTTTACCCGGGGCGAAACGACGAATGGAGGAGGCGGCGGACGTCGAGAATGACGAGGAGAAGGAAGAACAGGAGGAGGAGGAGGAGGCCGTCAAGGCGACACCACAAGACGCCGCTCAGAAGAAGACGGTGCGGTAACCTTATAGAAACAACTTTACCGTCTTGTTCGAACTCGTGTTATTTTTGAACGCTTTACCCATTTTCAATTTGTTTTAAACAATGTTAGACGTGTTAAGCGACTCTCGTTGCTTCGTCATTTCCACGGGGTGTGACGCAGCACATCGCCAACTCCAATGGCGAGGTCGCTTGTGTGGCCGATAAAAGCGACGGCTCTTGTTCAGAAAGTGGACGCCATTTGGTTGTTTCACAATAATTAAGATTACGTATATCGGTTTCACATTTCTGTTATCATTTTAGCACTAAAATAGTGATTTTAATATCAGGGACCTATTTTATTGACCATAATGTTAGTGTTTGGCCAAAGGGAAGGCCATCTCAAGTGCCAGGGATCGGGGGACACGTCGCGTCGTACAAAGCCGATTATGGTTTCCAGAATGTCAAGAGGCGGCATGTCCTTTATCAGGAAGAGGGGATAAATTCAAGGGAAGAGTGACACTGTTGCTTTTTAGAATGTAGTCACTGTTCGCTTATTCCACCTGCCCATGCCAGCGGCGTTCTGAAACTTAAGGAGCAGGGGATGGGGTGCCGAGCGAGGAATCGGACTTACTTTTAAACTGTGATAAAGACAAGGGCGCTCTTTTGAAAAAGGAGGAGTTTACCGTTGTTCAGATTACGGGAATGTTACACGCTACCGTAGAAAGCGACAATCCAAATCTTTTATTGAGGTCAGTCGATTTGGGTGGTGGTTCGTCAGTTTTTTTCGGGCCTTGGCTTCCCATTTAATTACGCGGATAGTCCTACATCAAGGTTACATCAAATTGTCGGGGCCGCCTTTTAGGATTTAGCTGCAGATAGTTGTGTTTTCACGTGGGATTTAGCGCCAATCGAAGGTGGGTGGCTTCCGCGCGGGGGTTTCGCGCCAGTCGAATAGAGTCACGAGGTTTCCCGCCAGTCAGAGAGACTGATGGGGTTCCCCCCCGTGATGCTTGGCGCGAGCCGTACATGCAGAACGGAGGGTTTCTCTGTTAACGATCAGGGGCTTGAGGGATTAGGGTTGCCAACCGACCTGTAAAGTTCGGAATCGTCCTGCAATCTGAAAGTAAAAGGCGTGCCCCGTATCTAACGGGTACCCAGTTTGTTCCGTGTTTTCGTACACGTCGCACTTTAAAAGTCTTGCGCGAATCCCCCAAGAGAATACTTAAAACGCTCATGTATTTTCTGTCAGTGAAGCCATACGCATTGTGTCATCACGCCGGACTATCCCTTATTTCTCCATGTTAAAGGTGACAACCCTACCTGAGATGGAAGCACAAAACTCCACAAGTGTTAGTAGTAGGTGTCCGTTTTATTTGGATTCCATTCTTATAAAAAACGGAAATGTCTTTAGAAAATAACACAGGGCTATTCAAAATGAAAGACAGAAACACATCCCGCACATCACTGGACAGAGGAAAGTTCAAAGTTCGGTTCAACGGTCCTTGAGGTTGCCTGCACTCAACATGAGCTCCATGTTTAGTACGGCAAACATCAAAACGGTAGACCAATTCTTGCCATACACAAGTTAACTGGTCCCTAGTTACTGAATTCACAGCTTCCTCGCTCGATTCAGTGTCACAAATTTTGAAGATTAACGGGGCATAGGTGGAACAAACACTCTTTCTTTAATGTACCCACATGGATAAAAGTCGCAGGGGGTAAGGTCACTATTCAATGTATTTGGGATAGTTTGACCTGTAACAAAATTTAGCATCGTCATTTTTTTTAAGGTAGTTGACTGTATCAGCCCCCCTGCACAGTTTAAAAAAAAAAAAAGTGCCAAAAAACTGAAACAAAACTTTCAAAAGTCCAAAGGACTCATTCATTTTGCATTGCTAGTAACTTCCACTTTTCGTTCAGACTCAACGATTCATTTTTGAGTTATGGTGACCTCAGATCTGCATGTTAACACCGACATCAATCCGAAAACATGGATGCCTAAAATGTGTAATTCTGTAAAACTCAAATTCTCTCTCTGTCACAGTCTTTTTCTCTTTGTGTGTGTGTTGTGTAAATTATATAATATTTTGCAGAAGTTAGCACTGCTGCCTCATAGCTCTAGATGTCTACTTTGAAATCTTGACCCCATCCTTATAGCTTTTGAGTTTGCTCATTCTCTGTGTTGTCAATATTGTATTGTATTATTGTCAGCTGTTCTGAGGAGACATGCAAGTAAGAATTTCATTGCACTACAGTGTGTACACATGACAATAAACTTGACTTGAATGCGCTTGCTGTTGCACTATTGGGATTTTAGTGCATTTGTATGGAGGGTACGGCAAGCTTTATCTTCTTAATGAAAGAAGCATTTCTTGTGTGTGTGTCTGGTATCCTTGAGCAGAAGAGACATGCTTTTGCTTTTTCCCAGGTCACAAACAAGGCTATTTGTAGTACGTCCCATTCTTGAAATATTGATGTCAATGTCTGCTGATTTAGTGTCCATTTGTGTGGCTGTGGGTGCCTGCTTAATGTATCTGGCAGTTTTTTGTTTTGTACAAGGTAGGCTGCATTATAATAAATGAACAAATGTGCCCTGCGTGTTTTTTTTCTTTTTTGGACAAAAATGATTAACATCTCCTGTCAAGTCTCGATGCTGGGTGAAAAATACATTATTAGTACTTTACCAGAAATAAGACACATACTGATGAAAATCTGAATGAAAAAATGATTCTTCTGACGTCCCAAAGCCATGCTTGTTAGATTAATTGGTGATTCCAGTTTGGCCTGGCATGAATTAATGTGGGTGAGTGTGTCTGGTGAACTGTTACCCTATAATCAGACTGCTTTGTGTCCTGTGACCTGTAATGGCCACATTGGCTCTCTGAAAGCCTAAAATTTGGGTAAGCATATGCCCAGTGCTGGTGTAAGGTTATTTTTCTCCCTGGGCCAAGCTTATTAATGCTCCAACCGACTGTTTGGTAGCTAACGCGTGCCGCTGGGTTTTTCACCCCTTTATGATCTGCACCCTAGGCAAATACCTCATTTGCCTTAATGGTGACGCTGGCCCTGCATATGTCTAACAATATTAAGATAAGCAGTCTATGGCATGTTTGTTTTTAATAATGTATAATTTTCACTTAAACCATGGAATCTTTTCTGTCTCTATTTCCCAACTGTGGCGGACAGCTGGGGCCCTTGCCTGGCCGGGACACCTCAATGATGGAAGGACCAGCAGAGAGACAATACCTCCCCCAGGACACGAGAGGGCAGCCCAACTGGATTTGGAGCGTGGCCACCAACAGGGGGCACCTGGACAGTTTTGGAGCACTAGACTGCAGCACTTCCGCCACACCCAGAAGTGAGTCCAGGAGAGGATCTGGGTGCACCTGGAGTGCTTCCATGTGCCCAATGCCGCACTTCCGCCACACCAGGAAGTGCTGCCGGATGATCGTCGGGGAGCACCTGGAGCGCTCCCAGGTGAAGTCTAAAGAGGCCTTCTCACTCCATTCAGGGAGCCAGAGTCGGGAGGTTGAGGAGAATGCCTGCTAGGAGAGGAGTGGAGATGGCAGAAGAAAAATAAAGAGAGAAAAAGTGACTGAGCAATATTAGTTGGTGACTTGTTGCACGGTGTGCTGGAAGAGGAAAAAGAAATAAACAGTGTGCTTTTGGACTTGTGTGTCTCTGAGTCTGTCTGTGTCAGGGTTGACTTCCACACTACTAAACTCTCATCTTGTTAAATTAATATGTCAGAATGGAGTATCAATTGAAACTCTGCTTTTTCCAGAGCAATCCCTTTTTTGAGTGAAAATAGTATAGCAGAAATCATTAACTAAATGATTTTGAATGCGGTTTTTCATGCATTATGTGTGTTTTTTTATGCTTCAAGCACTGCTAAGCTAAGTGTTTCACTTAAGCTGGGTTGATATGGCAACTTTGTAGTTTAAAGTACACTTATTGCCAGCCTTAATGTCTTTGCATACTGGCAGTGGTTAATTTATAGTATCAATAAGGTGCCGCTAAGGTAAAACTTAGTTGTTGGTTTGACTCACGGTGACCTGTGACAAAGTAAAAGGTACCTAGGTTTGGTAAGGCCCTTGGGTGTTAGGCAGTAAACTTTCAGTTTTGGTCACTGGGGAGAAATACAAACATTAACTTGCCATGTGTAAAGCAAATGCTGGTGTTTTCTAACACCCCACACCTTGCCCTGGCAACCGTTGGCATCCCACAGGCACTCGTTTACGAGCTTTGCAACAGGAATAGAAAAGCAGCCTCATAGATTTGGGGAATATTAAACTCCAAAGTCACCATGATCCACTTTATTTATAGCGTTGCCCCAGAAGTGATTGACACCAGGTTAGAGCGTTAAAAACATAGTTTGCTTTTCTTTTCATAGTCCATGGAACATGGATATAGGAGGGAGAAAATGAGGACTCTCTGCCAGACTGGCATGTTTGTGTAGATAAAAATTATCATAGATTAAAATAAGCACATTAGTTATCCCTTTAGTTTTCAGAGTGGGTATCTAACCAGTTAGTCATGTCCACTAAGTGCAAAAAGATGTTTTTTGTGCCTTTTATACTTTTTCCCGTTTATTCCATTCTTTATGAAATTAGCTTTTTTTTTTTCTTCCGCAAATTTTATTTTATAGGAAAAAGAAACTTTATATCCTCACGGTCACCATGTCGAACTTTAAGAAGAACAGTACAGTTTATGGAATCTGTGTCTCAAGGTAGATCTCGAACAACAAGTGACCTTGTTGGCATCTCGTCTATTCTGTTTCTCATCTCGGTACTCAAATGTGGCACTTGGTGCCACTGCCCACCTACCAAGTGGTTTTGCCTGCTTAAGTTAAAGTCATCTCTGATGGAGGATCGCAGGAATCGTCGGGTAGAAGGGTCCTTTCATCGAATTGGCTGGCCCAGCGCTATCCCAGCTGTGGAATGGCCAATTGAGGGAGGCAGTTTGATGGCTGAGGTATCCAGGACTCTGAACAAATCCAAATCATATTATGTGATATCATCTACTGTTAACTGCGGTGGGCTGGCGCCCTGCCCAGGGTTTGTTTCCTACCTTGTGCCCTGTGTTGGCTGGGATTGGCTCCAGCAGACCCTCGTGACCCTGTAGTTAGGATATAGCAGGTTGGATAATGGATGGGTGGATCTATTGTTAAATTCTGCTCTGTACTTGTAATATTTTTATTTTACTGTTATACTGCATTGAGGATTACTTGTGTTTTGTTCTGTGTATTGTATCGTATTGACCCCCTTCTCTTTGACACCCACTGCACGCCCAGCCTACCTGGAAAGGGGTCTTTCTTTGAACTGCCAAGGTTTCTTCCATTTTTTTGGCAGTTTTTCCTTGTCTTCTTAGAGAGTCACGGCTGGTGGGCTGTCAAAGCCCATTGCGGCACTTCTTGTGTGATTTTGGGCTACTATACAAAAAATCAATTGTATTATATTTCAATGAGCAACTGAGGTGAAAATACTGTAACAAATTAACATATATATGGCTCCTCAGGTGTCTATAGAACAAAAAAAAACAAAATATGTAGCACTTTTATATATTCATCACCATCCCAAGACACTTTCCAAGCATAGCACAACTGTTTATACTGTATATCTTTGTTTAGCTGGACCATAAGCAGGTTCAGTGACTTAGCTGACTGTATCCCCGCAATGTTTTTTGGCATATTTTCTTCAGTGCCTCTCACTATGCTGATCATTGTGAAATGAGAGTTTTCTGGGCATCCTTCAATATTTTGATCACTGAAGAGCATATCCTAGATGCCTATTGTGTTGATCAATGGATCTGACTCTGCGTCACCACATTGGTCACTGAGAGTGAGTGGCAGCTTGCCTCCTTGGGAGACTGTGTCTCAATGTTGGCCATAGGTACAGTAGCTGTTGCACAGTTGTTTGTCTTAACAGTTAAGACAGAAGAATCATACCTAGTAAAATTATTTTTCACTTCCCCTTTTTTTTTTTAAATGTCTGCTTTAGTTCTCTTTCAGTTGTTCATACAAACTACTGTTAAAGCACACTGATAATCTATATAATGTAATTAAAGGGAGCATCACTGTAACCTTGGCATTTATACCATTTCATAACAACTTAAACAGTGCTGATTGTGGATTTTCATTTTAAATTTTGTAGGTTCCATGAACACAACTTAATGACTTTCTTGCAGATAATCGTTGGTGCAATATTTTGCCGGTGGTTTGCAGTTATGAGGGAAACATCTCTCCTGTTTTTGACAGTGCAGACAAATGTGCATGTGCTTATACAATTTTTTATTGAATGAGTTGGTGACAATAAATTCCATACTGCTACTTTGTCAAGTGAACCTTGTTGGCATCTCGGTGAACCACTGAGGAGCAATATGTGAAAAGGCTCTTATAAACACAGGCATTAGCTATGTCAAAGTAGTTAATGCTTGTGGGGATTTCAGTGAACACATCTGGCATTGGCCGTGGGTGTTGCCTCTGGTAGCTTTCTACTCCGTACCAGCCACTGCTAGGGAGCTGTCTTGATTTTGATTAATATAGTCCTCATGTCATGGGATAGCAATGTTGAAACTGTGGCATAAACATGAAATACCAAAAAGTTTAGAGATTACGATTTAGCGTCTAGGGAGGATTGGTTTCTGGCCTCTTTTCTTTTTTTTTTATATTTTTAGCGAGAGTTTCTCCTGCAAGGTTAAGGTCTCTGGTATTAAGCACAGAGAGTCCTGTAATGTTACTTGCTTGATCTGGAGATGTTGGTAGCATTGTACAGCTTCTGCTGAAGATGAAAACCATGTTTTGACTTGGCACCTGGAATAAATAACAGGCACTGTAGTTTCAAAAGATATTTTACATATTTGGGAGACTCACTGATTCAGTGATTAAAGTTGGCTGAAATCCCTGCTAAGCGTCTTATTAAGCAATAAGGTAATTAGCTGATTCCACTGGCTATTTGTAAAGACTTATGAAGGGAAATGGAACAATGGAAATAACAAGACAGATATTGGGTTAGTGTGAATGTACAAGTGAATAAAATATATTTTTAGTTATGATTTTATCAGGTACCTCAACAGCTGAAATATGTTTAACCTTTTTTCCACTTTTCTTGCAGATACCCTTGCTCTAATGCTGTTCACAGAGAAAGTACTGTGTCAAAACTTCAACTTCCATAAGTTTTAAGAATCTCTGAACACTATTTGGTCACTATTTGAGTGATACAAATGTTTTGTGTGTCTATGGACATGATAGCCTGAAAACCACTTGTTCAGTTTGAATGAAACTTGGTACAAGTTACTTTGGTGGGCTGGTACCCTGCGCCCTATGTTGGTTGGGATTAGCTCCAGCAGACCCCCGTGATCCTGTAGTTAGGATATAGCGGGTTGGGTAATGGATGGATGGATGGTACAAGTTTTTGGCGTCTAGAAAAAAAAATCTTACGGATTTTTTTCACTTCACTCGCCAACCCCCACCTGTACTATGCACTGTTGTGAGGAGGGGGGCTAACCGCATCTCAAGGAGACATGGTCGCTCCACCGAAACCCCGTCTTAAGCGGTGATACAATGGGAAACAATCCTCTTTGCTTGATTAGCTGCTGGCTTGCTGATGCTGCCGTGCCATGTGATCTGCATCTCGCGCAGCGCTTCAAACATTGAAAAGCCTGCACAGCAGTGGTCCTTTTGTCTCACTACCTTGTTTCTCTTCTCCCCCAGACATCCTCAAACACTTTTCCATCCCTTTTCACTGTTCCGTTATTTTACCGAGTAATATTTTCCTTTGTTTGCGTTAATGCAATCTTTACTATCATTTTTTTGAGCCTTTCGAATTTTCCTACTTCCATTATCTCTAACCTGCTCTGCATGTGTATCACGCCAACGTTTTTGAATTCTTTACAGCATTCTACTTTGTCTTTTTCCAGTGCGGTTTTTGGCGCACCCTCTCAGGTCCCAGGGGAAAATAAAGACCCAGTACAGTAATCACTCGCTACTTCGCGGTTCACTTTTCGCGGATTCACGACTTCGCGGGTTTTTAAATATAGCAGTAATATTTCTAAGTCTAAGAACAACAAAACAAGTTCGGTGACCTTAAGTGCGTTGTAACACGGGCTGTGATTGGTACATGGGAGGGAGATGACAAATCACAGCTTCCCGCTTTCTAATCGGGCCGTGATTGGTGCCAAGGTCCCACAGCACCTCCCCTTGTCTCTCTGTTGCGGCCATTTGGCTTCAAGCTTTCTTGCTGAGCGGTTTACTTTACACTGTATTGTGTGTGATTTTTTTTTTTGTTGTTTCTTTGTGTTGAACTTCGCTTCAATTTTCACCCCCTGCAATGGCTCCCAAACGTGCTCCTTCTTCCAAAGCTGGTGCTGAGCCTAAACGCCAACGAAGAATGATGACGATCGCTGAGAAGGTGAAACTTGTGGATATGTTGAAGGAAGGGAGAACGTTCGCGGCTGTGGCTGCAGACTGGCTAAGGATCTGCAAGAGCGGTCACAGGAATGGGACAACGATATGGTTCGATTGGTCCAATTTTGCAACAAGGTCGACAACCTTGACCGCCTACAAGCTGCTCTTCGACCCGAAAAAGAAGCAGCGGCAGCAACTGCCGATCACAATGTTATTGCAGCCTCGCAAAAAAGAGCCAGTTCCTACTACTACTACGGATACACCTTCGGAAACCGTGGAAGAGGTGCCCCAGGAAATGGCACCGCCGTCTAAAGAGATGTAAAATACAGTCATCGGCTGCGCAGTAAAAGTCCTCATCACCTTCATCGTCATCATTTTTACGGCACAGCATATTCATCACCATCATCACGTCATATATTGGTACGTGTACTTCGCTATACAGTAACTTTAAACTTATCTACCGATTTCATATTGCTTAACAGTTGTCCCTGTTATTAATAGAGTAAAGGGTGGGTTGTAAACAGTACAGGAAGGGATTAAAAATGTCCAAATACACGTTAAATAATTAAATAAATATGGTGTCCCTACTTCGCGGAAATTCAGTTATTGCGGCCATCCTTGGAACCTATCTCCCGCGATAGACGAGGGATTACTGTAAATGCTAAAAGCTGTGAACCTTCTCTGCTGCTGTTTGTGTAGTGCTCTATAGTGAGTGCAATTGCTGAGCGTTGTTCACATGTACAGTAGATTTAAATACACATTCAAACTTTACGTAATGACTACACATACTGTAAAGGCACACATTTCTTGAAACAGACAGGAAAGCAAAGTAGTTTGAAACCGATTGTCATAAACAGAGCCCAGCAATATCTGTCCTTGTATTAACCGTTGAACAGTTGACGAGAGGAAGTCAAACTCTAGCTGTAGCAGTCCTAGAGAAAGTGACCAGTATGCTCTCGACTGTTTGATTGACAGAATGTGTGTGATTGGCTGCATTTCACATTGGATGCTGAGCCACTACCCGGCTCCACTATCAAGTTTGAGTTGTTATAGCACCTTTTAATATGAAAGAAGTACACTTGGTTTACGTTCAGTAATGCGTAATTGTGTACACATTTGATATATAATTTGCACATTTTGATAATTTAAATTCCTAAATTTACTGTTTTCTTTAAAAAAAAAGTCTGGGGGTATTTTACTGTTTACATTTTTTCTGTACATTGGTCCATCTTAGATTTTTCCATGGGCATATTGGAGAGTGCTGCTGCTTCATAGGTTCCAGCATCCTGGCCTCAAATCCTGTGCCTCATTGTTTTCTCTATGGGGTTTGCTTGTTCTCCCTGTGTTAGTGTGGATTTTCCTCCTTTATTCCCAAAGCTGCTGCTACTGTTTAGGTTAATTGGTGATTTCAAATCTGCCCTGGGTTTAGATGATAGAATGTCCTGGGCGGTTTCCTGTGTTGTAGCTGATCAGTTGACCTATACCTGTCTTATAGTTATACATTTATGGTTTTCTACATAAATCTGTGCTAATCATGGAAAAAAAAGTTTTGTTTTTTTTAATGGAAAGAAGTTCTCAATGGTCACAAAAGTAGACAAGATTACTGCAATGCCTTCCTCATAAATTATATGGCCTAAAGCTGTCAACACATCGTCAGTTGCCATATGTGCTGTGGAACACTGTAACAGGAATAGTCTTCATAGACCCAAAATGCTATTTGAAAATACAGAACGATGTCATCAAAAGGGCAGTATAAGACGGTATATAAGAAGTGAGAGAGCCGCCCCACCAGGCAGTTGGTATTAAATACTAGTTAAGGTAGACCAGAGAGGCCGTAAGGTCCTTTTTGTATAATTCAGTAGTTTTAATTTTTTTTTTTTTTTGAGCACTTTATTTAATAAAACTCTTAATTGTGTGTTTTTGTCCCCTTTTGTTGGCTATTAGGGTTTGGTGAAATATGAAGGCATGTATTTGTGCGTATGTACTGTATGTGTTTAGCGCTTGAAAAGGTAGCCCCAAGCACAATAAAGAGCCTCTCCCTGGTTTTAGCATCAGCACACATACAGTACAGGCCAAAAGTTTGGACACACCTCCTCATTCAATGTGTTTTCTTTATTTTCATGACCATTTACATTGGTAGATTCTCACTGAAGGCATCAAAACTATGAATGAACACATGTGGAGTTATGTACTTAACAAAAAAAGGTGAAATAACTGAAAACATGTTTTATACTCTAGTTTCTTCAAAATGGCCATCCTTTGCTCTGATTACTGCTTTGCACACTCTTGGCATTCTCTCGATGAGCTTCAACAGGTAGTCACCTGAAATGGTTTTCACTTCACAGGTGTGCCTTCTCAGGGTTATTTAGTGGAATTTCTTGCTTTATCAATGGGGTTGGGACCAGCAGTTGTGTTGTGCAGAAGTCAGGTTAGTTGGACAATCATTTATTTTTCAACAGGACAATGACCCCAAACACACCTCCAGGCTGTGTAAGGGCTATTTGACCAAGAAGGAGAGTGTTGGAGTGCTGGAAATGGTCATGAAAATAAAGAAAACACATTGAATGAGGAGGTGTGTCCAAACTTTTGGCCTGTACTGTAGGTTGAGGTTGCAGGAACTGCCAATTTTATGTTTTGTTATTTTTGGTATTTGTGTGCTTGCTGGAAAGAAGACATTATGTTTTCATTTAGATAGCATGTTTCAGTTGTGGAGCTGTGTGCTTGTACAGGATTCATCATAATGACACACGATTCTTAAAACATTATCCTGTTGCAAGTATGCTTGTGAAAAGCACAGTTTAGCAATTGGTGAAAAAGTGCTTAACTACTGGTGCTGTGGCAAATGTGCCAGTGCTAAGGAGCCCTTCCATATGCGCCCCTGAGGTTGTTATCAACACTGCGGACTCTGGACTGAAGTCCTCATAAGACCAGGTGGTGATTATCACAGCAGACTGGTGTGCAAAGAAGGTTATGGTAGCAGGTGATTTATAGCCTTCTTTTTTATGTGCCTCTCCTAATATGTATGTATGTATGTATGTGCGTGTGGGTTGTATATATTGTACTTTGGCTGTATTAGGTTTGCTAAGGTTCTTAGCATTGTTCAAGTTACATTAAAGTATGTTAAGATAATGCTGGCTGTTTGTGATTTATTTAAAAAATTAATTAGATAGTGACTGCAAAACAAGATGCAGGTTAACTCTGAATTTTAGCGGCTATAAATTTAGTTACTATGTGATGTCTAGTCCTGAACTCTGTGTGGAAATTCCAGGATTTTTGGTCCCTAGGGGAAAGAAAGGGAAATAAATTAGAGTTGTTGTTAAAACTCTTGAACAGATGTGATAACAAAATTTTAAGGTCATAGTTGAGATAGTGACTGAATCAAGATAAGTGCCATGTGCTGTATCAAAACTTCTTTACAGCACCCTATTGAAGGAGGAAACAAATGGATGGGTTGAATGTATGCTTTGTGGTAAATGTCAGTCAGTCGGTCATTCTCCAACCCGCTATATCTTAACACAGGGTCACGGGGGTCTGCTGGAGTCAATCTCAGCCAGCATAGGGCACAAGGCAGGCGCAAACCCCGGGCAGGGCGCCAGCCCACCGCAGGGCACTTGTGGTAAATGCTTAAGTGAAATTCATTAAAATGAATTATTCACCAGTATGTATGATTTTCTGTCTCCAGTACAGGGTGTGATAAGTATTTTTTAATTCAGTTTTGATCCACATAAGTACCTGTTTAGGAATTATGAATACATTCTTTTTCTGGATTTAAATAATTTTATACTAGCAGAATAAGTGGGTCCATCGCAGAGCCCACTCGCTGACATACACTTATACAGAGACTGGTCATCTTTGGGAGTCTCCAGTTAACCTTCCTCACACACACACACACACACAACTGCCAGGATGTTGGACAAAAACCATCAAAGACACAAAGAGAATAAAAATATTTGAACCTTTGATAGGTGAGGCATTGTGTCCGCATATTCAAAACTTATTCAAGAAATGGTGCAGCATTTTATGTCTGAGACATTAAAGTATTTTAAATGATGTTTTTTCTTCTTACAAAGGGGCTGTATGAATGAGTTTGTAAAGCGATCAACACGGGCATTTTCTCAGCCCGCTTATTCCAAAATAGAGCAGCTGGGAGCCAAAGCCATCCTGTCAGTATCAAGCATAAGGTAGAAGCCTACCCTAGTTGGGGTGCAGAGTTCATCACAAAGTACATTAAACCAACAGTTTCTCCAGCCAGGTCAGTTTCATGTCCTCGGACAACACGAACTGCACTTAAGGATATGGGAAGAGCCTGGACTAACCAGTGAAAATCCAAAGGGAGACTGTGCAAACTCCACACAGGCTATGACTTGATTGGCAGCTGAACTCTTCACTTTGGATGAAATCACTAGATGAACATTTTTATTTTTTAAATGTTGCTGCTCATTATGGGATGGTGGTTATTTAATTTGATCTACGTTCATAAAGTGGAATCTCCACATATAACAAAAAATAGAATTTGAAACTGTTTCAACTCAGAGCAGCCATTTGTTATTCTGACTGACTGACTGAAAACAGTATGTTTTATGCAGCATGGTGCTATACGGAATATTCAAATGCAAATCAAAGCAGCAAAATGCAGTATTACTACTCATCTTCATCACTGTTTTTTTTTTTCTTTCTAAGAGGATTGGCATTGAATGGGAGCTGTGAAGGAGCCAGCCTTTTCTTTTTAATTTTCCTATTTGTTGCACAGTAAGTAAGCACCACTGTATGCTTTTAGTGGTGAAATGGTAACAGAAGAATGGTTAGTATCATGCCTCTATTCCATCCATCCATTTTCCAACCCACTGAATCCGAATACAGGGTCACGGGGGTCTGCTGGAGCCAATCCCAGCCAACACAGGGCACAAGGCAGGAACCAATCCTGGGCAGGGTGCCAACCCACTGCAGGACACACACAAACACACTCTAGGGCCAATTTAGAATCACCAATCCCACCTAACCTGCATGTCTTTGGATTGTGGGAGGAAACTGGAGCGCCCGGAGGAAACCCACGCAGACACGGGGAGAACATGCAAACTCCACGCAGGGAGGACCCGGGAAGCGAACCCGGGTCTCCTAACTGCAAGGCAGCAGCGCTACCACTGCGCCACCGTGCCGCCCTTGCCTCTATTCCAACAAATAAAAAAGCATGATGTGAATTAAGTAAAAATGTTATTACTGTTAGTGTGTGTGACGTGAAATCTGAGTTGGTGAAGCTCCTTTAAAAAAATTGTCAATACCAACATACAACATAAATGATCACTCTCCAGTACCCCCTAAACACAGCATTTTAGTAAAACCTCAATTAGACGTGTTCATCAGGTTTAACGTAGAAAGAAAGCTCTTAAGGTCAAGATGTTAAGTTAATTTGTCTTCTGGTTTGTGGGTAAGTATTTTTAAGAAATCTTGTAGCATAGCTTAATCAAGTTCATGGTCACAAAACGGCAGTAACCTATTCCGGCAATACACACACACACACTGCCTACAATGAACCAATCTTGAATTGTTAATCTACGTATTGTGCATGTGCTTAAGGATGTGAAAGAAAAACTGGAGAACCCAAAATAAAACCCATGCAATCTCCACACTTAAAAACAACTGGGTGTCGAGTTAGAACTACCTGTCTACCTCAAGCTCAACTCTATAGTAGTAAGTATGTACTCCTCTAATCAGAGATATTTTAAAACGTGCAGGTCAGAGCTCTTTTTCTGTGTTTATATAGTACTCTGTTCAGTTAGTTATAGATTATATCAGTCTTGAACTTCTAACAAATTCCAAAACAAATATTTGAAAGTTTTGAGAGAACTGCCGGGAAAGGCACAAGGTCCTCATAACTTTGTAGTGATCCTGAATTTGTTAGTATTTTAAATCTGCAATTCATTTATTTCCACTCGCACTGCATACTGATTCTCAAATTCCAGTTGGAAGTGAGGCATTGGTAACGACTTCATATAAAGTATAAGATGCAGAAGCTTTCTGAATGCGTTTATTGACTTCTTTACTATATATGGTGCTGCATGCAAGAATAGAGATATAACCTGTACATTGCTTTGTTACAATGCAGTATTCCTCTACATTCACTAATCTACTGGCGTGGCAGTGGCCTTTTCTACTTTTTTGATGTATTTTATATCAATAAGTAATATTATACTTTTAAACATAAACATGTTTTACATTGTACTACAATATTCTGCTTTGGAGGAAAACCAAAGACTGCCTGTTCTCCAAGGGCTGCAGCCTAGTGGAGATGAAGCGGCTCTCTGAGCTTCTAAAACATTAATGCAGCAGCTGGATTATGAATGCCACCACAGGCATTGCGCTTGAGTATATTGATTTTCTTTCCGCTGTTCCAAAAAAGAAAAAAAAGTGGAGTCTCATATGACCAAGAGATGCTGAGTTTCTGTTTTATTAAGAGGTTTCTCTTCGCCTATGTTTGTTTATCATTCTCTGTTAATTTCTTCGGGGGATACGCAGAGGGTTGAATGCTGTTAGCTATGTAGCCACTGGCAAATAACATTTACCATTTGGAGCAAAATCAAATTAGTTATCGCTAGCAGTTAAAACCTACCACCTCCTTCTTTTAACCCACTTTTTTAATGTTGAATGTCCAAGCCTAGCATGTAAACACTCTTCCAGGGCAAGATAAAGTAATGAGCAAATCGGTGACACTTCTAATGATATTTCACCACTCTAATTGGTTGCTTCTGACCTTACAGAACTGCAGGTGTGCCACATGATGCCTGTTGGTGTGAATTTCAGTTTTTAATATCTAATAAAGGTGGCCAGGGCCATATGGTGGCATAAAGGGTACCAGGGGGCTGGATTAAATTCCAACCTTGCTACAGTGCTATATGTGTGCAGTTCTCTTTGTCTGAATGGGGTTTCTATGGGTATTCCAGTTTTCTCCCAAATACTGTACTAATCTTGCTTAATTTTGTTGTTTTTATAGTGTACCTTTTGAAATGTAATTGTTGCTTGGCATCTGTTATGAAAATATCACATCTGTAGCAAACAATATGGAATGTTACAAAACTAACTAGTACAGCAGACATACGTCAATGAACAAAACCTGCATACATTCTCAGACCGACTTGATGCAATTCATGGTGGCCTGTGCTGGCATTCCAGGGATCACGCAATTCCGGCTTGGGCACCAGTCCATCACAGGGTACACACCTGCAAATAGATCAATTTGGAGTTGCGAGTTCAACTTGAATGAACATTTTTTGAAGATCAATGTGGGAGAAAAACCTGCACAGATGAATAGCGAATAAGCAAACTGTAAATGAACAACAACGTGGAATTTGAATCAAGGACGATGGGACTTCAAAACAGTAGTACTAAGCACTGCACCACCGTGCCGCATATAAAACAAATAGGCAGCATTTCATTATAATTGGATTGGTAGGGCTGTGCAGATCTGTTTTTTTGGTCCTGCATAACCAGACATGTAGAAGCCTTATGCACTATATTAACGTGTTAACTTTGGTATTTTTATAAACTACAGACAATAGGTGTTACCTCTTCATTTTTATTAAAGTGAAATTCTGTAGGCTTATTGTTCTGTGACCATAAAAATACTAAAATATTTATCTTAAAATACATGCTTTTTAACTAATAAAATATGTACAAAAAACATTAATCCATAATATATAATGAAATGAAATGCTTTCCATAATTACAAGCTGTCATATTGTTTTGTTTCTTCTGTAATGTACTTGCTCGAAACAAAGCTTAATTTAAAAAAAAAAAATACATTCTCAAACATCAATTCCATGAATTGATATTGGCAGTTAAACACTGATTAAATGTAAATATATATACACTTATGGTTTGGGACTATTTATTCATTAATTCCACTGCAGCGTTTTTGCTGTTTAAAATGCATTTGCAATATTTAAACAGGTTATTTTTTTTATTTCTAGAGCGTACCAGCTACACATTCCTGATTTTTAAGGTTTAATTATAAATATGGATTACTTTTTTAATTATGCAGTACTTGTTTCTTACCAAAACGTCTGCTGTATGATGCACACAAACGAATACTGTAATAAACAGAGTACAAACATTAGTCGCAAATCTGTTAAGTGTTCAGCCCACCTGCTTAACAAGTTTACAAGTAAAATAGACACATTTTGCTTTTAAGGCTAACATGGCTATTGTTTACTAAGCAGCAACTTAAAATTCCTGTTTCTTTTGTTTTTCTAATTGAAAATGTGAGCCACTGTACTTAACTGAAGCTCGCTCACTCACTGTATAAACTCAGACAGGCCGTTTCCATTATAGGACAACATAAAAAGGTGTGAATTCATTAAAGTACCTTTTCTTCCAAAATACTGTAAAGCTTAGAAAAGCAGATGCTGAAAAAATTATTTTTTGTAATTGGTTAATTTACCGATCACCGACTGAGTCTTTTGAGAGTGGAAATCAGCTGATTTATGTCAATGGGCAATTGATCAGAGCACCACTAATCAGTCAGGCAATATCAAGCGAAGGTGAGATTCATTTTATGCATGTACAGTGGCTTGGTGTAGTTGAGTGTTCACTGAGGTGGACTGGGTTGGTTTCTGTCTTTTGTCTAATGAGATTCTGCATTGGTATCGTTGGCCCTGAATTTGACAAAATGGGTTAAATTAAGGAATAATAACCACATCATTTATTTATATAGCACATTTACAGGATGAAGAAAAAGAAAAAAGGGCAAATCATATAAAAAATAGAATTGGAGAATACTAATTGACATAAAATAAAAGTAAGGTCTGATGGCCAGGGAGGACAGAAAAAACAAAAAAAAATTCCAGCAGCTGGAGAAAAAAAAAAAAATCTATAGGGGTTCCGAAGCCATGAGACCGTCCAGCCCCCTCTAAGCATTCTACCTGACATAAATGATCTCAATCAGTCCTCATGGTATTCAGGGTTCATATGGAAGAACTTGATGATGATGGTCATGTGGACTTCTGGCCTTTAATCCATCAATGTAGGGACATCACGGTGCTTTGTGTTCTGTTTTTGCAGTTATGTCAAATGCATATATAGTAAAATATAGTAACTTTTATAATAACTACAATAATATAATAGTAATAGTTATATAATAATATCATAATATAATATTTATATAATGTAATAAATATAATTAGTAATATAATACTGTGCACATATACAGTCATATGAAAAAGTTTGGGAACCCCTCTTAATTCTTTGGATTTTTGTTTATCATTGGCTGAGCTTTCAAAGTAGCAACTTCCTTTTAATAGATGACATGCCTTATGGAAACAGTAGGATTTCAGCAGTGACATTAAGTTTATTGGATTAACAGAATATATGCAATATGCATCATAACAAAATAAGATAGGTGCATAAATTTGGGCATCCCAACAGAGATATGACATCAATACTTAGTTGAGCCTCCTTCTGCTCCTTTGAGCCTCAAGATGCTGTCCTCTTATAGCCTTTGATGAGTGTCTGAATTCTAGATGGAGTATTTTGTCCATTCTTCATACAAAATCTCTCCAGTTCAGTTAAATTTGATGGCTGCCAAGCATGGACCGCCTGCTTCAAATCATTCCATAGAATTTTTGATGATATTCAAGTCATGGGACTGTGACGGCCATTCCAGAACATTGTACTTCTCCCTCTGCATGAATCCCTTTGTAGATTTCAAATTGTGTTTTGGGTCATTGTCTTGTTGTAATATCCAACCCTGCTTAACTTCAACTTTGTGACTGATGTTTGAACATTATCCTGAAGAATTTGTTGATATTGGGTTGAATTCATCTGACCCTTGAGTTTAACAAGGGCCCCAGTCCCTGAACTAGCCACACAGCCCCACAGCATGATGGAACCTCCACCAAATTTGACAGGAGGTAGCAGGTGTTTTTCTTGGAATGTGCTGTTCTTCTTCCGCCATGCAAAGAGCTTTTTGTTATGACCAAATAACTCCATTGTTGTCTCATCAGTCCAAAGCACTTTGTTCCAAATTGAATCTGGCTTGTCTAAATGAGCATTGGCATACAACAAGCGACTCTGTTTGTGACATGAGTGCAGAAAGGGCTTCTTTCTCATTACCCTGCCATACAGATGTTCTTTGCGCAAATTGCGCTGAATAGTAGAACGATGTACAGATACACCATCTACAGCGAGATGTTCTTGCAGGTCTTTGGAGGTGATCTGTGGGTTGTCTGTAACCATTCTCACAATCCTGCTCATATGCCGCTCCTGTATTTTTCTTGGCCTGCTGGACCTGCTTTGGTTTAACAGTAACTGTGCCTGTGGCCTTCCATTTCCTGATTCCATTCCTTACAGTTGAAACTGACAGTTTAAACCTCTGATGGCTTTTTGTAGCCTTCCCCTAAACCAGGAGACTGAACAATCTTTGTTTTCAGATCTTTTGAGAGTTGCTTTGAGGATCCCATGCTGTCTGTCACTCTTCAGAGGAGAGTCAAAGGGAAGGAAGCACAACTTGCAATTGACCACCTTAAATATCTTGTACCACTCATGATTGGACACTCCTGTCTTTGAAGTTCAAGGCTTAACAAGCTCATCCAACCAATTTGGTGTTGCAAGTAATCCGCATTGAGCAGTGACATGTGTTCAGATCAGCAAAATGACAAGGAGATTTTTGCACAGCCAGTTTTTCACATTTGATTTAATTTCATACGACTAAATACTGCATCACTAAAAATCTTTGTTCTGAAAACACCGCAGTACTCAGATGTTCCTAGGATATGAAAGACATACCACTGTTATCTTTTTTGTTGAAAGGAGAGTAAATTATTATTCAAGCTGAGAGGGGTTCCCAAACTTTCTAGGATTCTAGTAATGCAGACAGGCAACTAACTAATGTTACTAGGTAAGCCTTTCTGAAGGTTTTAAGTAAATGTACACTGTAAATATAATAAAGATACTCTACAGAGAGGTGTATTAATGCAGCCAGTATTGCTTCTTGACCTTGAGTTACCTGGCCACCATTTCACATCTCCTCAGAGGTGCTTTCTATGTGACATATACTTGGTCTCAATTTTTATGTAGCCTCCCTAATGGGACTGCCACAGTCAAACAGTTTTGTTCACAAGATCTATCAGTTTTAAACTTCTCCAGGTGTTGCATGTGTGCATGCATGCACTGTATGCCATGATGGACTAGCACCCAGCTGTGGCAGGTTGTATTGTTTTTGCCTGTTAGATACCAGGCAATATCAGTTCTGGAGTTTAGGTGGCAAATAATGTCCACTTTTGAATTGGTCTCCATAACTTACAATTGTTTGTTATTTTGAACTACTTGTGTCATATGTGATTACAGGAGGGTCTTAGGAACTGTCATGATTTATGTAATTGTTATTTCTTTGTTTGTTTTTTGTTTAGCATCTTCCGGGTGACATCGACTGTTATGTGTTTTTCCTAGATGAGTTGAAGCCTCTGTATCAATTTTGGTATTTTACACTCGGTTTCATGTTTTTTTGGGGTTACTGAATATAATTCTAGTATTCAAGTATCTCTATGTCTTTTCAGTTTAATTAGGAATTTTTGTTTTGGACAGTTTCATCTGTAATATTGAAAAACTGGCCACCACTGCTATTTTGGATTCCCATCATTAGGGCTAATGCACCAGTTGTTAGAGGTTTGTCTATGAAGGTTGTGACTGTGACACAATGGGATAACAGGTCTCTGATGGAAATACTTTCCTCGCCCGACCTGCAGATTAAAACTTAAATCTCTTAGTGCTGTTGCTACCTTTTTCTTTTTTTGATCCCTGGTATTCTTGATCTTAGCTCTTGGTTTTTCGACCACAAGTTTTTGTCGTGTGTTTTGGCTTAGGTGCTTGTTGTTATTGATCTCCCAGTTCTGACCCTGTTTCTGGCTTTGTTTTTCTCCTGATTCACTCTCAAACCTTGTCTGTTGGCAGGCATAACAATCAACACCATTTTGTGGCACTGTCATTTACTGCTGTTTCTTACTGTACCTTGTACATGTTTGTACACACATGCATTTGCAACACGACATGTGACAGCATGATGGTCATTTTATGGAAGACCTGGTTGCTGTGTATTTAGCATCTGTTCTGCTTCTTCTTAAAATTTAACCCTCTCCACACACCTAGGAGTTTTAAGCTTTTGGTTTTTTAGCTATTCAGTTCGCTCATTGTGTTTTCTTTATTTAATCTAGTGCCTGTTTAGTGTCTAAAATTTTATATAGTCCTTTCTTGTTATTCCTCTAGTAAAATATGATCTTCCTTAAAATTGCTGCTGTTTTGGATCCACTTTTAAAAAAATTAAGAAGCAGTGTTAAATGAATATATTTGGATGTTCTCTATCTTCTCTGAAAAGCTCTTACCTGAACACAGTGGGAACAGGCATTACAGTGTCCATGTTAAAGCTATGTGTAACATTTCCTTGCTTTAAAGGGAGGTGAATGATGGCAGTTAAAATAAAAGTAAGATCACTGGCATGGTATTTAGGTGTTTTAGTTGTATCAAGGTCAGTTCCCGATGCTGGTAAGCTACCTTGCATCATATATACATATATTAAAGTAGCCGTCCTCCGTGGCTTCACCCGCGTAGTAGTGAAACAGGACAGTAAGGAGCGCCCCGCCCAGCTCACCGCTCCTGACGTCACGCTTTCTCTTCCCCTCTACCCACAGCCTCTGCCTCGTATTAGCGCAAATACAGTAATCCCTCGCTATATCACGCTTTGACTTTCGTGGTTTCGCTCTATCGCGGATTTTATATGAAAGCATAACTAAATATATAACGCAGATTTTTCGCTGCTTCGCGGGTTCTGCGGGCAATGTGTCTTTTTACTTCCTGTACATGCTTCCTCAGTTGGTTTGCCAAGTTGATTTCATACAAGGGACGCTATTGGCGGATGACTGAGAAGCTAACCAATCACAGCACGCAGTTAAGTTCCTGCTTGCTGAATGCAGTGTTAACCAGGAAGTCTCGTCTCGCTCATTCAGCATCAACGTGTTTCGCTGTGTAAAGAGTTGTGCTCTTTTGTGTTTATCTTTGTGCATAGTCAAGCCCTTCATTATGGCTCCAAAACGATCTGCTACTGCTTCAGGGGCCGTGCCCAAGCCCAAACGGAAGATGTTAACGACTGCCAAAAAGGTAAACATTTTGGATTTGTTGAAGGCTACGATTCTTTTTATTTAAAAAGTAGGAAAGGAATATAAGATCTACGGCCGCAGTGTCCTTTTAACCAGGGTGCAAAACAAGTTGTAAGTGGATGTAATAAGGCAGTAGTCTGGATGGAATCTGCTTTAGGGATTTGGATTGAAGACTGCCAGAAGAAGAACAACGGCAGTGCTACACAATCGCCTGAAGTGGCTCCTTTAAGGGCTGTAACGCTGTCCTTTGTTGTGCAGTAAAATAAAACTCATTGTTATCGGACAAGTCATCGTGTCATTGTTGGTGAGTAACCATAATTAATTTTCTACTTACATACGTTTAGTGTCACTGTATACACACATTTACTGTATACTATTTTTGTTGCATTGTACGTATTTATTGCTGGTGGCATGTCTATCGTAATGGCTGTAACATGTGATATCGGAGACACTCAATATCTTTAAAATAATATTTAGGTTTTACTGTATATAAACAGTGTGTTTATATACATAATTTCAATGAATCTTACCTAATATCTAAGAGAATACAAAGGGATTATGCTGTATAACTCTGCGGGGAATATTTATAAACAGTGTGGGAGAGTTTATAAGGGCTTAAAATATATAAAAATAACCATAGAAACATATGGTTTCTACTTCGCGGATTTTCACCTATCGCGGGGGGTCTGGAACGCAACCCCCGCGATCGAGGAGGGATTACTGTATATCGCTCCTGCAAGCGAACTATGATTCTTAGCGCGATGAGGGAAGTCGCAAAATCAAGTGAAATGTTCAAGCAAATGATAGAAAAAACCCAATCTAAATCCATTGAGTATGGAGGTAAGGTACACACCTCGAGACGAGAAAGGTCTAGCTGCAGCTTGCAGTACCTATGACATAGATCAGGTAATGCCCACAACGTCAGTCACAAAACACCTTTTGACTCGGATAACCCTCCTACAACCCTAATCTTAACCATAGTGTAACGGGGTCCTAATGTTAATCATAGTCTAATGAGATGGGTGTTATGTGACTGACGTTGAGGGTGTTTCGTGATCTTGGGGCATTACATGATTGACCTCATAGGTACTGTAGTCTGCAGTTACACTCTGTTGCCTGAGGCTGGTATGTGAGTAAGGACATGCCTGCTGCATGTCTCTCAGATTCGCACAAATAAATCGGTACTGCAAGTGAACTATGATACATAGCGCAATGAGGGAAGTTGCAAAATCAACCGGAAAATTCAAGCAAATTATAGAAAAAAAAGATAGAGAGAGAGAGAGATGTAGGTGAGTTACTGTATTTGTGCGTTTATATTGTATGCATATATTATGATGTATCTGTGTACTGTTACATCTTAGTTTTCATTTGATTTATTTGTATGTGGCACACTGGGCTAATAAATATAAGGTAACTGAAGAAAACAGGATTAATAGTCAAGATTAAATAATAAAGTATTTATCTAGTTTTAGTAATTAAAATACATTCTCAATTTTTACTTTAAAATGTATTTCCAGAAGTCAGATAGACAACATAACAACATCATTACATATTTTGGGCAACAATTTGCTGACATTTGATTAATTCCTCATTAAAATTATAATACTGAGGAAACTTCAATTGTATTAAAATTTGTTTATGAGAATGGGATAGGGAGTGTCAAATATGAAAACCAAAGGTTTCTAAGGATATGGGGGAAGAAAATGCAGTATGCTGGGTGAACAGGTTTAAATTGCTTGGAATGACTATCACTTTGGTGGTGGTGTGGGGGGGGTGTTCATGGTTTAGGACTAATACAACACTCAAATAGAATTATTAATGACCTCATCAATCCTGCATGGTCACTTTTCTGACTTTGTGATTCTGGCCAATTGTATAGAACAATCGGTACTTGCACTAGTAAATTCAGATATTCGGGACAGTTTCTATCAACAGGTCATTAGGTTAAAAAATGGCTAATAATAACATATGGCAAGTATTGTAACATAAAACATTGTGTATATTATGTAAGCACAAATGCAAATATTTTCAAATACATATTATTTGGTGTGTGTGTATATCTATACTAATAAAAGGCAAAGCCCTGACTGACTGACTGACTGACTGACTGACTCACTCACTCACTCACTCACTCACTCACTCACTCACTGACTCATCACTAATTCTCCAACTTCCCATGTAGGTAGAAAGCTGAAATTTAGCAGGCTTATTCCTTACAGCTTACTTACAAAAGTTAAGCAGGTTTCATTTCGAAATTCTACACGTAACGGTCGACAACGTCCACCATGTTGAACTTTCTTATTTATGGCCCCATCTTCACGAAATTTGGTAGGCGGCTTCCTGCGCTAACCGAAACCGATGTACGTACTTATTTCGGTGGTATGACGCCACTGTCGGCCACAATATTGAATTTTCCAAACGTCACTAATTCTCCAACTTCCCGTGTAGGTAAAAGGCTGAAATTTGGCAGGCTCATTCCTTGCAGCTTACTTACAAAAGTTAAGCAGGTTTCATTTCGAAATTCTACGCATAACAGTCAACAACGTCCGCCATATTGAACTTTCTTATTCATGGCCCCATCTTCACGAAATTTGGTAGGCGGCTTCCCTGCGTTAACCGAAACCAATGTACATACTTATTTCGGTGGTATGACGCCACTGTCGGCCGCCATATTGAACTTTCCAACGTCACTAATTCTCCAACTTCTCATGTAGGTAGAAGGCTGAAATTTAGCAGGTTCATTCCTTACAGCTTACTTACAAAAGTTAAGCAGGTTTCATTTCGAAATTCTACGCGTAATGGTCATAACGGTCAACAACGTCCGCCATGTTGAACTTTCTTATTTATGGCCCCATCTTCACGAAATTTGGTAGGCGGCTTCCCTGCGCTAACAAAAACCAATGTACGTACTTATTTCGGTAGTATGATGTCACTGTTGGCCGCCATATTGAACTTTTCAACAGTCTTTGTTACTTATGGGCCCATCTTCAAGAAATTTGGTACACTGGTTCCCAACGCTAACTGAATCCTACTTGCGTACATATATACGTCCATAGCCCAAAGCTCGGCCACTGTGTGAGGTGGCGTTGGGTCCCCCATCCCACGTTGTTGGCTGCCTGCCTATATAAGACCGTCCGTCGCTCCGGTCTCTACATTCCCTTCCTTGCTTCGCCACGGGATTCACGTCTCCCTACTGATAACTACAGCCTTTTTGTTTAATCCATGGCTTCTCCGCTGTTTTATTGTTCATTTATTACAATTAAAGTTATTGTATAGGTATTTTAGACTTACTTTACATTGTTCAGGTACCCATTTCCTTTATCATTCCAACCGTACCCCCATTAACATGTCTATCGAGGTGATCACCATCGATCAAAGAACTGTCACTTATCGAGTGGTTTCCAGGCCCGGAGATGGCACCTGCCTTTTCCATTCTGTTTCTTACATATTGCATGGCCATATCAGGCTCACTCTTGATATCCGGAGGAACATTGTGTCTTATGTACTGAATGACTGGGACAGGTTCAAGGTGTGGACTGATGACGGTACAGGAGATAATTATAATACACAGGAGCACTAGAAGAGTGAAATGCTTAAGCCCTTCTCCTATGGTTCTGCATGTGAGTTGAAGGCTGCCGCTGAATTGTTCGGTTGTCGCTTTCAAGTGTAACGAAATGGCCAAATATTTTACACCTTTCGACAACCGCCAATTCCTCTTAAACATCGTAGATTCACAGGTGATGATTTCAGTAGTGGATGTTTATGAAACTCTCAAAAGCTGGATGTGATTTTATCGATGAAACAGGTTGCATGCTTACAACGCTTGACAGATGCCGAATGTCACTTCAACACAACAAATCCTGCAAATACTGTCATAATTGAAACAAACCATGAAACTGAAACCGATTAAAGAGTAAGCTCAGCGCACAGCTTGGTCATGTTACAACCGGAGGGCCGAACTGACAACATGGTATACAAAGAGATCCTTAACAAATAATTATTGGCATATTTTCCCTCAGTTTAAAAAGGTTTAGTTTTCTTCTTAATAAAAATTTGAATGCAGTACTTCGCCGCTGCGAAGCGCGGGTATTTTGCTAGTATAATATATAAAGATAAGATAATTTGGCTTGCCTTCTACCTTTGGAGTCTGTAGTTGCCATTGTTCAACATGAGTTAGAAGAGCTATGCCAGTGAAAGTCCATCCATCCATCCATCCATTTTCTAACCCGCTGAATCCGAATAGGGTCACGGGGGTCCGCTGGAGCCAATCCCAGCCAACACAGGGCACAAGGCAGGAACCAATCCTGGGCAGGGTGCCAACCCACCGCAGGACACACACAAACACACCCACACACCAAGCACACACTAGGGCCAATTTAGAATCGCCAATCCACCTAACCTGCATGTCTTTGGATTGTGGGAGGAAACCGAGCGCCCGGAGGAAACCCACGCAGACACGGGGAGAACATGCAAACTCCACGCAGGGAGGACCTGGGAAGTGAACCCGGGTCTCCTAACTGCGAGGCAGCAGCGCTACCACTGCGCCACCGTGCCGCCCGCCAGTGAAAGTCAAAGAAGCCATTATCCGGCTGAAAAACAAAAATAAAACCATTCAGGACGTTGGTAAAACCTTAGGATGACCTCAATCAACTGTCTGGAATATCATTAAGAAAAAAGAAGGCACTGGTGAGCTCAGTAATTGCAAAGGGACTGGTAAGCCAATGATGGCCTTCACTATGGAAGACAGAACAATCCTCACTGTGGTCAAGAAAAGGCCCCAAATCGCTGTCCAACAGATCAGAACCAGTCTTCTGGTGGTCAACGTGGAAGTGTCAGAGATGACTATCAGCAGAAGACTTCAGGAACAGAAACCCAGACGCCACACTGCAAGATACAAAGTATACAAATGGGGTGGCCAGATTACAGTTTATGAAAAAGGGCTTCAAATATCCTGAAGAATTCCAGAAAAAGGTCTTGTGTACAGAAGAGGCTAAGATAAACCTGTATCAAAGTGACGGCAAGAGCAATGGGCGGAGATTAAAATGATCTACGAAAGTTCCAAAGCATACCACCTCATCTGTTAAACATGGTGGTGGTGCTGTGCTGGCTTGGGCATGTATGGCTGCTACAGGTCCTGGCACACTTCATTCATGGTGGAAATGCTGATGGCAGTCGCACAATGAATTCTGAGGTGTAGAGAAACATCTGATCTGTTCAAGTTCCAGTAAATGCCTCCAAACTCATTGACAGTGCTTCATCCAATAACAAGATAATGAGTCAAACATATTGTTAAGGCAACACGGGAGTATTTCAAAGCCAAAAAAATGGAACATTCTTGAATGGCTAAGCCAGTCACCTGATTTCAGTCCAATTGAGCAGTTTTTCCATATGCTGAAGAGAAAACTGAATGGGACAAGCCCCTCGAAACAAGCAGGAGCTGAAGATGGCTGCATGAGAGCTTGGCAGAGCATCACCAGAGAAGATCGTCAGCACCTTATAAAGTCTGTGAACCGCAGACTTCAAGCTTTCATTGCATATAAGGCATATGTGACAAAGAACTAAATATGACGACTGCTTTAATAGACCTGCCATTGCTATGTATCAAACATTATGGTGCCCTGAAATGCAGGGGAACCATGTTGAAAAGGTATTGTAATTTCTACATGGTGAGACTGAAATGAATGCAATTCCCCTTAAATGAAAGTCTGCACTTTAGTCACATCTGAATTGTTTGATTTGTAATTTTAAATTGTGGAACAGAGGAGTAAATTTAGGAAAAAACGTGTCTTTGTTCCAAGCATTATGGAGGGAACTGTACACATTTGTGTGTGTTATTGTATTATTGTCACTGATCTTGCAGTACTTTCATTGTGCTTTGTACACATGACAATAAACTCAAACTATAGAGTGGTCCAGATCTAATTATGCAATTTTCATCACAGTATAACTTAAAAAATCGCCTGAAAAATTTCAGACCATCAAGAAGTGTGTGAACTGACGACATGAAGAATTGCCTTTGCGCCGAACTGGAATCGTCCCTGCATAAATCAAAGTCATCCAGATGATCTGGATCTGCATAATTAGATCTGGACCACCCTGTTTATATGATCCACCACATAGTGTCTTTTTTTCTTCACAGTTGTTTTAACCACATATGTCCTCCATCATGATGTCATTCTGTATTTCTTCCCAGGATAAATCCTTTAAAAGCACCCTACGGAGTATGACATATAGTTAGAACAGCTGTTCGTTGATGTCCTCGCTAGGTTTATGCTTTCATAAATCCATACCTCTGGTTGATGACTACTGTCTCTCTATACAGTTGCACTGATCTTTTGTTCATGTGGATTTTCTCTTTCTTTGAGTCATTTTTCCTCCCATAGTCCAAACCTCTTTAGCATTTGGTTTAGTGTCAAATCATCTTTGATTGTTAATCATAGGCTTTCAGCAAAGGTGTAGCTTCTTCTGGGTCTCAGTGATTGGCATGAAGCAATCCTGGAAGTGGTACACTGAAAGCTAGAATGACTTAATGACTTAATATAAGAAGAAAATGCACATACACAATAAACACATGAGATAGACTGTTGTTTACTAACATTGAAAATTAGTTTAGTGTAGTGCTGTGTAAAATCATACACATGCATATTATGCCTAAATAGTCTATTCAGTTCTGCCAGTTTTATCAAATTTTATACAATATAGTCTGTTAATTTAGGCACAAGGGGAACACATCTGACTAGATGGTGTTACATAGACAGTTTTATTTTTATTTTCTTTTCATTTTAAATAGTGTTGACATACAGTACAATTTTTGCTGTACTTAAGTGAAAGGATTTAATTATAGTAATTATCTCGTGCCTAGAGATGATAAAGTCTAGACATGGGGGTAGAGCTTAAAAGATGTTTCTGAATAACTGTGGTATGGAAAGGAAGACTAGTGCACTATATGGTCCCGGGGACAAGTTTGATTTAATGCCTTGTTAATTTTAACCAGTAGGGGTCACTGCTGACTAATATTCTTTATGTTATTAGCCTAAGGTCTGGAAGGTGTTAATTTGTTATGCTTATTTTTAGAAGCCATACATTGAAAACACAGTTTCCAGTAAGTAAATAAACTACATTGTTCCCATTTAGTGTTTTTTATTTTTTAGTTTTTTTTGCCATCTAATTGTTTTTTCTTATTTTATTAGCAGGAATTAAAAAAAAAAAAAAAAAAAAAACAACTTTCAACTAGGTGCACAGCATTGCCAGAAAATTAAAAATGTCATTTTAGAAGTTGCTGTTCTGCTACTTATCATAGCACATATAAATATTACAGAAAACACAAGAAAAAATGATGAGGTGTTTCTGTGTTACTTTATCCACAGTCTGGTTCTTGTCATTAGGACTGGAAAATGATTGCGTGTTAGAGCACTGATCATGTCTCGGTCGGGTAACATAAAACTGATTAAAGAGAATTCATTTGTCATAAATTAGTGGTTCTAACTACAACCCTTCGGCTGTGTGTGATAGCACCAGAAAGTAAAATAGCATTCCTAGGAAACTGAATATGAATGGACCTTCACTGCCCAGGTCTCAAACTTGTATTTTGTTGTTTAATTAAGCTGTTTGCATGTAATCAAAAACTCTGTCTCAGTGCAATGTTGTAACTTTTGTAGACATATCATCCACGGTAGAAGTGCTACCTTGCTTCAGATTCTATCATATCAGCACATTTGCTATCATTTGTAGTGTACAGTTATAACAAAATTATAATTATACAAATTATAAACTGCACACCAAAGTGAAGCTGTAAACAAACTCCAAGTGGCCTGGTTGTGCACCACAGCACTGAAACAAGTAGGTGGTACATTTTAATGTAAATTTTTTGTACATTTTCCTCGTCTTTACTTCAAATTGATCTCAAGATGGAGAAGATCTGTCTTTTTGCAGCCTTTTATAAATATTGCAGTGATGTAGGTGGTTTCCCATCTTACTCTTTCATTGTACAAGAGGACACCAGAGGAAGCTCAGAATATGGATGGTTGGGCACATAATCTACTACGCCGATATTCCAGTCTTGTGCTTGTCATAGTAAAAAAGCAAAATAGTGGTGGGTACATTATTAAAAAATGACGAAAGAATATTTTTCGCTTCAGTGGATTCTTAAAGATTTCTGCTTCTCCGTCCATCTCTTTATATGACATGATTTAATTTAGAGGTCTGGGGGATCTGCCCCCTGTCCTGACATCACTGAATACAAAATCTGACCTATTCCTGAAAGAGATCAGACTTGGTTAAGAGTTGCAGGTTAACTGAGTGTGCACATCTTCTACTGTAGAATGTGAGACTAATTTGTAGCAGCTGGAGAAAGCTCAAGAGAAAAGAAGGTGCAAACTCCAAAGTGCAATTCCAGGTCCTATTACCTGAGAGACAGCTTTGCTGACTGTTTTATGAATGTGTTGCCCTGAAAAGCAGTATAGTAAATTAAGTGGTGTGTAGGCCTACAGGACGGTACTGAGACCAGCTTTGTTATATGGACTGGAGACCGTGGCACCAACCAGAAAGCAGAAGACCGAGCTGGAGGAGGCAGAGTTAAAGATGCTAAGATTTGTATTGGGTGTGACGAGGATGGACAGGATTAGAAATGAGGACATTAGAGGGACAGCTCAGGTGGGAGACCAAGTCAGAGAGGCAAGATTGCGTTGGTTTGGACATGTGCAGAGGAGAGATAGATAGATACTTTATTAATCCCAAGGGGAAATTCACATATGATGGGTATACTGGGAGAAGGGTGTTAAGGATAGAGCTGTCAGGAAAGAGGAGAAGTAGAAAGCGTAAGAGAAGGTTTATGGATGTGGTGAGGGAAGACATGCAGATGATAACAACAGCAACATTTATTTATATAACACATTTTCATACAAAAATTAGCTCAAAGTGCTTTACATAATGAAGAAAAATAAAAATAAAAGACGAAATAAGAAATTAAAATAAGATGACATTAGTTAACATAGAAATGGAGTAAGGTCCGATGGCCAGGGTGGACAGAAAAAAAAAAAAAAAAACCTCCAGACGGCTGGAGAAAAAAAAATAATGCCATTAAGTGGAAAGAGGTGTATATCCGTATCTTAACAGAATGCCTGACAAATATCAGGGCAATATACATGATGTCCTTATAGTGCAAATATATTCTTTTTTTCTGGGAAGACACATAGACAGCTCACACAAAGCTTTTCAGGTATGAATTTGCCACTTTTGAAAGTCATTTTAAGTACCAGAGCAGTCCATTAATGAGAAAGATATCCACAAGATCTCCTGTAATGAGACTTTTGAGTCCTTATTCGAAGCTGCTGCATACTATAGCATCGTAAAAAGAAAATCTAAGTCTGTCACAAATATTACATAAAAGGCTACATCCTTTACTTAATACCTCTTAACATCCAGCCCCTGGCTCAAAGATGGTGACCTTTTGGTTTTTGCCATTGCATGGTATGGTTCTCATTACTTAATAGCTGTTTCACCTGGCAGACAGCCAAACTGACTTTGGATGTTCCTGTTTATCTTTATCTGTATCAATATAAGAGGGAAAATGAAAAGATTAGCACATTTTCTTCTGAAATTCTGATGCCTTAGGACAGTAAGAGGATTATGCGTTAAGTACCAGAAACCTGGGACAACATTAGACTGTTGCATGGGCGTGTAAACATTTTATTCCAATTGAATTGCATTCCTGGTACAGTTTTTTTTTTTTTTGCCTGTTTCTGTTTCTGCCACCTGCTGCTTTCAAAGCCAGATGTTCTGTTTTTAACATACAGCAGTTACCTAAGAAACCGAACCCAGGTATCTAATGGCCTTTAAGATGGAATGCAGCCCTGTATTCCCAGTGATGTAGCAATGTGTTCTTTATGCCCATCTTGGCTTTATTTATTTATTTGTTAGGCTCTTTTTTTTTTTTAAGCCGCAGGCAATCGCTGCAAGAGGCGCACATTTTTCATGAGGAAGGCTCCCCCTTCAGAAGCTACTGACCAAGAAAATATTAAGTTTGGCAATCTGCATTTAGAAGCCTGAAATGTAAAAGCTCTGTCTCATAACAAATGTGAAGTATTTGTGCAAAATATTATAGCAGACTATTTGTCAACTTTTTTTTTTTTTTGCAGTTTAAACAACATTTTCAGAAGCCTGACCAAATTGACAGTGCATGCTAACTAATAAAAGCCACTCTGTGGAGAAAGTTCATTTGCCTTACTTTTGTTTTAACATAGTGCTTATTTTGGTAAAGTTTTTTTTTTTTTTAATTTGGGTATAAATCTAGTTTTCAAAACCCGACTATGCAGCCCACTTAAAGAAATAATCCACTGTAAAATTTTAGATTTTTTATGTTACCCCATGAAGATTTGTAGCAATGACTGGGGAAAAAAAATTCATGTCATCTTTACAAGCAGAATGGAGATGATACAGTAGAACAAGTAGAAGTTGAACAAGCAAAGAATATCAAAATTTCTGGAGAAAAGAAGTCTCATTTTATTCTTGTCGCATAATCCACTTGTGATGTCCTCAGGTCACACATCCATAACATCACAAACACATGTATTTTTTACTAAAATATTGTTAAATACATCACTTCTGGAGAACACTATTATGAATTTTTATATTTTCTTGGTACCGTTATCAGGAAGTGATGATTGGTAACTAGAGTTGCGGTTTCAGAAGTTGCCCGAGTGTGTGCCATGCATGTGGAGATTTAAAAAGCTGACATAACATATTAAAGCTCATCCTAGATTTTGAATGATGTAGATCAAACATTTAAAAAAAAACTGTCATTGTTGAATTCTTAGTTTTTGACTTGATGCTTCATGTTTGACTAAATAGCATGGGTAGGCAACTTTGGTCCTGGAGGGCCGCAGTGGCTGCAGGTTTTCATTCCAACCCAATTGCTTAATAAGAAACTAATCCTTGCCAGACCTTATTTAATTTTATGGCTTGTTGTTAGCCTGCTATGTAATGTTCTTATATCGTAGATTTTTTCCTTTCTAAGGAAATTATCTAAATGTTTTGGAGCCTAAAAACGGATCATTTTTAGTCTGTTACATTTTCCTGTTAAGTGTTTGTTACACAAAATAGTGCATGATGTATCCACACAGGAGTAAATGGAAACAAGTGAGAACTGCTGGCTCCTTTATCAATTTCATCTTATTGCTAATAAGAGCCATTAAAAGCAATGAATGCAGCTTTTTAAGACAGAAAGAAGCAATTAAAGGTGGGACATTTTAACAAGCGAGACCACTAAAATGAAGCAGAAAAATGTCACTTGAGCAAAAATGGGTAGGAACAAAAACCTGTAGCCACTGTGGCCCTCCAGGACCGACATTGCCTACTCCTGATCTATAGTGTAGTGATTTTTTTTGGTTCTGCTCCTAGAAAACAATGTTTAAGTTTTTCTGGCTATCCCTAACCTCTCTCTCCCCATCACTGACAGTAAAATTACAATTCTTTTGCACCAAGTAATTAGGTTGAAACTGATTTTTTTTGTTGTTTCAAAAGATGCCTCAGTTTTTATTATAAAAGGTCCCATAATAAATTTTTTTTTTTTTTATACACAAAACAGTATAGTTTTCTATGGAAGCCAAGAGAGGACGTGCAATATTGTTATTTTTTTTTTTAAATTGTCTCCTTGAGATAATGGAATAATTTTATCGAGATGTCGAGAAAGCGAAAATTGTTTTCTTGAGATAATGGAATAATTTTATCGCTATCTCGAGAAAACGAAACTTAACCTTTGCTCGTGGCATCAGGCTTGCTTACATTGCAATGCCTATACAGCTGAAGCCTTGGGAGCCATCTTCTTAAATGATGGACACTAATGTTATTATTTTCTAAACTAAGGCATAAAAATATTTCAGCCTGCGTCAGCCCTTGATTGAACAAAAATGTGACGCGCTGATCAATACAGTTCTGCTCTTCTGCCATTTCAAACAGGACGTGGCTTCAATAAGCTAAAAATGAAACGTTAGATATAATTATTTAATTATTTTGAGAAAACAAGATCTTTTGTTTTATCGAAATCTCGATAAAATTAGTCCATTACCTCAAGTAAACAATTAAAAAAAAAAATAACGATATTGCACATCCTAAACCAAAACGATGCAAATCGATTCAGCAAGCAGTGGCGTGTAAAAACGAGCACTATAAAATTTGGTGGCCACTTTATCGGTTATAGCTAATAAAGTTTCTGTTATGTTGGTCCTTCATTTTCTCGGAGTAGAGCACTATCGTGTGTCATTGTGGACTTAAAATGGTATTGCAATTGTGGGAAAGGGATGCTAGCCTATGCCACCTCCATTGTGTAGTGATGGCTGCTTACTCTGAATAGTTTATTCCATTTTATCCCATAGATGCTGACAGAGATCACATACAAGGCTGCTTCCTTTTTATCATACCTCTAACTTTCAGCTCCATCTAGTACAAACCGGATTCCAAAAAAGTGGGACACTAAACAAATTGTGAATAAAAACTGAATGCAATGATGTGGAGATGGCAAATGTCAATATTTTATTTGTAATAGAACGTAGATGACAGATCAAACGTTTAATCCGAGTAAATGTATCATTTTAAAGGAAAAATATGTTGATTCAAAATTTCACGGTGTCAACAAATCCCAAAAAAGTTGGGACAAGTAGCAATAAGAGGCTGGAAAAAGTAAATTTGAGCATAACGAAGAGCTGGAAGACCAATAAACACTAATTAGGTCAATTGGCAACATGATTGGGTATAAAAGAGCTTCTCAGAGTGGCAGTGTCTCTCAGAAGCCAAGATGGGTAGAGGATCACCAATTCCCACAATGTTGCGCAGAAAGATAGTGGAGCAATATCAGAAAGGTGTTACCCAGCGAAAAATTGTAAAGACTTTGCATCTATCATCATCAACTGTGCATAACATCATCCGAAGACTCAGAGAATCTGGAACAATCTCTGTGCGTAACACAACAACAACAACAACAACATTTATTTATATAGCACATTTTCATACAAACAGTAGCTCAAAGTGCTTTACATATTAAAGAATAGAAAAATGAAAGACACAATTATAAGACAAAATAAATCAACATTAACATCGAATAAGAGTAAGGTTCAATGGCCAGGGGGAACAGAAAAACAAAAAAAACTCCAGACGGCTGGAGAAAAATAAAATCTGTAGGGATTCCAGACCATGAGACCGCCCAGTCCCCTCTGGGCATTCTACCTAACATAAATGAAACAGTCCTCTTTGGATTTAGGATTCTCACGGAAGGGCTTGATGATGATGATGGTCACGTAGACTTCTGCCTTTTAATCCGTCCATCATTGTTGGAGCATCATGAAGCTTTGAGTAGGTGGTGGTGGCGCAGGCCGGAAAAAGAAACAAAAAAGAGAGTAGGGGTCAGTACCGATTTTAGAGCCACCATGAATAGTTATTTTGAGGAAATTGAACATATAGAGTATCAGGATTAAGTTAAATTACGATTAAAGTGAAGTTATAAAAAGGCCATGTTAAAGTAATATGTTTTCAGCAGTGTTTTAAACTGCTCTACTGTATCAGCCTGGCGATTTCCTATTGGCAGGCTATTCCAGATTTTAGGTGCATAGCAGCAGAAGGCCGCCTCACCACTTCTTTTAAGTTTTGTTCTTGGAATTCTAAGGAGACACTCATTTGAGGATCTGAGATTACGATTTGGAATATAAGGTGTCAGACATTCCGATATATAAGATGGAGTGAGATTATTTAAGGCTTTATAAACCATAAGCAGAATTTTAAAGTCAATTCTGAATGACACAGGTAACCAGTGTAGTGACATTAAAACTGGAGAAATGTGTTCGGATTTTCTTTTCCTAGTTAGGATTCTAGCAGCTGCATTCTGCACTAGTTGCAAACGATTTATATGTTTTTTGGGTAGTCCTGAGAGGAGTGCGTTACAGTAATCTAGTCGACTGAAAACAAACGCGTGAACTAATTTCTCGGCATCTTTCAGCGATATAAGCGGTTTAACTTTACTTATGTTTCTTAAGTGAAAAAATGCTGTCCTAATGATCTGATTAATATGCGATTTAAAATTCAGATTACAGTCAACAATCACCCCAAGCTTTTTACCTCCGTCTTGACTTTTAATCCTAATGTATCCAGTTTATTTCTAATAGCCTCATTGTATCCATTATTGCTAATCACTAAGATTTCAGTTTTCTCTTTATTTAACTTGAGAAAATTACTATTCATCCATTCTGAGATACAAGTCAGACATTCTGTTAGTGAATCAATAGAATCAGGGTCATCAGGTGCTATTGATAAGTACAGCTGTGTGTCATCGGCATAGCTGTGGTAGCTCACGTTGTGCCCCGAGATAATCTGACCTAACGGAAGCATGTAGATTGAGAATAAGGGTCAAAGCCGTAAAACCATACTGGATGCCTGTGATCTCCGGGCCCTTAAACGACACTGCACCACAAACAGGAATGCTACTGTAAACGAAATCACAGAATGGGCTCAGGAATACTTCCAGAAACCATTGTCAGTGAACACAATCCACCATGCCATCCGCCGTTGCCAGCTGAAACTCTACAGTGTAAAGAAGAAGCCATTTCTAAGCAAGATCCACAAGCTCAGGCGTTGTCACTGGGCCAGGGATCATTTAAAATGGAGTGTGGCAAAATGGAAGACTGTTCTGTGGTCAGGCGAGTCACGATTCGAAGTTCTTTTTGGAAATCTGGGACGCCATGTCATCTGGACCAAAGAGGACAAGGACAACCCAAGTTGTTATCAACGCTCAGTTCAGAAGCCTGCATCTCTGATGGTATGGGGTTGCATGAGTGCGTGTGGCATGGACAGCTTGCATGTCTGGAAAGGCACCATCAATGCAGAAAAATATATTCAGGTTCTAGAACAACATATGCTCCCATCCAGACGTCATCTCTTTCAGGGAAGACCCTGCATTTTTCAACAAGATAATGCCAGACCACATTCTGCATCAATCACAACATCATGGCTGCATAGGAGAAGGATCCGGGTACTGAAATGGCCAGTCTGCAGTCCAGATCTTTCACCTATAGAGAACATTTGGCGCATCATAAAGAGGAAGGTGCAACACAGAAGGCCCAAGACGATTGAACAGTTAGAGGCCTGTATTAGACAAGAATAGGAGAGCATTCCTATTTGTAAACTTGAGAAACTGGCCTCCTCGGTCCCCAGACGTCTGTTGAGTGTTGTAAGAAGAAGGGGAGATGCCACACAGTGGTGAAAATGGCCTTGTCCCAACTTTTTTGGGATTTGTTGACACCATGAAATTCTGAATCAACATATTTTTCCCTTAAAATGATACCCGTGATTTATGTTCTATTCTGAATAAAATATTAGAAGTTGGCACCTCCACATCATTGCATTCAGTTTTTATTCACGATTTGTATAGTGTCCCAACTTTTTTGGAATCCGGTTTGTAATTGGACAGAGCATGTGAAGCATTTATTGTCATGTCCTTGAACCATTTGACTATGTAAGCTTTGTGGTTGTGTGCATGTCCTGACAAAAACCCATTCACTGATAGGTACATTGGTGCCATAAAGGAATGTACTTGATTAACAACATTGTTCAAATATGATCTGACATTTAAACAAAACTCTAGGTTTGTCAGTTGACCTAATGTATGCCAAAAGACATATCTCACACCATTTACAATGAAACAATCAGCCAGGTGTGTTTAAGGTGTTTTTTGTTGCCATATTGTGGTCCTTTTTTTTTAGTGTGAATTAGCAGACATTGTGAGTCATTAGACTTGGTGCTGGTTGTCCAGTTCTCTCGCTTAAGGTTTTTGTGCACCTTGTCCTACTGCAACACCGCCTGCTTGTTTTTCACTGACATGAATGGGACGTGTGTGGTTCATTTGTTGCCATGCCCTATTCTTGACAAGGTATGACGCATTGCGCATTCTGATATGTCTCTTTTGGCACCAGTGTTATCCTCTGCTTTTTACTGGCTGACTGACCTGTCAGTTTAGAGAGAGAATTTAATGCAAACATTTTCTGCTAGTAGAATGAAAAATACAGCAGTCTTGACAAATCTGTACTAGTCCTTTCTAAAAGCAGATTTATATAGTAGGCAGTTTGAATATTTAAGGCATGTTTAATGTAATCAACAATTCTATTTTGAACCAGTAACGGCGGACTGCACGATAACGTGCTGTGAATACCCTTGACTTATAGTTTTCATCCTCTTTCTCTGTACGTTTAGCATTCATTTGCTCAGAGATTGTTGCGCTTGCTGCATCCTGAGCAGCTCTTTTCGTCACCCTAGCGGGCCGCTTCTTCTCTTCTTCCATCGGCATCTTTTCGCGTTAAAACTGATTATGTCAGTGCTTGTGTTGCAATTACTTAGTACGTTTTTCTTAATTTTTTACTTAGGCTGGTACTTTAGTCTTCAATCTGCCTCGAGAATGATTTAGGATATGAAGAGGTAGGGGAAATGATGGTGAAGGTGGTAGGGATGAGAACGGCACCCATATACATGCATCGCACGGCCACCCTGCTGCTCGCTGCCAAGAGTTGATTCTACAATAAAAAAAAAATAAAAAGAGTAATAAAAATTATCACTCCGAAAGCGGACTGTAGAGGTCACGTAGTATATTTGTACCAAATTTCAGGTCAATAGGTCAAATGGCTTGCAAGCTACAGGTGATTTAAAATCCTGGACAGACAAACGGACAGCCACGGTGGTGTATTAAATTAGAAGATATTCAAAACTCTAATTGCAGCTATCAGGTGATTTCATTTTGATTAGTAATTAAAAACTGTCTGTTTCTATGGAGCGTTCAATTGGTTATTTTTAACAGGCTAACATTACAGTTACAGGCATCTTTAATGTGTTTGAATTAATTTTTGATATATAACATCAAACTAGTCAATTTCATCAGTCAAAATTGCAGGTATCTGTAATTTAAATTACACTGGTATAGGTCTGCCAAAAGGCAGAATGAGCAGGGAAAACTGGGAGAAAAACATGAGAAGACAAATGTGGGTCAAAACTATTTCACGGGCAAAATTAATATGTTAGGCATGCATAGTTGCAAGCAAAAAGATCAAAACCGTGAGAGCAGTTAATGGAAAAAAGCATTGAGTTTTTAACATTCTCCAACAGGATACCTTTACATGTTGACTTTTATACCTTTGTGCTAGTGACATAACCGCCAAGCTATACCCCTAGCAGTTAACTGTGACAATCGTACCACAGAAGGGTGCTTAATAAAATGTAATTAATTTCTAAGCATTTTAGACACTCATCAGAGAATGTTTTTTTTTTAAAAAACCAGTACTAAAATTTCCATTGGTAAACACCCCAAAATCATTTATAGAAGTCTGTGGAAAATTTTATTTCAAGGGAAATTAGATTTTTTTTCAGTAAGGTAAATTGTAACAGGTATGACTGGTGTGTGTGGTGCTCTGTCAACCAACAAATAAATTCGCTGACCCAAATATTCCAATCTAAAAAGAAGGAAGGCAGGCAATATAAAAATAACAGTCAGTATTCTGGAAGGTCTTTGGTTTCACAGGTTCCAGAATCCTCTTTTAGCACTTCAAGATGCACTGCACAGGCTTCCAGACTCTTTTAAATTCACAGCTCTCATATTGTCCTCTGAATGTTTGTCTACACTAGACCTTAAAGTTCAGGGTTGGAGGTCCATTTCTCATCTGTTGACATCCTGGACTACATGGAGCTCCTCTGTCTTAAATCCCACCTGAAGTGAACTGAAATGTGGCCTTTTAACACCTCCTTTTTGTCCCAGTTGTTGGGCCACATGACTGACATTAGATGCAACTTTAGTGGTCTTGTTTGACCTCACTGGGTGGTCCGTTTGCTTGGTCCATCTGGTGCCCTCAGTGGGCATTCCCCTTACATCTCATTATCCAGACCTTTAATGACAAATAGGAAGAAAATCCCTTGAAGTATCTGGAATTCTTCACTCATTCCCCAGGGTTTTCCCTATACTCCCAGCCCAGGTGTCACATATATGCAAGCATCCATAGGAAAAGGGAATAGTGGCAGTTTATACTTAAGCCTGCTGGCATTAAAAAGAGCTGCTGCAAATACAGGTTACACAATTAATTGTAACTTAAAAAATGTTAAAACTGGCACTCTGATAGAAAAAAAGAAATGAATCACAACAGCTATTAGGTGTAGTTCAGCTCCTTGTTGTTTAATTACTCTGAAATTTCCTTCCCATGCTAGTACTTGAAAATGAAGGTAGTCTCCCAGAAACTCTCCAAATTAGATTAGTGTCTCTGCCACAGTGCCGGCATTTTTAAAGAAAAGGCTGTTCTGTCTGTCTATCTATCTAAAATGAAAGAGTAACAGTTAATGATTTACAAGTAAACCTGCAGGCACACCAAGAAACAGAACTACTGGCTGCCACAACTAAGGTGTTAAAAGGAAGTGTCAGAAAAAGAATATTCAAAGCATTACTGTCAAAATAAAAATGAAAGGGGATGAATCCTGTGCTACTGCACACTTGCACAAGCAAACTACACATCTCATCCTGTGTCCTACATATTTCAGTCTCCACACACTTTTGACATGCCACCGGTCTGATTGATCTGATGTTCATTCTAAGGCCACATTCTAGGAGTAGTGCTGGGATTTGCGTTGAAAGTTGTTGCAATGAAAAAATTGTAGCCCCTCAGTATATTGAATGAGTACAACAATAAATCTTGGGCCTGTATATCAACACTGGGTTACCAGCCACAGAATTGCCAGGTTGCTCTTTCTTAACATACGTGAAACACTGTCATGTGTGAGAACCTTATGGAGCCGTATTCCTGATAGACTGACGCCAAGGCATCTGGCATATTCAGAGTCACTTAAATCATTAACTTTTCCCCATCTCCCACCGAGTTGCATCTGCACACAGTCTGTTGGTACCTGCCCGCCTGGTTTGAATAGCATTGTCTTTGAACAATATGACGTCACTAACTGAACATTCTATTTTCATGGCATGTGCCCAAACAAAGAGGACACTCTCTTTGTACAGATTAGTGACTTCATGTCAGTGACAGCAGTCATTCTGTGTAGTCAGATGGCCTCAATTATTCACAACTTGTACCACTTGGAGATAAAAGCCAACTGATCTGGCCTTTGATGCTATAATATATTTTGCCAGACTATAAAGTTGAAAACAGTGTGTTCCAGGGGTGATTGAAATCATCTGTAATAGCGGTGGATTATTTCTTTAGTATTCGGCAGTAGATCCAATTCACCTATTTTTGTGCCGATCCCACAGTCCTTTAATTTTCCTTTGTGCTCTGGATAGCCATAGTATTATGATTCCTTCAGACACAACAGTTCCTATGATACAAGGATTAAAGTTTAATGTTGTTTATCTTATTTTTTGTTTTCCAGTTACTGCACTTGATTTCTGGATTTAGAATTAACTAGAAATGTGAAACTTAGAAAAGTTGAGCATTAAGGTTATGGCCACCAACCACATTGTTGCTTTTACTGATTCCCTTGCAAATTTGCTTATTTATCAGTGCTGTTCCCTTTAGGAAAAGAAGTTAGTGTGCACTGAAAAGTTTAATGCATGGCAAAGAATAAATGACTCCCCTCCAGAGCTCATTGTATGCCACACTAATCTGTTTATCCCTTTCTCGGACAGAGATGGCAATACTCTTCTACACTAAAATTGCAGAATAGAGATCTATTTATCTTTCTGTTATTGCATCTGCTAAATTTATTTCAGTGTTAGTAGAAACCAACCTTGGATGAGGTGCCAGCTCATCACAGTGAACAGAACTCATTCTTACTAACTGTCCTATAAAACCAAAATCTACACATTTAACTCCAAGAGCCATATCATTTGGTGTCAACAGTGCAGGACGGTTGTGACATTGTGATAGTGTGATAAATATTCCCCTGGCACACATTAGGCCCCTGATGCCCAATGAAAACGTCTGAATGGCAAGTCATATCTGAACATTGTTGCTGACCATGTTCTTCGCTGCATTGCTATGGTTTGTCCATACTGTGACACTTCTAGCAGAATAATGCGCCACGTCACAAGGCATGTATTGCCATTGAATGATTTTGGGAACATGGCAGTGAGTTTTTATTGTGTCGGTGATAGAATAGAACTCAAGCTTACTAAGTATCCTGGGAAAATAAAGTCCACAAGTTCCAAAAAGCGCAAACAAATTAGAGACTCTTAAAACTACTTTGGCTCTCTGTAGACTGAACTGAGTAGCCAGGATCTAGTAGTTAAACCACTGGACTATAAACTACACATCTGCCATTTTGTTACTACTGTTTCAATTTGTAACCCATCCATCCATCCATTTTCCAACCCGCTGAATCCGAACACAGGGGTCTGCTGGAGCCAATCCCAGCCAACTCAGGGCACAAGGCAGGAACCAATCCCAGGCAGGGTGCCAACCCACTGCAGGACACACACAAACACACCCACACGCCAAGTACACACTAGGGCCAATTTAGAATTGCCAATCCACCTAACCTGCATGTCCTTGGACTGTGGGAGGACCCGGGAAGCAAACCCAGGGCTCCCAACTGCAAGGCAGCAGCGCTACCACTGCGCCACCGTGCCGCCCAATTTGTAACCCTGAAACATTAATTTAACTTTCAGCTATTTCATAATATAAGCTTTTCAAAACGGCTTAATCTGATTCATTGTCTCAGTAGTGTTAAAACCTATCCCGGTATAACTGAGCAAAAGACAGGACCCCGAGACTTGAAAAGTGTACCAACTACCATTAAGACATTGACTACGGTGAATTGTGATTTCCTGAAGAGCACAGTTTTACTGGTTGTGTAGTTCACAGTATACTTTTAGGTTTAGTAACCTTGTTTATCACAAGTCTTTCATTATTTTGATTAACACAAATTAACACGGTGGTGCAGTGGTAGCACTGCTGCCTCGCAGTAAGGAGTTCGCCTCCCGGGTCCTCCCTGCGTGGAGTTTGCATGTTCTCCCCGTGTCTGCGTGGGTTTCCTCCCACAGTCCTTAAGACATGCAGGTTAGGTGCATTGCCGATCCTAAATTGTGTGCCCTGTGGTGGGCTGACGCCCTCCCCGAGGTTTGTTCCTGCCTTGCACCCTGTGCTGGCTGGGATTGGCTCCAGAAGCCAACCCTGTGACCCTGTGTTAGGATATAGCGGGTTGGATAATGACTGACTGACTGACAAAAGAACTGATTTCTAATGACAATGAAGTACAATTTGTCACATAAAAAATAAATAAAAGAAAAGCATATGTTACGTAAGAGGAGCAGGAAAGATGAGGTGCATTCCTTTAACCTAGGCCAAACATGTTAATGCACAAATGTGGAGTGTGAGCCAGACATGCCGCGTAGAATCCAATGTCAATATTTGGGCACACTAGGTTTTACAGCTAAGAAGATCAGCAGTTAAGAACTGATTCTCACCCACACCAGTGGCCAGGGTGTGAAATATTTTTTTAAAGCATAACTTTTAATATGAGATATGTATTGTGTAGTACGCATGACTAAAACTGAATTTTAGTCTCAGTGGAGGATCAGTTCAGGCAGTGTGTAGACCTCCGAAAGCAAGAGATTATTTCATACCATATAAGCAGTTTAAACTCTTATATTTTAGAGGTTATAGGTTTATAACATCATTATTGTCACTTTAATAATACTTAACTAATTTTACAAGGTAGTAATAATTAAAAATAATCATAATTGTTCAATAGTCGTATGGAAAATGAATAGGTCTTTCCTATACAGTAGTCGATTTAGTTTTTTGACCCCAGTTTTTAAACAGAAGCGCTTTCTCTTATAGTGAGTGCTTTGCTAATCCAGAGTTGAGAATGTATTATGTAGAACAGTAAATGAAGTACAAATGTCAAGGCTATTGATGTAAATATTTGTGAGCATGAATATGAGAACAAAACATTGGCCTAATTACTCATTAATTGGCGATTAGTACCAATCACCCCTTGTTAAGTACTGTGACAGAACTCTTGATTTATTTTCCCTATCTCCAAGTTTCAAGTCCAGTGGGTGTCAAACTCTGGTCCTGGAGGGCCGCAGTGGCTGCAGGTTTTCATCCTAACCACAAGTTATTGATGCTAATTAACGTCTTTTGTCTTAATTTTAATTAACTTGACTCAGGCCTCTTAGTGGTTTCTTTTTCCTTAATTAGCAGCCAAACAATAATGAGAAACAAAACAAGCTACCACATGACCACCTCACCTGTGCCCATCACACAATCTCTGAAAATAAAGAAAGGTGAAAGTCTCAGTAAGGTTGTTCTCTAAGGTCACCAAAACATTTTGACAGTGTTCTTAGTTCTTAGTTGGAAATGTCTACTGTGGCAAATTGAGAGCAGCAAAGAGCAATGGAATTAAATAACGAGTTTAATTAACAGCAAGAATAGGCTTCTCACTAAAAAAGTGGTTGAAGTTTGAAGCCCCAATTTAGCTGGTCAACTGTTGGCTCGTTTCACATCTCATTTGTGTGGCTGCCATTTAATGAAGAAAAGAATTAATTCAGAGCACTGAACCCTTATAAACAGGGCTAGTAAAATGAAGAGAAAAGTTAATTAGCAGTGAAAACTGTCCACTGATTAGGAAAAGGGTTAGAATGAAAACCTGCAGTCACTGCGGCCCTCCAGGCCCAGAATTAGACACCCCTATTTTAAAGCGTCTCTAATTTCTCATATTATGTAAAGATCATAACGTGACACTTTTTTTAAGTTAAAGCATGCAGTTTCCTAAGTGTATACTAAGTCTTACCTTAACTACACAACATCATTTAAATTCATTAAATTAATTTCAGAGTTTGGGAGGTCAGGGCTTTTCCTAGCAGTAGCATGGAAGGAAGTCCTTTGCAGGGCCCACATATATGGACACACACACACACAAACACACACACACAATGTGTCAGTTTGACTTCATCTGTCAGTCTAAACTGCTCGACTTTGGGGAAGTTAATGAAAAATAGAGGACCCTGACAGATCCACAAAGGTAATAGTCGGATGTGGGATTCACACTGCTGGTGATCCAGTGCTGCCAATATGCAAACAGCTGTACTACATACTTGTGGTTTGTATGTTAACACAATGTAACCTTCTCAAACCAACTTAGTCCTGTTTTGGTCACTGGTGGGCAGAGTCTATCCTGGCAGCATCGGGCACAAGGCTGAACCTAACCAGGACAAGGTCAGTGTAGCTTTTTTATGTTGTTTTGGACAGAAGTACCCTCTGAGTTGAATAGTGTTAGTGAATAAGACTTGTTGGCATATGTGATCTTTGGTTGGGATGTACCCCCAATTTTTTAACCCTCTTGTCATTATTTGTCATTAATCTTAGAAACTGGGAGATGAAAGTGAGTCATTTGGCACACACATAGTTAAACCAGCAGATGACAAGGTAATTCTTTGTGAATTGCGGTAGACACACTGGCTGAGACAGAAGACGAAAAAAGCCACATTGATCTGATGAGTTGCAATGCTGATTGATGTAACTCAGGCTTTTGTGGCCCTTTGGCATAGGTGGAACAGGTGTGAGTATGCCACAAAATATAGCTCAGACAAGCCGTATCACAGCACAGTGAGGTCATTGTGTAACATCAACATTCTTGCAAAAGCTTTAAGACATTTTACAAGCAGCAGCACTAAATGCAGTCATCTGTGCACAGGAATTCAGGTGAAGGGAGATGTGAAAAGATTTACAGTACAAAAGGGTAGATACTGTGCAGCTGCACTTTTAAAAAGCATGGGACTTGGTTGAGGATTTTTGAATTGGGAACAAAGTACTTTATATTCATAAAAAGAGGCAAGAAATAATTTGGAGGGCTTATCCAAGCCCCAGATCAAGTCATTACAGTGACATTTAAATGTAGGAGAAGCATGGCAAGACGAAACAAGTTTTGAATTTCTCTGTGTGTCACCCTTTAAGTGATTCCCCTATTTCAGAAGGTGGAGTTTCTCAATAAGCATACATCTGTGATTGCATGTGGCCTTTGGCATAGTGGTTAGAGGGTGGTGCTGCCTCATCGCTCCAGTGTCCTGGGTTCAGACCTCTGTCTTGTGACTGTATAGAGTTTGCACATTCTCCCTGTATTAATGTAAAATTTCTCCAGATGTGCCAGTTTTATTAAACATTCTAAAGCCAGGTGGCTCTGACACAGGGCACACTCACCAGTCCGTTTTAGACTGGCATCCTATCTTGAGTTGGCTCCCTTTTTAGGGTTGGCTTCAGTCTCCATGACCCTGGACTAGATTAACTGAGTTTGATGACAATGAAATGGGCATGAATTATAATGGATCCGCACCCTTTTTGAGGGATTGTGCCCATCTTGGAGCCAGCACACTTGAGAATGTCTCAAAACGTCTGCATTCATAAAGTTCTGTCTACTTATCTGTCTGTCCTTACAGTGGAATAGATTGTTTTAAGAAAAGGAAGAACTGCTTGGGGAAATTTTTTAATGGGATCAGTCTGGGAAATATATAACAATGTTTTATTACCATTTATGTTGTTGCCCTGTCCTGGGCTTGTCTCCTAATGCATGCCAGGATAGGCTGTGGCTGCCAATGCCTTGAGGAGATAAGGTAGGTTTGCAAATGTTGCATTCTTTTAAGTGGTATTTAGATGTAAATCTTTATGTATTAAGTGATTATTTAGCTGAAAGTTACTTCAAACATCCAATATTTGAACACACTAAACTGGCAGTTGTTTAACTGCAGTGATCAGAAAGGATGCCTGTAAGCATGATCAAGCATGTCCTCCCTGCATACTTTCGTTCACTTGCACTTGTTTGGGAAATTTTATTGATATTAATAGAATAATACATATAAAATAGTATCTGATTATTATGTTCAGGAAATAAGGTTGTGTGTACTTCTTTACTTTAATTACTCTACCACATTTAGATTTATTTTAAAGGCAGAAAACTGTGGGCTGTCTCTAAGATTACATGGCTAATGACTTTCTTTTTCAAGGACATGCCAGAAACTTTTCCACCTCTGAAGACTGAATTTCTGTACATGCGTACTAACTTACAGTATGAAAAAACTTTAAGTGTGGAAATTAAAATCTTTATTTTTAAGGCTCTTATTATTTAATGGTGTTCAATTTTATTGTTGAATGTCATCAATGCTCCTGACTTTTGAGTCTTATGATGTCCCTGTTTCTTTATCTTTTCATTCAAGTGCCTTCCACAGTCCACTTTAACTGTTGAAAGTGACACAGGATCAGTTCTTTTGTTTGTTAGGATTGAATGTCTGGATTAGGTCCCTTAGCTGCTTTACAGTTTAACCAGCCTTGACTTGCACTGTGGTGACACGCATCTGCTGACTCCAAGGATCAGCGTGTTAAGCTTCAGGCTGACTGGTGGGCCATGCTTGAAAGACTTTTGGCATGTGCTGGTGCCTGCATTTTTCACCCTTGACTGAAAGCATATGCTTCACACAATTGAGACAGTGTTAGCATGTGGGTCCCAGGCAGCTTCCTACACATCTGGCAGTGCTTGGCCCTCCTTCCAGGTGAATCATCTCTCCTGGGAGGGTGGCTTAGAGCACTGTGGCATCTGTGAAGTGGCAGGAAATATGTGAATCTGTCTGAGGGTGATTTTTATCTCTACATGCTTTTGCAGTTCCTGCACCCCCTGTACCCCCTTCATGATTTATTTCAAGTGACAGGGTTAAATCAGTCAGATATGAATAGAAGGCAGATAATTTATAAAGTAGAAAAATAAAAATAAAAAACTCAATCCATGACCCCTTTAAAGATGAATGTCATTGGTAACCAAGATGATCAGGATCTTGACTAAATGTTGTGTCCAAGGGAGAGGAAAAAAGCTATTCTGAACGCTTTGTTGACGCAGTCGTTGCGCCATTTTCTGTAGAGGAAATTGTGAGTTTGCTAGACTAGAACGTTTGCTGTTTGCTTTAGGGTATAGAATTTCCTGAGGGAAGGGTACAGGAATCTGACCTTATTCTCTCCTGACTCCGGTTCTACAGTTTTGCAGATAACAAGCTCCTCTGAAACGTGCCAGCACTTCCAGTCTTTCATAGAAAAGTAGTAATATAATCTTGGGAACATTTTAAATGATAGTCTGACAAGTGTGTTTATACATATTGTTTGGAGGTGTGTTTGTGTGTATTTTAGAAATAAAATTGTAATACTTTGTTCATTATGTTAAACAAAATATCTGTTCATCTATATATATGTGTGTGTCTTAAATACATATATATTACATGAGTGGAGGGAAAAATTTATAATGTACAGTAAGTACTCCATTCAAATTAATAGTTGATGTAGGTCTGTGTTGATGGGTGGCTATATGTTTGTATATGTACAGTACATATATGCTGGTGTAGGTGTTTATGCATTATGTATGTATTTTTACATGAATAACCTGCCATTTACAGTATATTTCCACTGCTGCCAGCTGTCTTATAATATATGAGTAATTTAAGAATGAAATCAACGGCTTCATCATTTCTCATTGATTTTATTTGTAATGAAACGTACTGATTAATGGTATACTGGACAATGAAGATTTTGCTTCCTGAATACTTATTGGTATGTCTTCCAGATTTTGGATGGTTGGTCATAAACACAACCTTTAAATTTTCCTATCATAAATTTATCCTAAATTATCCAAAATGTTCCTACTGCCAGTATTAGGAATGCAGCCAGCGTGGAGACACCAAGTACTGTTTCATTTGCAAAATGTACAGTCATGCTAAAGAGTTACATTGAAAAGAACTGGTACTCCAGGGAAGTAAAGTGTGGCACATAAACCACTTGTGGAGCCAACAGAGAGATTTTTGCCCCCTCTTCATATAAAACTTTTGCTGATGAAACATTTTGTGAAAGTGATGAACAAGGAGGGTGAAGGATTTTGATAAATGAGACATTTCCAAAAATAATTAATACCAAAATTAAGACATTTTTGTTGATCCACAGTTCAGACATCAGTCATCAATAACAAGCAGTTTGAATTTCTGCTAGAGGGGCTGGAGGAAATCACATGGGAGGCATTCCATAAAGTTGTTGAGAATTTTCTTGCCAACTACAGAGCACCAAGCTACATCCAGTGGGTTGACAATATTCTTCTAGCATGTAAAACCATGAAGTGTGATGTATCACTTGAATCATTTTCTGCATTTGCTGTTGAATGTCTTCCCTGCTTATCTTGGTTGCAGTCAGTGATGCACATGGTGAATTGTTTCACCAGGTCACTTCAACAATGGAAAAGTGGCATCAGGGCAACTGGAATCCATCCATGTTGGCCGACACAAAGAAGAAGCATCAAATGCAAACTAAAATTGGTAGCCAGACATTTTGGCTCACTTGAGATATGCTCTAGAGAAGAGAAGAATTAAGGTCAGTAGAACCACCATGACAGAATACATGTGTGAGAACGAGAAAAAGGTCAGTGGAATGGTGAGGATGCAGAGAGTAGGATTGGCGAAGGTGGATGAGTTTAAATACTTGGGAGCAACAGTACAGAATAACGGGGAGTGTGGAACAGAAGTAAAAAAGAGAGTGCAGGCAGGGTGGAGAAGAGTGTCAGGAGTGATCTGTGACAGACGGGTATCAGCAAGAGTGAAAGGGCAGATCTACAGGACGGTAGTGAGACCAGCTATGTTATATGGGTTGGAGACGGTGGCACAGGAGACCGAGCAGGAGGTGGCAGAGTTAAAGATGCTAAGATTTGCATTGGGTGTGACGAGGATGAACATGATTAGGAACAAGTACATTAGAGGGTCAGCTCAGGTTGGACGATTTGGATACAAAGTCAGAGAGGCAAAATTGCGCTGGTTTGGACGTGTGCAGAGGAGAGATGCTGGGTATATTGGGAAAATTATGTTAAAGATAGAGCTGCCAGGCAAGAGGAAAAGAAGAAGGCAGAGGAGAAGGTTTATGGGTGTGGTGAGAGAGGACAGCAGGTGATGTGTGTGACAGAGCAAGATGACGAGGACAGGAAGATGTGGAAAATGACGATGCATTGTGGCAACCCCTAACGGGAGCAGCCGAAAGAGGAAGAAGAAGAATGAATGCAATGTGCCCTCTTCATTAAGTGATTAAACACACTGCATTCAATAAAAGTTATGTTTCAGCAAATTCGTATGTGATACAGTCAGTTTGAAATTACATTAATGCTCAGCTTGAAGCTGTTTATAATAATCACCACAATTTTCTCAGAAAACAAAAACTTTTCAAAATGTTGTTTGTTCGTTGTTATTAGTTGTCTTTATTAGCCCCTGACTATCAGGTTCTCGTATTTTCTCTCACATTCCAAAGACATATAGGTTAGACCAGGGGTGGGTAGATTCAGTCCTGGAGGGCCGCAGTGGCTGCAGGTTTTTGTTCCAACCCAATTGCTTAATAAGAAGCAATTGTTGCTCTTGTAACACTTCTGCTTCACTTTAGTTGTCTCGCTCATTAAGATTTTGAACCCTTATTGCTTTATTTTAGTCTTAAACAGCTGTAGTCTTGGTTTTTAATTGCTCCTTATTAACAATAAGATGTCAATGACAAAAGAGAACAGCAGTTCTCCATTTAGCTTGTTTCCATTTACACCTGTGTGTATTTATCATGCACTATTGGGTTTAATTAAATTCTTGGAAGGAAAGTGAAGAGAAAAAAGTGAAGCACTGAGAATAAGTCATCTGTTTAAGACTTCAAATCATTTTTATGATATCATTTAAAGGAAAAAAAATCTAGGATATGAGAATGACCTGACATGACAGAGTTAAAGCACTAGCAAGCCATGAAATTAAATAATTGACAAGGATTGGTTATTAATTAAGCAACTGGGTTGGAACAAAAACCTGCAACCACTGCGGCCCTCCAGGACTGAATTTGCCCACCCCTGGGTTAGACTGATTGGCAACTCTAGGCTGGCAGTGTATGAATGTAGGTTTGCATCGAAGTATGCCTGAAGTATGCCTACTGCCTCATCTGAAGTTGTTTTCTGGTGGTGCTTGATTCTGCAGTGGTGGGCTGCGGCTCCTCTTGACCTCAGATTTGTCTAAGTAGGCTGAGAAAAAGAAAGAATGAACAAAGGCAGGTATAGAAGATTAAGGGATGGAAAGAAAATAAATGTGGCAAGTACAGTAGAAAATGCTTTGAAAGCAATAGCTCACATTTTGCCTTTTGTCATTTTAGCATATGTGCTTCTCATCTGTTACATTATATTACAAACATCAACCGTATTCCCAGTTGTTCTGACAACTTGTGCATTATTGCTTAAGTAGCCATTCCTCAGGCTGAATATGATATCAAAAAAGATAATTTTCTGTGTATCTGGAGAGCTAAATGTTATAAGGCCACCAAAGCAAAATGATACATTGCATCAGATAATATTGCATGAGGGCTACATGCCAGTGCAATATTGATTGTTTTAATTTAGTTTTTTTGTGAAATATGGGTGTTCTTCAGTTAATTCAGGAATTAAGAAGGAGTTTCTGAAACTACGCAAAGCCATTGTACTCTATAGGGGGAATGACTAAAATGGAGATGTTTGCTGAGCTTTTTTTTTTTTTTAATTCGGGTAAAATAAGATTTTTGCTCTTTTACTTGTCTAAACTGGTATAATGTTAGCAAATTGACATTTTTTATTTTACAAAACAAGAAAGTTTTTTTGATCTATTCTGTTTTTTTTTTTTATTTTTTGTTTTTTTTAATAAATCGTACAGGAAAAGAAGGGTATTAATTAACCCCAAGATTCAGAATGAGACCAATAGCTAGATTCCAGGTTTTTTCCCATTACAAATAAGAACTCTAAAGATGTACATGTAGGTATTAAGGCATGTGATGATTATTGCATTCTTAATACATATTCAGGAAATGTATCCTTTATTTTATTTAGATTTTTTTTTACATCTTTTGATATTGATTAATAGACAGTACTTCATATTAATGGAAATTACATTTTTTTTTAGTACTTGCACTTTCTCTTTGTGTGGCACAAAGATGCAGTGGGAGTGCTGCGGCCTCGCATTAAGGAGTCCTGGGTTTGCATCTGAAGTTCTCCCTGAGCCTGCATGTGTTTCCTCCCACTGTCCAAAGAAATGCAGTTTAAGTGGATTGTCGATACTAAGTTGGCCCTAGCCTGTGGTTGCAGTGTGTGTGTTTTCGGCCTGTAATGGATTGGCACCCTGTGTAGGCTTTGTTCCTGCCTTGTGCCCTGTGCTAGCCAAGATAGGCCACAGCACCCCCTATAACCCTGTTTAGGACTACGTGGGTTAGAAAATGACATGACTTTATCTCTGGTCCAATGAATTCATTGCTCCTTTTGTAACAAGACACAAGTATTTCACAAAATAAAACAAATTAAATCAATTAATTTTTAAATACAGGAGTTAAAGAACCCACACTTTTTGTCTATAGACAGTCTATTACATTTGGTTAATTACAGTATGTATGTAGCACCAAATGACTTAAATGGTGAACTAAACCTTCATTATACTATACATATGAAAGGTTTATTATATGGGCCTCATATGGATGAGTATGGGGTTGCGTGTGGATTGCAATGCAGTAATGTCTTGCCAGGGGTTGTGTGCTACTGAGATTAGCACTGACTCTCTGTGGATATGTCTTTGATATGCAAGTTAAAAAATAGAAAGATTAGAAAAATTAAACTTTATTTGTTGCCGGGGGAAGTTTGAGACCGATATTTCCAGAAGCTCAATAAATAGAAAATGTTTGACTTGGCAGTTACAGTCACAGTAACTCATTATACAGGTGTACAGTATTCCCATTGGTATAAAGGACCCCTAGTCGTGCTTCTTGACACACTGCTGAATGATTTGTTTGTTGAAAATCAAAAAGTGTCAGAGAGATGATGTGCTGCATTGTTCATAGTAGCACTTAGTTTTGTTTTATTTCTTGCCTTTGCTTTGGCTTCCAGGGGGTCCAAAGTGCACCCCATAACTGAGCCTACCCTTTTAAGTAGCTTGTTTGATTCGGCAGGCCTGTCTTGAAATGATGTTACCAGCCCAGCACTGGCCATCACGGAGTTATACAAAATGAGCAGGATCTCATTATACATGTTAAAGGAACACAAGACCAATCAAACTTGTCATTGATGTGGACCCCCAAGTACTTGTAGAAGTGCACCACACCTCTATGTTTACTCCTCAATTAGTGACTGGACATAGAGGCTTTTTGGTGGTAGTTCCTTGGTTTTGCTGATGTTAAGTTCTGCACCAAGAAAAACAAAGTTCTCCACCTGACTCATCTCCTTTATCTCATCCCACTTATCTATACACCCTATAAGTGGAAAATCATCAGAGTTTCTGTAAGTGACATGACCTGATGTTATGGTTATAGTTTGAGGTGTACGGAGTAAAGATAAATGTGACAGGACTGTTCCTTGTGGTGCTCCAGTGTTGCTCATAACTATACAACAGACACAGTTCTTGAACCCCACAAACTACTTTCTGTTGGACAGATAGTCAGTCAGGTTTTCAGGACCACCATAGACTCATCCACCTACATATCTCTGAGTTTACACCTTGCGGCCGATGGTCGGCCCTCTTACCTGGCCAGGATACCTTGATGATGAAAGAACCAGTCGTAATTTTCCCCAGAATCGTTATATGGCAGCACACTTGGGTGGTTACAGCGCCACGGATTCCCACAGGGCACGCTGGGAGTTGGAGTTTGGTGGCTCAACCCTGTTGATTTCCGGTGGTGCCACCAGGAGGTGCTGCAGGCACTGCTGAGCCCTATTTTGTCAGGCTCCCACCTCACTCGAGCGTGCTTTCAGACCAAACTTAAAGGACTCCAAAAGTACTCCCGGGTGTAACATAAAAGGATGCGGGTGCTATTGGTCCAGAAGCCAGAGTCAGTAAGGAGAAGACAACACTTGCAAGGAGGAGTGAAGGCAGAGAGAGACAGAAGACGCAAAGTATTGCTGTGGGCTGCTTTGTACTTTATTGTATTTCTGTTGCTGCAATGAACTAAAACCTTTCTATGTTGCTGAACTTGTGCCTGTGTCTGTCTGTGTTGGATGTTGGGGAGCTGGAGTGCCCCCTTCAGGACACAACCTTAAAGAGGGATGACTGGATGGTATTAAAGGCACTGGAGAAATAAAAAAAAAAAACAGTCGTCACAGTGCTGTCAGCCTTGTCCAGGTGAGAATAAGCGTTGTGGAGCAGATAGAGAATTGCATCCTCCACTCCAGTCTTGGAGTTGGTCCAGATGGTATACCACAAGAGGACACGTATAGTTCATGACCAGTCTGTCAAAGATCTTCCTGATGACACCATAAGTGTCACCGGTCTAGTAATTGGGTAAGGTCCCTCTGTGCTATTTCAGAAGGCAGTTCTTCACCAAAGTTGTTTTATTTTAACTGTTTATGTACAGTATATGGCCCATCTAAGCTTGTATTTTGGAAGTGTGCAAGAGAAAACTGAATTCAGTTCAACTGTTGCATTTTAGGTTTCTTCTTAAATTATTTTCCTCAGCCCATTATTCACCCTATGTCCTGTACAGTGGCTTAGATTTAACATGTCAACAAGTGTAGATCCCTTTTCAAAGGGTGTTGCCAGGTATGCTTCCAAAATGCTCATATTTTTATTAAAATGTGAAATTTTGCAACACACTAATCAAGTCTGTAAAGAACTTATTTGTTAATGTGACCTTAAAACTGTGACAAATATAGTGAATAAGCCACCCGTGACTCATTCAAAGAAAAACAGTTAAGTTATCTCCCTGACATGATTAATTTGTAAAAGGCGTATTGGTACAGTACAAGAAAATGAACATAAATGTCTGCACAAGCTCCAGATTGGCAGCTCTTTCAGCTAGGCACAATTATACCTTGTTTATATAAATCTTTTCCTAGAATTTTTCTTGTTTCCTATTCTGTGCTTCCAGATGGACTACTAAGCTCCCATAACTCCGTTACCTGCTCAGTCTTGTTATAAATACAGGACTAAACTTTAATATTTTTCATGTACATGCTTCTTTCTTCTGTCTCAGCTCCTGATAACTACTGGTTGTAGTAAACAAATTAATTATTGTTGAATTTATTTTCAAATGCACCAAAATGACAACGCTAAACATAATCAGAGGTTGGAAACAGGTTTTCCTTTCCTGACTTGTAGTTATGTATACCAGATTTAATAGACATCTTTCAGGCTATGCTGGTTTTCTCCCTATTCTCTTGCTCTGTGGCTCTTGTACAGATTTAAGGTTACACCTCTTAAGGCTCCAAATAATCCCTAGTCTTTCCACTAAATTGGCATAAACTTTATAAACTTTCACAGGTGATGATGAAGTACAGTATAAAACTACCAACGACTGCTTCACTTGCACCTTTTTCTTCGAGGTCCATCACACTAATTTCAGTGTTACATTTTATTCTTTTTTGGATAGTGATCAGTCTGTTGCCAGGTTTAATAATACTGTTTTACAGTTCCTTGATCTTGTGATGATCAATGCTGCTGCCATTGTAAGCTAACTGTCCATTCAGTTTCTCCTTTTATTCTTCCCATTTCCCCAACCCATTCTTTATTATACGCTCCCCTGAAATTAGAGCAAGGGCCATCTTTGTATTAAACACCACTCTGTTGAAGAGCATACTTGCATAAAATATATTACTCGCTGATTCCAGGCCAGTTTAGATATGACAGTTAACCTAACTTATACATCTTTGTGGATTTAAAACTGGATAACCTATAAAATGCTCACATGGACACCAGGGAAATGTACAAATTCCAGGCAGACAGTGACTGGACTGTAAGTTGAACTGTGCCCCTTCATCCATTATATCTGTTCAGGATGGAAGTATTGGACACTTTTTGGGTACTGTTTTCTCTCATTTTTTACTATTTATACTCCAAAATATTTATCAGCTTTGGCGGGTATTTTGAGTTCTATTCTTTATTATAAAATAAGATATTTTAAAATAACACATGTTAGATATCCCTTAGTAAAAATGGTGTGCATTACTTTTACTTCATTCATTTCACCTTATTAGTCAAAATATTAAAGCGTTCTTATTAATATATTTATCTAAAAATTCCAAATGCAGTGTACAATGCACTAAAAAATCCACTGACTTTACTCGGTTGAGTTGTGGTAATTGGTCCCACATGAATAGTTTGCTTTTCTAGTGCTCCATAGTTCTCCATTTTTCTACTCCTAAATATTAAGTAAATTCAATGTAATTTATTCAAGTAAACTATACATTTTGATAAATTTACTCCAACATGAATTAGTTACGATATGTCATTTTAGCATTATGTGGTAGTTTTCAACTACAGTACATGTTCTACCAAATTCCATCATTATTTTGCATCATTCTTTTCTTTCAGTTTCAATGTTTATGTCAGAGAAAACTGATATTCATTAAATACCTGAAATTGCTGGGATTCAAAAATTTCACTACAGTGCACCAAACCTGTGCTGCGTGAAATGACAGAGGCTCTCCTTTCACTCTTAATCGCAGTCCTTGAGACCCACTGCCCTGCACTGCCTCTACCCAAGCACAACTGGTCAAACACAATTAATTCCAAGTGTTGGACTGGGTGTGTTGAATCCTAGTCCTTCTCCACCATCTTCATTCAAGAACCTTCTAGTTGTTCTATTTAATCATTTGAAAATTAAATCACAGTGTGATCAAATCACTTTTTTTTATCTGATTTGGTTGTATTTCATTCTGTCTTGATGCAATACAAGTCAAGTTAAGTTGGGGAGCATGCACTGGTACAGTGCGTTGCCGCACCCATTACATGAAGAAACAACTCGGGATCCCAGTTGGCAACCCCCCCCAGGCAGACCAGTCCAGTCCCACCCTCCAGAAATGACCCTCTATCTGCCATAGCTAGGTGTTACGTGGCGACCCTTTGGCCTGGTCCAGCTACTCGGGTCCCCAACAATGAGGATCTTGCGAGCCAGATCACCGTCGGGGAAACGTGCCACATGGCCGTAGTGCTGTAACTGACACTCCCTCACAATGCAGGCAATGTCCATGAGCAACCACTCATTCCACACAAAGTCAAACCAATGGTACCCAAGGATTTTCTGGAGAGACACAGTACCAAAGGAGTCCAGTACTGGTCTCAGGTCAATGGATAGTGTCCATGTATCCCAACCATATAGCAAGACAGGAAGCACCAGGACTCTAAAGACTTGCACCTTTGTCCTTTTGCATAGATATCGGGAGCGCCACACACCCCTTTTCAGCGACCTCATGACCCCATACTCTTCCAATACATCTACTGACTTCATAGGAAGAGTCCCCAGAGACATGAATGTCACTGCCAAGGTAAGTAAACCTCTCGACGAGGTCAACACTCTTTTCTCAGACAGACAGTGCTGTGACTAAGAGGTCATTAAAGGCCTGGATGTTGGTTTTTATCAGGACACCCACAAGCCCAGACACTCAGACCCCTCACTGAATCTCTCGAGAGCCCCGATCAGAGCCTCCATTGACTTTGTGAAGATCACAGCATCATCAGCAAAGTCAAGATCCGTGAATCTTTCTTCACCAACAGATGCCCTACAGCCGCTTGACCCCACGACCGTACTCAACACCCAGTTCATACAAGCATTGAACAGAGTAGGAGCAGAACACACCACTGACGAACCTCAGAATCAACAGGGAAAAACACAGAGGTTCTGCCTCCACTCGGCAGAGCACTCACAGTACCAGTGTACAGGCCGGCCATGATATCCAGCAACCTCGAGGGGATCCCGCGAACCCTCAGGATGTCCCACAGGGCCGCTTGATCAACTGAGTCGAATGCATTACGAAAATCGACAAAGGCTGCAAAGAAACTCTGTCGATAATACTATTACAGTCATATTTAAAAACATTACAGTTCATCTGTTTTCTAAACTGCTATTTTAAATTCAATCTTTGTGACCAGCCTTGATAGATTCAATATTAGATCATTCTTTTTTTTCAATGTAGATGTGTCTTCAAGATGCTCAAATAGTGTCCCTTTCTCTACTATTCCAATGTATTAGTTCAGAATTGTGGTACAGTTGCTTCTGTGGTTCAGCAGTTCAGCAAAGACATGTTAATTGACTTATTCAGGGACACACGCTAATTTGGTGCCTATAATAACTAGAAACACTTTGCATACAGTATGATTTTGAAAAGTAGTCTGAATAACACTGTAAATTAATCAGCTATTACTGTAATTAGTTGAACATAAATGTTACCAAAGTTTGAGCACAGTAATAAGATTTAAAATCCAGAGTATAAGAAATTGCTGTTCTTGTAATAGATATGAGATTCATTATAGATGTGATCAATAAACCTTGCAAATTTTTCAGATGAACCTCTTGTCAATCCATAGTAATGATTGTGAACGTTTTTAGTGCGAGTGCATCCTGGTCATGGACCTGCATTCTATGCAGCATTGGTGATGTTTCTGAATTGGTCCTGTGTGCATAACTATGCGCTGGGACGGACTAGTGCCTCATCCATGGCAGGTTCCTTGGTTGTACCTGTTGCTGCCAGAGTAGATCCTGGCTCTCTGTAACTCTGTACTGGATTAAGTGGTTTCAGAAAATGATTTGGTAGAGGGATCCTTTTAGACTTGCGCCTTGTTGAAAGAACAGTCTTGATATCATGTTTTAGGCTAAGATAGCATCACAAATGCCTGCTTAAGGCATTAAAATGAAGGCTTTGTAACACAAGACTGTCTAAGATTTAAATAATTGACAGTTTTGTATTGGGTTAAAATGTCACCTGCCAGTGTACTTGTTACGAAATTATTGTTTCAGTACTAATACAGAAGAGCTTGATGCAGTCTGAAATGAATATTTAGTGAGCAGAGTACAGCTTGTAATTGAACAGGATTCAACCTTAAATTATGTGACTAACTGATTGATACCTACCTCTTAAGTGCATGAGGTTGCAATCTAAACTTTCTCTCAGAGAGCACCACGCTCAACCACCATATGAATAATTAAAAGGTTTGTGCTTGCATCAGCTTCTCATTCATGCAAGACATCACAAGTATTTTAGCTCACATGCCCAGTTTTCTGCATTTTGCATCTTTTAATAGGATATTGAATAATTTATTTAATATTCAGGTGCAGTCCATGAGAGAATTGCACCATATGTGAAGTAGCTAGTAATTTATTGGGGAGGAAAATAACTTAATTGAAGTGACCTCAGTAGTTTTGAAATATGTGTGACCATTTGAGTATTTAATGGATAATAATATATGGTGCTTTTGAACAAAATTACACACTTTTTTTCTATTTCTATTCTTTTTACCTTGTAACCAGATGGTTTGCTTTTTCATTTTATTGTCTTCTTGTCAAAAGCTAAAGTAGCATTGAAAAAAGGTCAAGGCATATATATGAATTTCCCCTTGGGATTAATAAAGTATCTATCTATCTATCTATCTATCTATCTATCTATCTATCTATCTATCTATCTATCTATCTATCTATCTATCTATCTATCTATCTATCTATCTATCTATCTATCTATCTATCTATCTATCTATCTATCTATCTATCTATCTATGTCACTAAGTGTCACGTATTTTTCTTTATGGTAAATTTCTTGTAATTTGCATGATAGATATGCATACATTGCCCATGGTAGCTGGCCTGCCACTAAAACATTTGCATAACAACAGACTGTTAGCACATTTGAGGCAATAAATGCTTTTTCACTCATTGCTTAGCTAGCAGAGCCAAGATTGTCTTAATATTGTCACAGGGTAGGGCCTGAACCCGTAATGCTCCCACTACTGCTGTTCATAAATGCGATATTTAGCTCTTGCCAAAGTGTTACATTAATTCATTTTGGGTTATCTTTTAAATGTAGGCACTGAGATGGATTGGCTGGCACACTGTCCAGGGCTGATTCTTGCCTTGTAACCCAACAGTGCTGGAACAGACTTTGACTGCCCCCACACTACTATCCTTGATGTTGGCAGTAATAAGCAGGTTCCAGTATGTTACATTGTGTTAGCACTCACCCACACACTCTTGCAAGGCGTAGGCTCAAGACTGTGAAGGAACATACTTCAGAGTGATAAGCACCACTGGTCTTCCAGGACTGACAAAGCTGTTCTATTTCCATAAATGTGCAGTTGGCATTCTTTCCGTTTCACAAAAAATAGGTCTTCTTTAATCAGTTTTGATTTTCCTGTGCATATTTCTTCCACGGACTTTTCTAGTAGGGCTACACCAATATATATATACTGTATATATTTGGATTGCTTGATACATGGTCATCGAGGCTGTACACCATTTAAGCATATATATAATTTGAAATATGTTTTAATGTAGTGACATAGGTAAGGTGTGGTCCCTCGTGTGTGTTTTTTGGTTGTTCCTTTTCAACTTATTTGATTTAACTCTTTTTAGTCTTGATGGGATACACATATATACCGTACGTACTTAACTCAGTTTGACAACTATTACATTATTTTTCTTTTGTAAACTGCATAAACAAGAATATGCATTGCACAGTGATAAAGTTGCATCTTTTGCATACCAAAAGCTGATACACTTCGTGACATTTCAAAATGAGTCCAACCCCAGTAGATGTGGATATGTGGAAATAAACACAGAAAAAATGAGCATAATTCTATAGGGTGTTTCATAAAGTATGCAGTTTTTTAATTGTGCGGGATTTTTTTTCTTTGAAGTTTGTCAGCACTTATCCTATCATTTTCGTTATCTATTATCACTCCGATTAGAAAACCATGTGTTGTTTTTCCATTTAGTAGCCATGGAGCGGTTCAGTATCGAGCAACACATTCTTATTGTGAAAACTCATTACAAAAATGGGGAGTGCTACACAGAGACTGTCCGTAAACTTTGCGCGATCTTTGGATGTGACAATGCCTCTACCACAACAACAGTTTTGAGGTTGGTACAGAAATTCGGAGAATCTGGGTCAGTTGCAATCAGAAAATCGCCCGGTCGAAACCGTAACATTTGAACGCAACAAAACATTGCGGTAGTGCAAGACAGTGTGAATGTGAGCCCTGTGAAGTTGCTTCGCCATCGTTCACAACAGCTGGGTATGTCACCATCTTCGGTGTATCGAGTACTGAAAAAAGATTTTCATATGCACCTCTACAAGATTCAGTTGACACAAGAGCTGAAACCAGCAGATCATGCAAAACAGTGAAGATTCGCCAATTGGATTTTAGAACAAGAAGACGACAATTTTTTAAAAAAGAATAATCTTCAGTGACGAGGCACATTTCCATCTCTCAGGGTATGTCAACAAGCAAAATTGCCACATTTGGGGTGACCAATACCCTAGAGTGATCCAAGAGCACGAAATGCATCCCCTACGAGCCACGGTTTGGTGTGGTTTTTGGGCAGGAGGCGTGATTGACCCCTTCTTTTTTGAAGATGATGATGGAAATTCAGTTACTGTAAGTGGCAACCATTATCAGCTTGCTCTGAAAGAAATGGAGGATGACGGAATTGATGAAATGTGGTTTCAGCAGGACGGGTCTACCTGCCATACATCCCGGGAGACAATCGCCTTGCTTCGTGAAAAATTCCCCGAGCGTCTGATCTCGCTTCAAGGCGGCAATCAAGAATGGCCTCGGAGGTCATGTGACCTCACACCTTGTGACTTCTTTCTATGGGGATATGTGAAGTCACAAGTTTACGTGAACGAACCTCAAATGGTTGTTGAACTAAAGAGGGAAATTCAACAGGTAATCGGCGAAATCAACAGGGATGTCTGTGAAAGAGTTATCATTAATTTCAATGATCGGATGACTGCCTGCAGAGAAAGTGGAGGTGGACATATGCGCGGTATCATTTTTCATTATTAAATCGAGTTTATATGTTGAACGAAATGAAATAAAAATTTTTAATTTTGCTTAAATTTTGGCTGATTTATTGCATTTATTAAAACACCCTCTATTTGAGGCACAGATAAATTCCTTTTTGGTTTACTGTTTCTAATCAAATGCTTAAACATCCATCCATTATCCAACCCGGTATATCCTAACTACAGGGTCACGGGGAGGGTCTGCTGGAGCCAATATGCTTAAACATCTAAATTAAAAATGTCAGTATTTTACAACAAAGACCTAACATATACTAAGTGGATCACACATTGATACATTCACAACATTCTTTTTTTTATTGTCCTCTTTTTCCACTTCAGTTTGGGACTGATGTTTTGACCAGACTTTTCCATGCAGCTCGGTCTTGCATCTCCTGCCCAGTCAAACCGTCTTCCTTTACCCCCTCCATTCACCTCCAGTTCGGTCTCCCCCACTTTTTTCACTGCACTTCCAATACTATAACTTATTTGCCCAAATATCAATTGTCAGTACTCCTCACATGTCTATACCACTTCAACCTACTTTCCTATACTTTCTTAGAGGTACCACAAAAGCAAGAGAGGTATCTAATTGTCTCATTTTTTTATTCTGTCCTTTGTAACTCTGCACACCTATCTCAACATTCTCATTTCTGCCACATCCAAAATCTCCATTCCTACACTCCATTTACTGCCCATATGTCAGCTCCATACACCATTTCTTACCAATGTCTTAAAAACCTTACCTTTAATTGTTCCACCCATGCTGCACTCTGTGGGTTTTCTCTGCATCCAGTTCTCCATCTTGGGATACAATTGATCCTAGATATTTAAACTTCTGCACTCTTCAGTAGTTCTTTCTGCTTCTGAATCATAATTAAGCCTTACATGTTTTGTTGTCTTTCATTTATCTTCAGATCTCTGTCTTCCAAAGCCCTTCTTCATTCTTCTAACTTTCTCTCCACTGCATCCTTTCTGGTGCTACTCAACACTGTGTTATCAGTAAAAGGGATGCACCAGGGGGATTGTTTTTTTTATTCTATGAATCAGCACATCAATAAGCAGATCCAAGAGGCACGGGCTTAAAGAAGGTCCTTGGTGTAGACCTGATCCTGTTGTACCTGGAATCTTGCTAGTCCTCATTCCCTTGTACATTTCTGTATTTATTTTTTTAACTTTATTTCAAAACATAACCATAAAGGTTTGAACATCTCTTGGAAGTATCAAAGAAAAAGTTCTTTGTATGAAAGTATGCTGTATAAATAAATGTTGTTAAAGATGGGATCAGCAATGGACAGGACACAACTATGTCAATTCAGAGTCACCAATTAAGCTACACTATATTTATAGTGTGAGAGAAAATAAGAATATAAATATTTTTTACCTTTACAATCCTTCTACTACATAAAACTTGTCAGATCGTTAACTATATCAGATGCACGAGAATCCATTGTGCCTTCTGTTATAGCATTAGACTGACAGTACTGTATTATAACTTGCTAGTTGTACAAAATATGAAAGTTTCCATAAAAAGCTCAGTTTTAGGCTGCCCTTAACTACTTTTTGATTCAGGAAAACAAGATAAAAGACTAATGAATGTTTTAAGGTTTAGATCATGTAGATACTGGAGTTCTCCTTCCTTCTTTATGTAAAACCCTTTCTTAATACTCCTGCAAAAGAAAAATCATTTTAAAAGATGGTGTTTGTTTCCTTTAAAATGCATGCTCTTAACATTTGCTTTTAAACTTTTTATTTTGGTGAAACAACTAATGTGATGAATAGCAGGGGTGCCCTTGCTTCAGATAAGAGGTACTGAGCCTTGACAGCAGCAAGGTACGGAGGGCAGCGTGGCAGTGAGTGGCCCGGCTTTATAATGAGCTTCCCTCAACACTGAGTGTTGTCCCTTTGGTGAAAGATTCCAGAAACGTCGTTGCCTTTTGAGGGCACTTGGGTCATTCATTTGTCATCATGACCTCTAATCCGCATTGGTCAGTAGGCCAGGCTGCATGTCAGCGGTGTTTACCCTGGGTGAGACTGATGTGAACCAGGTGTCATTTTATTCCTGTTGACTGTTATTAAGCAGTGAAGGTTAACTAAAATGTTCAGTTTGATGACATGGATGGTAAAAAACAAAAGACTTTAGGTGTCCTGCAGCTTTTAACTTGTTGGGGGTGTGTCAAAATTAAACCATCATTGGATATACAACATACTTAGTCATTTTTCTTCCCTGCAGCAAAGCAATGTGCACATTTGCAATGAAGGCCTACAACAGAGTAGTTGCTAGCTTCTTACGTGGACATTTTTGAAAAGAAAATAGTGTTAGAAAATACGTTTATACTGCTAGTGTGTTTTTAGATATAGACAAGGTAACATGCCACCTTGACATCCCTTAGAGACTTGAATCTCGGATATAGAATTTTAAAAAATGTAGTGTTGCAGTGTGAGTTTCAGATAGGAGTTATTTGTTTTGTATGTCAGAGATTCCTCTGTTTTTTACTTCAGTGATCATTTTGATACTGTGATACACTGCTTTGTTCATTTATCTATTTGTTCTCCAAACCTGTTTTTTCCCCATTATTAAAGGGTGTCTGCAAAGTCAGTCCTGAAGATCAATAGTGATTGCAGGCATTTACTCCAACCCAGTGTCTTAATGAACGGTCAGTTACTGCTGTTGAAACACATATTGCTCAAGCAAAATTTTTATCCTTAATTTTAGGTGTTTTGTGGGTTAAGATTCCCCACTGTTAATTGTGAATGCAGCTGTTTTTTCTTGCTCCTTAATAGCAATAAGATGCAAAAGACAAAGGGACTCCAGTTTTACATCTAACTTGCTTCCATTTATCCTTGTTTGTATTCATCATGAACTATCTAGTTTAATAAAATATATGGAAGGAAACTAGAAAGAAAGTGAAGGACTGAGAATTACTAATCCACCTCAGATCTCAAATCATTTAGACCAGTGGTTCCCAAACTCGGTCCTGGAGACCCCCTGTGGCTGCAGGTTTTTGTTCCAACCAGATTCATAATCAGTGATTATAATCGATAACAACTGATATAATTTAATTAGCTGGTCTTTTTTACTCTTCTCTTATTCTGCATTCAGAAAAACACAACAGTATGATTTTTACATTTTAAGACATTTAGAAATATTTCTATTTTTTTTTCTAAAGCTATAAATGCTTAACTCTCCTTTGTTGTTTTCCTATTCTTTTCCTGTGTAGTTTGCTCCATTCATTTAACCCTAATAGTGACAATTAACAACCAGCACAGCAAACGCCCAGGATGATGAAAGCTGCAACGACTTCAGTGTCAGACCTGCTAGTTTATTAAATAATCAATTAAATAACCAGAACACCTGGAAAAGCAGAATGAAAATTAGGTTGAAAATACTGTTAACGACTTACAAAAACTACACTTTCCCCATATAACTGCTTATTAAATTTTAATAAAAATCTACCAAACTTAGTTTGTAATTTCTACATTGAAACCAAAACACAGAAACTGGGAAATAATGACTCACTTAATTAGGCTAAGAGTCCAATGAAAAACGGAAGTTGGTTGGAACAAAAACCTGCAGCCACAGTGGGTCCCCAGGACCGAGTTTGGAAACCACTGATTTAGACAGTATCCTTGGAAAGGAAAACATCTACGATATAAGAGTAACCTGACATGGCCGAATGAAAACCCTAACAAGCTATAAAATTTAAATGTGATCTGTTATTGGAAAGGATTGGGTAGTGATTAAGTTGGAACCAAATTCTCCAGGAATGCTTTTGCAGACCCGTGTATTATGTGGACAAAGACAGGCAAAGTGTATTTTCCTAGCAAAGGATGCAGTGCAAGTACAAATCTTAAATGGTATCCCTATATACGGTTAGCACAGAACACACTCATGCACACACCTACATCGGTGCCAATTTAGAGTCGAGGGTTATGATTAAACATTTTTGCCCTCATTTTATTTGAAATGTTTTGGCATATTACACATAGACTTTCCATATATAATATTTTTAAGGTCACCCTGTCTTGTTCAGGATCAAAGAGTACTGCAACTTGTTTCAGCAGCACCCAGCAAGGGTCATTCCTTATTCCAAAAGAAATGGTTACAAGGCAGGAGCTAACTCAGTACAGAGTGAAAGCCCATCACAAGGCCTACTTGCACACACCCTCGCTCATAATACCATAGCGTCATGCTGAAATTTGCCAGTAATATTACTCACTTGTCTTTAGGATAGGATATAGGTGAAAAATTCAAATATCAAGAGAAAAACTCATGCATACATGGGGAAAACATGCAAACTTCACACAAACGATGACCAGCCAAAGAATTTAAACCTAGAACGCTGAATCTATAAGGCATCCGCATTAATCATTGCACTAATTAATCACTGTCCTACCCATTTTGAATATAATGATTCATTTTAAAGACCTAGCCATTCTTGGTCATAAAATAAACTACAAAGAAAAAATACCTCCAACAGTTTTTCGGCCCACTTATTCAAGTTAAGGGTAGTAGGGAGTGGAGTGTATTCCAGCAGCTTTGTATGGCAAACTAGGAGCCATTCTTTAATGAGGAGTTTTTAATGTGGGTAAATTTTTCATATTTTTTTTTCTTCACGTGAAGAATCTTGGACACAATGAATAAGTTACCAAGAAGTGGGTTCAGGGACCTTTACGTTTATAATGCAAAGCCCTAGATAAACTTTGGCATACTCACAGTTCTGTAGATCTTGGCCAACTCTCTGCATATCCCCTCCTTTGCATTCTACAGTATCATAGAAGTTTGTGCTGTAAAGTCCAATTAGAATACATCCATCCACCCATTTTCCAACCTGCTGAATCTGAACACAGGGTCACGGGGGTCTGCAGGAGCAAATCCCAGCCAACACAGGGCACAAGGCAAGAACCAATCCCGGGCAGGGTGCCAACTCACCGCAGGACACACACACACAAACACCAAGCACACACTAGGGCCAATTTAGAATCGCCAATCCACCTAGCCTGCATCTCTTTGGACTGTGGGAGGAAACCCACACAGACACGGGGAGAACATGCAAACTCCACACAGGGAGGACCCGGGAAGTGAACACTGCACCACCGTGCCGCCACCCAGTTAGAATACAGAATCTTATAATCACTGGATTCATCTTTGGGTCCCAAGGCTTCCAAGTATTTCTGGTCTCTTCCCATGGGCATGAGAACCGCTTGGCAGTATAGCAGGCTACCAAGAAGAGGAACATTAACCATTCAAACTATTGTAGTACTTTATCTTTTTGTGCAAATGACTACCAAACAGAAATGCACTAAGAACAGCTAATCTTCAACTTAAGTTGTGCTTCATTCGAATAAACTATTGAGTCTTCAGCTGGAATCTAAAAGCTAAAACTGAAAATGTGTCTCTTATACAAGCAGGTAGATAATCCTATAGGTTTGAGTCACTCAGACTCCCACTGTTAATTTATTAATCCTTGTTTAGCAGACTGGCTTCCTGAAATTGTAATGTGTGCATTGGTTTGTTTGTAATCTGTAAGTTCAGATAGGTGAGCAATGCCTAAGCCATTTAAAGCTTTATATGCAAGAAGAGTTAAAATGGGCCCTAAACCTAACCACAAGCCAGTGTCAAGACTTACAAAAAAGTGTTATACGCTCGTCCTTTGTAATTCTAGTAATATTTTATAGCAGCATTTTTAGTGAACTAATAGATGAATATAATACAGCTTGAACAGTGTGTGAATAATGCAGTCAGTTCAGTAGAAACAAATGTGTGAATTAATTTCTCAGCTTGCCATGTTTAAATTGTTTTAATCTTGCCTGTGTTTTACCTCTTAATACTTCAAGAGATTCAAGTTAGGTATTGCGTCATTTACTGTACTTGAATGCAGTTTTTAGACCATATTTTCTTTCTTTACTAGTCCATTCTCAGATTTAAATAATTGAGCTAAATATTCATTGAATGATGTCATACTAACTGTCTAGCTTTGTGGTGTCTATTTTTTTGTGGTGTCTATTTTTTGCAAAACTGCTTATATTAATGATTTTCTTTGATTGTGTGCCCCAAGTTCAAGTGTTCTGGCAATATATATAGAGAGAGAGAAATTAAATTTGGACATTTTATAACCTGAAAAATGTCTTGGTGCAGTATGTTGCTAATTTGAAAACTTACTCAGTCTAAAATATTTGTCCTAATAAAATGTTGTGGAAGCAGCTTAGTTTTGAATATACTGTATGGCTTTTAAAACCGTCGGCATGTACATAGGAATGTTTTTCCTCACCAGGAGATGGTCCTTGCTGGTGCTTCACAACTTGACCCTTTTTAAAATCTTTTTTTAGTTTTGCTGTAGGTTTTGTAGCTATAATGAAAGCTGCAATGCTGCTTGTGTCTAGTTATTCAAACTTGAAGATTAGTGGCCAATATTTTGAAAGGAGGAGGAACCTTAATTTACTGTTTTCAGAGTAGAGAAAACTTGGTTTGTATGTTAGAATAGAATTTGCACTGTTATCTATGAGATGGGTCGTGGTGCATGACTTGTTTCTAAACTTGTTTCCACACTACTATGCCTTCATTTAAAAAACAGTCTTTTTAAACCAAAATTATCTTTGTCCATGCTAGCATTTTCATAGTGTTTATAACAGTCATCTCCGTACACACTAAACCGACCTGAAAAATGCATATGACATAGCCATTCTTCTACACTGGGCATGTGCATATTGTCAAAAAAAGTCCTTAAACAGGTAACAGCTCAAGTGGTTATGGTATTCATTACAAAACTAACTACTGGCAAATTATGTGCCTTTTTCACATGTATAGAGTATCTAAACGGTACAAAACTCAGTTTAAATGCATACAGGTTAGCAACAAGTGGCACTTAAAGCAACTATTCTATGTCCTCTATGTTGGAATATGATTTCCTTTTGTGAAGGGTGACCAATTCAGGAATAAGAAGTTGTAATGAACAGGGTAGAATCAGGGAAGGGCCACATAAGCACAAATAAATCACAGCATTATTACAGTCTGTGTTTTCCACTATGTTTTTGCCCTGCAACACTACAATACCGAGGCTGTGTTTTCAGAAGTATGCGGTTCTGGGGAGCATTTTCAAAGTCTTTGTTTTTTGGGGTTTGAAAGCACAGAAGTTGTGTGGATGAAAAGGCAAAAAGGAGAGACTAATGTCTACAGTTTTAAACAAACAGTAGTTGTGTGGAAGGGGCCTGAATGATTAGCTGTCTTTTCATTCGATTGTCCTTTTCTAAAATTCCTATAAAAAGACCAGTTTTCTTTGTCTGTGAAGGGTATGAAGCCTACAGTACTTGACATCCCAGAATGTCTCACACATAGTCTCTCTGAGAGATAGGTCTGGGGATGTAGCTGTCAAGGTAATCATTTTGGTTTCACAAAGGCATTCACAAAAGCTGGGAGCCTTGTGTGTTTGAGCTTACTTTGTTGAATGATGTCACCAGGCAGGCCTATCACTGAAAGACTATAAAATGGATGATAGGACTTTCTTGACATAAAGTCAGGCTTCTCTCACCAGGTGGCAAAGACAACCAGCTACGCCTCACTCCATGACATCCACGGTAAGAGTTCATTCAGATTTCTCCATTGTCCCTGTTGTTTCTAGAAGCAAATCTAGAGCTGCATAAAAGACCTAAGATTAACTGCTTGTGTGGATTTAATATGTAGATTCACTGACATCTCTAAATGGGCTCCATCTGACTTGGTCCTGTGACAGATTGGTGTCTCATGTAGGGTTGGTGTTTGATGCTACAATGATAAGCTGTGGTCCCTGTGATGAGCACCATGGATGTTCTGGCATATTGACCAGGAAGGTTCCTATACTTTTTCCCAGTCGAGAGGTTTACCTAATAGATGGACAGGGAATAACTGCCTCCCGGGTCCTTGAGTGGTAGCATCAGTCTGGCATTGCATCCTCTCGGACACTGAAATGCTTCCTGGGTGCACAATTGTGGAACTGGAAGTGCTCCTAGGTCCAACATAAAGGAAGTCACTCCACTTCACCCAGGCAAGTTCAAATCAGTAGTGGAAATGAACGAAGCTTGTTTAGAGCAGAGTGTACAAGGAAGAGAGAGAGAGAATTGCAGGTTAAGACAATTAGAAAAAGGTACTATGTTAAAAAAAGAAATACTTATTTAAACCTGTGAATTGAGTTGCTGCAGCTGTTTGTGGGGTTTGGGGATCTGAGGCACCCCTAGTGGTTTGAGAGAGTTATTTAATTCATTATAATATTTTAGTTGGCTTCTGCGCAATAAGGAAAGTGATTCATAATTACTGAGTTGACACATTTCTGAAATGGACTGGAAAAAAATTTTATTCTTTACTGCCATTGTCGCCTCTCAGATTGGAGTAGGTGCCTTTCATTAAAAATACCTCAATTCCAACTAAAGGATTATAGTTTTCCTTTGAAGTGCAGATTGATACACCAACAACAGTGTCATTCAGACAGAGTCACAGAAATAGCCATTGCCATTTTAACTTGTATGTGTAATGTTTTTGAACCTTTTGCTCGCCTTTTTTTTTTCCCATAGACAAAACTGATTTCTGTATGGGCATTTTATATTACTGCTTTCTTTAACCCATAACCCCGTGAAATAAGCACAGCTTGGGGATGAGGACCTGGCAAGCAGGTCTTCCAGGGAGTGCCTGGAGTGAAATGACCCTGACTTCTGAAAGGAATGTGTTTTAAAAATGGTTTCTTTTTTTCTCTTGGAACAAGATGTCACAGTTCTTGTGTACACACGCGCACACACACACACATGCTCACACAGAGTTAATGGGCGGCAAGGAAAGCTTTCTTACCAGTTACTTCCGTTTCTGGCCTTCATTTACAGAAACATTAAACTTGTTCAGAGTTCAATTATAACTTCTTTCTTTTCTGATGTAATGCAAATAATAATTCTGAACAGATTGAGCAGGTGTCGGATATAAAGGGCTACATTACTAATGTAACCGTTCTATTATATGATGGGAGAGCATATTACCATAAAAGCATTTCTTGTCTACAGTGAACATTTGTGATCAATACCAGACTAGAAGTAAGCTAGAGGCATCCTTATTAATCACAACCATTTCCTTTCTCGTACACAATTTAATGATTAGAGTGGCAGTGACCAAGCGAAAGCAAATTGACTTGCCAAGCCACCAGTGTCCTCCAGAGGGTAAGTGCGTGAAAGAGGATCCATAGCCTGCAGCTGCCAGATTGAAGCAGGGCTGGAATCCTGGATATGGATACTTTTTGGTCATGTCTAAGGTCACCTCGCTAATATAGTTTGTGGACAAACAAGAATTTCTCACATTTCTTACACACAATAGTTGAACTTAAATATTGTGGAAGGATTTCCAACTATAGATGTATTTTGTTTTGTTTGTGTAGGTGTGTCTCACCGTAACAAAAATTCCATGAAGTAATCTCCCAGAAACCATGGTTTAAAAATGCAATAAGAAATTTTAAATGGATTTTAAATACAATTAATTTATTGCCACTTGAATTTTGTGTTCTAAGGTTTTTCAAAAATGTTTCACATTATAGACAATTTGTTACTTCTCAATATTCTCTCACTGCTTTTCAGTGCAGATACACCACTGGTATACAAACTTTTAAATTCATCAATAAAAATGTTCCAGTTGTGCATTTCATCCTTTGTTGTAATGTGATTTCCTCTATTATTACTCTTTTGTCAGTAAAAACTATGGTCCCAGTTTCTTCACATTGTTTGTTAGTGGTTGATTTAAGAGGCTGTACCAAGTGGCACTTATCCAATAGTTTTTGGACAGCTCTCTAAATTCATGTACACTTCAGCGAGAAAACCCCATATCTCCATGAGTGCATAAATGAGTGTGAATTTCAACACCTTCAACGCCATCTGCATGCATAAATTGCACTGTGTTTCTCTGTTGTTCTTTGGTCTAAATTAGCAGATACCCAGGTTTGTACACAGCATGGTAGGATCTTGTGCACTGACGGCAATGTAATTAGTTGGTGGGTACGAAACTATTACAGAACGGCAAAGAGTTAGCAAGCTGCTTCACAAAAATGGATTGGAACTAAGTTTGACAACTTTATGAAGAACCTCTGTAGTTTCATAAACAAAAATAAAGAGGCTACTACAAAATAATGAAAAGGGTACAAGTCAAAAGCAAATGAAGATGGTTACAGGATGGTGGTTAGATTGGGATTTTTAGCATATACAGTAATATTTACATAAGCCAAATGTAACTGCGTTTGTCTAAAATTACCGAAGTCCTGTAGCTTTTAGCTTACTTCATAGAACAGTTCAGGCAGTAGTGTGACACTTTTTCAAATAAATCCACAATCCAAATATCTTAGTTTTAAAGGTTTTAGTAAAATTCAAAGCAAAACAGTTCGCACAAAAATAGAGAAAAAATTGACATTACAAAGAACGGAAAATTCTTGTTTAAAGAAATTTCTGTTTAAGGCTTATTTATCTTGTTTCATGTCTCGCTAAGTTTGGTCATACAGTCATATTACATGTAGAGCAGTTAGTACGGTCAGAAAACTGTATGCCAATGTTCTATTTATAAACTAAACTATTAGTTCATGCTTCTAGCAGTGAGACTGTTTCCAAACTGGCGTAATTAACACTCTGTTTTTACAGGAATAGCTAAAAAAGTCTGTTTCATGTTAGCTTACAGTGGGTAAAATATACAGTAATACCATAATCTAAGTAACTATGAGAAACTGATATTCTATTGAAATTATGGATACACTTAACGTACATTTAACATTAACATCAACTTTCTGAGATTGGCTCTTACACCAAATGTACCTCAGTGTGTCATATTCATCTCCGGTTTAACTGCCATTGTCTGGATTTACCCAGGTTAGTTGATTGCCGCTGATTGTTTTCTCCACTGTCCACAATCCCAGGATTCCCTCTGGGGCAAGTCTCATTTTTTTCATATCATATAACACCTTCCACCACATTTTGTTTGTCCTTATCCCCTCCACCCGCATCTTGGTTCACCTCTTCACACAGTCATCTTCTTCCCTCTTTCCACATGTCCAAATCACCTTATTCGATTTTTCTTCATCAAAACCCCTGACACCTCCTCACCAAGTCTTTTTCTTAACTCAGCCTTTTTTTTTTTTCTCAGTTCATAACAGTCCACATATCCATCTAATCATGTTTGTATTTGTCCTTTCTAGCTTTGCTTCATGTTCTGATTTTATCAGCCACGTCTCACTCCTATACACCATACTACTTTTCACACAGCTTAAGTAAAATATTTCCCTTCAATACAAGAAAGGATCCTTTAGAAGTCAGAATATGGACTTTTTTTTTTTCATCTTACCCTGGGTATCACTACTATGCCCACGTTTTTATGTACTCTAAACGTGTCACCTAAATAGCAGAACTTCCCCAGTTTCTTCAAAACAACTACATTTCTAGATATCTGAATTTACACTTACTTTATCAGCATGCTGTATTACCATCACACTTTGTACAAACAAAGATCATACTCTCCATCTGCAAATTACCCTTCATACCACCACATCTTTTATGCATATACTTTGGATAACCGATTCTTTGGACTGTTTCTCCCAACACCTCTATTTATTACATGCAACACATGACAATGCACCTCTGCCATGTCTCCTGCCGACTTGCATCTATCCATCACCTTGTGCTTTCTTGCATTTACCTTGAGGCATTGTGCTTCCAAACTAGCATTCCATTTTGGCTCTCTCCTCATTCAGTTCCAACTCACTTTTTGAAATTAATACAAGATCTTCAGTATATGAGAGCTCCCATGGTAGGCCATCACACATTTCTCTGTTCACCACCTCCATCACTGCCATGAAAGGCAGCACAGCCCCAACTTGACCTCAAAAAATTTCACTATCTCCCATCTGCTGTCCTCTCCTACACAGCTCCAAGTGCTGCTTGGTCTTTCTTGTAGCATGCTGACCAGAACTACACTCAATACCCTAGATGCAGATGTGCCATTTTGTGTGTCTGGTCGCTATGATGATGAGAGGACACAAGGCAAAAGGAGCATGTGCCATTTAGCCTATGGCATCATGGCAGACATGATTTGTAAGATTTCCGCTTACATTAACCTATTCGGCTCTGACATCTTATTACTAGTACATATATATGTAGCCATTTTTGTAAAGCACAGGTATGTTTGCAGCTGTTGGAACCGGGCGTGCTACTATTAACGCAGACTGGAGAGGCTGGCATACAGTCCACGAAACACAGAAGTGAAAACGGACACTCCCAAACTGTGCACATCACTTTTAGTTTTATTTCCTCAAGAAGATTGAAGTATTTGGCAGCTATTGTATAATAATATTGATTATTTATTTATTTTTTTTTTTTCATTTTTGAGCTTCCTAGACACCCCAAAAGTACAATATCTCACAAAATCATTTTTCCCATATAAACAGAAAATCCAGAGCTGAAAAGGATAAGTATGAAAAATTTGGTCCAACTCAAAGAAATACTTTATTCAAAAATGATATTTTTTAATATATTACCCCGTGTAGTTTTGTAGTGGTGGTCAAATTTCATGTTTTCATGGAGAAAGTACAAACACATTTAAATCTAATGGGATCCAGTGATGAGCAACTCTGAACAACAGAAAACAGTGTGATAAATATCCAAAGGGGGAAAAAAAAAAAAAAAATTTCACGTAACTCACAATACCATACATTTGAATCGAAGATCCTCTTCTCCCACTCATTCTTTGGTCAGGAGTCCTGTCTTTTTAACTGGAGAGTATTTTAGAAATGTGCATACCTTTTTTATCTTTTGCAATAAGTTTTCTGAAAGTATTAATAATATTTTAGCAGAAATTGCATGCGTTTTGCACATTCTGAGAATGCATATGTGTAATGGATATGCAACATGAGTTACATTTTGTAAACTTTTTACAATGGACATTTTTCACATTGTTTACCGTTGTCCAAAGTTGGTCATCACCAGGTCCTGTTTAGTTTGAATCTTTATGTATTTTCTCCATGAAAACGTGAGGTTAAAAATTTTTCTTGGCCACCACTGCATACAACTTGGAATGAATAACGTGAAAATGAAAACATTTTTGGGTGTGAACTGTTCCTTAAAGGAAGACTTTTAGTAGACTGGTACTGAAGCATATAATTAAAAAAAAAAAAGCATTTTAAAAGTGGTTTTCAGTTACAGTTTGGTTACTATTATGGAAACCTGTGGAACAGATCCTTGCTTTGACTCTGACTACTCCTATTATTGTCCCTAAAAATGGATGCTCATCCCTGCCACTACAAAATTAAACATAGCACGCAGATGAAATTATCAGATACAAATATTGCAAAACCAATGTTCTGACTAATAAATGTGATGATGTAAAAGTGTTTTTGCAAGCTACAGAGTGAATCATGTTCTCAAAGTTTAAAAATAAAGTTCAAGATTTATGAATGAAAAGAACAGAGGGAGAATAAGTGACAAATGCTGAGTTGAGTCAGGAAGACTTGGGAACCATATTTTATTCCTTGAAAGCTTTTAAGCAGCATGCCTGTTTTATGTCTGTAGTACCCTTTCACTTGCTTCGAACCTAAAGGGCAAGTTATAATGCATCTAGCATATGATGATTTTAGCCATTCCTCTTTTTATCTTTTTTTTTCTTTCTTTTTTTTTTTAAGCTAAACATTGCTGTGGCCTTTTGGATGTAGTTTTTGAAGCTTACTTATACGCAGTTGGAATTAAGAAGGCAGTATTCATGACGACTTGACTTCAGTGTTGACCTTTAATGTCATTTGAGGATGGGTTGTTTTTTGAAGAAATGTTTTAAAACGGCTAAGTCACTTTGTACATTTTTATAAATGTTTATTTCATTCCATTTATAATTGTTGCTACTGCTCCTGTAATAATTGGTTTCGCCCACAGCAAGCCGTATGCTCAGCTTTAAGATAAATGATCAGGTTCAACAATTTGCAGTTTTTCTCAGTTGTATCTTGCATAAAGATTTTCTTTTGGGAATTTGTCTTTTATAACTCAAGCAATGATTAAAGTAGCAAAATGTACTCTAATATCTGTATAATTTCTTTTAACATAATTACAATGATCATTTTAATACAATTGATGCTGTGGTCTTGCCATAATGGTCCAAATATTTAAGTTAATTTTGCATCCCAAACTCTGCCTATATGTTCTTTCTTTGCTTTTATTTATTTCTCATATTTCCAATATGTGTAGGTCAGAGGCAACTCGAAAATCGGAGTGATTATAGGTGTTTGTGCAATGCAGAGGACTCCACGGTTGGCAAGGACTCCCCCTTCTAGGGATATTTCCTCATGTCTATGTAACTATTCCCCTATGGAGTACCATTTGTACCATTGGCTTCCTTTCTCTGCCGACACAGACATTTATACACAGATAAATGTGCTTTTTCATGTGATTATATTTAATTATGTATTCTAGTGACAATTTAATGAATTCTTTATATATACCACTACGCTTTTTCATGTGTTTACTTAATAATAATATCTCTTTGTTTATTTAATTTGGTCTCAATAATATTCCGTATCCATGTTTCCTCCTGCATCTGGAAAACGTCTGCTAAGATAACTGCCAATGCCTAGCTGGCATTAGATGAATGACCTAATTGGCAATGCCTAGTTGGCACTTCATGAATGAGTTTGAATATGTTCAGTAGTGCCCCATGTGCCTTCTACTGATGCGTTATGGATGGGTCTCATTGATGATCAAAGTTCTGAAATGAAGGACTGGGAGGCTGAAGAATGTTGCATGCCATAGAATTGAAAACAAAATCCTGTTCTTAAAACCCTGTATAGCATTCATTATTTAAAACTTTTTCCATACATTGACCCTTCATTAAGTTGATAACCTTTGTCCGATCCATTGGCTCTAGTGATACTGTACAAATGGTGTTTATTGATTATTCTTGTTGCAGTAGTGGAACCCAAATAATTTTAGTTAATATAAGCTAATGAAAGTTTCCTCCAGATTGAAAAAAGTTTTTATCCATGTAATATTTTCTAAGCCCAATTACAGTGTGTATTCATTCAGAAAGTATTCAGACTCCTTAATTGGTTCACATTTTGTTTCACTGCAACCTTGTGCTAAAATTCTTTGAATTATTTTTTAAGCAACACTCAAAACCCCAGAAAGACAAAGTTAAAATATGATTTTAAAAATTTTACAGATTTATTAAAAATAACAAAACAGAAATATCCAATTGACACAAGTATTCAGACCTTTTGATATGACACTTGAATTCTGGATCGGGTGCATTTCATTCTATTGATCGTCATTGATGTTTCTACACCCTGTTTGGAATCTACACACCTGTCTATAGTGGTGCAACGGATCAAAAAACTCCCGATTCGGATCGGATCACGGTTTTAAGTCATGGATCGGATCAATTTTCGGATCAGCAAAAAAAAAAAAAGACAAATTTAACTCTCCATTTATTTAGTTAAGTATTTTTTGCCCATTAAAAAACATTCAACTCAAGACTCCTTCCACTCAATTACTGTATATAAATGCAAATTAAGGTGCAATATAGGGCATGATAACTATTTCCTTTAATGTGGACACAATAAAAAACAATTTTAAATGCAATTTAAGGCATCATTGCTTCTTACTTTGAACATGGAGAGAGAAATAAAAACTGGCTTATGTCCACATCATCAAAAAAGAAGAAAGAAAGCAAAGCAGACCTGAGCTTATAATTTCAATTTTTTTTTTAAAAAACATGAGGATGTCTACATTTTCTGGGGAAAGTGTAGATCTCTTTGCTGTAAATATACCGCCTGCTGTTGAGAACACCCTCTCGTTAGGCATTGAAGTGCCAGGCACAGCAAGATGGTGTCTTGCCATTGTGGAAGGGTGAGGGTATTTACATTCTTTGCTTTTCCACCAAGTGAGTGGATCATCATCGACTGGAATGCAACTTGCTGCCACCACCTCCTCTTTGATGGTGTCAGCAAAAGCCTTGCTGACCATGTCCTTCTGTGCAAAGGTCTCGCCAAAAAGCTCCGCCATTGCCGACTTCTTTTGAGGAGGAAATGTGTCTGCTCCTGCTGGTGCTGCATATTGACGCTGCAGGGAAAGTTACTTTATTGATTTAAAACTTTTTTTAACTGTGGTGGGTTGGCACCCTGCCCAGGATTGGTTCCTGCCTTGTGCCCTGTGTTGGCTGGGATTGGCTCCAGCAGACCCCCGTGACCCTGTATTTGGATTCAGCGGGTTAGTAAATGGATGGATGGATGGAACTTTTTTTAAATTATGCTGGAGGTTTGTCGCGCTCCTCTGCTTAAACTGCTACCGCTGGACATGACCACGCGTATGAAGCGGCAAACCGGACAAAAGTCGAGCGAAAATGCGTGAGAGAGGTTGAGTTAGTGCGCGAGAGAAGTTTAATTGCAGTTCAGTGCGTGAGAGAGGCTGAGCGAGCACAATACAGTGGAACTTTTGTTTTTCTTGGATCTTAGGATCACGTGCGTAACGAACCGTGGACAGGAATCGGTTCGGATGACGGATCAACAGTGATCCGTTGCACCACTACCTGTCTATAATAGAAGGTCCCACAGTTCAGTAAAAACCAAGCTATGTGGTCAAAAGAATTGTCTACAGTTCTTAGAGACAGGATTATTTTAAGGTACAGATCTGGGGAAGGCCACACAAATTCTACAGCATTGAAGGTTCCCAAGAGCACCGTGATCTCTATATTTCATAAGTGGAAGAAGTTTGAAGCTATCCGTACCCTTCTGGAGCTGGCTACCCAGCCAGACTTAGAAATCGGGAGAGAAGGGCCTGGTAAAAGAGGCTTACCATGAACCCAGTAGTTGCTCTGGCTGAGCTCCAGAGAACATGAAGCACAACCATCACTGCACCACTCCACCAGTCTGCACTTTATGAAGAGTGGTCAGACAGAAGCCTCGGTTTTGTAAAAGACACATAAAAGCCAATTTAGAGTTTGCAAAAAAGGACCTAAAGGACACTCGGACTGTGAGAAGCAAGGTTCTCTCATCAGTTAAAACCAAGATTGAATTGCATGGCCTCAATTATAAGCATTATGTCTGGGTAGAGCTGGCAGTGCTAATCACATGAGCATTCCAACAGTGAAGCATGGTGGTGGTGGCAGCATCGGGGATTGAGGGACTAGTCAGATTCGTGGGAAACAAGAATGCAGCAAAGTAAAGAGATTTTTTTAGTGAAAACCTGATCCACAGTCCTCTGGACTTCAGACTGTGCCGAAGGCTCACCTTCCAAAAGGGCAGTTACTCTAAGCACAAACCAGGAGTAGCATAGGGACAACATCACGATTATCCTTCAGTGGTACCTCCGGGAATTGAACTCAGTGGGACATCTGTAGAGAGACCTGAAAATAGCAGTCCATCAACTGTCTCCATCTAACCTTAACAGTGTTTGAGAGAGAGAGAGTGGCAGAAAATCCCGAAATTCTGAGTGGGCAAAGCTTGTCATGTCAAACCCAAAAAAACTCCAGGCTGGAATCGCTGCCAAAGGTGCTTCACAGTATACTAAGGAAAGGGTCTGAATAGTTGTATCATGTGATATTTTAGCATTTATGTGTAATAATTTGGCAAAAATGTCTAAAATTATGTTTTTGCTTTGTCATTCATAGGTATTGGGTATTGTTTGGTGAAGGGAAAAATGAATTTAAACAATTTTAGGATAATACTGTAACATAACAAAATATGAAAAAAATGAAATGGGTCTCAATACACTTTATTGTGGTGCAAGTACTAGCAGTATTCAAACAAGGTACCAAAGTCCATTCATTTCATGCAAATGTGGGTTTGCCAATCAACTTCACATACATATCTTAGGGATGTAGCAGGAAGACAGAGTGTCTAAAGATAATCCATACCGACTGGAGGAGAGTGTCCTAACACCACCCAGACAACTACTGGGCCGGAACTCAAACCCTAGACTCTGAAGCTCTGAGACAGCAGCAGCACTTAATACTTGACCACCATGTCATATGCTGGATACATCAGCGACTCTAAATTGGCATATATCAGTTTGTTAGCGACAGTGTGTCATCCCATGAAGGACTGTTTCCTTGCGTGCATGTTGTGCCTCTGGGATTGAGTTTAAACCCATGCAACCATTTAATGTTCCTCCTGTCTTAAAGACCACTGGGTCTCAAAATAAGAAAATGATATTTAGATAATTATTCAAAACATCCTCTCAGTGTGATAGTCTGAAAAAAAGCTATACATCATAGTTTGTTTTTCCTTTTTTTTAAACTAGGGAGCCTAAATTCATTTAGAAAATGTGACACTATTTGAAATTACCATTATATTGTTACCTGAAACAGTGGCATGGTGATACCATAAGTAGAGTTCTTGTCTCACAGTATTTGAAACCAAGTTAGATTCAGAGCTAAGGTATTGTTATATATTGTTCTTGTGGAGACCCAAATTCTACTTACAGCCCATAGAAATGACGAACACTGCTGTTGACTGAAAACTCTAAATATGCACAATGTTTGTTAACTGAATTAGCCAAAGGTAACTGACATACAGTATGTGGTTAGTCTTCATGAGCCACCTTACACTGATTTGTCTCTCCTCATAATCAGCATGATTCATATTAAACATAAACACGTATGTGCTAATGCTGAAATTCAGCAGTATTGAGCATTCTGTTCTTAGTGGTGTGGTTTCAGAATTAACTGATATTGTTATAATTGAAGGCTTAGCCGTATGGGGTTTGTATATCCTCCTGTCTGTTTTCATTTTCATCGGGCGCTCCACTTTCCTCCCATGCCACCAAGACACACAATTTTCTGTACAGAATTGACTCGATGTGGATGACTTTTCATTGCACTGGACTTGCAACCTGTCTAAAGTTCCCTCCTTCCTTGGTCCCAATCCTGTCCCTTGCCCTGAACGTGTAAACCTGTGGTGAGTTCTGTAAACATCATGGGGCCGTCAGACTCTTTGGCATATTAGCCACTTAAAACATACATGCTTACCACCGGTCCTTCTGACGTAGAAATGAAACATAGAAATATACAAATGCCACCTCAGAAAGTGATATTAAAATTAGAATTTCTTTTACTTTTTAAATTTTGCTTTTTGCCTACTGTATTAAAATGATCACTTTACCCCTACTGTATGTAAAATAAATATGTTAGGGAAAAATGGCATTATTACATCCATTAGAGGCTATCTTGCTTTTTGGGTTTAATTCTGGAATGGAATGAGGCCTTCAAAGCTCTTTATTAGTTAAAACATCAAAACCTGAATATCAGAGATGGATTCCACCAGAGCACATGCTACCCTGTCACTACCCTTAGTGCAGTTGAATGGCACTTATTTGCTATGCCCGGTAGAGGTTTTGCAGTTGACTTCTATTTCATATTGTATTGGTATGTCACAGCTCACTGGGGGGCAGAGCCCCAAGCACGCCATCAGGAGTTTGAAGCTGAACTTTGTATCTTGATCTCTGACCCCGCCTCCCAAACTCCGCAGAAGGGTATCCAATTCCACTGCTGGGGGTCATAGTGTCAGCACATTCTCGGTGAAACTGAGAACTCAATCAAAAGCTAAATCCTGCTTTTAATTAATCTCATTGCCTTATCGTTTTTCTCTTTAGCTGTTAAAACTAAGCTAACAGTCGAATGTGAGGTATTTTTTATACCTTTTATTCAACCCAGAAACCCTAAATTGTATTAAGTGGGACTTGAGAATTTATTTGTATGTACGTGTATACCTTTAATGAAGTCAGTCCAGGTAGCAATCTCGATTCTCTCAATAAACCTTCACTATTATTTTGCCTTTTTTTTTAAGCTAATTAAAAAAACTATAAACTCTCTTGTCAGCCATCTGTTTACAGAATCTGCTTAATCCAACTTTCAGTTCTCTGCTGTAAGTGGAGCCTACTTCCACAACATGGGGTAAGCAGGACGGAACACCAGTCTGTTACAGATTATACTCTTACATATACAAGAGCAATTTAGATTAATCCTTTGAGGTGTGGAATAAAACCAGAGTACATGTATAAACATCCATGTAGACATGAAAGACAGTGGTCAGGGCAGATCACAAACCTGCTGTTCTGGGGCTGTGAAGCAGTATGCTACGGGCACAGCCAAAAGTAATTTTCTTTTGAAATAAGTTGAAACTGACAAACGTAATTGGCATCCACAGTTCTTTTTTTCCATATTCCATTGAGCAGTCACTTTGCTTTTGATTTACGACTCAAAGGAATATTCCACCCAAAAATTATATCATTTTTGTATGTTACATACCTAATGTAGTTTATAGTGATAGCCGAGAAAAAATGTAATCGTCCTGAATGGAAATAGTTTATGATATAATGCAAGCCAGTGGTGACCAGACAATGGTGTACAACAGCAAAGGATATAAACAATTTAAATAGAAGCTTTCCAATCCTGAATTTTGCTGTCAATAGAAGAGAAAAAAAATGTTAATAATCATGTGGCACAATCCATATGACAGGTATCCAGTTGTATGCTCAAAACATGCAAAACACATGCCGTTTTTGCTAAAATGTTGTTAAATAGATACTGCTAGAAAAATCAGTGTACATGATGAACAGCAAATGCAAGTCATGTGAGAATGACTTTTAAAACTGAAGATAAGACCCTTGGCCAGTGAATAACCAAAACCGTCTAAAGCCATGACCAAATGAAACTTTATTAATTTTAGTAAACATATTTATTAATTGAGTTTAAATACTTGGGATCAACAGTACAGAGTAATGGGGATTGTGGAAGAGAGATGAAAAAGTTAGTGCAGGTAGGGTGGAATGGTTGGAGAAGAGTGTCAGAAGTAATTCGTGACAGACGAGTATCGGCAAGAGTGAAAGGGAAGGTCTACAGGACGGGAGTGAGACCAGCTTTGTTATATGGATTGGATACGATGGCACTGACCAGAAAGCAGGAGACAGAGCTGAAGGTGACAGAGTTAAAGATGCTAAGATTTGCATTAGATGTGACGAGGATGGACAGGATTAGAAATGAGGACTTTAGAGGGTCAGCTCATGTTGGATGGTTGGGAGACAAAGTCAAAGAGGAGAGATTACGTTGGTTTGGACATGTGCAGAGGAGATATGGTGGATATATTGGGAGAAGGGTGCTAAGGATAGAGCTGCCAGGGAAGGTTTATGGATGTGGTGAGAGAGGACATGCAGGTGATGGGTGTAACAGAGCAAGATGACGAGGATAGGAAGATATGGAAGAAGTTGATCTGTGTATTAATTAAATTAAGAAAAAAAAAACATGGTATAAAATCCCCAAAATCATTAATTTCAAAATATCAAATCAATACTAAAGGAAAGAACAAAAAGATTAAAAATAAGTATGACCAAAAATCCAAATTACTAATACAAAATTCCAGATTCCTAAATATGAAATAAAAAATAAATCGATATGAAATGTCAAACTGAAGATTGTAAATGTAAAATAAATCATTGCAAAGCTGTAAAAATTTCATGCCAAAATTTGAAAACCTGAAAAAAAATACCAAAATAAAATAGTAAGGAGATTGGTAAAATTACGAACTGAAAGGAACACCAAAATACTATTAGAGAAACTACTGCCACTGCAACAAAATGGTGGCCACAAGTTGTTTAAATAGCCCTCAGGTACTACAGTTACAATGAGGACTGTTACCTAATAAGAATCTGGGTTTTCCACTATTAATACAGGTAAAATTCTGTTATAACAAATATCTTTACAACAAAATTTTCATTACAACGAAGTATTTTTATGGTCCCAAAAGTTTCCCCATATGACGTGAGTCTATAGAAATCTTGTTACTACGAAGTACATTCAGCAGATACTTTCATTATAATGAAGTGCCCAAAAGACCTTGAAATGCCTGAATGAATCATCCGCTGAGCAGTTAGTTCTGTGGCCGCAGCTCAGTTGTGCACAATGATCCCCAAACAGAAACACTGTAAATTTTTTTTCTTTCTTCGAACTTTCCTTGTACTGTTTTTTTTTTGCCCTTTTTGTTTCCTGCGGTTTTCAGTGATACCTTTTCCTTATTGCTCGTCAACATTCAAAAAACATCCACTGGAATTTAACTAATTGTCACCCTCCTATAGAAATGGTTGACATAAAAAAACGATAACAGTTCATATTAGGAAAAAAAACGTAACATTTTTGCAGCTCTTGATTGCGGCAAAAAAAAAAAAGACGTTGCCAGTGAATTTCGAATTTTGCCATCAACGCTGTCAAGTTTTTTGAAAGACCGAATAAAAAAAGAAAAAAAATCTCGGGTTGCAAACATATGTGAACTGCTGCATTTGAAGACGTTGAAAAAGCAGTTTTTATGTGGTTCAGAGATGCTCATTCAAGAAACACTCCTATTAATGCGGTACTCATTCAAGAAAATGTGAGGTTTGTTAACTCTCTTGGGACTTCCCCTAATTGGATGACATGCCGAAGAGAGTCGCGAAGTCCGATCTCCACATCTATGGAAGACTGCTTATCTGTTGCTGGGGCAACAGCTGGCTCAAAGATATTCTGCGTCTCTCTGCTATGCTGCGTCTCTCCGACAAAGCAAACAGAAAAGATATTGATGGGTGATGCAGCCTGACTGCTGTGTCTCGCTACTATAAATAAGTGTGCCACTCCTGTTTCTAAACTCAGCCTCGTGTTTAGGAGTGCAAGACAGGGACTTATAGCGTGACCCCGATCTTTTATGATTTGCTTCTGCGTCACTTCACTGCAGCGCTATGAGCCTGTTTTTGCCCTGCCCTGGCAACGGACAAACAATCTTCCACAGACGTTGCAGTCGCGCTTCGGGAAAGTGTATTATCGTAAGGAAATGCTGAGATAAATTCTCGTCAGCATAACTTGTAGGCATAAGGAGATTAAAATTAACACAAAAGAAGCTATTGAAATGATTGCAAACTCCTGGGCACAAGTTAAAGAATGCACTATAGTAACAAATACAGAATCTCATTACAATGAAACTTTCGTTATAACGAAATATTTTTTAGGTCTCTTAGGTCGTTGTAAAGGAATTTTACCTGTATACCTAAGAACACAGTTGAAATAGTATAGAGGACAATTAATTAAAAGCATAAAGAAATGATAAAAAGTAATTAAGAAATGCATCCTTTGACATCCCAGCATCCTCCACTAAGAAGGAAAGTTTAAATTCTTGTTTTTAGCCATCAGTTATGCTGCCAGTGACATTGCTGGCTTTATTCTGTGAAAGCTTGCTTTCTGGTTACTGGTTTGAAACTCATGAGATGACTTGCTACTATTTGTTCACTTTTTTTTGTTGTTGCTTTAAGATGTGTATTTCATTGCCTAAAATGAACTATTATTATCATAAGCTACAACCTGAGTGGCTCTGCAGGACCTCCATCTAGTTCTTCAATTATTGCTTTATGCCTGAATAGTGTTAATAAGTGTGAAAGGTATGGAGAGCTGCAGCAAGTTAGTACCAGCATTGTAGCAGAGAATTAGAAAATATGACAAAATTATCTACACATATGAATCATTAAGAATCACCCATCTCATATTGTTTATGGGAAAAATATGGGGGCAAGCATCCCTGGTGCCTTCGGTGCCCAAACCCCAGTTGCGGCCAGAATATTAGTAAAATCTGTAAATGTACAAAAGAAAAATTATTATTTATTGGAGTCTAAATCACGAAATTCTATAAATATATAAAAGAAAAAAATTATTATTTAATAGAGTAAAAATCATGAAATGAGAATAAAACATTTACTCTCTTACCGATTGGAGTATTTCCGTTAAACTAATGTCCACTATGCTCAATACACGACTTTCTTGATATTTTAGTTTATAATTTAAAAACGGAATAACAATCTGAAAATCTAACAACATCACATTAAAGTTTGATAAATTCTGAAAAGATTGATACCAAACATATATATGCAAGTTTTAAAATAAGGCCGATTTTAAAGCGTGACAAAAAAGTGACATAAAAACATCACCTGAAATCGTTGTACAAAATCTTTGCACTTTTAGGCTTAGGATTTTATATATAGAGAATAAATAAAATCTCCCTAACACTGTACACCATCACACAGACTATCAAAGGAATAACACAAGGCTCTTCCATTGGGACCATCACTGGCAAGCAGACATTCACTCCTTGTACTCTTTCAAGATCAGAAGGTATAGTTTGATTGAAAGTGCTACTAAAGTGTCATCACAGAAAGAAGAGAAACAGAATGCAAGAAAAACTTAGTATAATAATTCTGTCAACTAAAGTAATTGCTAGAAGTATTGAAAAAATATGACAAGAAAGAATTGAAATAGAGTAGTCAGTCTTCAACTTTGATTTAAAACTAATCTGGCCTCTGTTTATAGAGTTTGGAGCCTTATAGCCTAAGAATGGCAGAACAGGCTCTTCTTAGGAGACTTTGTTCCTTTTAATGTGGGAAGTGACATCCTTCACATCTTCTACAACTCTGTGAAGGCCAGTGTGATTTTCTGTGCTATTGGGTGCTGGGCTGCAACATCACTTCAAGAGTGGCCCACTGAATCAACAAGCTATTTAAAAGGGCAGGTTCAGTTGTAGGATGCACTCTGGACCCCCTGGAGGTAGCAGAGGTGGAGAGAATGAAACAAAACTGGCCATTATGAACAATGCTGTACATCATCTCTCCATGACATGCTAACACTGAGGAAATTTTACTCCACAAATCATTCAGCACAAGTGTATCAGGAAAAGCAACTGGGGCTCCTTTATACCAACAACAATATGCCTGCATAATGTTTTGCTATGAATGTAATTGCCAAATCAGAAGATTTATTTCCTTTTTAATCATCCCTGTGTATGATCAGACTAAAGAGAGAGTGAGTGAGTGAGTGTGTGTGTGTATTTATTTAAAAAGCTTATGTATAAAACCAAACTTACCCTTGGGGACAGACAGATAGATAAATATCTTTCTATCTATCTATCTATCTATCTATCTATAATGTTATTTATATAAGGGAATTTTAAGAAGATGTTGTATGCAATCTAGATTATACAAATTAATAAATTTTTATGTAAGGTAAGTTTTTAGCTAAATCATTTATAGCTTTATATGCGAAAAGAAGACATTTAAAAATCTGCTGTTAACTTTATCTGAAGCCTCTGCAGTGATTTAAGTTATATGGTCATGCTTCTTAGTTAAATTTATGGTCCATGCTGCCATGTTTTGAATTATTAGTCTTAGTAGTATTAGAATTCTTAGTAGAGAAGTGAGAAAACGATTTCAAATAATTTATGATAAAGAATTACATTGGCCTGTTACACTTAACACGTATGAATCATTTAGCATTTTAAGATCCTACATCCTGAGAAGCCACCCTAATTTTTGCAATATTTCTATGATTGAGAAAGCAGATTTAGTGTGGAAATGTGATGACTAAAGGTTAAGTCTTTGAAATGCCACACCAATATTTTAGATGGATTGTGCCAAAATAAAATTCAGTCTCTTGAGTTCAGAGATGTCACTCTTGCCTTGCATTTCCCAGAAATAACATCTCACCAAAATACTATCTATCTATCTATCTATCTATCTATCTATCTATCTATCTATCTATCTATCTATCTATCTATCTATCTATCTATCTATCTATCTAAATCAGTTAATTAATTGCAGTAACTGAAAAACTATAGTGTGTTAATATTGATTAATTAAATATCGTATGGAAATCTTTCAAATGTTGTCATTCAGACAATCGATTTCAGAAATAAACTGAAGAATTTTACCTGTTATCAATATTGACAATGAAAAGCATAAATAGCAGTTATGAGATTCCTCTAGATACAAATTGTCACTTGCATCATGCTATATTGGGGATGATAATTATAAAGACAGCAAGCGGCAATTAATTGTTCATGATACCATGGATGGGTTTTCACAGGTGCTCTCTATAAATATTTTAGCTCAGATGTGTATATATAATGTTTGTATGAAATGCTGCCAGCATATGCTCCTTCCCATAACAATTCTGAAATCTATTAAGTGGGTTGGAGAATATTATTTTAGGCATCATTTTTTAAGCACATTTAAATTCTTCAGATGTCCAGTTAGATTATCATATAAGGCCATATACAAAATGTTAGTTTACCACCACTTAGACATAGTGGATCCATAAAGTATTCACACTTGATTGGTTTGTAGATTTTAATTTAAATGAATAAAATTGCAGTTTTTGCCCTTCAGTCTACACTCAATAACCCATAATGACAAACTTAAAACATGTCAGAAAGTTTGCAGTTTAAAAAAAAAATCAACAACTGATAGCACTCATAAATTTTCAGATCCTTTGTTGTGGCTCTCCAAATTGTGCTCAGGTGCATCCTGTTTACTTTAATATTCCATGAGATGTATTTAGAACTTGACTGGAGTCCACCTATGGCAAATGAAATTGATTGGACATCATTTGGAAAAGTACACATTTACCCATGTCAGGACAGAAATCAAGTCATGAAACCCAAGGAACTCTCTGTAGACCTCCTGTATAAAATTGCAGTGCAGCATAGATCAGGGCAAGGGGATAAAACCATTCCTAAAGAAATTTGGAACCACTAAGACTTTTTCTAGAGTTGGCCATCCTGCCAAACTGAGTAACCGAGCAAGAGGGGCCTTGGTCAAGGAGATGACCAAGAACCCAGTGGTCACTCTAACAGAGCTTCAGAACTCCTCTGTTGAGGTGGGAGAACTCCAAGCACTTTCTTTGGTAAAGACAAGGCATTGTTAATCATCTACCTAATACAGGTCAAATCCCGTTACAACAAAAACTGAAGCAACACATTTTTCAGAATAATTAATACTTGTTGTTGGCCGAGACAAATGTTAATACAACATAATGTTAAATGGATTTCGTTTTGATGAAGTGTAAATTTCAGTATAACAATGTTTTTTTGACCAAATTTGGGTATCGAAGGTGATAATGCAATAAATACTTAATGCTGTGCCTACACTTTCACCGAGTCTTGGGGAAACCTGCAACAGGCCGCCTCTTTCTTGTTGGACCATAATAAAGTGACACTCTGTTGTGAAATTTCTGGGCTCAGGCAGTCTTAGCAAGGCTTGAGGGGAGTATAGGCGAGACATTATACACATAGCTGAATTCTGATTCAGTGCCCCACTTAGCATCCGCGTGAGTAGTTGTGTCGTGTGTGAATACGGTATGGCTAGAGTTTCATTGTGCTTCTCAGAGTTTTCTTTGTGATAAACAAAAAAAAACGTGAGAAATGGCATCAGTTTAGACTGCAAAAAAAATTAACAATCCTGGAAAAAGATGATTCCCGGAATAAAGAAAAATGACATGGCAAAAGCATTTGGAATCGCACCTTCGGCACTATAAACAAGTTTGAAGGATCCAAAAAAATAGAAGTCAAAGATCGGACATTGGGACCTGACCAAAAAACAATTAGAAACACGTTTGTATTTGTATTTGTATTTGTGTGTGTGTGTGTATATATATATATATATATATATATATATATATATATATATATATATATATAATAGTACATCTATCATCTAATTTTCATTCTGTGTTCATACACGTAGTTCCATAAAAAAAAAAAATTGCATCTAACGTCTCATTTTCAATTATTTTTTGCAGTTTAAGAAGTGCTGTTTTTGTATACAGATATTGTCAAGCTTGAGTTACACAGTTAGGTGCACAAGAGATGGAATGGTGAGTCCAGGTTGGGTGTCAAATGTTCTAAACATCATGCAACAAGCATGTTACGCAGCAAAACATCTATGGAGCTGCCCTTGCACCACTGCCATTAGAGATGGCAAATCCCTGGCAACCAGGGTCACAATAGTATATGTATTTTCCTTATATTCATTATAATGTAATTTCCACTATAACGAAATATTTTATAGTCCCATGAATTTCGTTACAACAGGATTCCACTCGTATCATCCCTACGGTGAAGTATGATGGTTACAGCATCATATATAGTAATCAGCATCATACATATCCTCATGATTTGTTATTGCTGCTCAGAGGCAAGGAATTAAAGGAAGGATGAATGCAGCCAAATACAAAGAGATCTTTGAAGAAAATCTGCTCCAGAGTCATGTGACCTCTGATTGGAGTGACAGTTTACCTTTCAACATGGCAGTGATCTGAAGCACTCCAGCCAAAAGGTGCTGGAGTGCCATAACGAACAAATCTCCCTTAGACTTAAACCTGACAGAACATGGGGCTAGAGACCTGAAGATTCAGTTTACAGACTTTGCCATCCTGGACTTGGGCAGTTTATCCCATTCTTCCTGGCAGATCCTCTCAAGCTCTGATTGACTGGGTGGGAAGCAGTTCTAGTGTCTGACAAAGTTTCAAAAAGTAATTTCTGCGAAAGGATCTTCTACAAAGTACTAAATTATGGGTCTAAATACTTAAATGAATCTGAGATTTCAGTTTTTTTTTTTGAACAAATTTGTAAACCTTTTTAAAAGTCACGTTTTTCTCTTTCTCATTATGGATTATTGAGTGTAGGCTGATGGACAAAAATGGCAGATGTATCTATTTAAAATTAAAATTACAACACCAAGTGTGCAGAAAGTGAAGGGGTCTTAATTCTTTCTGAATCCACTTTATATGTATGCTAGCGAGTCAGATGTTAAATATAAACCTTTGTTCAATCAGGCATTTTAGCATGTTACAGCATCTAAAGTAGAATGTCCAAAAGCATCATATCATCAGTGTTATTTTCTGAAGCATTGCTATGCAAGTTTTGATGGTGTGCTCTGTTTAAAATAAAGGATGACTGATCGATTGACTCTTTAAGTAGTACATAACGTACTATACCACAGTGATCAGTATTTAAATTTCAGCCACACTGTTTAGGACAGTTTTGTTAGCACACCAAGGCTACAGTGAGTACCATTTCAAGTTTGATTTCATGACTGGTACTGTAAAGTGCTGTTGCTGAATTATTACTATGACTTGCATGCAAGGCCTTACCTAATTTTAAAATGGAGAAGAGTAGTTAACATCTGCAAATGATCACAATACTTTTCCTAAATCTATTACAAAAAAGATGTAGACACTCTTTGTATACTTAATTATTAAAACCTGTCTTACCTGTTTCTGGATCTTTGAATAGCATGTGAAACATAAGCCCTCAGGATATAGATTTAGTTTTTCATGAAGCAATTAGGAGAGGTGTGCAACAAGGTATTCGTTTTAAAATAATCTTTGTTTTGAGAGGTTTTTAAAGCTTAATAAAAACTTGACTAAACAATTTTGTCAAAAGATAATTTGAGCGGCAGTTAATAGGTTTGACATTATAGTATAATAAATCCGTTGTTAGACATGGTGTAAACAATCTAATGTGTTGTAGTAAATGCAGATGGCAGACAGTTTAGTAGAATGAAATAGCTCAACCTTTTTTTTTCTGACAAGGTGTTCATTCTTGCCACATGTGAAAGAAACATGTAGCACTTTTTTTAACAAGGCATTGACAAAACTCTGGTTGGTTGTGTGTGAGTGCCAGGTTATCTAGAGCCTGCCAGTGCAGAGGAACCAATAGACCTGCCAAAGGTCTTGCATTTGTCCTTCAGGATACAGAAAGAACACTTCTGTACTTGCCATCATAAGGGATGGTATGCCTTGAATCCGTGAGTGTGCCCAGAGGGATGTGACCTGGAAGTATGCCACATTATTTAAGAACTACACTGCAAATGATAAGAGCTCCTTCTCTTAAGGGGGAAACAGTAAGGACATGTATGGTTAGCAGAAGAAAGAATACCTCCTGGCTGATGGAGAGCTGCACATGATCTCAAAATAACAGACATCAGACCATGTTGTCCTTTTAAATGTATATGGCTTGGAGCAAGGCCAACTACAAACTTGCAGGCAAGTAGTGGAAGCAGTTTGTCCTGAACCAGAATGGTTAGTAATATAGTACCCCACTAGGAAGGTAGCATGGAGGTTTCCTGACCCAGTCTTTTAAAGATAAAAGATGACATGGTTGTAGGAGGAATATGGGGTTGGGGCAGGGGTCCTCAATCCCAGTCCTGGAGAGCCGCAGTGGCTGCAGGTTTTTGTTCTGACCTGGTTGCTTAATTAGAAAGCAATTCTTGCCAATAAAGCACTAACAAGCTATGAAATTAAATTAACTCTGCTCTGTCAGGTCATTCTCATATCCTAGATTTTCTTTCCCTTTCTGTCATGCAAATGATTTGAAGGCTAAAATGGACGAGTTATTCTCAGTCCTTCACTTTTTTCTCTTCCTTTTTCTTCCAAGTATTTAATTAAACCCAATAGTGCAGATAAATACACACGGGTGTAAATGTAAATAAGCTAAATGGAGAAATGCTGCGCTCTCTTGTCATTTTCATGTTATTGAAAATAAGGAGCAATTAAAATAGCTGTTTAAGACAAAATTAAGCAATAAGGGCTCAAAATCATTAAAGTGAAGCAGAAGTGTTACTTTAGCAATAAGTGCTTTTTATTAAGCAACTGGGTTGGAGCAAAAACCTGCAGCCACTGCGGCTCTCTAGGACCGTGATTGAGGACCCCTGGGTTGGGGGATTGGGATACTGGAACACCAAATGTATAAAAAGGGTATTCTAGTGCACTGTCTCTAGAGTAAAACTTTCTGTCGCACCGGACCAAGAGGTTGGGATTAGGGCTTGGGTAGGGCATATGGCCTTATGGGAGAATTTGGAAAAGAGGACTGGGCAGGTAGGATTAGGAGTTCCATCTAGACAGAGTAGAAAAGGTGTACGAGAGGCTGGGTTTGAGGCATTAAAGAACGTTAAGGTGCATCTCTCCACCAGACAGACAAGAACTTATGGCCTGTACTGCTTGGCCCAGAGGGGCTCCAGGGATTTAGTTTTTGTTCTGTTTGATTTGGTACTTTGCATTCTCCCTGTGATCATGCCTTCCTTTTTAGTCCCTAAAAGACTGCCCTCCCTTTTCAAAAAGTATGTAGAAAACTAACTATGTGCTAGGATAACATGGTGATACTATGATTTCCATTGTTTCTTCATAGTGTCAGGGACCTTTGTTGAATTCTAAAACCACTTGCTGTCTGTGCTGTGTTTCCTCATCCTTGTACTTGCATTTCTAAAGATGTCTGAGTTAGGCTAATTATCAAATGTAAACTGGTCTTGTGTGAGTGTAGAAATGTATGCACCACCATGTGATGGCCTTACCTTCCTTTCAGTTAGGGTTGTTTCCTGCCTTAACCAAAAAGGCAGTGATTTCCTTCAACTACATACTTAAAGGTTTGAAAGTGGCTCTTCAGAGCTATAACCTAGGGGAGGTGCTTTTTGGTTTCTAAAACAGCCATCTACATGAACACTCCAGAAACATCCATCCATCCATTATCCAACCTGCTATATCCTAAGTACAGGGTCACAGGGGTCTGCTGGAGCCAATCCCAGCCAACACAGGGCACAAGGCAGGAAACAAACCCTGGGCAGGGCGCCAGCCCACCGCAGACTCCAGAAACAACTTGTACTTATTTAGATCTGTAACAGGTTCCATAAAATGCCATGCATAGAAGATAACAGATTTGTAAAATACCAATAGGTTGATGAGTTTTAGGGTTCTTGTTGTTGAGTAAGTATCGTGCTAGGTAATTTACTACAAATGAAATATTTCTGTTATGTCTGCTTATATATTTAATAAACAAAGAAGAACCCTTCCAAGTATGAAATGTTTCTTTCTCAAGCAATGCTTTTCAGGAACCACACAACCCAGTAAAGTGCCATTAAAGAACAATTATTTTAAATGAAAAAAACTTCAAAAATAAAATGGCAAATTTATGCACTAGCAACTAAACTAAAACTACATTTGGTAATGAATTGTATTACAGTTACTTTGCCTTCATATTACTGGCAGCCTCACATGATTTGTTCAAGTCAGAAGGAGATCAATTAATATGGTATCTTACTATATTTCCAGTGTCTGCTGACTGTTAAATACTGGTAATACCTTAAAAGTCTGTCTGATAAATTAAAAATTTGGACTGTTACTGAAGGCAGCGGACAGTGAACTTGGGTGGTGCATTAGGAACAATTCTGTAGCTTTAAATGTGTTTAATATTAACCATTAGATTTTCCACTTTGCTTTCCTTTTTTTCTTGCTAAATATCTGTGGTATTGACTGTTGTGAAATGTTTCCAACAGCAGATTTCTGAGTAATTTATTCTGAATCAAAACTAACAATACCTCCTTCAAAGTTATCTTCTGAATCCTGTGCACTACAGCAATAGATTCCACCCATCCCTTTTGGGAAGTGGGATTATTGTTCAAACACATTTTCTTCTAGTGAGTCACAGCCTCGCAGAATGTGACTGAAAATTAAGTTGGAGATTCAAACAATAATCTGTGTCTTAGGTAAGTAGCTCCCCAGAATACAAGCAAATGGTTGCATGGCTTCCATTACACAACATTCATAAAAATTAATAGCTGGCTTACATGAACCTCTTTGATGAAAACTTAATTACTAATGTTTGATGCTTAGAGGCAGTACACAGTAGTATTTGAAGAGATCTCTAGTGACATCAACAGTGGCAGCCTACCTTTTGCAGTTTGCTCAAAATTTTGTGTTCTTCTCTAAAAAATGTACTTAAATACCTGTCTGTCCCATAATCATGAAGTTCAACAGTGAACATTCTGTATAAACATTTGTGTCTACAACTATACTTTGAATCATAAAAAATAAAATGAAGTCTCTGTCATATATATTATTGATGTAAGTGCTTTTGCTAATCTGGATTTTGCTGCTAGCTAAATATGTTTGTGGTATGTACACACCCTTGAACATGTTGAAAGCAGCAGAAATAGGAAAATAATACTAAACTATTGTACCAAACATTATCATAGAATATTAGAAAGCAAAAGTATGATCATATTTGCCGAATGGTGTTAGCCAAAAGATCAAAACAACACTGAAAAATCTAACTGAAATGATGTTGGGAATAATGACAGTCAATCGAATACATAAGGAGGATTGAGGCAAAAACGATTCCTGAAATTAAGTTCTGTGGAAACTTACGACCCCTAAGATTTATGTTAGAGATTATCTACTAAAGAATGCAGCACTTGCCAATATATATATATATATATATATATATATATATATATATATATATATATATACACACAGTATATATATATAGTCAGACACAAATGCGAATAGGAGGAAGCTAAGTGGACCGAAAGAAAATAATTCCGCTCCAGGCCAGGAGATAGCGGGGTGTGCTAAACTTTCCTCTGTTTTCTCTGCAGACCAGACACAGGAAAACCTGACTGATTTCTCTTCAAAGGCATCACGTCCGGTTCCAAAATGCCCCAGAAGACGCCACTTCCGGTTCCAGCATCCAAGATGACATAATTTCTGGGACCTGGTCTATTTTGCCTTAACAAATCAGTTCAGACTGAGAACTCTAACTGTGCACCTCAGTGCGATGACTAAATCCTTTTGCAGCCAGGTACAATATATGGGTGGCCGCCCCAAACCTTTCTTTGTGTCTAAGGCTGATTTATTTTACAATACAGGTAGTCCCCAAGTTACAGACATCCGACCTACGACATACGAACGGGTCCGCAGCTGCGACGCATGCGCCTCAGTAACTGCCGCTCCATCATCTTCGGCCTGGGGTCACGGCAAGCAGTGGCTGGACGGTGGCTGGTGGGGGGCAATTTCGCTGCCCGCGCAGTGTAGTGTCCCTCGGGCGGTTTCACTGCCCACCCACCACACGCGGCTGGTAATTCTGCAAGCTGTGGCTGGATGGAGGCTGGAGGGGGGCGATTTTGCTGCTCGCGCAGTGTAGTGTCCCTCGGGCGGCTCCCAGCAGCAAGCAGTTTCACTGCCTGCCCACCATACACAGCTGACCCGTTCGTTCTCGGTGGGCAGCTGGTAATGCTGCAAGCGGTGACCCAGTTGTGGCTGAACGGAGGCCATTAAGGGTGGCGGGGGGTAGCATTGTAGTGTGCATCGGATGGCTGCCTATTGAATGGGGGCGATTCACTACCTGCCTTTGGCCGCACCATGTTCATTCTTGGTGGGTGGACGCTGCAGGCAGCATACTGTAGTGGAGGGGACTGTGACGTGGGCTGGTGATGAACCGCTCGTCGATACCCCCATTCATTCTCAATAGCAAGCCTGCTTGTACTGTAACGCACATAGCAGGAAGTCATCTCTTGTCAGTACATCAGACGTGTTGACGACAGGTGCCTTCCTGCTGTGATAGTGTGTACAGTGCTGTGCAGAAGAGCTCATCTTAATCTTTTGTCTTCACCCTTCAACAATGTCTCTGAAACACAAATCTGATGAAAGTGCTGGTGATACAGTAAATAAAAGAAAAACCATCACCATTGAAAATAAAGTAGAAATAATAGAAAGGTCAGAGAGAGGTGAAACTCCATCATTCATTGGCAGAGCACTTGGTTACAGTCGGTCAACAATAGCATTTATTAAATTTATGTACCTGTTCTGACTTACATAAAAAAATTCAACTTAAGTACAAACCTATAGTCCCTATCTCGTACGTAACCCGGGGACTGCTCTGTGTGTGTGTGTGTGTGTGTGTGTATATATATATATATATATATATATATATATATATATATATATATATTGTCACACACGTGCGAGTTGGAGGCAGTCAAAGAGCCCAAAGGTGAGTGAAATCTCGAGACAAGAATTTATCACGTGGTACTTACCTGAATCTCTTTCTACCTACAGAAAACTGGAAGAAAAATAAACCTATCCATTTTCAGTTCCAAAATGGCCGCGATGACATCACTTCCGGTTCCCATCCAATGACATTACTTCCGGTTCCACACTCAACTACTCCTGTCTGCTCACGATGACGTTGGTTCCGTGGTCCCGCCTCAATCGTCACTTCCTGCCAACCATTTCCTCTCCCATCATCCCATCTGTTATTTAAACGCCATTTTGTTACCATGTATTCATTCATTCTGTACTGAAAAGTCATTCTGAATCAACCATTTTTCACTTTGTCTGACGACAATATATGGGGACGATCCCCAAATCTTTTCTATTTTTGAAAGACTCTTTATTTATTACATTGGCGTAGTCGGCAGGATACTTGTTCAACATGACAGAAGAACAGGACCTCAACGCTGTACTAAGTACAATTGTGGGAGATCTACAAACTCTGAAAATTCAGATGGGGGAAACCAGGACCCAATTGGCGGAAGCGAGGCTCGTTCCGTGCTGGTGTATGGACGGAGGTAGCTCGGTCACAGCCAATTCAGTTAACCCCTTGACTGAATCTGATGACATTGAGTCTTATTTTTGATTTTTGAGCGTGCATCGCTAAGCGGAGCAGCGTGGCGAGGTCGGAGTGGGCCTACTGGCTCCCTATTTGAAGGAACGCGCAGAGGGTTTACTACGACTTAACTGAGGAGCAGGCGCCAATTATGATGCGCTAAAATTGGAGGTGTTCAAACGCTACGGCGTTTCACCAGAACAACAGGCGAGAGTGGAGGGAGTGGCAATTCGATCCAGAAAGGCCGTTAAGATCGCAGGGCTTTGAAGCCTGGGGCAAGGTGTGTCGCTGGCTACGGCCCGACATCAACTCCTCCCACAAAATGGCTGAGCTCCTTGCCTGCGAGACATTTGTACATGCCCTCCTGACCACATCGCCCAACAAGTAAGAAAGCACAGTTACGAAGATATGGACACCTTAATCCAAATAGCGGAGCGTCATTGGGCAGCCTGTAAATCAGGGCGGTCGGAAAGGTCCTCTCCGAACCCAACAGATCGTGGGGCAGCTCCTGAGCCCCTCGACAAACTCCCGAACCTGCCGTTCGTAGAAGGGACAGACTAGCCGGTCCCCCTCGCTGTTTCAAGTGTGGGGAGATCGGACATCTGTCCCCGAACTGTGCCTACGAGCCTATGGATTGCTCGGTAGTAAGGGGAGAAAGGTACTGTGCCACAGTGATTAATCCTCTGTCTCTTCCATATACAGGTGCAGTTATTATAAATGGCAGAAAGGTAAGGGCAATGTTTGATTCCGGGAGTAACATTTCGATTGTTGCTACCCGATCACGTTCCGCAACAGTGGACTCAAGGGAAAACCAGTCTAAAATGTATACATGGGGATATTAAATATTATAATACAGCCAGGTGTGTAATATCAGTAGCTCATAAATTAACCAGTATGGCTATGGCTGTATTACCCGATCCCCCTTTTCCAGTCATATTAGGAAGAGATTGGAATAAAATTAACAGCGGTAATAACGTAACTGCATCTAATAAGAATTTGGGCTTAGTGATGGAGAATAATGCTCCGACTGCCTCCACGCCGTGTCCCTCAGTAGCACGGATCCATACGGGTACCCAGTGCGAAAGTTTTGATGTCCCATCGTCCTCTGCGGAGCTGATACAGTCGGCGCAGAAGGCGTAGAGACAGTAGCCCCTCCCATTGAACTCGAAAGAGATCCTATACAAAACTTAACGTCCCAGTTCCTATTAACTCCATCGTCATTTAAAAGAGAACAATGGAATGACGATTCATTAAAAAATGCTAGAAATGCAGTAGTATCTACTGACGGTTATACAAACCTAGATCCCATGCCACCGATGCGTTCTTTGTAATTAAAAATGATTTATTATATAGAGTGGCAGAACACGAGGGTGAAGTGCGGGCTTTGTTGTTAATTCCACGTACTTTTCGGCGAAAGGTATGTGAATTAGCACATGCCCACCTTCTAGGAGCCCATTTAGGCTCGAAAAACTTTGGAGAGGATAAAACTCAGATTTTATTGGCGGGAGTTAATGAGGAGGTCAGGCGATTTTGCACTTCATGCCGGAGTGTCAACTTCGCCAGATACCCAGAAGGTCTAAAGCTCCTCTTATTCCCTTCCCTGATTGACATCCCGTTTGAGCGAGTTGGTATTGATCTCGTTGGTCCATTAGAACCCTCGTTAAAAGGTTTTAAATATATTCTAGTTCTAGTAGATTATGCCACTCGCTTTCCAGAAGCTGTTCCGTTGCGCTCAGCTAATTCAAAAATATCGCACGGAATTAGTAGGGATATTCGCGTGTTGGGATCCCCAAGGAGGTCTTAACAGATCAAGGGACTCCTTTCACTTCAGAAACGTTCAGGGAAGTGGCCAAATTACTCAGGATAAAACATCTGAAAACATCGGTTTATCATCCCCAAACTGATGGATTGGTTGAACGTTTTAATCAGGCGTTAAAACAGATGTTACGCAAGGTAGTTAACGAGGACGGAAGAAACTGGGATCAGTTGCTTCCTCTCGTTTGTTTGCCTATCGGGAAGTCCCTCAAACCTCAACAGGATTTTCTCCTTTTGAATTATTGTACGGAAGGCAACCCAGGGGGCTTTTGGACATGTTAAAAGAAGGATGGGAGGAGGAGGTACTCCCTACTTCAAATATTCTTGAATATATCGCAATTACGCGATAGACTAGAGAAGATCAGACCTATCCTAAAAGAGAATTTAGAAAAGCGCAAGCAGCACAGTCACGTTATTATAATAGAAACACCACCATTCGAATTTGTCCCGGTGATCGTGTTATGGTATTAGTCCCAACCTCTCATTATAAATTATTAGCTCATTGGCAAGGACCGTATGAAATTAAAGAAAGAAAAGGTCTCGTCGACTATTTAGTTAAACAACCTAATCGTCGACCGACCGAAAGAGTATACCATATCAATTTGCTGAAACCGTGGAAGGAAAGGGAACCCGATCCCTCCTCCGGACAGCCTAGTTCACTTTTTATGTCCTGTGCCAAACTTAATTTTGGTTCCAATTTGACTCCAGAACAGCGACAAGATCTCGAAAAGGCTATCTTGTCTGTACCCGAGGTGGTGGATGAATTACCTGGTCGTACTGCGTTGATTGCATCGATATTATTACGGACCCTGGAGTGATTGTCAGGAGAGACCTTACAGACTCGGAGGCAAAGCGGAAGTGGAATTGGAAATTAGGCGAATGCTGGATTTAGGGGTTATCAAGAAAGCTATAGCCCTTGGTCTAGTCCAATTGTTCTAGTTTCTAAGCCCGATGGGTCTTGGAGGTTCTGTAATGACTTTCGACGACTCAATCGGGTCTCCAAATTTGATGCGTATCCGATGCCGCGAGTGGATGATCTGCTCGATCGGCTAGGAAGCGCTCAATTCCTAACTACCCTTGACATGACAAAAGGGTATTGGCAAATTCCTTTAACGGATTCTGCAAAGAAAAACTGCATTTAGCACTCCCAGCGGACATTGGCAATACCGGGTCCTTCCTTTTGGTTTGCACGGGCGCAGCTACTTTTCAGCGTCTGGTAGACACACTGCTACGGTTCCACAATTCCTATTGTGCGCTACCTAGATGACGTTGTCATCTATTCCAGCACGTGGAAGGATCATGTATGGCAGGTGAAAACGGTACTTTCCACACTGGCAGCTGCAGGACTTCGTATTAACCCAAAGAAATGTTTCTTTGGATTAAGAGAAGCCAAATATTTGGGCTACCTAGTGGGGGGGGGGGTGTCGTGAAACCACAATGTCTTAAAATTGATGCCATCATAAATTGGCCCGTCCGATAAATAAGCGGCAAGTACAGGCATTTTGGGATTAGCTGGTTACTATCGTGCTTTGTGCCACATTTCTCAGAAATTGCTGCCCTTATCTAATTTGACAAAGAAACGGGCACCTATAAAAGTGGTATGGGATGATACAGTAGATAAAGCATTTTGTGACTTGAAATTGGCCCTTACATCAGCACCTTTATTAAAATCCCTGATTTTTCTCTTCCTTTATTCTCCAGACCGATGCATCGCCACAGGATTGGGTGCCGTGTTGAGCCAATGTCGAGGGTGCTGAACACCCGTTATGTATCTGAGCCGGAAACTGCTGGACCGTGAGATGAAGTATGCTGCGGTGGAGCGAGAGGCCCTGGCGATTAAGTGGGCTATTACATCGTTGAGGTACTACCTATTGGGGCGGGAATTCACTCTGGTGACGGACCATGCCGCTTTACAGTGGATGTCCCTTCATCGGAGTCGAATCCTCGTGTCACTAGGTGGTTTTGGATCTCCAACCATATCGTTTTAGCGTTACTTATCGTAGGGTTCCTTGCAGGCCAACGCAGATGCTCTCTCCGGATTCACGACCTCTCGGTGCAGGTCGCCCGACCGGATGGGTCTGGGCTGAGGGGGTCATGTCACACACGCGTGCGAGTTGGAGGCAGTCAAAGAGCCCAAAGGTGAGTGAAATCTCGCGAGACAAGAATTTATCACGTGGTACTTACCTGAATCTCTTTCTACCTACAGAAAACTGGAAGAAAAATAAACCCATCCATTTTCAGTTCCAAAATGGCCGCGATGACATCACTTCCGGTTTCCATCCAATGACATTACTTCCGGTTCCACACTCAACTACTCCTGTCTGCTCACGATGACGTTGGTTCCGTGGTCCCGCCTCAATCGTCACTTCCTGCCAACCATTTCCTCTCCCATCATCCCATCTGTTATTTAAACGCCATTTTGTTACCATGTATTCATTCATTCTGTACTGAAAAGTCATTCTGAATCAACCATTTTTCACTTTGTCTGGACGACAATATATGGGGACGATCCCCAAATCTTTTTCTATTTTTTGAAAGACTCTTTATTTATTACAATATATATATATATATATATGTATATATGTGTGTGTGTGTGTGTGTGTGTGCGTATATATGTGTATATATATATATATATATATATATATATATATATATATATATATATATATATGAGCAGATAGGTAGATATAGATGCAAGTTCATGGCAAGAACTAGGTTTTTTGTATTAGAGTACAGTATATTTACAAACAAACAAAATCTTTTGGGAAGAAAAAAATCAAAGTCATTTAGTTGACTTAGTGACTGTAAATTATCTAGTTGTGAGTGAGAGTGCGGTTGAGTGTGGGGTCAGTTTTTAGGTTTCATGGATCCTGCTTTTACTTACTTTGCTGTTTAATGAAGGTCCAGCTACAGGGGCTCAACTTCTCTGATTTGTTGTCTTCATTTTGGAGTCATGTTTGATGATGATGTTTGATTCTTTAATATTTTTACCCTTATCATTATTGATTTTGATATTGTATTGGAGTCAATATGACCTAGTGGTTAAGGTTTTAGGTAGTTAACTGGATGGTTACTGGTTCAGTCTTGATCTTATGTGACATGCATTATGACTGAACATGCCTGTGCTCATTTTAAAATACATAAAATCTGTAAACAATTGTATTGTAGTTAGAAAGTAAACTGCCTTTGCATCATATTCACTGTAAAAAATACCTATATAAAATAAGAGTGAATGTAGTATTTTCAGACTTTTGTGTTGAGTTTCTATTTAATCTAATGTTAAACATTTTCAACACTTTTAATGACTGCTGTCACTCCTAAAATTATCTCATTCCAAATTCCAACTAGACAAGAATGGAAAATAAAGTTTTTAACCTTAAACATGTCGATTTTCTACTGGAATTCTCTGCCTTGTCCAGATCTGCAGGGTCTGACATATTTTGTCATATAGCAACACACAGAGATGTTTCCAGGGCAGCATTCTTAAAAAAGTCAGTCGGTCAAAGTGTGGTTCTAAATTCAGAATGATGTTTAACCTATTAAATATGCCATTTTTCTCTTGTCTTCTACAATGGTGGTTTGTCTGACAACAGTGACAGCAGCGCATATCTGGAAAGATTGACAAAGAATGTCGCAAGTTATTCTTTTACACACCTTACATAGCTGAATTTAATTTAAATTTAAAAACTGTTGTGTTTTACAAACAAAAAAAAGTAAATAGAGATTATTTAAAAGGAGACAGTCTTTTTAATGTGTTTCTGCAGCATCTCAGAAGAGATTGTCTTGTATTATAACAGGGTAAGGCAAATAAACCTGACTGTGGCTTTGGATAAGAAGGCCTTTTTGTCCTTGGCTGTTGAAGGAAAGTGTCCAGGCATTGTACTTACACCACATCTGTGATGGAGGAAAAAACAAAAGACATACAAGTTTCAAATTCTTTCATCATGTCCTGCCCTATAGGCACAAAAAGAAGTAAAATGAAATGAGAGCAACAGTCTGATTCTGTATTTCCTTGATTTTCTAATATTAACTAATATCACACAGTCAGTTGATATTTAATTTTATTTTTTATACATACTTTTAAGACACATTTCCTTTTTATTATTGAAGACCTGCTTATGTATTTATCCATGTGCAGTATATCCATCTATCTGTCCACTTTCTATACTTAATTCTTGATTATTAAACAGTTAATGACACTAGTCTGCTAAAAAGCTTTCCTATCAAACATTTTAGGTGTTCTTTATAGATCTGAGGGGTTGAATCCAAATCTCTAATTGCTATATCACTATCAATTTTTGAAAAATGGTTTAAAATGATAAAAAAAAAAAACAGAGAAAATTTTAAATGAATTACTTAGACTTGAAAAAAATATAAATGCCATATGTAGTTAAATATGATTAATACTTACAGAGAGTAGTAATTTGTGTTTTCTTTTGATAATCCTTTGAAAGTGTTTCACAGTGGAATGACCAACAGATATCTGCTAACATAGACTCACTCTACTTTCTACTATAATGTCTCTGTATTTGAGCAATGTCCTGGTGGAACCTTTCCCCGTGTTCTTAAATCCAAATGATAGTGTACAAAATGGACTTTTAAAGACGCCCAAGTAGAAGGTCGGAATAGAGACGTTTCTCAACTAGTTTCTTGTAGTTTTCTGCCTTTGCATTCCCCAGGAAATTGTGGCATGCACTTTTATTTGTAATTTTCTTAATGAAGGCAGTGTCTTCTTTTAACATTTGCTTACTGTGCATATTTCTATAAAAAATGTTTAAACAGCAGTTTTCTCTTTTCTATACAATACAAAGGCATCATTCCAACCTTCTAAGTATAAATTCCTTGTCACTTTGAAGGAATAAGAAGTGAGAAAAAATAGTGATCGAGAATAGAAAATGCATAGCAGATACTTGACTTTATGTTGTTTCCACATCAACTGATGTTAACAATTAGGACGACTGAAATTTTTCAGATAAAAATATACTTCAAATAATAATCTGAACATGAAAAATATATGAAAAATACTTATTCCATAAAACAAACTTAACTTTTTTTTAAATCAATACTTGTTAAAAGGGTGTTTTTCACTGAATCCGATATATTATTTTTTAAAAGTCAAAAATTAGTTTCAAAATAGTGTTTATCACTGAATCCGATATCTTGCAGTACAGTTTGTGGTAGAAAAATTACAATTTCAGAAGTGGGTTCAGCACATGTAAGTCTATGCAGTACACAATTTTGAGTGGGAGGATTTTAGTGCAGGCCAGTGCAATGGGAAATATTCTGGTATATTTATGTACAAGGCAGGTATGACCGTGCATAGATAGGATTCATTGTGTTGCAAAGTGCACTTCAATGTTGCCAATCAGCCCAACATAACACTATTTTGGGAAATGTGAGAAAACCCCTTTAGACATGATGAGGACTCTTGCACACTCCGTCTCACTCACAGGACCAATTTAAAATTGCCAATCAACCTAAATTTACTGGCAAATGAGAGTAAGGCTGCGTACCAAAGGTGAACCCATGTAGACCAAGCCAGGGTAAGAAATCAAATCAAGCTATTAGACTGCACTACTAACCATTCTACTTCTGTGCCACCTTTATTGTACAGTGCGTGGAATAAACATAGAAAAATGTATAATCATTGTAATACATAAAAACATTACTCTGTTTGTCATTGTTGCCAATATTATATTTGCTTCCTTGTGTGTAAGCAGGACGAATATTTATTTTACAGGGTGCCTTATAATTGAATTGTATAGAATGGTAAATATTCATATCTGGACTAATTCCTATTATGCAGAATTCTAGTCAACAACAGTGAACTTTTTTTTTTTTTTATATATATATATATATAAACAAAAATCAGTCAATTTAGTTAATTAGTACATATGACATTTTAAAATAATGTATGAAATAAACAAATGGAAATGAGGTCAAATTGCAATAACACATTAGGTGTGTAGTCCTCAAGATTAGACCATGGGTATTTATTTGATTGAATGAAAAAGTATTCATTTATTGTTGTGTCTCTTTTGTCTTATTTAATAGTTTGATTGCTGTAGTGTTTCCTTCTTTGTTGGCTTTGTAATTTGGAGTTCTGGGTCTCCTGTGGAGTGGCTTGGTTTCGAATCGATTAACTCTGCTGCTGGGATTTGAATCCGATGTCTGTCATCATCTATGGAGTTTGTCCATCATTTCTGTTTATGTATAGGTGTTTCCTTCAGGTGCTCCAGTTTTCTTTCCACATCTCAGAGCTGTGTAAATTACGTTAATTGGCAACACCAAACTGGCAGTGTTCAAATGTGTGCATGGATGTGCACTGGGAAGGCCTGGCATCCTGTCTGGGACTGGCTCCCATCCTGCACATGATGCTGCTAGGATAGATTTAACTCCCAGTGCCCCTGAACTGGATAAGTGGGCTAGAAAACGAATGGATGAGTGTCTGCCACTATTGATGGATATCAAAGGAGTTCCTCACATCATGTGTTCAGTCCTCTGCAGATTTGACCAACAGGCCTTGAAACCGTGAACCGTGAGCAGACCCCAGACTAATTTATTTCTTTCTGCTTACTTTGCTTGACCATAAATTGCTCTGCCAAAGTGAGAATGCAAGTGCGTTCTCTGTGTAATTGGTGTAGGATCCTGGAAAATGCATCACAATATCATGGCCTCCTTACAGGCACATCTCTTTAGATATATTCAGTGTTTTTGATACTTTTTCAGCTGTTTTTCCAGTAAAGTGTGCCAGTCCATCATAGGGCATACTGATTCAAACTGTGTAATGTTGTTTAATTACCTAATGCTTAAATCCTTGAGATGTCGGAGGAAGTCTGACACAATCAGAGAAAACCTTTATTAACACTCTTAGAATGTGCAATCTTAACACAGATATTTTAAACCAGTTTAGCTCACTGGTCCTTAAAACTACTGAGTAGGGGAAGCATTTGTTTTGGTATTTCCTTACTGAAGTCTTTTTGTCTCTAGGCTTCCAACCTCAAAATGATTGTAATATGTAAGCGTTTTTAAATAAGGCTGTGCACTTGTAAAGCATTTTCAATATCCATTATAGTAAAGGAGCAATATAAAATAAGTTAGTTGATCAGTTGTTTGAGGTGTCAATGTCCTCTGTAGGCTTAACTACCATGTTGTTGTAGACCATACCATACATATGGCTAGGATGCGGCAATCCCTATTATATCTTCAACAATTACACTGTGGGATTTCTGTAGATGAGTATCGGATATGAGTGGTTGCTTGTCTGAGTTGAAGAGGAAGGCCACGATCCACAAGAAGAGATACAGATCCACCTGCAGCTCCCGCACTGTACAGAAGCTTTTGCGAGTAAAAGTGGAAGTCAATGAAAGTGTGAGCATAACATTAAACAAGGGCAGAAGCCTTTTAACTTAGCCCGTCACAAATCACTGCTTTAACCTTCCATACACCTGGGTGCATTCTCCTGTGTACTATGTGGTGGTAGTTTATTAAACAAGGTTACCAATAATTTTCTAAGTACATTTTTGGTTTGCTCTCCTTTGCTTCTTTAATTACGGAACTCCTGGTGACAGACAAAACAAGCCTGTTTAAACTTGCATTGTAATTTGTAGATTAGATGCCACACCTCAGACGGAACGTCAGAATTAAACTGTTTTGTTCTAGCAGAAGGCACACCCTGGAAGATACCAGGCTTTAAAGGAAGCTCCCCAAAAGAAGAAGATTTCACTGTCTGTGAAGCAGTGGCAAAATAACTTCTCAGCTTTTTATATGAGAAATATGTAAGGATTAGTGAGAATAGCTCATTAACCCGTTTCTTTCGTTTTGTGATGTGACTAAAGATAGAGGCATAATCAGCCTGTTTACTAGACCTTAGTGGACTTACTCTTTTTTTATTTTTTTTTTTAATGGTTTGCTGCTTTGAATATCATTCCTCCATAGCCTTGTGATTAGCTTGTCTTAACATTTAGTATGCTATATGATTGAATTTGTGCTGCTGATGTTGCTGTCTTACAAATCCAGGATCCTTGGCTCAAAGTTAGCACCTGGTTAATATCTGTTTGGACTTTATGCTTTCTACTCTTGCCTGCTTTGGCCTTTCACCATTTACTCTAATCTTTCTGCCACGTCCCCAAAGATCTAACATGTTAAGTTGATTGTTTATGTGAGTGTTTCCTTTGATGGACTGGACAGGAATTGATTTCAGTCTCCATTGCCCACAGTTGGAACAAGGAGGCCTGAGAATGTTACAGTGGGTACGGAAAGTATTCAGACCCCCTTCAATTTTTCACTCTTTGTTATATTGCAGCCATTTGCTAAAATCATTTAAATAATTTTTTTTCCTCATTAATGTACAAGCACCCCATATTGACAGACAAAAAAAATAATTTTTGAAATTGTTACAGACTTATTAAAAAAGAAAAACTGAAATATCACATGGTCCTAAGTATTCAGACCCTTTGCTGTGACACTCATATATTTAACTCAGGTGCTTTCCATTCCTTCTGATCATCCTTGAGACCACCTTCATTTGAGTCCAGCTGTGTTTGATTCTACTGATTGGACTTGATTAGGAAAGCCACACACCTGTCTATATAAGACCTTACAGCTCACAATGCATGTCAGAGCAAATGAGAATCATGAGGTCAAAGGAACTGCCTGAAGAGCTCAGAGACAGAATTGTGGCAAGGCACAGATCTGGCCACGGTTACAAAAAATTTCTGCTGCACTTAAGGTTCCCAAGTGCCTTGGTGAGAGAGGTAAAGAAGAACCCAAAGATCACTTTGGCTGAGCTCCAGAGATGCAGTCAGGAGATGGGAGAAAGTTGTAGAAAGTCAACCATCACTGCAGCCCTCCACCAGTCAGGGCTTTATGGCAGAGTGGCCTGTCGGAAGCCTCTCCTCAGTGCAAGACACATGACAGCCCGCATGGAGTTTGCTAAAAGACACCTGAAGGACTCTGAGATGGTGAGAAATAAGATTCTCTGGTCTGATGAGACCAAGATAGAACTTTTTGGCCTTAATTCTAAGTGGTATGTATGGAGACAACCAGGCACTGCTTATCACTTGTCCAATACAGTCCCCACAGTGAAGCATGGCGGTGGCAGCATCATGCTGTGGGGGTGTTTTTCAGCTGCAGGGACAGGACGACTGGTTGCAATCGAGAGAAAGATAAGATGAATGCGGCCAAGTACAGGGATATCCTGGACAAAAACCTTCTCCAGAGTGCTAAGGACCTCAGACTGGGCCGAAGGTTTACCTTCCAACAACACAATGACCCTAAGCACACAGCTAAAATAACGAAGGAGTGGCTTCACAACAACTCTGGGACTGTTCTTGAATGGCCCAGCCAGAGCCCTGACTTAAACCCAATTAAGCATCTCTGGAGAGACCTAAAAATGGCTGTCCACCAACGTTTATCATCCAACCTGACAGAACTGGAGAGGATCTGCAAGGAGGGATGGCAGAGGATCCCCAAATCCAGGTGTGAAAAACTTGTTGCATCTTTCCCAAGAAGACTCATGGCTGTATTAGCTCAAAAGGGTGCTTCTACTAAATACTGAGCAAAGGGTCTGAATATTTAGGACCATGTGATATTTCCGTTTTTCTTTTTTAATAAAGTATCTATTTATCTATCTAATAAATCTGCAACAATTTCAAAAATTCTTTTTTTTGTCTGTCAACATGGGGTGCTGTGTGTACATTAATGAGGGAAAAAATGAATTTAAATGATTTTAGCAAATGGCTGCAATATAACAAAAAGTGAAAAATTGAAGGGGGTCTGAATACTTTCCGTACCCACTGTATATTGCTGTATTGGTTTAATACATTTATTACATATTTTTATATTTGTTTAAGTAGTTTTAAAAATTACAGTATGTATGTGGAACTGGTACATCATCCAGGGTCAGTTCTCACCTTGTGCTTAATTGCTACTCAAATGGACACCAGTGTCCTAAGACCCTGAAATGTATAAGCAAGTTAGAAAATGGATTGATGTGTGGATGGATTCTATTATGCCAAGGACTATTTTTCAAGTAATGTTTCTTATAAATTTACAAAAAATAATTTGTAAGTCAATATCATGTTGGTACTCATGACCTACAGTATGAGTAAGAAATGATTCTAGCACTATAGCATGTGTCCAGTGTGGGGTTACAGTGTGTGGTTTTGGTATACTGTATATTATTTAGAGTTTCAGTGTTTGGCAAATGTGGGTGGTTTTGTGCCATTGCATGGTGTCATTACACCTAGTGGTGCCTTGTAGCAGCAGGAAGGCAGATGTCCACAAAGTGAAATAGTTGTTGTCATGTAATGATCCGCATATGCTCTTTTGGAGACAGGCACGTGTTCCGAAGTCATTTAGGGATTTCCAGAAATTAGGAGGCAAAAAATTAGGGTTGAAAATGGTACTAAGCAAGCCAGCCAAATGTATGGTGGATGAGAAGATTTCATTAATGTATTTTCATATACTCAAACAGACCATAATAAGTGGTAGAGGTGGCTGGCAAGTATTGGTAATGGTACATACCACCACAACCACCTCTACTCTGGAAGCATAAATGCAACATATCGGCTTCAATGCTGCTTAATCAAATTCAGTGCTATGGAGGGCCAGCTTAACCTGATAGTATTGGCCATAAGGCAGGAAACAACCTTGGACAGGATGCCAACACACACCCGTACATGTGCAAGGCCAATTTGCAACCTCCAGTTATCCTAACATGCTTGTCTTTGTGGATGTGGGAAACAAAGCAAATACAACCCACCCCCCACCCCCACCACAAAATTCATGCCAACCCTGGAAAGACAGATTTCAGTGGTATTTTTGCCAACATGACTCATTGCTGCTACTCTGTGGCAGACAAGACTTCTTGAGCCTAACAAGAGTCCAGATATTGATGATGTTAGCTGGCCAATAATATATATTAAATGTGATTCATTCTGTGAATGCATGCTTTTAAATAATAGCCAGGATCGCCATTGTAATGAGTCATGAATCGGACATCCTTTATTATGACATTGGACCTAGTGGAGTCTACATATCAATCTGTATAGACGGATAAATATGGCACAGTAACAATTTTAAATAAGCTATGTTGATTTGAATTTGCATACAGATAAATTGTATAATCTATAACACACCCTATTTTTGCATACTTAAATGCCCCAAAATATATATCTTTGTATATTTAAAGGACCCAAAATAGTTTAACAGATTAAAAATCTTTTTCAAACTTCTTATTAAATATGAACTTCTTCTATAAATTCTTATAGAGAACAAAATGAAAAGATTTAGCTGTCATTGTTTCAGTGTTTCTGTGGTGAATGTGATGGAAACTAATGGTACAGAAAGTACAGGAAAGGCAAACTCAAAAAGAACATTTTCCATAACAATTCCTCCCTTTTTTGTTCTTCCAGAACAATTAGTCACTTTATTTAACATCTTTAATAATGATAGAAAGTTCTGGTCCTTCTCAGGCAGACAAGGCTTCTTGACCTTAAGAACAGTCTGTATGATGTTGGCAATGGTGAGTGGTCAATGATAGATACTGTAATGGGCTTCTGTGATTAGAGTCCTTTATGGTGTCCCATGTGGGTACCTGTCACAATTTCTTGAAGCTATCTTGTCCTCTCAGCCTCCCATATACTACAGGATGGGAGCCAGAACCATCTGCAACTATCTTTGCTAGCTTTGTTCATCATTACATCTGTGCACTAACACCAGATCTCAGAAAGATGAACCATTTAACCTTTATTAGACTGTGTTAATTTTTCATATGACTGACAAGTGTTCTGTCAAGTTATGATGTTGTATTGGAGCAGTATGACAGATAGAAACAATGATAAGGCTTTATTTGTCCAAAGGGGGAAATTTGGAAAGGTAGCCATAATCTCCTTAATTTTTTATTGCCTTTTTTATAGTGAGCCCAAAGTGTGGCCATGTAGTGGCAGTCATTACCTAAGAAAGTGGTTTTTAAACTTTTTGACCTAGGTTTATCTTTTTTGTCAGTGATGTCCCTTTATTAGTAGTAATTTTAATGTAAACTAGCTAACGTTTTCCCCTGAATGGCACACAATAACAATTACCAGTAAGCATATATTCAACATTTAAGTATAGTGTATGTAATAGATGAAATATGCACAGTATACATCCAAAACTTTCTCTACATACAGGTGTTTACTGCTGAATCAAATTTAGGGTCCATTTGTCTTTTTTAAAAAGTAACCTGGGCTTGTCTGACTTTTTTGCAGTTTTGTTCAGACCGGGTGTAAGTGAGGAGAGTGCCAAGAGGAATATATTTTAGCTTGCCGGCAATTGACTCTTCTAGATTTTCGGTGCACAGATTTACTGCACAAGGCAAGATGAGCTGCTCTGCAGTTTTGTGTGCGTTCTTATATTTGCCAATTTGATGTACAAGTAGCAATACCCCTAGTGCCTGCTAGCTTGTTGTACAAACACACCAGAATGTTTTTTGTGAGTTCTCAGTATTTAATTTTTTTTTTTTTTTCATTTAAAAATGACGTCTGTAAGCAGCATGCTTTTTGGTAGTCCCATACTGCAGATAACATACTATCATTGCTCGCCATGCTTCATGGTAAATGTAAATCTGCACCTTTGAATTTTGTGGGTTGTATGTTCTGTTAATGTTCCTGTTTGGTTCAGGTTTATGAGATAAATCATGTGAGGCTGATGCAGAATTGGAAGTTTTTTATGGATGATGCTGTAGAGCAATTTAAGGACTCGTCTGTATTTGTTGACTTTCTTAATAAAGCGGCAGCATATAACAGGTTGCCATCTGCTTGTAACTGGACTATTGTCAGTCATTTGAGTTCTCCATTTTGGAGAAGCACAATGTTCCTTTGACTGGATGCTGAACTAAAATCTGCAATCAGTAGCCCCCTAAAACATTAAACTGATGTTTTTTGCATCTTTTTTTGTTAAACTTAAATTGAGGACCCATCTAACATTTGTGTTGTGAACCAAGGGTTGAGAAACCCTGACTAATGGACATTAAGACTAATATATTTACATGTCAGGCTATGCTGATCTCTTCTGCCACTTTGCTTATAACATGATCTTCTGTGCAAAATGCATAAAGTGGTAGGACAGATTTTAAATTTAATAAGAAACAAACGGCCTAAATGCAGAGTATGTAAATATTCAGGAAAAAAGTCTGAATTAGAGTAGTCCGCCCTAATTTGGGGCATTCATAAGAAATATAGATCAAAAATAACCTCATTTTCATAATCACTGACCTTAAAAATAGTCTAAAACAAACTTTTGTTTGAAAATGTCATTTTTAACCTTCTGGGAATGGCTCTGAGAGGGTTAGGACCAACGGTAAAGAATCAGATATCAAAAATACTATCATGTTCGTGATCAGCAACTGCAAAATAGCATAAAACAACACTCCATGGGCCTATATTACTGATCCTCATGTTTCTGAGACGCCTATTGGTTTACTCTTTATCATAAGGGTGTAATTTCCTGCACAAAATATGATCTAAAAATGGTCTGAAATGAGTTTTGTTCAGATCTAGAGCACCAAGTATAAACAGAAATCCCAAAAACCTAAACTACTTGCATAACTAAGGATCAACACGAGTTGTATGGTACATCATGTGTCGGGATTTTCTTGTACTGGTGAGTCATGAGATGCCATAATAAAAAAAACTGAAGTCATTTCAGAGCATTCATAAATAATCCTTATGAACACAATAACATTCATATTTTTTTCGAGTGATATAATTTTGGTTTATAGTGTAGTCTTTTGGTTTCTTAATCTTGGGATTTAAAAAAAAAAGGGGGGAGTCCTAGTTTTCACAGCTTTATTCTTAATGAGAAGAAGGTTATTATATACTTGAGCAGTGAAAGCAGGAGGGAAAGGCCCAGTTCAGCTCAAAGCAAGTCATGTAACCTCCTTGCACTCTGTCTGTCAGAAGAGTGCTACAGTCTGATATTTAATGAAAAGGACCGAGAACAAGAAGGTTCCTTACTCAGCTACAGCCCTTCTGTGTGACCCTCGGCAAGTCATTTAACCTCCTTGCACACTGCCCTTTAGATAAGGAAAAAAAAATAATACAGTCCTATTAGAAGTGACACTTCTGGGGTTGATGTGTCTGCATTTTTTTTGTTTTCAGACAAGAATGGCCAAGATTTTTATAAATACAGATTGCATGAATTGCATTGCAGACTTTCTGAAATTTCTGACATATATTGAAAGAGGGAGGCAGAAATTTGTACAGTTTTTTTGTTTTGTAACAAGACATATACCTGTGGTGTTTTTACATATGTCACCTTTTATCTGTTGATTTTCATTTGTTGAGTATTGGTTATCAGAAGAAAGCTGTGTGAGGTAATGTTAACCTTCTCAGTATGGTTTTAAGTTCATATGCGTTACATATATACTTCTTTTTTTAAAAATATAGTAACATTTTGTCCTCATCCTTGTGGGTTTTAGATAGATAAATAGTAGTTTTATTGACCCCTGAAGAGATAAATTGATTTACTTTAGCAGTAAAATACAACATCATAAAAACAGTGCAAAAACAAAGTGCAAACAATAACATAAGTGCAAGATCCAGAGCTATACCCCAATTATAATAATAAAAAATAATGTAAAAAAAAAAAAAAATAATAAAATTCTGTGCCAGTGTGTCTATTGTAATATAGCTGTCTGGCTTTGAGCCTCTCTAGTGCCACCTTGGTGGAATAAACTGGTGGCTACAATTTTGTAAGACGTGTCATGCAGAGGACAGGCAAAAGTTCAAAGGACTGCCACTCATTTTTTTCATCATCCTTTTTTCTTCTTCTTTCTTCACCGTGTTCTGTGTCATTCCTGTAATTTATATGTCCCTCCGGTCAGTTTATTCAGGCATTTGGCATCCCATAAGTTGGTGTTTTTTCCCCAGCAGAACATAGAATTTTACCCCCCCCCCCCCCTTTTTTTAAATGTTAAGATTAAGAATCCAAAAAACTGCACTATAAATCAGAATTTTATCGCTCCAAAGAAATATTGTTACTATGTTCACAAGAATAAGTTATGATTTCTTTGAAATCATATCAGTTGTTTTGGACAACAAACTTTTAGAACATCCCCAGCACGTTGTCTCTTACTTAAAAGGCCAGAGCCTCCCTAAATTAAATAGTGTGTTCTGGGCCTTTTTGTGCAACACATCTGTTCTGTTCATTCTGTGCAATGGTCCCCCAGACATTTACAAGTCTACACCCTTCATCAGTTCTACAAACTATAGTGACCGTTCACAGAAGCTCATTTTCTTCTCGACACTTATATATGTAGGTTAATTTGATTAGAAATTCTACATAGACACTTTTTGAGCGAGGTGAGTGAATGTGGGGTGTACAAGTGTGCCCTGTGGTTGAATGGCACCCCATCCAGACTTCTTTCCTACATTGCACCCAGTGCTGCCAAGATGGCCTCTGGCTCCTTTGACCCTGAATCATATTAACTGGGTTAGAAAATGGATTAATGGATTGGTCAGAAGAATAATGGATTCATTTTTATTTCAAATTCTGTTGATATTCTCCACCCACACCGCTCCAGTTAATTGACTGCATTTTCAAAAAGAAAATAACAATCTGAAGCATATTTTAGAATGTGATGGCAACTGTAAAATAGTGCAGAGTGAAGGAGGGTGGAAGGCTAACTGCTTATCTGGGGTTAATTCCTGCCCTGTACATTTTGCCACAAGAATAGGCTCAGACCCCTACAGCCCTGAAACTGGATTACGCAAGATTTAAAAAAAAAAACAACTTTTAGTATTGCTGTCCCGCACCTCCAGGACTTCAATCTCTGCTGTTGTCTGCTTTATATTTTCTCTTAAGTACTGTGGATTTGCTTCTACATTCGCAAAGATGTGCAGATTGTTTTAACCCTCTCAGCCCTGACTTCCTATTACTAGAACATATATATGCAGCCGTTTTTGTAAAGTACAGATATATTTGCAGCCATTGGAACCAGGCGTGCTACTGTTAACACATACTTGAGAGACTGGCATACATTCTGCGAAACACGGAAGTGAAAATGGATGCTTCCGGACTGTGCGCACCACTTTCAATGTTATTTCCTCAAGAAGATTAAAGTATTTGGCAGCTATTGTATAATAATAGTGATCATTCTTTTTGTTTTTTTCATTTTTGAGCTTCCTACACACCCCAAAGGTAGAATATCTTACAAAATCATTTATTCCATATAAACAGAAAATCCAGGACTGAAAGGGTTAATTTGGCAATTGTAAATTGGCTACAGTGTGAGACTGACAGTGTGTGTGTATGTGTGTTAACAGGTTAACTGTGCTGTCCTGCATTGGTCTTGTAAACAATGCAGATTTGGTTCCCACCTTGTGCCCAGAGTTGCCAGGACAGGCTCTGGGCTCCGTGACTCTGAATTGGAATTAGAAAGGCTAATGCAAGTCCTGTAAACAATCCCAGACTATCTCCAGCACAAATAACATTAGTCTGCACCAAAATATTTCCACACAAAAAAATTAAATCTGTGTTCCTTATGGTGTAATTACGTGTGCTGAATCCATTTCTGATATTGGAATTACTCTACCATGAACTGATTCAGCAAAAGATCACATTCAGTGAAAAATGTTTATTATTATTTGAAGTATATTTTGAGCTGAACAATGGCTGTCTTCTCTGTTATCTGAAGTGGAACCAACCTAAAAAAAACTATTTGCTGCACATGTCTTGTTCTCATTCATTCAGAATAACCAACTACAGTATTTACATTTAGAAAGTTAGAAAGATTTCTTTTTACTGTCCGGAAAAGCAGCAAAAATAAAAGAAGATATCTTCGTTGAACCTCCAATCTGTGAGCTTTTCAAGGGCACAGTTTTCAAATCCAGGCAATGTGAAGCTGAAAAATTAGCTTAGGAGGCATCTGAAAATTCATGCAACAATTTTCTTGGGAAGACAAAGGAGGGAAAACCATGAGGATCTAGTCGAGGAGCATCTGTCTTCCTACCCAGCATTTGGCAACAACCTGTTTTAAAAAATCCATTTTCTACACTGTCATTTGGATGTTTTCCTCCAAAACATGGGAGCAGACTCTGGTGAACATTGAGGAGAGGTTCTACCAGGACATTGCTCGAATGCATAGATGTTTTAGTGGAAAGTGAAGTGGGTCTATGTTAGGAGACATCTGTTGGGCATTCCACCATGAAACACCTTCATGGGATTGAGGGGGAAAAAAACCCAATAATAATATTTATTTATACAGCACATTTTCATATAAATGATGTAGCTCAAAGTGCTTTTCAGGATGAAAGAGGAAAAAAGACAACATATATCAATACAATTAGGCAATAATAATTAACATAGAATGAAAGGTAAGGTATGATGGCCAGGGAGGACAAAAAAAAACTCTAGACAGCTAGAGAAAAAAACAAAATCTACAGGGGTTCCAGGCCATGAGACCGCCCAGCCCCCTCTAGGCATTCTACCGGACATAAATGACCTTAATCAGTCCTCATGGGTTTCAGGCTTCACATGGAAGAACTTGACGATAATGTTCATGTGGATATCTGTCGTTCAATCCATCAATGTAGGGACAGCACGGTGCTTTGATCGGGTCACCACCACAAAAAAATGGAAAAAGAACAGCAGAGAAAGTAGGGGTTGGTACGGATTTCGGAGCTCCCATGAATGATAATGATAATTAAATGCATACTGTATACAAAATATCAAATCTGAAATGAAGCTATGAGAAAGCCATGTTAAAATAATGAGTTTTTAGCAGTTTTTTATAAATGCTCCTACCAAATGACTATTTTTTGTAAGTAATATATTTCAAACAACTATATGTGTCATTTGTAATTTTTTTCGAGGTCTGAATTATTGTTTTAAAAAATATACTGCTATTCTCTAAAGTAGTGTTTTGTTTTTGTTTCATTTTAAACCTTCATCTTTCAAAAAGCAGAGGTGATAGAGCAAATCTGATGTTAGATTTGGATTTAGCACCCACAAATCTATAAAGGACCCCTCAAAGTTTTGACTGGAGCAAAAAAAATTGCCAGTGTAATACTCTTAATAACTATTCCTATTCTTCACAAAAATAAATAAAATGTAGGAAAAGAAGATACCCTAAAATCTTAAACTCAAATGGACAGTGCTTGAAATAAGGATAACAGGTCAAAAGGCTAATTGAACCCAGAACATATGCGTCGTCTTGTAGTTGATCTATTTTTAAATTCTGGTGAAAGCTATTTTTTAAATGCCCAGTGGCCTAAAGAGTTCATCATTAGCTAGACTAAATATTCATCTGTCAGTTCATTATCAAACTCATCTTTTTCTTGTCCTTGGTTGTATGAAATCCATCAACCATAAACAGTTTCCCAGTCCATCACAGTGCAAACTTGTGCACAGATGCCTAGTTCTTCATTCTCTGTCAATTTAGATTAAATTAAATGAACGCTACATTTCAGGATATCCAGGTATCTAGTGAAACACCACACGAGCGCAACAAGAATGTGTAATCTCCACACTTTTGGTGATCAAGCCTGGAATCAAACTCCAATCCCTGGATCTGTGAAGCAGCAGCAATGATCACTGCACCAGCATTTTACCCCAATGAATACTATTTAATATCACAAAATAAAATAACTTAAGAGAAATAAAGAGCAAAGAGGTCTCTTCATTATCACGGTCTCTTAATTAAAGGTGATTTAGAACTGACCATTTGACATGCATGTTTTTGAGATGGAAGAAGAGAAAACATGCAGAACACATGGAGAATTTATAATCTGCATACCAGTATTAGTCAGATGCTGGATTTAAACTTGGCTCCTGCACTACAATGCTAAGGTATCAAATAAAACAATACAGAACAGTTCCCTATTGAACAGTATGTTAGGTTATCTGGGTGAAGAAACAATCTTATCAACATTGTACTTCTGGTCTACCAGGTGCAGATTCGTATGTTTTAATAATATTGCTGTAGTAGTACTCAAGAGTCCTAGTTGTTGAGGGATGCTATGCTTAGCCCACATTAACAGAGGACATGCCCACTTGAAAATGTAAAGCTCTTCATTAGTGGTGCATTTTGAGCAGCAATAGAGCAGTGTTATTTTCTAGAATATTTTTGTGCATGTGCTATAAAAGTAATATATGCACTCCATACTTCTGCCTATAGAAAACTAAAAAGTTGATGTTCTTTGAGACAGATGTACTGAAAAAATAGGCAAGTGTTAGAATAAGGTGCAACCAGAAGAAGTTCCTTTCTTGCTTATTTCTAGCCCACATTCCCCAAACAAACAAGCTTCTTTTTTGAGTGGGTTAATAAGCCACATTAAGCAAAAATGGTTCTTTCAAACATGCTGAAGTGTCTGAGTCACTAACCTTGGGAAGTAAAATGATTTCTCAGGGTGAAGCCTTACCTAATAAGCTCAAAATATACAGAACAGGTGCATCAGATTTAAGAAAGATGGATCAGGAAGAGATGGTTATTTAATACCAGGATGAATACTGGTGGCATAAAAAATGTGTGTGTGTTGGTAAATTTTGGAAACAAAGTGTGAGATCAGAAACCATCCGGTACTTGCATTTTTACATTCAGAAGGGACAGACAGCTGAATTTGTAATTATTGCTTAATTGTAGAATAGATTCCATAGCATTAGGTGGCAAACAGAAAGCCTCTACAATACTCTCTACACTTCCAATACAGGAAAATATCAACTTCTGATTTGAAGCAGGTCATTAAGCTAGACATTGTTTTAGTGGTTTTCATTGAGCACAAAGAGTTTATTTAATATATGTTTATAGCAATAGTGTGTTGTTTTGTGTATTTTGCATCATCTTGGTCTTTTTAGTAGTATAGCAAATTTATTTGTAGAAGTTTCTAACCATTTTAAATTGCATTGGCAAATTTAATTTAGTTTTCGTTTGTCTCGTTGTTCATTTATCCAACTTCCTCTTCTTCTTTTCCTTCTTCTTCTTCCGCAGCTGTTCGCATTTTTATATCCAGTTGCATTTTTTTTTTGGTTGTTGAGTAGACTTCTCCAATGATGGATGCTAAATCACGTAAGTGCCACCATATTTATACTGTCCTTACCTATAATGTAATGAACATGACAATCACACTCCTGTGATGCATCACCCATTTCACATAAAGAATGAAAATAAAATTAAACATTGCCAGAATAATTTAAGACAGTTAGAAATTTCTGCAAGTAAATTCTCTGTACTAAAAAAAACACGAAAATAACTCCGGATACATGTATAATAACATGCTCTTACTGCAATCTTTAACTACATTGTTGTACTTTTTACGGGTTTCACTTTATGTCAACAGCCTATACTGCCATTATTTTGTTCTTAAAAGGGAACGTTTTTAGCATGTCCTATACTAATTTGTGACATGAAATTGTTTTTCTTTTCCATGTTCCAAAGACACACAGTTGTGGTTAGTTAAAAGACTTTCAGTCTGGTGGGTTTTCATTCCATACCTGGTTGCTGTCCATGATAGGTTTGCCCGTAATCCCCAAGTTTGTGTGGGTTTTCCTATGGGTGTTTGGTTTTCGTCCCACATCCCAAGGGATTTGATTGGCCATTTTAAAAAGCAAAGTATAGTACACAGATTGGGATAGATACAGTATGTGGATAATACTTCATAAAGGATTTGATAGAAAGATAAGACTATATTAAAAAAAAAAAAGTGTCAGAAGTAAGGTTAGATTATATGAGGATGAATATCTTAGTGTGCCAGTGTTCCAGGTGTCTCAGCTACAGTGTTTATTTCATTAATACCTTACTCTACCTTAATATGGTACTCACAGGTTCATAGAGTCATTGTCATGTACTGAGTGCAATGAAACTTTTACTTGCATGTGTTAATCAACATGCAACACATTGCCACCTTCCGGTGCCATGATTAGTGAGTTTAACAAACTTACCTCAAGACTTCTGTCTCCTAGAGCCAAATGGACTTGGCTATTCACTTGCTTACTGTGGCAAAATTAATTATTTGAACTGCTATACAAACAAAAACATCTGGAATAATTTATTACAACATTAAAATAATTTTCACGAGAACTGGCCCTTCAGCCCCTCAAAGCTCGCCAAGCCTATCCACGCAATTTCTCCAAAATAACATCAAGTTGAGATTTGAGGGTCCCTCATGTCCTACTCTACTTTGCACTACTTGGTAACTTATTCCATGTGTCTGCGATTCCCTGTGTGAAGAAAAACTTTTATCATTTTTGATTGTAAAGTTAGTACAATAAAACAGTAATTATATCATTGTGTCTTTACAGTTTATGTGTCAAAGGTATCATATTTTGTTAGTAAAGTAGAAGTGCAAATCACTAACATTGACACCCCCACAATTAGGAAGATTTGAAAGATAATAAAACTCAAAAACTCCTAATATAAAACCTACTAGATCTCATAAAATCACATTCTCCTGATATAAAATAAACTAGGGTTCATTCATTTGACTTAATTTGTATTTATAAAACAAAGTACAGTTAAATTTTTTTTTTTCTCTTTTTACATCAGCTGTATTGTAAGCAAATTTCCAGAATCCCGTTTTTCTATTACAGGGTCTTAGGGATCCAGGGCTTATACTGACATTAGTGAGCGCCAAACAGAATCTGATAGAATGTCAGTCCGTTACAGGGCATGCGCACACACAAACAGTTTTAGAAGTCAGGAAAAAACCTGAAAACCAAAGGACATTCTTCAGTGACAAAGGGAGCACAAACAACATACAAACTCTGCATCGACAGAATGGTGCGGGTTTCAAACACAGTTTCTTTGTTCATTGAGGCTGTGTTGCTAACTGCTCCTTCACCGAATAAATCATTTGACTCTTCTTATGTTATTGGCATATTAGAGCCTGGCAATTTCTATGTTTTATGGAACAATAAACAAACATCAAATACTCAAATGACAATGTCCCAAATATGTAGAATTTTAAACAATAAGTATTTTCTGGGTTATGTGCCGCTTGTTGCTTGCCTTTTATTTTAAGCTACAAAAGTTATAAACAAATTCCTCTTAAAAAAAAAAAAAAATCAAAGATACATCCCTAAATTTTGAGGGGGCTAACTCATTATTCCTCTATGGAGAGGGTGCTTTAATAAGTTTGTTGTATATATTCACACTTTTATTTATTTATTTTTGATCATTTATGTATTGTATTGAATTTTGATGCTACAGTATACACTCAGCTATATTAAATTAACACTTACACGAAAGTTAGTTTTCCACATTTGAATAGTATACTGTATCTTGCATTTAGGGAAACAATCACTTGGAGGAAGGGGGTGTCATTCATAGTGGGCACCACATATGGTCTGAATTGACCAGCAGGTTAGCCCACCACTACATTAGAGCCTTAATGTTAACGACAAAGTGTTTTGTCACACAAATGTAATTAATTCAGGATAAAGTACTTGTAGTTAGCAGCAGTAGGTAGTCATGCTGCCCCCTATGGACTCTGGTATCTGCAGATATCATGGTGGTCTCCTTAGCAACTGTAGGAATTTTACTTTCACTCAGTAGCTCACTGATGGTATGTCTTCTATAAGTTTATATTTTAGTCTGTTGTTGTGCTGGTATTGCCAGGTCTTATGTTGTTTCTAAAATGCTGTTTTCATTCTGTTGCATTTTTTATTTATTGTACGAAGAGAATATGTTTTAGATCATTTTTCAATATGATAAAGTAAGTTATTGTTTGTATGATGTTTTTTTTTATTTCATATTGATTGGGTATTTTTATTTATTTATTTTTGTATTTTATTCTGTAGTTTTGTTTTTATGGTATGATAACATGGTGCATGTTTTTTTTTCCTCTTAGTGTTTTCATTGCTTGTTGGTCTTGAGTATTCTCATCCATAATTTTTCCTTTTTTATGGATTGTCTCTATTTGTTTGTTTTGTTTTACATGAGTGATATATTTGTGTTTTTAATATAAATTTTGTTTTTCTTGCATTTCATCATGTATTGCTGCCTTTAAATGCTTTTGTGTTATTCTTACTTGATGATCTTTGGTTTCATTGTAGGGTCTTCTGGTGTTTTTTTGTGTGTGTTTATTGCATAATGATTTGAAGTTTTAGTGCATAGTGATTTGATTTAGTGTTCTGTTTTGTATTCACTGTTGTGTGTTTGTGTTTCCCTGCATAGTATTTTTGTTTTAATTATGCTAAATGGAAGTGCAAGAAGTGCATTGTATTAGTGAAATACAGAAACATGATGATATCTCACAACTCCAAAAAAATGGACCCTTTACAATTTTAGTGCAGATTTTGCAAGAATTACTTGTTTTTCCATTTTACCTCTCACATCTGTTGATTTCCATGTTATTGTAAGTAGTTGGTTGATTTTTACAAATTTTATAGGAGATCCTTTATCTATATGGGTATTTTACACTTGTTTCGGGGATTTTTCTGGTCACTATATGTCATTCTAGTATCCAAATTTCTCTTTTCCTTTAATTATGAAATATTCTTTGGACCGTTTTCTTCACCTGTTTTGGTCATTGCCATTTTGTTTTCTCGTTGTTACGGCTAATGCACCTGTTGTTAGTGGTGTGTTCTCAGAGGTCCTGAGATTTGATCTACCTGCAACAGGATAATAGGTCACCCTTCCCAAACCGTTATTTTGTGAGCTCAGATTAGTGGACCCTCATCCGAGTTACGGATTCAAAACCCAAGATATTTTTCTCATTTTTTTGGCTTAGACGCTCGTTATTTCTGATCTCTTGGCTTTTGTCATTTTTCTGACTTTCCCTTAGCTCCAGGCGCCTACTTTCAAACCTTGTCTGTTCACAGATGTAACAATTATTGCAGTAAATGGTGCAGAAATGCTGCACTTTGAGTGTCCCCTTTTGTAAACTGGCATCTCATCCAAGGCTGGCTTCAGCCGGGCACCTGATGCAACCATTCCATCTCTCTGCAACTCTTTACTAGCTAAAGCAGCTTCAGAAAGTAAAGTGGCCGTGGACACTCCAGAGGTTCTTTCCTCCCCTAATGCTGCTGACTGGAGGTTTTGTTTTCCTTTCCTCAATTGTCAACTGGCCATAGTTCAAAAATTAATTATTGGACAGATATTGCTGGGCTCCATTTACGTTAATCAGTTTCAAACTACTTTGTTTTCCTGTCTGTTTATACAAATCTGTGTCTTTGTGTACTGATTATGTAATCAGTAATTTGTAAAGTTTGTGTTTGAATTCTACCTGAGAATGAGTCAGAGCTCTGTACACTTGTACTCAGTATAGAGCGCTATATAAAAATAAACTGAATTGATTTGATTTTGTGATTTTGTGATTTGTGAATTTGCATTCTATAGAAATGGAGAGATGTTATATAAAAATGCTGTAGCCTACTTGATGAAGTAGAGGTTGTAATTTCAGTGAAACTCATTGGCTTAGCATTTAATTATTTGTAATAAATGCGAAGTCATCAAGCCAATCAGCTGTGATAAGAAAACAGTTTGAAAACCCCACCATTCAGCAGTATGTACTGTTTGTAGACAGAGTCAATGTCACTTACAAATGCCGAAATCTGTTCTTGCAGTAAATGGGAGACTTTCCAGCTGGCACAAGGTAAAACTTGTTACTGTTTTTTAAACCGAATGGTGTGGAGGTGGGGGGGTGGTGGCGGGAGGTGCAACATAGAACAGTACACTCCTGGGCGAGAGCAGAGCTGAACAGCATTGATTGAATGCATTACTCAGGCAGCCAGAGCAGAGGTAGAATCTCTCCAGACTGCATTAGGAGTGCCTCAAGCCTTTGTGATTCCTTTTGATCAAATCTCTGTGAAAGATGAGTGTCATGCCCTCTTCCAGCCAGCTGTGAGGGGACTGCCCTGTGACTTGGGGCTGGGGGAGGGAGGGAGGGAGGAGGGGGGCATGCTCAAACACACCACTCTGAGGCGCTGAGGGGAGCGGCTGTTCCAGAGGTGAGAAACAGACGCAGCCTCCCAGCGCTGGTGAACACTGAGTAGGAGGATCTCATTCCACTCCCCTGTGCACAGTTTGAACATTCTGCACATCTTGAGTGGTTTAGAACCAGACAGGGGTGAAAAAAAAGAGAGAGAGAGGGGTGTGTATGCTCTCTCGCAACTGAGTGAGTGTGTGTCTCTGTGTGTGTGTGTGTGCATACGCGAGTATGTGTGACCAACTGTCTGATAGTTCTCCTTCTGCCTTAATACTTGTACAGACAGGAGAGTTTGAGGCATTTCTTTTGTAGAACTCGTAGGGAATGGCAAAGTGTATTGTTACCCTGGAAACATCTGTTTAATGAGAATGTCTGAGGTAAGAAAAGAGCTTTTATGTTTCATAGTGTGTTCCTATCTAATGGTTTATTTTGTGAGCAGCTATCCAATATATATTTAAAAAAAAAAAAAAAGTAAATCCACCTTCTTGGGTCTTTTTCTGTTAAACCTTTAACAGTTGGCGGCCTTTTACCATTTTGTCAGGATGTCTAGGTTCTGCTCCTAGTGTTGTGCATCTGTTTTTGTTGTCTTGTGAATTTTGAAGCTGGACTCTTGTACTTCTTACTCTGCATTGCCTGCAGAGAGCAGCATTTGTTGACACTGTGCTCTCCTAGGGTTTCCTGGCAGCCCTCGTAGTTCATACTCCCAACTGTTGGCATGTAGAGTCACCCTCCGTGTAATCTGTAGTTTTATTGTTATTTTCAAGAAGAGATTAAATGAAACAAGCAGACAGACTATTGCATTGTTCTGGGACCATTGTTTTATTTTTTTTATTCTTCATAGTTCTCTTTGTGAACAGTACATTTTCAGACTGTTTAAACTTTTGTGCTACCGCCAGTATCAGCTGACAAAGTGCCAGCATTCACATACCGTCACTGTGCAGAGGAGGTGGATTGTGTTGGCTGGCCCCTGGAGAGCCTTGTTTTGTTTTTGGTTCATTTTCAGTTTAATTCTAAAGTTCCAGTAACTACCTAGCTTGTACACGTGAATTCTGCTGCCCATATGCTAGGCAAAGCTGTAGTGTGACATTGATGATGTGGGTCACATAGATAAGGCAAATCATATTTTGAATTCTAGGGCAAAAAAGGCAGACTTGTGTGACTTTATGCACTCCCAAAGATTATCCTTGTTTGCTTAAAGTGCAACAGGCAGCACTGCCACCACAGTTCTGAGCAAATATTCGTGTGGATTTTCTTCCACTCAGTTAAAATGTGATCAGTTTGAATGGGTTCTTCCAACTATGCATTATGATTGTGCATACAAGTTGTGATGTCCTAGATGTAGCCGTAGTATTAGTTTGGTGAGCAGAAGTGAAATTGTTGGATATGTATACATTCACAGTATATAGATTGATAGCTGGGTAGACATATATGTGTGTAAATATGGGATTAGTGAAATGCTGCATGAGTGTGCATTTGCAAAAGAAAAAACTAAAGGTTATTCCCACACTGAAAATAATAGAGACAATGCACTTTTATTTAGCTTTGTAACCTTCACCAGGTGTATCAAACTATTTCACAACCAAGTGTTATATGTCTAAGCTTTCTTTTCTACATTTTTTCAGTGTGGGAATTAACCTTTACCCTTTACCTTTTTTGAGTGTGTGTGTATAAATATATATTATAACATTCTCAAATCCACTTAATTCATTTCAGGATCACAGAGCAGGAAACAGCCTCAAACAAAGCACCAGTGCATCACAGGGCAGACTCGCACACATACTTATTCACCAATACAGCGCCAGTTTGCATTCAACAGTTATCATAACAGGCACAAATCTGAGTACCACGAGGAAGACCCTATGTAGACATGGGGTAAACATTAAAACGTCACATAGACAATACTGGTTGCGGATTTAGAACCGTAGTCCTGGATCATGGAGCCAGCAGCACAACATGCTGCTTTGCTACAATGCTGAGATGTAAAGATATATAAATTAATTTCCTTATTCCATTACAGAGTTTTAAGTAAGAGCAAGCGAAGGATGGAGCACTCAGTTCCAAGTGATTTCATACGTACAGACACATACTGGTACACAATGGAATGCTTGTCTGTTTGGATGCTGTAGTACCCGCAAGTGAACCCAGGACTCTGGAATAGTGAGACAGTAGTGATGTTCACTGTGCCACCTTGTCCTTTTGTATGTATAAGTTTGTGAGCATGTATATATAAAATATATCGAAAGGATGTTTATGTGTGTGTGTTTGTGTGTGTGTGTGTATATATATAATAAAAAATATATAAATATATTTATATCTATATCTACTGTGCACCGTGTCTTTCTTTTTTGTATCTTATTTGTGCGTGATATTTTTGTACATCCTAAATATTTATGACTATTATAACGTGTTTACCACAAGTAAGAGATGTAAAGTGTTTTAATTACTTATAAACTTCAGTTCAGTGTTGTGGGGGGCGACAGCCTAAGCTAGCAGTCAGGAAACAACCCTGGAAAGGACAGCAGTCCATCACAGGGCTCCTTAATGTGCACAGGACCAATTTCGTATCAGCAGTTAATCTAGCCAGCATGTCTTTGGAGGTATGGGATTAAAAACTGGAGTATCCAGGGGAGCCCCAGTCAGACATGGGGTAGAAACTGTAAACTTTACATGGATACAGGACACCCAGTGTCATGCCATGCCACACTTTTTTATTACTATTATTATTATTATTATTTTCCCCGTTTTATTCAAAAGTTTGAAACTGAAAATAGTAGTTACATTAAGAAATGTCTTAATTTGGTCTTGTTTGATACTTCAAATTTTTTTCTTAGAAATTTCATTATAATTTGCCTTGCATAAAGTACACTTTTGAAAATGATCTGCTTTTATATATTATCAGCCTATGTAGCTGGCCAGTAAACTAATACAGGAGTCTAAACACATTCCAGCATATTCTACCCCTGCCCTAATGTAGATAGCATGTTTTTGGGATATCTGTTAAAAAAGGGTCCCAGGAGAAAATGAACAAGACATAAGCTAGGATCCAAGCACTGTGAGATGGTAATGCTCCATAAATGTGTCAGTCTTTGGCAATTGATATACGCTGAATAACTGTATGTTTAATCTGCCTTTTTCATTGATAACTGCTGCAATCTTGTGTTTACATCTGCCAGCAAATACATTCTCTTCCAATTTATGAACAGCCAGTTTTATCTTTTCCTTATCTTTAATGAATATACTCTTGTTTTGTTTGTCTGGTATCAGTCATGTGTTTCATCCGTTACTTATCTTTAATGAGTGCAGTTTGTATGTCTAATACCAATCTGTGTTTGAGTGTCACCTATTACTGTATAAAGTATACAAAAAGTATAATACAAGTTTGAACTGATACCTGTAGGTGTGTGAACATATTGTATGTATACTTGCCTTAGATTTTCTGACCCTCTCTGTAATGTCATTGCCTTCTGTTTTAAGGAGTTTCTTTTCATGCGTCTCTTTAGCTACCAAGCTCCTTGAACCGTGTGAGTTAATTGTTTGGCTTGTCTTTCTGTGTTCTAACTCCGTGTTATGCAGCACAGGCCCTGGGGCATGTTGGGTTGCTTCGTGCTTCTGCAGCCCGAGAGTGTAGTCAGCTTCATTAGTTTCATGATGGTACATCACCGTGTGGCTGGTGCTATAGGCCCCTTCCAGCTAGTCTCTGAGCATGATCTGCACTTCTTTGGTTTGGATAAGCTTGCAAGGATTTGTCAGCCAGATGTGACAAGATTGTCAAGAGGCAAGCAAAGAGGGAGATCTGATATTAATCAGCGCATAGCTTGAAGCCAAACTTTCTCAAATGCAGTGTACTAACATGTTCTTCTCATTTGCTGCTTTTCTTTGTGGTTACAAAGCTGCCACTGTCTCATTTTAAGCTATTAAGATAGAAACCTATAAAGCACTAATTTTGTAGATGTCCAGAGTAAGCCTTCTGATGGATCACCAGGTAATAATCATTTTCCATGTTTCATTCATAAGTATTTCTTCAGTTTGGCAAAGTGCTTGTCTTTCTCTTTAAGTTGACTTAGCCTGTTGCCATTTTGCACATGGAGCAAGCTTTTTTAAAAAAGAACTAGGATCATTAAGACCCTCGTTCTTTTCAGCTATTGTAGCAATTAATTTTTAAAAACCGCAAGAGACTTAACCTGTTGCAGCATCTTTTTCTCTAGAAAAGCGTTTTTTTTTTATTTGATCAAAACAGCCTGAAACTTGAGGAGCGTTTGTATAACTATGTTAAAAAAAAAAAACTTCTCAATTACAATTTTTGTATTTAATTTCTAGACTTTGCCGTATTTTTATTAGGGAAAAAAATGTGTTCATTTTTGAAATCTTTTTTTTAATGCTGACTGCTACAGAATAGTAAGGCAAATAAATATATAGTACACCACATTGCTTTAGTTGCGGGGTTTTAAACTAACCCTTTAAAAGACTGTTTTTGGTAGTATGTCTGTAATATGTATATAGCATGCATATGTAATTGTTTATCTAATATAAACACAATTTGTGTACAAGTAGTTTATTAATCTTGTTAAAGACAGCTACACCTATATACAGCATGTTGAGCAATTCTTTTGAAAGGTAGACATAATCAACCATATTGTGCCGTTCAGATCTTGCATTTTGAGCCCTATTGTTTCCAGTTCACTCCTGGTTTCCACCTCACTGTACAGCTCTGTGCAAGTCACTTAATCTACTTGAACTCAAATTATAAAAGAAAATGTAAATCATTTAATATATATCTCTGTAGTGGTGTTTTGGGGTCAGAAAGTGCTATATAAAATACAGATTGTTTGTACTTGTCTGTCTAAAACTAGTTTGTTTTTTTTTTTTCATTTAAAAAACCAGATAGAAAAGATGCTAAATAAAATGCAGATAGGTATAGGTCAATAGATTCTTTTAGGTGCCTCTAGCAGCTATTGATATTGAAACTGGTGACAAAAGGGAATCGAGAAGACACATCCATAGATAGCTCCATATAATTTAGCAAAAAAATTATTATTTTATTTTTCTTGTCAGTATTTCGGAATAAGAATTTGAAAAATAATACAGAAGCAAGCTGATTTCTACTGCATAGGTGCTATGTGTATTATGTACAGTACACCAGTGTTGTGTGTGTATTGTGTTTTTTTATATATATATATTTATATACAGTATATATAAAACTTACTAGTGTGTCTGTGTTTATGCTAATTACAGTTAACAAATTGTGCAATTATTTTGTAATTTTGTATCTGTGGTGATAACTGAAGATACTTTGTTGCATGGTTTAATACCTACTTTCATCATTTTAGCTGCCTCTTCATTTACAATGAAACTTCCATTACTGTCGCTGCCCTGAATGTTTTCTCAAAACAAATTAAGTGGAAATATTTTGAAGTATTACAGCAGCCAGACATTCAAGTCACAGCAGCTGGAATCACATGGCACATTACTTAATGCAATTTTGTCTTGAGGTCACCATCCCGATTTCTTGTTGAATAGATTTGTAATTTATACAGTTGTCGTCAACAAGTGGTTATCAGGATTGTTTTCTGCTGTCTTAAGTGTATAAATGCATTTATAAGCATGAGAAATTATCTTGCCACAGGAAATTTATAATCCCTAATCCATAAATTTTACAGCAATTGGCAGAGAGCAATGATTTTTTTTTTTCCCTTCCCCGTTATTGTTATTCTGTGTCATGCTTGTTCTCCTGTGCCATATGTTACTACCAGGACACGTTATTAAATGAGAAAAATATGTGTGCAAAGTTCCAGATGCTGGTACTATTATAATTTTGTTTGCCAGCATATCTTGTGCTGAAAGACAGGTTAAGAATGAATGCAAAAACAGTTGTCATTGTGTCTAGCTTCCTAAAAGCTTGTTTTATTTAACTTTTGCGGTTCACTACACATTGCATCACTTAAGTTACAAAATGTTTGTGATACAGAATTTAATTAATAACAGTTGCTGCTAGTTAGCTACGCTGTCACTTTTTGGGCAATTTATAGCAGGCATAAAATCTGCTCTGTTCTGTAAGGATTTATTCAAATCCCCATATCAGTGAAGTAAGGTGCTGATGTCCTTCCTGACAGATTCTCCTTTCTGCTTGACATTTTTTAAAAGCTTTACCTTTTTGATTGTTGGTTTGTGCCAGGCAGCACCAAGGTGCGGACCTGCTGGCTTTCCCCAGAGCCCTTTTTAAATATGCAACAGCAGATTGCCTGCTGGAAGCTGTCCTGTTCTTGTTAGTTTATTCTGTGTCTCCCCCACGCACAGTGCCTCTCATTTCCAGTGTTGCTTCATTAAGCAACACTCTCTTGTTGTGTCTTCGTGTTACGTTGTTGTGTAGGTGAGTCGCCAGTAAGGAAAGAGTTTTACATGCTGGGTAATTACAAGAGACTATGAGAAGCGTAGGTTTAGAGCTCAGAATACTGTTTTGACCATTCTTTTTGTCCCTATACTTTTTATGTCTTAAGAGTCAATGCCAGTCCACTCAAACACCCACACTCAATCACTCTGGGCAGGTTAAAGTTATCAATCAACCTATCAACATGCCCTTTGGACTGTTTCTTTATGGACTGTGACACTTTTTTAGGGTAAAGAGAATCCTAAAGCAATTTACACCAGGAGTAGTGCATAAATTAGTGCTGCAATTTCTTTTTAGAAGCAGCATAACGTAGTGTTACATTTTCAAACCAGTTTAATGTAACTAAGAAGATCAGGGGCAAGGCAGAAATCATCCGTGGACAGTGTGATTTCATCACAGGATCTGCTCATGCAGCCATGCCCATGCTCACATCAGGCCAATTTATAGTTATACATTAAGTTTTAATTGGATTGGATTTCTCTTACACTTTTCACTACTACTTTTTTGACAAGAAAAAACTTTATATGTACATATTCAATTTTTTGCCTGATCCTCCTCAATCCAGTTTAGGGTTACAGGGCGTCACAGTTTGTCAAGTCTTGAGTGTAAAGTTTAGTCTATCGCAGAGTACTATCACTTGAATGAGCAAATTTAGAGTCCCTGAACTTGCCTACAAATCGTCTGGACCAGAGTCTGAGTCCACTTGGAGCCGAGAGAGGCAGCACCAGTCATCACGCAGCCACTCGTGAATTATACCAAAAAATACAAAATAGCCAAATGTCGTACCAATGTGGCAGCAGCACTTTTTTGGACTGAATGACAGAATTTGTTTTGACCTTGCCACCATTACTACAGGGATCAGAACATGAGGGAATAAATTCTGAACATTAATCCCCTATTCTGCCACAGTCTATCTTTCTTGAGATTGTGAATTCTGCCTTATTACATCAGTGGTGATCAACTAATGGTTCGATATTCATTACTATTTATTTATTAACTTCCATTTGAAAGTGATTTTTAAAATTTGGTGCATTAACTACTATGGTGTTTTAAGAGGCTGAATGTTCTGCATTTTTTTTATGTTCAGATGTGGTGTTTGGAACTTTGCAAAATTTGGCAAAAAGTCTTTTTTTGGGGTGGAATGGTGAATTCCATTTGCATACATTGGAAATAAAAAATATTTATTAAAAGATATTGGGGAAACAGCTGTGGAAAAAATTACAAGTAAAATTGTGCTTTTGTCTTGTTTTCACCAAAGAATAATCCTGGTGGTACAAACTACTCTTACCTCCTACAAAATGTATGCCATTGCTTAGGCAGCCTTTTTGTGGTTTGTGATTACTTTTTAGAAGCTCGTCCTACCTGATTACACACCAAACATCAGCATTCTTTTTCTGTGTTGAAAAAACATTTACTATAACTAAAGTTGAGGTGGCTCTTAATTGGGACAAATAACTACAGAGAGCATCCACGTACCAGATTTACTGCACTGAAAGGTCACATTAAAGACTGTAGAAGTGGAATTACGAAGCAGTGCGAGTGCCAGTGAACTGTTTCTTAAAAGACTGACTTCAGGGAATCTACAGATTGCAGTCTGCTATTCAAAAATACACCGTACAGGAGCTCAAGTGGAAACAGATGAAAAGAGAAAAATACTATAATGCTTTGTGTCTATCTGTTGACAATATACTGCATACCATACAGAGTATTCAACATGCCTATTAAATAAAAAAGTAAAAGTGGGACAATAATACAAAAATACGAACACCAAAAAAGTATATAATAAAAATAACATAACATAAATACAGAACTATAGAGAAACCCACACAGAAACCATGAAAAAAAGATACAGTAATTAATTTATGCCAATAAGTAACAGAAAAGTTTAAAGAATATGAAAAAGAGAAATACAAAAATGTACTTAAGAAATACCACTGATAAAAATAAAAATGTAAAATGCGTGTATTTTGCAAAATGGGAATAATGGAAATGTCTTTATGTGTAAGCCATAGTGACAGTAGATGAGAGTGAGTGAGTGCCTTTGCTGTAGGTGAATTATAAATAGTTTGTCTGAATGTATGCATGCTTATCTGTGTATATATATTACATACCATTTATGTGTGTATGTATATACATTACGTAATACTGTGTGTGTGTATAAATCTCTATTTAATAATCTAACTTAGTGTAGGTAGGAGGGGGTTCAGAGTTAGAGCAGTGCCATTAGATGTCAGGTAAGAAACACCTTGGACAGGGCACCAGTGATCACAGAGTCAATTCACATGCACAAGAGTACTGGGACCCATTTAGAATTGCAGGTCACCCTAATGCTAATCTTTGGGATGTGTGGGAAAAAACCCAGAATATCTCAGTAGAAAAGCTACACTGACATGAGGAAAAGGTGCAGACTACACAAAGACTTTGACTAGATGCAAGATTCTGACTTAGGGCACCAGATTTATGAGGTGGCAGCTTTAACCACAGTGCCACCCGGAGACAGATACAGATGTAATGCAAGTATTAATAAATATTAATAATAATAATAATAATAGTATTTAATAGTGTTTATAGTGTATAAATAGTTTGGTGGCACACTGGTTAGTGCTGCTACCCAAGATCCCAGTCCAATCCCTGTCTGTATCTCCGTTTCATTCCAGTGATGTACAGGTTAAGTTAATTAGTGATTCAAAGCTGGCCGTGTATAAGTGAGAATGGTTGTACTTGTGAGAGTGTCACGTGACTAGAGTTTGGTTTCTGCATTGCTCATGATGCACGCACATGCCATAAAAACAAAACATACACATAAAATTGTACACTTATAAAATAAAAACAAAAATGAGTTTTCTATAGTGAAGATCTTCATAAATTTACCTTTCATCATTTGAGTACAGGCATTATTAGCAATGTGGATTGAGCATGCAATTTTGTGATTTGATGTATCACTTTTATCTTGTAAAAAAAAAAAACATTCCGAGGTGCTTTAATAAACAAAAAGGGCTACAGTTTAATTTTATATATTTACATTGAGGCACAAACTGGTTCACTGTCTTTTTACATAGTCATACATTAAGTCAGTGGTAGGATAGAAGCTGGCAAGGTTGTGGTGTTTTTTATTTTTTTTTTAATTTTGTTTTTATTGTAGCACCTTTGCAAAGTGAACGCAATGTCCAAGATTTTTCAAGGTGCACTACAGCTAAAAATGTATAGTGCAATTTATTAGAATATATTTCACAGTTGGAATATAGTAAAATTTAAATAGTTGCTCAGGATTGTGTAATAAATCAGAACAAGGGGAGCCATTATTTTCGTTTTATTCCACACATTTCTATAGTGAAACTTATGCCAAGCTGCTATTGTAATCGCATGTCAAATAGGGTATTGACGTACTTTGATTATATCCTTAAGCCACTGAGCTATGTTCTCTAGGAGGTACGCAGTGAGAATGCAGAAGCGTCTAGTGGACAATTTTCTGAAATCCAAAATTCTGCGTGCTATTCAAATTGAAGTTTAACTAAAGGAAAGCTTCTAAAGTCATATATTAATACTAAAAATCCGAATAATTCATTTATTGTGTACTATACCTTGTTAGAGACTTCATTAAAAGACTTTTTTTTTTTTGATTAGCGTATGACAGCATTTATCCAAAATCTTTTTCTTTTTTTTTTTTTCTGTGCAAGGATTTCAGTCTGCGACTGAAAAGAAAAGAAAATCTTTCAAGAAAGCAGAATACCCCTTTAGACATCTGCTTTAGATTTTTTAACCATTAGAATACAATACTAAAAGAGCCAAATGACAGTGCAAACTCTTCCAGTATTTTTCCAAAGAATTTTACCATTTTCTCATTCATAAATGCTACAAGAAAATGATCACTTAACCTGGCATCTTTATAGATGTTTACAATATTAGCGGTAATATACATCAGTTTACTTGTCCTTTTATTATTTGTTTTCATTGTTCTGGCTATCTGTATCATACTTTTTTCTTAACATTAGAGACAAGTTATTTATTTTTTTCTTTTTAACTTTTGAGGTGTGAACAGCAACACCTAAAGCCACACCTGTTTAATTCAATCCATCACCACACATCACTAAAGAATCTTTAGCTGAAGGAGGTAGAAAATGTGCTCAGCCTGCATTAAGTAGGATTGGTGCACCAGTTTGCCAAAACTCAGGTCTGCAGACAGGTTTGTCCACACCCACAATTTCTCTGGATATTATTATCGAATGATAGCATTATGATGATCAGATTTTGCTTTGATTGTTTCTTAATTTGTATGCCATTTTATTGCATTCTTTCAATACATTTTCAAGAAATCTGTAATTCTAATTGCATATTAATGATCAGGTAATGTAACCCCATATATGTAACAGGATCTTCCTTTCAACATTAGATTGTGGAAGAATCTGTGCACTTTTTTTAAAAATGTATTAACCCATGAATATATTAGTTTCTTTAGTTTTAATAATTATTAAATATTAGGTTGTAGAGAGGAAGCGAAAATCAAAAGGAGGTAATTATATAGTATCTTAAAGACAGAATCAAAAGTAAGGATGGATTGATTATATGAGTGAAATGAATAAGAAATGCTATTGTGAGACACGCTACTAGTTCAAGTGGAAGTTCACTTTGAAATTACACCAGGCCCTAATTTCAGCGTCTCCTTTTTTCATCCTTTCCCTTTATTTTTAATAATCGTATCTTTCCTCTGTAACTGAAAATCTCATAAGTTAACGTATTATTTAACAGTGCACTAAATGTTGACAAAAAAGGTCAATGTCAAAAAATTATTATTTTTTATTTTTTTTTAATCTGGCCTCTTTCATACTCTTGGGAGGACGACACATTAGTCTTTGATTGTTGGTCTTCAGTACAGAAAATAAGAAGACAACTACTACGGGTTTATACTGTGATTATTGTGACGTATGCAGAGTACTTGCATATTCTAATTAACATGAACCATGTTGCTCCTCTCTGAATCTGTGATAAAACAGTCTACATGAAGATTATAACCAACCTTCTAGCTAGATTCTTGGCTGTGTGGAGGTTGTATGTTCTCCTGTCTCTGTTTCAGTTTTCATCAGGTACTCTTTCTTCTTACACCCTTAAGACATGTGTCTAGGCTTAGTTTTCTACACTAAACTGACTCTATGTGAATGACTTTGCACAGCAGTGGATTGGGCATCTTGTCCGGAATTTTCTCCTGCCTTGGGACCAGTGCTGCCTAGTATGCCTTACCCTAAATATGAATGAGTGGGTTCTAAAAATAGATAGACAGTAGGAAAGCTGGTTCATCCTAAATCTCCACAATAGTACTATACTACAGTTCTTTAATTTATTAAAAGTACATCTTTTATTGCTGGTTTCTGATGCTACAAGGAGACCTGGACCATTTAAGGAATAAGAAAATCTTACTTGGGCAATTGAGAAACTGTACAGTAAAAAGTATATCAGTTTTGAAGAGTGTCACTTAACAGTTTTATTGTAATAATGGAAGCCATGCATTAAAACTTAATTAATTTATACATTTCAAGATGAGAAAAATTAAGATCAGTTCAATTTACAATAACTATTGCACAAAGGTACGTTTGACATTTCGAGTTTCCTTGGTTAACAAAGGTATTACCTTAAATTGATGTACAATGCATTCGGAAAGTATTCAGGCTCCTCCGCTTTTTACACATTTTGTTATGTTGTAACCTTGTGCTGAAATCATTAAAATGTATTTTATCCCTCGTTAGGTAACACTCAATATCCAGGAATGACAAAAGCAAAAACAGGAGGTTAGATTTTTTGCAAATTTATTAAAAGTAAACTTCAATGTGACATGGACACAAGTATTCAGAACTTTTACATAGTAATTAGTTGAATCCCCTTTGGCAGTGATTCCAGCCTGGATTCTTCTTGGGTCTGACGCGCCAAGCTTCTCACACCTGGATTTCAGGATTTTCTGAAATTCTTCTCTGCAGATCCTCCCGGGCTCTGTCGGGTTGGATGGAGACCATCCATGTGCAGCTGTTTTTACGTCTCTCCAGAGATGCTTGGTTGTGTTCAAGTCTCAAGGTTCTAGCTGACCCACTCCTGTGTTGTCTTTATTTTGTGCTTAGGGTCATTATCCTGTTGGAGGTTGAAACCTCTGCCCAAGCTGATTAGGTCCAGAGTGCTCTGGAGCAGGTTTTGATTACGGATATCCCTGTAATTTGCTCTCTTCACGTTTCCCTCATTCCTGACTAGTCTCCCGGTATGGTATGGTAAAGTGATGCGCGGTGCCTGGTTTGCTCAACACATGACGCTTAGAACTGAGGCCAAACAGTTCAATCTTGGTTTCATCAGACTGCAAAATCTTGTTTCTCACTGTGTGAGAGTCCTTTACGAACCTTTTTACAAACTCCAAGCAGGCTTTTATGGATCTATTATTGAGTAGTTTCTTCTATGTGGCCAGGCTGCCACAAAGCCCTGATTGGTGTTTCAATGATAGTTGTCCTTTTGAAGGTTTCTCCACTCTCCACACAGATTCTCTTGAGCTCAGCCAGAGTTTTCATTAGGTTCTTGGTCACCTCCTTTACAAACTGATTGCTCAGTTTGGCCAGACAATCAACTCTAGGAAGAGTCATGGTTGTTCTAAACTTTTTCAATTTTAGAATTATGGAGCCCACTCTGCTTTTAGGAATCCTTCAGTGCTGCAGACATTTTTTTAGCTTATACCCAGATCTGTGCCTCAGCACAAATCTGTCTCTCAACTCTGCAGGAAATTCCTTTGACTTCATAGCTGGGACCTTCTATAGGCTGATGTGGGCCTTTCCAAATCATGTTCAGTCAGTTAAACTGACCACAGGTGGACTCCAAACAAGGTCTAGAAACATCTCAGCAGTGACCATTAGAATGGGATCCACCTGAGCCATATTACAAGTGTCATATTTTCAATAAATTTGAAAACAAAAATCTAAAATCCTGTTGTTGGTTTGTCATTCTATAATACTGATTATTGCTTGAAGAGGGAGAACCATGAATTTCATTGGTTTTAACATAAGGCCGCAACATAAAAAAAAATGTGAAAAAAGTCAAGGGGCATGAATACATTCTGAATGAGCTGTATTGTTTTCTATAAGTAAAGTACTATAAATAAAATTTATAATAATAATTTGAGGTTATAACATGGGGCCTGCTGAGTGTTTTTTAGTGAGCTCTTGTGTTAAAACCAACAAATTGTAACTTTAACAAATGGATATTTAACTCCATTAAGAGCAACAAAGGCTGTAGATTTTCAATGTGGCTAATTTCTTAATCAGCTTAATTATATGTTATCATTGGATTCCAATATTACTGCCATTTTTTTATTTATTTTTTTGTGTGTTTTAACACTCAAAAGTGAAATTTATCAAAGCTGTACATTCTGGTTATAATGTATTGGGTCACTGTGAATGTACTCGAGTAGAAGACTGTTCTTCTCTTGTCCTGGAGAGTAGCACTGTCTGTGGGTTGATAAGAAGATTGATTTGTTGTAGTAACATCCATTTGACCAGCACTAAGCATCCTTGCTGTAGCTAGGTTTGTTGATGCATTGATATTGTATTTAAGGCACTGGGCTATTTGAATTTAACAGTCTGGAGTCCAAATGTTAATGAATACATGACCTTCATGCAAGCCTCATTATGTGCTTCCCCTTCTCTTTATAATTTAGAAAGACAGCAGGACAGACATGACAGTGAGGTAGGATAAATACACTTCTTTAAACTAAAATTGTTGACTGGAATTCAAGTTTATGAAATTTCCTAGAAATCAAAACCCAGAATGTGAGATAGTTGCTAATGCTAAGGGTGAAACTGAACTGCAAGATGGAACTTAAGTAAATAAGACACCTAGTAAAACATTCAAATTACCTTTGAAAGAAGACACTGTTTTTGGGAAGCAATGGGTTAAGGATACAGACATGTTGGAAATATATTTTTCTCTGCGTTTACTAAACCTTCTTATTCCGTCCACGTGCCTGGGGCCTGTTCCAGGTTTTTTGGCAGAACAGACCCTAAAAGGGTGTTAGCATATCTGTGCAGGGTACAGTCACTCACACCTACACCAATCTTGACTTGCTAGTCAACCTAAACTGCAAACGTTCGAGGTGGGTTAAGAAACCAGAGAAAACACACCCTTGCATAGAAAAATGTGCAATTTGCTCACACAAAGTGGCTGGGAAATAAATTCAGATCTCTACAGGTCTGAAGGCAGTTGTGATAACCACTGCGTCACTGCATAGTCCAGGCTTAAGTTCCATCAATTTCTTCCTCATTCTTCTTAATAGGAACCGTTCATTGCAGAAAGAAGTGTAACAATTTGAAGGACTAAATATTGTAGATACATGATAATTAATGTAAAGTTATTCAGTGCATAAGATATACTGCAAATCTCTTAACCTAGCTGCAGTGACACATAATTACAATATTAGAAACTTAAAAAAAAAATAATAATTTTGCCTTGTTACATGACCATTCAAAAACTGCACTTGTAAACTTAAAAGATTTCAGTTTAACAGCACATAGTCTTCATCAGTGAATATAATGGGTTTTGTCTTCCTTTAAAAAACAAAAACCTGCAAGAATACGCCATGAATAGTTAATCAGGAGGCATTGGGATTCTACGCAAAACTCGGTCTTCTGCTTGTCTGTAGTCTCAGAAACTGATTGAGACATATATTAAATGTAGCAGCAAAGGAACGTTACGTGTGTAATGGGATTACATTAATTGGACCGTGCTCGTTTTGTGCCTGATAATGATGGGATTTAGCTCCTTTAAGGCTGTGGGTTTTATTCATCACTTTATTCTTTTAAATGAAAATCAGGTGCCTTGCTGTTACAGGAAAGTCAGTATTAAAGTATTTCTGGTAATTAAGTTCCAGCAGGAGTCATATTTGATTAAGAAGCTAGGAGTGCCCACTTTGCTGTTGACTCAGTGTGCTTTAGGGACATATGCAAGGAATACAAAGTATCTAGTACATGTATTATTGATTGCTTAAATGTGGAAAACAGAAAAGAAAGAGTTTGTTCGAAGAATAAATCAACAAATGCTGCCAGCTTTGCCAAAAGTATGTTTTACATGCAGTCTTTTACTTCTCTCATGAGTAATGTGGAAGTGAAGTACAGTTGAAAATTAACTTATTAAACTAAATTAATCCATTAATGTACAAATATTCAAATTTAAATCTCAATGTTATTATTAGAAAAAGGTGTCATCTGTGTCATTATGAGCTAAAATCAAAAATACACAAATGGGGTAGCCATTCCTTCAATAAAAGCCTCACTTTTGGTGGTGTTGTTATTTTATTTTATTTTATTGTTTAGTTCTCTATGTTTAACTAATTAATATGATTGCCCATATCTCCAATTTGTGAAACCGCATTGCTCCTTAGAAGCTTACAAGAAGGTAAAGCCCGTCCTGGTAGCACTGGGCGCTGGATAGGGCAGCCATCTATTACAAAGCACGCAGCCCTTCAAAATCCATTAATTTTCAGTGTCAAATGAAGCCAGAGATTATCCCAGGAGCCTAGCACAGTATTATTTATTTATTCAGCTGATGCTTTTATCCAAAGCAACTTGCATTAATTGAGATACTTCTGATTGCATTTCTTTTGTTTTTCCTATTTGAACACAGGAATGCTTACGGTCACACACTGTCATTAGCAGGAGGATTTGAACCCTCAGACTCGGGATATGACATTCAAAGCCTTAAGCACTATGCCACACTGCCTGCACATATGTGGTGCCAGTCCACTCGTTTGGGTTACGTAAGCATAAACTAATTTTTCTGTACCTGTTTTACATTATAGTGTTGAGTTAAGATAGAGATTTTCCTAGTAACATCAAGCTCAGGGTAGGAACCAAACCTGAATGGTGTTCCAGCTCATCCCAGGGTGCGTAGTTTTTTAAAAATCCTTTCATTTCCTGAATTTATTCCATTACAGTATCAAGTAGAGTTGGGCACTATCCCAGGAACCAACTCTAGACAGGGTGCCAGCTACCATTGACAACACAGCTATAAACATCTTTTTTTTTTTTTTTTTAGCCCACTTAATTCAGTACAAGGAAACTAGAGGCTGACCCAATATCATCATGCTGAAAACAAGAACCAGTATAGGACGGGGTGCCAGGTCATCAGGGTACTTACTTACAGATATTCAGGGGAACCTCCCAGTGCAGTGCAGAGTATGTGCAGTGTCTAATATTACAAAACAATTAGAAAATGTATTTAAGGATAAACAATTATAATTGTTGGGCAGCACACTACTAACACTGCTGTCAGACAGCTTGAGGTGACTGTTTTCTGAATCTTGGTCCACTTATTTTCTTTGTGGAATTTTCATATTCTTGTTTCATGTTTACATGCAGTTTTCATCAAATACTACTGCCACTGCCACATTGCAGAGACTTGTGTGTTAAGCTGATTTAGATTTGTAAAGTAACCTGCTATGATTGCTCATGGATTCATTATGTGCGTAAGAACATCAGACTGAATGATCTCCTCTTGTTTGTCAAATTTCTTATCAATCTCATTTTGTTTAGTTAATATCTTAGCTTTCCCAATATCATATCCAGATGCTTCTTAAAAGTTCTGAAGGTTTCTGCTTCAACTCCATGTCTCGGTAGTTTGTTCCATATTCCCACAACTCTGTGTAAAGAAGTGCTTCCTGGCTTCGATTGTGCTTCAATAGGCTCTGACACTAGTTGACCCAAAAATGTAGGTTTAGTAAATGTATGGTTTATATAATTAAGTCAATCCCTCTTCTTAATCTAGTTTTACATTTACAGTATCAGTAGGTATTTGATTCTATCCTAATTAAACTTAAATAGACACACTGGTGCATTTTCAATGTGATTTAGTCCTGTCTATTGTTTGCTCTATGCAATTTAATAATAATCTGAAACTTGCTTAGTTCAATTCATGAACATGGTACAGGCAGACGCTCGTGTCCGCATCGCACATTAACTAGTCTGTTATAGGCCATTTACAGACATGATCCCTTATTTACACAAACAAACTTGGGGACAATGGACTGTCACAATTTATAACATTCTCAAAAACACCTGATCCAATTCAAGGCCAGTAATTGCCAGTACCTATCACAGTATCACTGCCTGAAAGGCAGGCAATAACCATGGCTGGTGATAGTCCATCGTAGGACCCACTCATGCACACACCTCCAATTCACCAGCTCAAGATGATTTACTTGACCATCTTTGCTTGGAGCCTCCCCATGACTCTGCTCAGGATAAAGCGGTTTTGTGAGATCGATGGACGGATTTTCTCCAACATTACACCACACAGGCATCATCCAGGGCATGGGATTTGTATCCAGGACACGAGATGTGTGAAGCAGCAGAGGTGCTACGTGCCGTCATGGTAATATATTTATATTTTTGGTTCTGTGAATCCACTTATTCCATAATAGGGTTTTGGTAGCTGGAGCCTATTCATCCTGGCAATTGCGGGCTCAACGTATAAACCCATCCTCGATCTTATAGTATAATAAATTCATACTGGCTCAGTTTAATTCTTTCGTTCAAGTTTTTCAGAGAGTGCTGATGTACCCTAAGTGAATGCATGTAAACACAGCTAGAACAGATAAACTCCTCGCAGATGGTGAAGAGGTCCTTGGTGTTAACTACTGCTGAAATTTGCTCGATCAAGTGACTGAATGCCACTTCTATCTATCTATATATATATATATATACACATATGTTTTTCTTTTTTAATGTAACCACTCAACCACAGTTTGTGGAATGTGGCCTTTTACCCTTTGAGACCTGAGGGTCTACAAAAAAGCTGTCTAAAGTATTTTGCTGCAAGCAGCAACGCAGCCTCTTTAAGTGAAGATAATTAACTGTGGTCACAGTATAATGGCGCATCACCTTGTCAAGCTGCTGTTCCTTCGTATTAACCCTGATTTTTTCATTCTTGGGTTTAGTATAGAGAAACAACAAATGGCATACCATGTTTTGTGTCAGGAGGGTGTATTGTTTCTTCATGCACAAAATTGACTGCAGCAGCATTTTAAGACTGTGCAATGAAAGAATGAGTTGAGAGTTGCGAAAGAATTCTCACTGGCATTTTTTTTGCTTGTTTGAAAACCAAAGTAATGCTTAGTTGATCCTGAATGAGGGCATGACAACTGGCTGAGTGAATTACTATAGTACTGCTGGTACCATTTTATTTAAAAGTGACTGTACTCATGCAAATGTTTGAATTTTTCTCTATAATGAAATACAATGGTATATCTATCTATCTATCTATCTAGAGTACAGTCACTTTACATGTATATATTTATATATATATATATATATATATATATATATATATATATATATGTATAGTATGCAGTAAAAAATTAGTCCTGTTACACTGTTTCATTTTTCTTTTTAATTGTAAATGGCAAGATGTGTTTTGTTTATTGTAGAAGTAATTTTATTCAGATGACAATATGCAACACTGTCTGAGATTTTACTGGTATGGAAGATAGAAGTTTTGAAGAAAGGTTGCTATACTTTCTCATTATGTCACCAGATTGTTAACTTGTTAATATTAATAAGCAAATATGGTGGTGAAAATGGTCCAAATAAATAATGAAAGCAAAATGTTTACACATAACGAAAAAAAAACTGATATCAAAAATGGATTCCGTGGGTCAAGAAACACCCAAAACAAATGCCATTATGAGGAAAAAGAACCTGTGAAGATGCAGAAAAGTCTAGAAAGACTTAACCTTAACACTGTTGTTTGTTGTTGACTTAAGTGCTAAAACAAAGAACTGTAGTAAGTAGACAAAGCATAGAATAATGGCATGTCTGATGTGGCACAATTTATATTGTTGCACCGTTTGCATTAATTATAGTATTTCCGAAGATGTGCTCAATGGCATCATAATGATGGCATCTCAACATGGCTGTTCCATTTAAAAAAATAAATAAATAACTGAGACTGAAACGGCATCATTTTTTTTATTAATAGGTAAAAACAATAAGAGAAGCTGAACAGGCACTCAGAAAGTATTGAAGTACACAGAATCATAAGAGTTGCATGTTGATTAGCACATGCAAGTAAAACTTTCATTGTACTATGTACATACGATAATTTTGACCTTATAAAGCTATAATGTATCTGTCTGTCTACCTGTTTATCTAATAAAACATTGTATGTCTAGTATCTCAGAGTAATCTGAATGGTCATTTTGGCTTTGGTGTGATTGGTCAGTTCAGCTTTGGTGACGCAAAGAAAGAGGAAGTGTGAGTACTTGTCCTAGTACTATTGCAAACCAACAGTGAATAAAATTCCAGTCCATTACTGTACACAGTGCAAGTGAAAAGTTCCCAAACCTCACTGACAATCCAGTAAATAATAAAATAGCTGATGTTCATCATATTCTATCTTTAGCTGTCCAAAACTTATGATGAACTCTGCAGGAGATATAATATCATGATGCATTTTTTTTTATAAGACACTCTAAAGAACACTTTGATTTAGAGGAAAAATACTGTGAAGTCAAGGAGAAAACAGCGGTTAGCAGCACTCCCACACACCTCCAGAGACACCAGTGCCCAATGTAATTTTATCTTTATGGAATTTGCTTGTTCTCTCTGTGTTGGTATGTGTTTTTTCCAGATATTCTGCTTTCCATCCACATACTGAAGGAACATATTCTAAACTACCACGAAAAAAATGCCAAAGGCTGGATGTGGTTCTAGACCATCACACTCATGCAGGCAAATTTAGAATCTCTCAATTTGCTTGATGTTGAATCTTCTAATTTTCCTCATGATTTTTTTTTTTTTTTTTTATGAAATAAGCTGTTTCTGACAGTTTTTTAATGAAGGTTAGTTATCAAGTTAATTAAAGTTAACAAATCTGATATATGTTAGTCTCCTCTTGTTTTTAATATTTGATATACTTCTGTGATCATAAATCTGCCTAGCTTCTAAGAATGTATGCTGACATGATCAGGCATCCTATGCCCTATTGGTTTCCTGCCCTAATCTAATGCAGCCAGGATATCCTCTGCTCCGTGTGACCCGGCAATATGCTTTAAAATGTATTTGTATTCTTGTACATTTTATTTATAGGACAGCATTTACATGCACATATCACTTCACAAGTTCACATCCATAATTGCTCTGTACTGTACAGGTTTAGAACTACAGCTCAGGCAAGGTAAGTGAAGAATTGATATTTCAACCTTCTGGTTTAGTGTACAGTGCTGAGGTCAGTAGGTAGTGCTGCTTTTAGGGATTCCTAAAAAGCAACAGCCATATTTAGATGAATAATTTATTTAGTTGACCTTGTAGGAAGCAATATACACTATATAGCCAAAATTATGTAGACACTCACCCAAATGATTGCTTTCAGGTGTGTGAGTGTTAAGAGGTGCATACAATTAGCACATACTCTAGCAATGTAATCTACGTTAATGAATATTGTCAGTCACTAGATTGGATTACACTGAAGAATCCAGTGACTTTAAACATGACACAGTCCTAAGATGCAACCTTTGTCACAAGTCACTTTTTTCTCTCTTGTATCTGCCCCAGTCAACTGTAAGTGCTATTATTGTGTAGTGGAGGAATCCAGGAACAACAGCAGCTCAGGCACAAACTGGTAAATCATGCAAACTAACAGAGCAGGGCCACCGAGTGCTGAAGTGCATAGCGAATAAAAGTTACCTTTCTCCATATTACTGCCTTTGGTTTTGGAATGGGATGTCCAATAAGCTCATACAGTATAGGTGTAATGGTCAGGCAGACACAAACTTATCCATATATTATAGTTATTGTATATGTGTTTTCCAATATCTATATATATATATATAATTCACTAAGGCAAGACGCCCATGGAAAGCACATCGGAAGGGGCGTGGATTCACTAAGCCGCCAACAAGTAAGACAAATATGGCACACGCAGGAAGGAGCCATGCATGAGGTGAATCGGCGTATGCAGCGTGTAAAACAGTTTGCGAGGGGTATCCCATGGGATCCTTAAAACAATAATTTACAACTGAGGTTAAAACACAATGAAGTAAGCAGTCTTTAAAAACCGAGTTTTTGGTCACGACCACGTGCACCATAGCAAACTGTTTTACACGCTACATACAGTAATTCGCATCCGCGACAAACATGCGTCTTCTTAGATGCTCCTGCAGGAACACGGAAAGTCTACATGAGTCTCCGGTGCATCTGGACTGTACAAAGATGACAACGACTCAAGTGACGAGTTGGAGGTGGGCACATGCGCGATGGCGGTCCCCCAGTTTTCAGTCAGGGTGTGTTGGTTCATTCTGTGCATTGTTACAGTGTTGCTTTTCTTGCTGATTTATTACATTACCGATTTTTCAAATGTTCATTTTCTCCCTGTGCTTAAAAATCATTAAAAAACCGGCCTGATTATGCGGCGTATGGTACTCCGTGGGTTGGCTAGTACTATTTAATGGCAGTGTAGTGCCTATCTAGCACTTGGCTTTGTACACAAAAGAATTTTAGCTATAGCTCAGAAGCATTAAACAGCTGAATTGTGTAGCAATTACTCCATTCCTACGTGCTGGATCAACCATTCAGTCAATTACTACAAAGCAGAAATGCTTAAACTTCTTGTTCATTGTTTGTCCAACTGCATCTACTGCTGCACTGTCCCTAAAGATGTACACTTGCCTATTGGTTAAAAAGCAAGGAAGGCTGCTGTGTATTAATAAATTTTGTCATTTTTTAGCTCTATAAACAGACTATATTTTTGGGTTTTTTTTTTAATCAACCATCAAAATGTATTGTCATGAAATACATAAAAGCATTGCACTGTTGTTTGGAGTCAGCTAGATGGCCAGTCAAAAAGCCGAACGTGTTACACTATCATTGTCTTGGTTGTAAAGTGTTGCCTGATAGTGAAGGTGCTGTAACATAAAGTTGAAGGAGGAACACAAGTTTAGGCCTACCTGTCGTGCCTGATTGTGACCATTTAAAGTGACAGTGGATGCATAGACAGATGAAAATGAGAACAATTGAATTGATAAAATCAATTTAAATTGAAGCTAGTGCTGAATAAGTAAGTGGAAAATGTTTTCAATTTAGATGTTGCTTTTGACAGCAATGTATAATCTCCATTATTGGCAGGTTGGAGTTTATATGCCTGTAGCGGCAGGCACTTAAAAGAAAATGTATAATCATTTATAGACCCTATTTTATGACAAGTGATGGCAATTGTAATTTATTTTTGACAGCCTTTCCCTGCAGGGATTGTAGCCTTAAGGTTAAGGGGTCAGAATGGGAACAACACAAGGTTTCAGGTTCAGTCCCTCAGGCAAGGCATTAATCCCACCTGTGCTCTGGCAAAAATAGTTCTTTGGTATGCTGTATAAATTAAAAAATGGTGTGTGTCTTATTTTTGATGTTCAATATCTAATTTTAGGTAATTTAGTGAGGGGTGAGTAGTTTATTAAGAATTAAGTGATGGGAATTATCTGATTGCTGTAAAGCTTGTCACTGCTGGAAGTGTACTTCCATTCTCTGAATCTGCTTTTTTATAGACAGGAATCTGCAGCCTGTTTTGGGCACCTAAAACGGGATGACACTTCATAGCAGGTTACTCTCGTGAGAAGACTTGTACCAAGTCTTCGGTAGATACACTCGTCTTTTGATAAAGGGGGTAAAAGGCATAAAACTGTGACAATCTACCGATTGAACCCTATTTCTTAGAGGTGTGCACAGTAGTATTAGCCACGGTGTCACTATTGTACCCTCTGTTGCACCCACTATTGGAAACATTCATTGATGTTTGTTAATGTACTTTGTCTAATATAAAATTGTGTGTGACTAGAAAGTGGATTGGGCTCTGTTTTGCAATGGGTCATTCTCATGCACCCACAGTGACACTCACTAACAAAAGGAAAGGTGATATCAGTTACACAAATATAATTCAAATAAAGGTGTTTGGTTATCACATGATGCACTCCTATTGGGGTATTTTAGAGTCAATAACTAACCTTGTTTTGCGATGTGGGATGAAACTGAAGCACTCAGAGAAACACCTACTATAGATACTGAGAGATCCTGCAAACTTCTCACCAGAATATGATCTGTCTGAGATTTGAGCCTGGATCCTTGCAGCTGACAGGCAGTGGCTCTAACCATGGTGTCGTTCTAATGCACAACTTTAGAAATATAAATATCATCGCTCTATTATAAAAGGACATCCTGAGATGAGACTTTTTCAAAGAGATAATTTCAAGTCCTGCGAGACGAGTCTTTGGCCATGAGATTTTTTTCAAGCCACGCCCTCCTCTCATCCATATTCAACCATGCACACAGCCCTCTCACCTCTCATTCATGTGAATGGTTTTGTTAGACATAGTTCCTGCTCTCTTAGCTCTTAAAAATTGTTACGTTTTCCTCACTTTAAGTTCCCAATAAAAGAAGACTTATTATGTCCAAATATTATTGAAGAATTTCATCCCGAAGGGTTATCAACAGAAGAAATGAGAACATGGGCAATCCTAGCACCGAGAAACGATGAAGTCAAATGAATTAACGCGAAAATTGTCAATCTGCTTCTTCTTCTTTCGGCTGCTCCCGTTAGGGGTTGCCACAGCAGATCATCTTCTTCCATATCTTTCTGTCCTCTGCATCATGTTCTGTTACACCATCACCTGCATGTCCTCTCTCACCACATCCATTAACCTTCGCTTAGGCCTTCCTCTTCCCTTGCAGCTCTATCCTTAGCATCTTTCTCCCAATATACCCAGCATCTCTCCTCTGCCCATGTCCAAACCAACACAATCTTGCCTCTCTGACTTTGTCTCCCAACCATCCTCGTCACACCCAATGCAAATCTTAGCATCTTTAACTCTGCCACCTCCAGCTGTCTCCTGCTTTCTGGTCAGTGCCATCGTCTCCAACCCATGTAACATACAGTAGCTGGTCTCACTACCGTCCTATAGACCTTCACTTTCACTCTTGCTGATACCCGTCTGTCACAAATTACTTCTGACACTCTTCTCCACCTATTCCACCCTGCCTGCACTCTTTTTCACCTCTCTTCCACAATCCCCGTTACTCTGTACTGCTGATCCCAAGTATTTAAACTCATTTACCTTCGCCAACTCTACTCCCTGCATCCTCACCATTCCACTGACCTCCCTCTCATTTACACACATGTATTCTGCCTTGTTCCTACTGACCATCATTCCTCTCCTCTCTAGAGCATATCTCCACCTCTCAAGGGTCTCCTCAATCTGCTCCCTACTATCGTTGCAGATCACAATGTCATCAGCAAACATCATAATCCAAGGGGACTCCTGTTTAATTTCGTCTGTCAACCTGTCTATCACCATTGCAAATAAGAAAGGGATCAGAGCTGATCCCTGATGTAATTCCACCTCCAACCCGAATACATCCGTCACTCCTACCGCAGACCTAACTACTGTCACACTTCCCACGTACATATCCTGTACCACTCTTACATACTTCTCTGCCTCTCCCGACTTCCTCATCCAATAACACAGCTCCTCTCGAGGTACCCTGTCATATGCTTTCTCCAGGTCCACAAAGACGCAATGTAACTCCTTTTTGCCTTCTCTAAACTTCTCCATCCTCAGAGCAAACATCGCATCTGTGGTGCTCTTTCTTGGCATGAAACCATACTGCTTCTCACTAATCATCACCTCACTTCTTAACCTAGCTTCCACTACTCTTTCCCATAACTTCATACAGTGGCTCATCAATTTTATTCCCCTGTAGTTACTGCAGTCTTGCACATCCCCCTTATTCTTAAATATCGGCATAAATACACTTCTCCACTCCTCTGGCATCCTCTCACTTTCCAAGATTCCATCAAACCATCTGGTTAAAAACTCCACTGCCATCTCTCCCAAACACCTCCATGCTTCCACAGGTATGTCATCTGGACCAGTGGTCTTTCCATTTTTCGTCCTCTTCATAGCTGTCCTTACTTCCTCCTTGCTAATCCGTTGCACAGCCTGATTCACTATCTCCACATCATCTAACCTCTTCTCTCTCTCGTTCTCTTCATTCATCAGCCTCTCAAAGTCTTCTTTCCATCTGCTCAACACACACTCCTCGCTTGTAAGTACATTTCCATCTTTATCCTTTATCACCCTAACCTGCTGCACATCATTCCCAGCTCGGTCCCTCTGTCTAGCCAATCAGTACAGGTCCTTTTCTCCCTCCTTAGTGTCTAACCTCTCATACAACTCATCTTACGCCTTTTCTTTAGCCCTCACCATCTCTTCACCTTGTGCCCTATCTCCTTGTAATCTTGTCTAGTTTCTGCATCTTTCTGCATCTCTCTGACTATCCCACTTCTCCTTTGTCATCCTCTTCCTCTGTATACTCTCCTGTATTTCCTCATTCCTCCACCGGGTTTTTTTTTTCCTCCTTCCTCTTTCCAGATGTCAAGCCAAGCACCCTTCTTGCTGTCACCCTTACTACATCTGCTGTAGTTTCCCAGCTGTCTGGTAACTCTTCATTGCCACCAAGTGCCTGTCTCACCTCCTCCCTAAACTCAAGCTTGCAGTCGTCCTTTTTCAATTCCTGCCTCTGGACACATCTCCCCCCTCTTCTTGTCCTTCTTCGGCCAACAGTAGCCCAATTTCCTCCAGCACCCCGTTGGCTTACAGTACTGGTGGTGGTCATTGTTAACCCGGGTCTCGACCAATAGAAATTTGTATTGTTGTCCGCATATTGATTTGGCAAAATTTTGCACCGAATGCCCTTCTTGACGTAACCCTCCCCATTTATCCCGGCTTGGGCACGAAGAAACACACTGGTTTGTGCAGTTACTCTGCAAACTGGTTAAATGCTTATCAATAGATTATGCTGAAACAGTTGGTGCTGATCATGCGGAAGATGAAAACATCTACTTATAATATCCCATAGAATATCTACAACCGTTAACACCATACGGTCTTTCACCGCCCGAATTACTGTTGAAAGAAGGATGTATCCAAGAAAGGTAATGTATTACATCTTTTCCGGATAACCAAAGGAGATCTTGATATGCCACTTGTATGAAAAGTTAGCAGTTTTCCATTAGAATAGCTTTTGCAAAGACAACAAATTATAGGGACAAACATTCGAGAAAGTCGGTTTATTTATTAGAGAGAATGAAACAAAATTCACTCGTGGGGAGTTATATGTTGCGTTGTCACGATGTAAGTCCAAACACAGAATCAAAATTCAATGTGATATTGACGAAAATTTAATTAAAAAAATTGTTTTTGCTGAAGTTTTACAGTAAAAGAATAAGTTTAAGAAGTATCTGCGTGTTAATTTCAAATCCAAACAGAGCAAAATCGTATAACACAACGAATAACTCTTAACGCAACCTGAAACATAAGTTACTTTCAACTTATTACATTTTGTTGTTTTTTAATAGGGTTAATTACTCACTTTAATGTAAAAGAGTTCTATTATGTATATGTAACAATTCTCATGAAAATAACAATCTGTTTAAATTGTACATCCATATCCCTATACACGAGCGGCTGAACCGCAAAGTGGCTAGCGCATAGCACCCGCTTGGGGGTTGGCGAGTGAAGCGAGCACGGGGCAAAGCCCCCTAGTTATATATATATTGTGGTCCAGGAGGATGAGAGGAGGGCTTGTGCCTCCTCCAGACCGCGAGGGGGCGTCCGTCCTGGTTATGCTGGAGGCCTCGGGTAGAGGGCTTGGAAGCCCAGCCCTGTAGGGACCCGTGGCCACCGACAGGCGGTGCCCCAGTGCCTGATTATCCCGGGAGCACAGCCGGCACTTCCGCCACACGGGGGTGTGTCCGCGGGAGATTGCCGGGAAGCAGCTGGAGCCCATCTGGGTTCCTATAAAAGGGGCCGCCTCCCTCCAGTCATTGGCGGAAGTCGGGTGGAAGAGGACTGGAGGCGGCCAGGAGAAAGAGAGGCACAGGACTGTGTGGCCTGGACATTGGGGGAATCGGTGCTGGAGGCACTGGGGTTTGTGAGTGCACTGAACTGTAAATATTGTATAAATAAACGTGTGTTGGGTGGAACTATGATGTCCGTCTGTGTGTGTCCAGGCCAGCGTTCACAATATATATATATATATATATATATATACATATTGTATTTATTCTATAATATTCCCATTTTGTAGCATTTTGACTGTCAGACACACTTTCCACCCAACAGCAACAGATTCATGATATATAAACAATTCTAACTCCTACACCATTCTAGGAGTATATAAGCATCCCCGAGGTTCACAGAGTTACACATGCTTGCCAGGAGAAATAAAATATCCTGTTAACGTAGGCCCAGCATGGTAACTCAACATTTCTCCCTGCTACCTGTAAGCTCCAGGGAATTGATTTCAATTCTGACCTCAGTCACTGCCTGTGCAGAATTCTTTTCTCTGCATGGCTTTTCTCCTCATACTTCTGTTTTTCTTCCACTTCCCAAACACACACACCGTGCATTGATAGAAGACTCAGAATTAGTCCTTAATGAGAGACAGTGGGTGCATCATTTTGACCTGCAATGGACCAGCACCCCATACAGAGCAGGTTCATAACCTTCCACACATTTTTGCAGTTTTGTATTTATTGTACTCTAACTCCTCTGGACCTTAAAATAGACTCAATGAATTAAAAAAAATAAATGTACAAATACATGAAAAAAAATCACAATTCCTTATTCATAATATAAACTGTACAGCTGAAAATGTACACAGAGCTGTTGGCTCACCATTTACTGTGCTAAGTGTAAATCATCTAGGTTGTTTCTCACTTGTCATGTCCCTTTTTTCAAAGACAGCATCTTTTCTGTAATGCTAATTTTTTAGCTGATCCTTGCTTAGAACAACATCAGTTAAGAAATTAAAAGATAAGTACTCATATTGCTCTGCGCCCCCTGTTAATTTTATAAATCTAAAGTCTGTTGTCTTGCTGCTAGGGTACAAGCAGAAATGATGCAAACTTAACATCTGTCTTGAATATGGGGTATTTTTATGGGACTGTTGTACATATGTAAAGGCAAAAAGGAAAAATAAATAGCATATTTATCCATGTCTTGAACTACTTTTATAACATTGACAAAGTACATGAAGTAGTGGTGTTTAGTTTTCATGGTAGTGAATTTAAGCATCTTATTTTGTTTCTGGTGATACTAGCTATATGAACAAGTATTCACTCCTGTTTAGGGTTTGGGTTTGTGGAAACTTGCCTGTCATCATTTTAGAGTGTCCCAGTAAACTAACACACACATCTTTGTGGTACTGAGAGTGTGAAAAGTCCATACAGACTTTGATCGAGCTGGGATATGAACCTAAACTCCTGAAGGTGTCAGGCAGGAGAGCTAATCACTGTGCCATTGTGTTGCATTAGGCTAATTCTATTAACTCTGAAGACACTGTTACACTTTCAGCTTTGGTTAAAGGTAAGAATCTCTACTTAGTGCCATAACTGAATTATGTATTAGTAAATGCTGTTGAGTCCATCAATAAAATCCTTTAGAAAATCTCATCAGTTTAGCAGTGGTGTATGATTAAATAAAGGATGACACAGTTTGTGAAATGATACTGAGCATTAATGGTACAGAAGAGGTAAGAAATAAAAAGGAAAGCATACCGAGCATTAATGGTACAGAACAGGTAAGAAATTAAAAAGAAAGCACCATCTCTAGAAATGTCTGGACAGGCTGGAACAAATGTTTATGAAACGGTAAAAAAAAAAAAAAAGTATCAGGTTCATGTTTTGTTATATTTATTTTTAGTTTCCTGCAAGTACATTTTGTCCATCATTTTCTTATGTTAATATATTTATGGTCAATCATCATTTATTTAGTTTATGTACAGTAGGTGAAGCACAACTATAAGCATCAAAGAAACTGCCTTACTCAGTCCAGTGTGTACTTGGTCATTCTTGCACCAGTCTATTTTGTTGTTTGTATTCCATTTTCTTTGGTTTCACCTGTTTACCTGTGCTTTCAGCTATTCACGGTAATGGAACAGCAGCCCATCCAGGGCTGGTTCCTGCCTTCTGCCAAATGATACAAGGATAGGCTGTGACCTCCTGCGACAAAGAACTGGATTGTATGCGGGTGACAGCTCAATGAAAAGTTTTCACAAGGCACAAAATGTCATACAATTCAGCATCCATGATGCAAATAATTATCTGAAACTTTTGCTCATGATGGGGGGAAAAAACACACACTTGAACAGTTAGAAAAAGTGTTGACCGCCGTGCACATGTATAATTGTTTGCCAGCTCTGCATAAATTTTCTTTTTTGAAAACTACCAAAACTTGTTCAGATTAGTGCACTCCAGCTAAGCTGGGGTAAGGCTACTTGAGATATGTATACACATATACAGTACAGTGGATTCAGAAAGTGTTTATATCCCTTCACTTTTTTTCACATTTTGTTATGTTGCAGTCTTATGCTAAACAAATTTAAATTTATTTTTGGCCTAAATCAAGCAACACTCGTGCCCTAGATTGACCAAGTAAATGCAGGATTTTAGGAATGAAGACTTGGTAGGGTTGAGGGAAAGCTGAATTGAGCCAAGTACAGAGATGTCCTTAATGAAATGTCTTGGACATCACACTGGCCCAAAAGTTTTATCTTCCAACAGGACAAAGGAGTGTCTTAAGGTTAAAATTATTTGATTAGCCCAAGCGTACTTGAACTCATTAAACACCTCTGGAGACACCTGAAAATAGCAGTACACCAACGGGCCCATCCAACCTGACAGAGCTTGAGGTGATCTGCAGAGAACAATGGAAGAAAATCCGCAAATCCAGGTGTGTGAAACTTGTTGCATCATACCCAAAGAGACTTCAGGCTGGAGTTGTTGACAAGCAGGCTTCAACTAAGCACTGAGGGAAGGGTCTGAATACTTGTGTCAATGTGATGTTTTTTTTTTTTGTTTTTTTTTTTGTATTGTCATTCTGGGGTATTGAGTGTTGCATGATGTGGTGAAAAAAAATTAATTTACATGATTTTAGCACTAGGCGGCTACATGTGTGAAAAGTAAAGGGGCCTAAATACTTTCTGAAAACACTGTATTTCTTACTATTTATGTATTTTTGATATTAGGATAGAATTAACTCCCCTTGACCCTACACTTTGGTTAAGCACATTTCAAAATTGCAATTTACAGGTTTTGTGAGTCAGAAGACTCTAAAGATATTATGATACATTATGGACAAGCTTTTAATATTTACTATAAGTATTGAGGTGTCCCATGTTATTGGGAAAAAAAAGCAAACTTGTAATAATGAAGGCGACCAGAAGAAGTAAACATTAAGGAGGCTTGCAAAAAGATGAATACTGACAGTTTGTCCTATCCTTTGTCAAAACTAATCCAAAAATTTAAGTCAAAGCCACAAAGGGATCATTAATGTTATTCAAGAGTAAAAACAACTTCCACACAGAGATTTCTTTTGGATTATTCACAAACTCAGAATAGGAATTGTTCCTCATGAACTTGATGCATATAACCCTTGCTGTAAACAATCAAGGAACTCCATAAAAAAAATCAAGATGGCTTCAGAAATGATGCAAAAATTTCATAATAATCTTAGAATGACATTCTTGTGGGGGGGGACGGGACATTTCAGTAACAGAATTGAGTTCAGCAGTCCTAAAAGCCTGTATTGTGTATAGCAAGGAAAGCAAAATGGGTCCATAATAATGTACAAAAAATAATACCAGTCATAATTGTCCACACATTGCAGCTGTGTAAATCATTTTGTTTAGAATAATGGTATAAATGCTGTATATCTAGCTAAATAATGACCTAATTGGACCCACTATGTTAGTTGTGAGCCTACACCCATCAGTGAATGAAGACACCAGGAATATTAAGGAAGCCTTATACTTAATACAAAGACCTTTAATGTCTTTTAAATAATTTTATATAAAAGCATCTTTATTTTCTTTTTCACAGGCCATCTGCTGTACCCTGATAAATTGTACTTGTGAAGGTTTTCAACCTAGTAGAATTAAAAGACGACAATGTGAAATCTGCAAGCATGGCTGGGTAGCACATGGTAGGCATACTTCAATAAAACCTTATTTTCTCCATTATGCTTTGTGTTGAATTCTTTCATGCTGTTAATTGTGGAATTTCATTTGCAGTAACAATCCTCGCATTTCTTTTCATGTCTTTGCAGCCTTAAGCAAGCTAAAAGTGCATCACCTATATCAGGGGAGTCAGGTGGAGATCGTTCAGTCAAATGTGGTGTTTGATATTTCTAGCCTGATGCTCTATGGAACCCAAGCAATTCCAGTTCGACTTAAAATTCTGCTCGACCGCCTTTTTAGTGTTTTGAAACAAGAGGAAGTCATTCACATCCTAAACGCACTAGACTGGACCCTGCAGGATTACATCCGTGGATATGTACTGCAGGTAATTATTCATTCTAAAATTAAAATACAATGTGACATGCCTTTTTGAAAATTCTTAATTTGTTATTTCTAAAAGGTTTTTATATCATCGACATTTTTGTAAATTTTCTAGTGTTACTGGCAAAAAATAAAGTATATGAGCATAGTAAACAGAATAAAATGTGTGTAAAAGTTTCCAGTGCTCTAAACATATGTGCTCAATTAGACTCAAGTTTCTCGATACTTTTTCTCTAATCATTTCTTTATAACACAGTATATTGAATATTTCCCGTTACTCTGCTCAGGAATAAAGTTGGCTTGGAAAGTGAATGAATGAATATTGAGTATGAAATTAGACAGGATAAGTGCATATCAGCTGTACACTAATTGTAAGCCAGATTACTGTCCCGACCTTTACAGAATCCTGGACACTACCATGTAGCAGAAAAGTGTATTTGAGTCATCAGAATGAAAGTCCCAAGTATAAGCATCACATTTATACGAGTAATGAATTAGTGATGGGCAACTCATCAACAATTCCTTCTTAATGAAAGACTCTTTTTAGTGACTCTTATGAATTGATTCGCGAGCATGAATGAATCAATATGGTGGAGCTCAAGAGGAGTGCTAAAGCATGTGCGTGTCCTGCATGATGTCATCAGCGTCTTTCATTTTATTGATGTTGGTAGATTATTAAACTGTATGTGCAGGAACCACCTGAATAATGAGTCTCAACTTGCTTCCTATATCAGTATTGGCGAATAGCAACATGTTTATATTAGAATGTATTCATTATTTTGTTTTGGACAATTCATTTTTTGAATTGTTTTAAACTGAACACGTAAACAATGTTACAACTAATGTTTTACATTCTTTTGCACATTCAAAAAGTTATTTATGCAAAACTGAACCTTATAAAAATATTAGTTTGATTTCTAACAAAGACTTGCTTTCAACTTTACTTTAGCACACACTTTTTTTTTTTTTTTTTACAACTTATTGACTGCACTGGGCATGTATCATTTGAGGATTCTTTTTGAATCATACCCGAAAATGAGTCTCGTGATTCAGTTTGATTTGATAACGAACCATTGCCAAAGAAGAAGTTGCAGGATTCTCATTTATTTGATTCACGGACGAATCATTATAAGAAAACAAGTCAGTGGTGAAATGATTCTCTTGTTTAGGATTTTTTTAAATTTTGAACTGAATCATTGCCAACGAACAAGTCTGTAATATAATGACTTATTTAAATGATTTATTTTAAATGTGTTATCATGCTTTGTGTACTGAATCAGGACATTGTTATATGATTCATCATCGATGTTAACGTACAATTAATTGCATATACATACACATACAATATATATATAAAATAATACGTGAATAATTAAATTATATATTTGTGATACAATCATAAACGCTGTCCCCATTCCCAGACTATATGTATGCTGCAGCCTATAATCCTAAAATAGAATCAAACTAGTCAAATAAATCAAAAGAATCCATTCACTTAAACTGGTAGTTTTAAAGAATCGGTTCAATAAAGTGAATCAAAATGCCCATCACTATAATGCATATATTCCAATTACCAAGTAAAGCCTAGCAGTATTAGAATTTATGGTATCTTAACTACCAGTTTCATCAGTCATCCAATACCTGAGTGACAAATGGTATAGCCTGCCGCAAATCACTCCAGTGCTGTTCAGGTCAGTGCAAAAAAATATCTGAAGAGGAACATGCTATTTTGGCACTATCGGATGATCAAATCTCTTGCTAAGGCGGAAACACCCTTACATGAAATCCATCCATAGATGACGTTTACACTTGACTTTTGAGGTCATCATCTAATATTAAAATCATGAAAGTCAGACAAATGAGGCTGTGCAGCCAGCACAGAAGGCAAGTAGGTGGAAAGTTCTGCTGCATGGGAAATTTCAGAGTTGTACAGAGGTGACAAAAATTCAACTTCCTATTCATTCCTTTACTGAATCGTAAAGTTAATTTGAAATTAAAAATTAATTATAGTGTTTGTGAGCATTAGAGCTGTCCTGTCAGTATACATTAGTATAAAAGAATAAGATTAGAAAGGTTTAAGAAAGTATGACTGGAAGGCATACATTTCAAGATGAATCATGAATCTGTTTCAAATAAAAGTTGTCGAAAATAGATTTGAGGAAACTGTTTTTATCCTATTTTACACGATATAAACAATGAATTGTATGCATATTTTGAAACAATAAATCAAGTTTTCAAGGAACCAGTACAGCTTTCTAGGCCAATGCAATAACACTGATCCATTTTTTTCCCAAAATCTTCAAACCGCTGTTCGGGGGACCTAGCAGGCTGTACTGGAAGTATCAGTCAAAAGGCAGTATAATCGAGGGTTTCTGGTCCACTATAGGGTATACTCACTCACAGCACTTATTTACAGACACCACTGATCCTAGCCTAAACATCTTTTCTATTGTCAATGCTTGGGAAAGCCCACAGGAAAATGTACAGAAACTCCACACTGATGTCACCTAAACTGTGACCTTAACCCAGTTCTCTAAAGCTTAAGGCAGCAAGAGCACTAACTGCTTTGCCACAATCAAGTTAAAAGTTACACAAATAATACCTAATTAATTATTGATTTTTTCGTCTTTTCTGCCACATTATGAAAATGCCTGAATAGGCTTCATGTCACTGTTGTAAATAATGGAATTAAACTAAAAACTGCTGCTCATAAACAAATGCATTTCAAAGTCTCAATCGACCTGTAAGTGCCACGGATGATAAACAGGCATCCCGGCTGGAGAAGAGCATAACTTCTTGCTCAGCTGGAAGGGTATAAGGGATGATTTAGCAAAATTCGGTGGCCAGGAGCAGTTCTATCCCAAATATGACAGGTGCAAAGTTCCTCACAAGGTATCCCAGTTTGAAAATCCACAGGGTTGCATCGAAGTTGGAGTTTGGAAGTGCAGTCCATTGGGTGTCCAAAGTGGGATCCTTCAAGAGGACCATTGCCATCTGTTGTTTGGAGTATGAGGCTTTCCCTGGCCTCTGGGTTCATGATGTTTAATCGAACAGGCTTGTTTTTTTTTTTTTTTTTTGATAAGTTAAGGAAAACATCAATACCATTTGAGTACAAGGAAGATATACAAGTTCTACACTGACAGTGATTAGGCCAGGAAGCAACCCCAGGCCCCTACAGTTTTTGGGCAGTAGCACTACACTTGGGGCAGAGTGGTGGGTAGGGATCTGCCCCGACAATCAGACTCTACTCTGTTGGGCTCTTGAGCAAGGCACTTAACCTGCGATTGCTTCGTCCTGGGTATGACGTTAATCTGCCTCTAGCCCTGCAAACAGGTCCTCCAACGTACAGGGAAAACTTGGTGGGAGGATTGGCATAGCAGCTACTATAAAAAAAAAAAACTCACATTGTTCCAGTGTGGTGCTGCAGACGGGTCCCAATCCAGGTGGGTCGTCATGTGGCAAGTGTGGCAAAGCGCTATTAGCACACTACCCACTACAACACCATGTCTTTGATTATTGACTTTGAAAGGAAGAAGAAGGTATTTGGACATTTACATCCAGAACTACTCCTGAATAAGGAACTGAATGAGAGCCAAAAGAGTGGGCTGTTTTGAGTGAACACAGCAATTATACTAATCTTGTGTCAGATTTGTGTACATCACCAGTATTAACTGACTGGTCAAGTAGACAAGCAAATTTTTCCCAAAGTCTTGGATAGTAAAGCTCAATTTAAGTCTTTGCTAAGCTATTACTAAATTCACAGTTTTTTGGAAAGAGGAGATCTACATCAATCATGTGCTAAATGCCTGCAATTCACTATGTGGAAACATTGCACAGGCTGATTGAAATATGTACCATATGAATGTACTGGGGCAGAAGAAAGTCTGTCTAATGCTTTTCCATTATGTTAAGGGTGCATGTATAGCATTTTGCATGCAATGATTGCTACTGGCACAGCCAGTTTGACTACCCGGAGCTTATATGCCACAGGGTCAGCATTTGTTCCTATGTGTGAGACAATTCCAAAATCCTAATTCCAAGTTTATAACATTCAACAGTGAAGCTCATATAAAGCAGTTATTAATAAAATAAATAAATAAATACATCATAACATAGAAATGATTTGCTGCTTGGAGTATACTATTACATTTAACAGCTGGCAGACCTCGGCATCCAATTCATTACCAAGTATTAAAGACCATAACTCCAAACGTTACTGAAATAACCTTTAAACATGGTGGAAGACAAAATAAAACTGAAGCCTTTAGATAAGCAGTTGGGTGCTAGCACTATGAATGAACAGCTGTTTGTACAACTTGTATAAGGTGTTGGCAGATTTTGAGAGACAATGGAATAAGAAGATGGCACGGAATGGTCTGATTTCAAGCAGGGATCATAACCAGGAAGACTGTAATTAAACAAAGCTCAGGATGTGTAGTCAGAATCATGGTAAAAGACCAGAATGGTAAGTCATAAGATGAAAAAAAGGTATACGCAAGCAGAGACAAAAAACAAAACGCAAAGGCTTTGTTTGTAGTTGGGGGCAGAAAAGTTGTCATAACCAGTAAACTAATAATAAGATGTGATTCTAAGGTTTTTCGAAAGTGAAACAAATCTTGGATTATCAGGAAATATACAATGCTGACCTTCAAAGTGTTTCAGGCATGATGTCACGAGCATAGCAACCATCCCAAAATGACATTACCCTGAAGTAAAGCCAGACAGTGCAACGTGAATCACTTTCAACAACATTAAAAACACGTGGCAACACAAAATACAAGGGTAACTCAATAATTATCCGCACTTTTTGTTATAATTTTGTTTCTGTTGGCTGTACAGCTTTCCCCACACATATGTGAAAAAACCATGATGTATCTGTGGTGACAGCGGTAAAGATTCTCTTGTTGTTTTCTAGGCGTAAACATAGACTCTCCATTTGCACCAAAGAAGAGCATCAAGCAGTGATCCACTTTTTATGATATGAAGGTGTACCAGGGGCTGAAATCTACAGAAGGCTTACTACACAATATGGAGTCTGAGAGAACGAATATATTGAGAAATGGTCAACAAGAGTTAAGCACGGGGAAGGAACTGGACACACATCCGCTACCAACAACAACATCTATGCAATGATTCTAACAAACCAATGAGGATTTCAGACCCTTGTACACCTTCAGCTCATAAGAAGTGGATTACTGCTCACTGTCCCTCTTTGGTACGGCCATATTTACTTTTAGAAAACAACAAGAAAACTTGACTAATCAAGTCAAGACTGCCACTCTGACCATGCATGGGGAAAGCTATATGGCCATCCTAATATAATAATTATAATAAGATAATTAATTATTTTATTAATTATAATAAGACAATTATTGACTTAGCCTCATAAATATAATCGGTTGATTCCTTGACCTTCAAAACCCCAGAAAATATGCTCAAAAAAGTTTAAAGACCAAAAGGAAAAATAAAACCAAAAGACTCAATACGGCCATTTTGTCAGGAGAAATCCACAATCATTGTATATCTCTTGAGTTAATTTAAATGCCTTTATAATTGTTACTCCACTAAAGAGCATCATATTTAAAGGTGGCATCAGACAGAAATGCAATTCTGTTGTTGCATGCTTTGGATAGATTTGATGGACTAAATGATATTGTCTTGTTTATCAAACCTCTTACCTGCAAAATTTGACAAAATGATACTAGTAAAATTAGGCAATAAATTTATTGATGGCTGAACTGAAAGCATGCTTTTTCTTTGTAGTTTAGCTGATCATATTGTAATTCTGTGTATTATTGTAATAAAAACAAAGGTTCAACTTCAGATATGACTGTTCACCTGCAGATTGCAATTTGAGGAATTTACCTGACTCTGCCTAATACTGTTGTAACTGGGAGAGTCAAAATTGGCATTATTTTGCTTCTATAAAATCTTTAAAAAGGTATTTTTAAAACCTGGTCAAATTTATTTGCTTTTCCAAATTATCTGGAATTTTCTTTTGTATGTAGTGTATTTAGCAGAATATTAACAGCAATTTTAATTTCTCCTCAAAAGTTTGCATATGTAGATGGATGCTACTACTTTTTTATATTTTTTTTATATATTCTTACTATGAACTGAACACTGTCTCTATGATGCCAAAAAATGTGAAAAATTTGCATTCACTGAACAAATTATTAAGAAAACTATACTAATACTGGATAGGGCCTTTTGCTCTCCATGTGACCTCAGTTCTTTATGGCATGGATTCCAGGAGATTTGTTTGAGATTCTTGTCCATTTTGACATGATTGGATCATACAGTTTCTTCAGATTTGTTAACTGTGCATTCAAGCTGTGAATTCCCTGTTCTACCACATCCCAGAGATGATGTATTGGATTAGATCGGGTAACTAGGAAGACCACAAAAGAACCCTGAACTCATTATCATGTTCAGAAACCAGTTTTATATAACTTTTGGTTTGTGGCATGCTGGAAGTAGCAATTAGAAGATGGGAAATGTGTGGCCATGAAGGAGTACAGATGATCAACAACAATACTCAAATAGGCCATGACATTCAAGTAATGATTGATGGGTGCTAATGGGTCCATAGTGTTCTTAGAAAACATTCCCCACACCATTACACCACCACCTCCAGCCTTGACTGTTGACACAAGACAAGTTAGGTACTGTGCTGCTGGCACAAATTCTTACTCAAACATCTGTGTTCCTAAACAGAAATCATGGTTCGTGAGACCAGGCTGTCTTTGCACTCTTCACCTGTCCAGTTTTGATGAGGTTGTGTCCACTGCAACTTTAGCTTTCTGTTCTTAGCTGACAGGATTGGAGCCCAACATGGTCTTCTGCTGTTGTAGTCCATCTGCCTCAAGGTTTGATCTGGTGTGTATTCTGAGATGCCTTTGTGTTCAACACAGTTATATGGAGTGGTTATCTGAGTTACCATAGCCTTTCCTTCAGTTTGAATCAGTTTGACCATTATCCTCAGACCACTCTCATCAACAAGGCATTTTCATCCTCAGAACTGTCGTTCACTGGATGGTTTATAGAATATCTATCTATCTATTTTATCCTGCCTACTATGCTAAAAATTTCTATCTATCTCTCTATTTAAAAAAAAATCCTGGGAGAGAAATACGGGAGACGCGACGTGATCTTCACGTTAAGATCGCAGAAGACACTTAAAAGACCCAATAGAATATCTATCTATCTATTTTATCCTGCCTACTATGCTAAAAATTTCTATCTCTCTATCTAAAAAAAAAATCCTGGGAGAGAAATACGGGAGACGAGACGTGATCTTCACGTTAAGATCGCAGAAGACACTTAAAAGACCCACGAGACGAAAGGGAATGGCCACGGAGTGTCTCGCGAGGACCTTAAACATGAGACTTTGTGTCAAGAGATTGACTCAGGACCATCTCGCGATGACGTAGAACATGAGATTCTTGCGAGACACGCCTTACTTACCACCAATATCAAATAAGGCCACGGGCAGCAAAACACTCAGTCATGTGAGTGTAAGGCTTTGAGCACACACAGATCCAGAGCTCTCAGCACATATAAAGCATATAAGGACAATATGTTATAAATGAAACGTCGACGACTAAGCGAAAAAGAAAGAACAGCATGAAGAAAAGAGACTCAAAAGCGATGGATAGGAAAAAAATGCAAAAAAGAACAATCAAGGTGCAAATTCAGAAAATAAGGAAAGTAATTATCAGCCCGGAACAAATGGAGTTGAAAAAAAGCATGTCCAATTGGGCTCAGAATTAAAAGACAGAGTAAAAGGCAAAGTAGAACTTCATAAAGACGTTCACAAATGTTGGCGCTATAGAGAGATTATGAAAGCAGTGGAATTCGAAAGGCTAAAAAAAAACGTTGGCGTGATACACGTGGAGAAAGTTAAAGAATATGAAAGTAGGAAAATGAGAAAGTATAAAAAAAAAAAAAGAAAGCAAAGATCACAGTAGCGCACACAAACAAAAATTATTACTCGAAAAAGGGAAAATAATCACCACGGATGTGTCACTGAAAAAAAAGCAGGACAAAGCGAGGTCAGAAATGAAAGACAGAGTAGAAAACAAAGTAAAACATCATAAAGAGGTTAAAAAAACAAGGGGGCCAAACATGCAGAGCAGGTTAGAGATAATGAAAACTGGAATTCAAAAGACTCAAAAAAAAAAAAAAAAAGCGTAGGTGCAAAAAACATGCAGAGCAAGATACAGAATATGAAAGTAGAAAAAAACGACTGTGACAAAACAAAGAAAGTATAGATCGCATTAGCACAAAACAAGAGAAATTATTACTCAGAGAAATAACGAAAAGGCGAATAGAGATCGAATATATGGACATAAGTGATATGTCAGAAGTATGTAAATATTGTAAGCCTTTGAAGTTTAAGTCAGAGAATTTCAAAAATGTGGTTTACCTCACATGCATTCATTGGTTACTTTGCAAAAAAAATTTACAAATGCTGATCATGATCGTTTTGTCTGTGCTGAAATTCCAAACAGAGAAACCTATCCTGAATTATGGTACAAAGTCATTAAACACGTTTCACTGACCTCATTTAAAAGATTCAGTATATTGGGACTCCAAAGATTCCAAATATTGTTTTTTACAGAAGTTCTGAAATAAAAGTGAAACTAATGAAATAGCAACAGTTCAAAGAAAAAAAAATCTTAAAAAAAAGTGTGTATCTGGAAAACCAAACACGGGGGTTGGCGAGCGAAGCGAGCAGGAGGCGAAGCTCTCTTAGTCTATCTATAATAAAATACCTTTTTTAATTTATCTACATTTCAGTCTTGCCTACTACGCTATCTGTCATAAAAGAAAAGCACAGCATGACCCTAAAGGATTAGTCTCCCCATGTGGCAAAAATCACAGTTTATTTCATAGTTCATAGTTTTGAAAGGTGCAAGAGCACAGTGTCAGTGAGATCTGTACTGCAGTTCAAGGTTTAGTTGAGGAGATTATCACTGACGTGATAGAACTGAAATGGGCCAACCTTGATAGTGGTGAGCTAATAGCTGAATCAGGTTTAGATTGCTGTTCTTTATCTAGATCAGTGACTTCCAAGCTGTTGAAGGAACAGACGGGCAGGTTGTTCCCCTGCCATTTACTAGAACCTATTCTATTCCCCATGGGCTGAGGTGAGGTGAATGGCCACATTTGTGACACCATCTTCCTGTCTGTCTGTCTATTTAATGGGCCTGCTATGAGTGAGTTTAAGAATGTTTATCAGTGATGGACTGATGCTTAGGACATCTTCTGAGTCTCTGCAATCATAAAATTACATTTAGGAGATTTATTAAATACATAGATTTATTATGAAAGCATTTTTAAGAAATAACTGCTATTTTGTGAGCCTAGAATAAAAAAATTCTAGCTTTTATTATAAACCCATGTTTAATTTCCATGTTGTCTGTTAGATGAAAATGAAATATTTATGATATTGCATTTTATTCACCTTAGACTATCCTATGCAAAGTATATTTAAAAAATCTCGACAGGCCCTCAAAATCAAGCTGCATGATAAAATATTTAGCAGTTATTGCACAAAGTTAGCAGCACATAGAGTTTCAAAGAGTGCTAACTCTCATGTTTAATTACAGTAGCAGTGGGTGAGACAGCCAGTAGATCAATGTAAGATCTGCTATCCTCTGATCTTACTTAGTGTACTCTAGAGATAATTGGACTCTTAAAGGATGAATGTTCACATATAAAATGCACAGAGAAGATTAAGCCAAAGGTGACTTGCGTGAATTTTATCTATTTATTTATATATTTTTTGCTTTATCAAGCCTGACAGCACCAGAGTCCTGGGTTCAATCCTCAGCACAGTAATGTTCTGTGTGGAGTTTTCATGTTTTCCTTGGGTGTGAGTAGTGTCGTTAAATTAGTTTTAGTGTTTATGAGAGCATTTTATATGATGGAGAAGCACTCCATCCGAGGTTGCTTTGTACACATTACCTGAAGCTGCTAGGACAAGATGATGTCCCCTCATGTCCTTGTATTGGAATAAGTGACTTAATAAAATCAATGGCTGCATTTTTTTTATTTCTAGCACATAAACTAATATTTTACATAGATTGTAAAAGAATTTTGTAAGTAAAGAAATCAATACATCTTGTATATATTTAATTGGCTATTGAAAAGTAAGTGTGGATGCCCTGTGATGGACAGGCAGTCAGATAGATAGATAGATACTTTATTAATCCCAAGGGGAAATTTACATAATCCAGCAGCAGCATACTGATAAAGAACAATATTAAATTAAAGAGTAATAAAAATTCAGGTAAAAACAGACATGTTCTGAGTTGTTTACCAAATCGTGCCCAATGCTGCTAGAATAGGCTTCCATTCACCTTTACAGTAGATTAAGTAGGCTTAAGTATATGTGTATGTAAGAATTTACAATGCCTTCATAAAGTGTTCAGACCCATTCTGTTTTTACACACAGTATTGTGTTGTAGATTTCATTTTAAATGGATAAATTTGCCATTTTTGCCCATCTACACTCAACAATCCATAACGACAAAGTGAAATCATGTTTTCAGAAAGGTTTGCAAATGTATTCTAACTCAAAAATTGTCCTCATAAAGTACCTGACCATCAGATTCACTCTGCTGGTAGAATTTCTCTTTGTCTAGTCAAGACTAATATGTAGTATTTGCCGTAGGGGTCAAAACTGACTAGATTTTCAAATTTATTGTGGCTTTAATTTTCACCAAAATGAAATTGAATTTAACTTTACTGCCAGGATACTTTCATTTTGGGACAAAAATACCTTTGAGCCAAAAACCCGTATAATACAAGAATAAGCTAAAAAAATCTATATATTTATAGTTTTCTAAAAAAAAAAAAAAATTTTATTATTCAGAATTTCAAATGTATATTCATCATATTTTTTTTTTCAATGTAGATAACTTTAGGATGGCATTTGATGGGAAGGCAATTCAGTAGAATGGGATTACTTCATTAGGGCTTTATTTCCAGTTACTCTATCCATATGGAAAGTTCATACAATAAATTAGCATACATTGTGTTTGTTGTGAGCACTAAGGTTATGGCCACACTACTCTGTTTTCATTTAAAAACGGTGTAAACAAAAATAATCCCTGCCCACACTAGCATTTTTACATTTTTTATGAAAGCATCTTGGCCCACACTAAAACAGTCAAAACCACATATTATGTAGCCTGTTTCCCTATACTGAACAGGCATGCATCAGTGGAAATGGGTAGAGGAAATGTCTTCCATGCTAGACATTAATCTGCATCTTAAAAACAGCAATGGCAAATATGAAAGTATATGGTGAGCAAAGCAGCAGAGAATCCAGACTCAAGAATCATGTCAGTACAAACACAGTGACCTTTGAAAGTGCTATGAGGATCACTATCTATCATGAACAATGGGACAATAGTACATGCACAGCGCAGTTTAAATTTTGAAGGTTGCAACAAAACTTAAAGATGTGAGAATGAAATAAGAGTATCAGTAAATTTGGGGAGAAGTGAACAAGACAGAGTTGTTCTGTTGTGTTTCAGACTATGAGAAGCAATACGAAGAGAATCTCCCTCAACACATATGAATACAATGCTACACAGCACTGAGACTAGTGACGTGGAGAGGGAGGCTGACAACTTGTTCTTCTGTACCTTATTTGGGCCATTACCTGCTACAGATGAGGACAGGGATAGAGGATAGACAAAATATGTTTTTCTTCTGTGAAGGGTGACCATTCAGGGAATGAAATGTTGTAGTGAACAAGATCCAGTCAGGGAAGGGGTATGTAATAAGCACAAACCAATCAGAGCGTAGTTAGAGTCTGCATTTTCAAACTTCTGTTTTCTTCATCCAAATGACTGTTTTCTACAGTCTCCATTTTTGAGGGTTAAACAGGCTGTGCTAGTGTGGAAAAAAGGCGAGAGTGTGAACTAATGTCTGCATTTTAAATTAAAAAAATTGTAGTAAGGCATAGTGTAAGACAGTCGACATTTGAATTTTGCTAATTTTTGTCAATAGTATTTGCGGGATGTCATGTTCTAAATATAAAGCCACAAGTAATGTGAGATGTAAATATTTCAGCTTTGCCATAAAAGGAAAACAGTATTTTATGTGTTTAATAAGATTTACTTATAACTAAAAAAAGTTCTGTAAACATTGTCATTTTTTTAATATTTACTTTATTTTTAGGATGTATCCGGAAAAGTGCTGGACCGTTGGGCTATTATGACCTATGAGGAAGAAATTGCAACGTTACAACAATTTCTTCGTTTTGGAGAAACCAAATCAATCGTTGAGCTCATGGTTATTCAAGACAAGGAAGGACAGGCAGTCGTCATACCCAGCACAAGAACTAATTCAGACATTCGAGCTTTTATTGAAAACAGCAGCCACAGGAGTCCTGCTGTGTCTACCAACATGGAAAAAATAAACTCTAGCAACATTCACCACTTTGAAAATTTTATTAACAACATGGCCTTCATGTTGCCATTTCAGTTTCTTAGCCCTCTCCCAGCCCCACTAATTGGCTCTCCACCTGATGCTTTTCTTCTTGATTCTGCTTCAAAACCAAACTATAAAATCAAACCTGACATTCAAATTCCCAACGCCGAATCCAGTCTCCTTTTGCCTGGCACAGCTTCATATGCATCTAGCAGTGACAGGAATGGATGTTCCTCTGAACCTGGCACCAAAGTAGAAGCCGAGGACTTTCCTGGCAGTGATGATTTTTCAGATAACCCTTCAACTCCATGTAATGCATCTATAAGTTCTGAGATCGCCCAGATTTCTCCTGAGGGTAAGCTGCGGTCTCCAGACAAAGGTAGTGGAGGGCCAAAAAAGGGTCGGGTTTTCTGCAGTGCTTGCGAAAAGACATTTTATGATAAAGGCACTCTCAAGATTCACTACAACGCAGTTCATCTAAAGATCAAGCATAAGTGTACAATTGAAGGCTGCAACATGGTGTTCAGCTCCTTACGGAGCCGTAATCGCCATAGTGCCAATCCAAACCCCCGCCTGCACATGCCCATGAACAGAAACAACAGGGATAAAGATCTGAGAAGTAACCTAACAAGTGAGGCCGATAAAAGACCAGAGTTTAATACAGTCACATCAACGGACAGCAGGTCGGTTCCAAGTTATATGATTCCGTGCCCAGAGCCTAAAATGCAGAACAGCTTGCCTAGCAGTGGTCACGGTGGGATTCTGTTTCCAAATCTGAAGACTGTGCAGCCCGTTCTTCCATTTTATCGCAGCCTAGTGACCCCTGCAGAGCTAGCGAACACTCCAGCTTCTCTGCCTTCATTACCACTGATTTCATCATCTGTCCCGGAACCACCTGCAGCCATGGAACCTTCCTCTGATCCAATTCCAAAGAAAAAATCCCGCAAATCTAGCATGCCTATTAAAATTGAAAAAGAAGTTGTCGACACTGCAGATGAGTGTGCCGAAGACGGTGATTCAGATGAGGAGATTCCCTTGCAGATCAGAGGAAGCGATGAACATGAAAACGGCGAGGACTCCTATGAAACCGAAACAATTGTCAAAGTTGATGGATCAGTCATCCATTCAACTGAGAAAGAACATTCAGTATCTTCAATCCATGGTCAAGTAATTGCGAAAATGTCTGCAAGCATTGAGGAGGAACAAGAACAAGAGTTCTATCATATGGAAAACCATTTTCTCCGTGCTCAAGGAGACAGCGTTATTACAAGCACAGCACCATCAGACAGGAAGCAAAGAGAGCAACATGATGGTGTGAAACCCATGTCAATGTCCAAAATGGAAAATTATATGGAGAAACAGCTGTGCAACAAAGACAGTGATAGTCATTACATGGAGAATGAACACAGGTTGCAGAATGGAGGCTTCTACCGCATTTTAACCAACAATAAGGAAACCCTACCTTTGGGCCTCGATGAAACTCAGAGCATGGCATACACAGATTTGCATGGCGTAGCCATTGACAAAGAAACCCTTCATTACTGTGAGATCTGTGATAAGACTTTTAAGAATCAGTACAGTGTAAAAATGCATTACCGTAATGTGCACCTGAAGGAATTGCACATGTGTTCTGTCGATGGCTGCAACGCAGCCTTCCCTTCTAGGAGAAGCAGAGACAGGTGAGAAGTGTGTTGCAAGTGATGCATGATTTGTAGTCGTCTTTGCTTAATCTGCAAATCTTCACTGAAGAAGGCAAGAGTCAAGATGTGGGCCAAGTTGACCTTGCTTCAGTTTAGTTTTCTGCACATAACTAAATTCACGCAAGAGAAGACCTATTTGACACAACAAGCAAGCTCACACAAATTTAATTTTAATTCCAGTGGTGTTGAAAACCAACACTACCCACATGGGGATTGGGCAATGGTGTATGTTAGGACCCAACTATGTTTTGTTGTTTTTTTCCCCTAATCTTTTAATGTAAATCTGTAAATTTTTAAGATGTTATGCACACACTTTTTCCTATATGCTTGCTAGATGAAACAAAGTAAACCTGTTTTCGTAACTTTCACATTTTGTAACCTTTAGGCACAGCGCTAACATGAATCTGCATCACAAGCTGTTGACCAAAGACCAATATGGAGCTTCAGGTACTCACTGCTTCAGCCCCGCACCTTGCAGAGATTTAGATAAAGACTTTCAGCCAGATTTCAGATTAAAAGAATATATTGGCCAGACATCTGTGATCTTGAAAGGAAGTAACAGGATGGGTCTGGTTTTTCCCATGAGTAAAACTGGGGAGAGCTGCCTGGCTATGCAGAAGGAAGATGCCGCAGAGGAAGAGACTGTGTTAGACTTGAGCACGTCTTCCATGTCCAAATCAGAGAGCAGCTTACACTGCTCCTGGGACTCGGACTGTGGGAGTGAGGAAGGTATCTCCTTGGATGAAAGTGTGGAAAGTCCTGAAAGTTTAAACTTGACATCCAAAGAGGAATCTCCCCCAAACTTGCCAGTGACCGAGAAGACAAGTGACTGCCTCGTGTTTCACTTGCCATCCAGCTCGCCAATAACATGCCATATCTGCCAAAAAGTATACAGTAACAAAGGGACATTCAGGGCTCATTATAAAACGGTGCACCTTCGTCAGCTTCACAAGTGTAAAATCCCGGGGTGCAATACAATGTTCTCCTCAGTACGCAGCCGCAACCGGCACAGCCAGAACCCCAATTTACATCGAAATCTGGGGAGCAGTACATGTGATGAACATATATGATCTTGTGGAAAACAACTGGCCCAGCATTGGGGGAAAGAAAAAACACTGAACATTTCCCATTTCCCTACATTATCTGAAAAAAGAAAGTCAAAAAGGGTACATTTGGAGTCGTGATAAAGTGTGGAGCATGGCTTTCACGACTGTACAAGCGATGCCACAAAGCCCCTTCTCTCTTGTTCTCTCCTTATTGGATAAAGACAAGACGTTCTCCTCAGAATTTAAATGAAACAAATCCTTACGTTGAACTACTTTTACTTTTTTCATCAGTGGAGGAGATTGAACTAGAATATCTAATAATTTTGTATCTCCATTACTGCATCATTTTAGTCTCCCTTTAACATTTTCCAAAGAGTGTTCCTAATTGCAAAAAACTAAATGAAGTTATTTAAACAGTATTGTACTTTGTGGTTATCTGTAATCCATATGGAACAAGAGCTCCTTTTACATTGGGGCAATTCTTAGTTGTAATACACACGTAGAAAGGAATTTTGTCACATTTCTACTATGTTTCTTCAAAATTTGCATTGGTGAGAAAATTTTTTTTACATAGGAATGGGCTACTTGCCATTGTGACCAAATACCAAAATGCCTCCTCTTGTAATTGTAGCGGAGGAAATGAAAACCTCAAATTTACAACGTAGTAAAATGCGGCACATCCTTTTTGCGTGTGTACCTCTGGCCAATGCGGTGAAACATGCTTCAGATGTTCTTCTTTCAGATTTGTATCAAACTCATTTTCGGTTCTTGGATCACAGGGCATAATAGCTAAATTGATAGCTCTGCCTGTTCTGTTCATCTTAGGTTTCTATGCACTTATTTTGTACTTGTTAACTATTGTTATAAAACAAAACTGTAATATGTTTCACTTTTATGTGTACTTGGTAATTAAGTGCTTTGACTGCATTTTCTTTAGAATTTCAATCATTTTTTTATTGTGCCAACACAGTGTTGACTTAGTTTCCCAGACATTTCATGTTAAGGTTTTTTGTCTCAAAATTGGCAGATTCGGTGGTTATTATTATTTTTTTTCTCTTCCTTGGCAACAGATGCAGTTTTGTACATTCATTTGGTCATAACAAATGTCATTTGTAGACTTTTTTTCATTGAAAACAAAATGTGTAAAATGTGTTGTATTTTTCAGTCAGTAAGTTATTATTTGATGTTACTGGTTTGTCACAATTTTGTTACAGTTCAAAAAAGGAAAAATATTTGACCAAAGACTTAGTGTTAACTGTGATGAAGCCAGTTCAAGCTCTTTGTGTAATAAAAGCAGTATTAAAACCACCAGCAAAATGAATCTACTTGAAATGGTTTATTTTTCACTGACAATAAGACAATTTTTGTATTTTTCATAAATGTGTTTTCACAAGTACTCGAGCTTGTATTTTCTTCTGTACCGTTGCATGGAAAGATTTATACACCCCTGGCTAAATTATATATTTTGTTACCATTTGAAGTAAAAAAATTGGTAAATACAATTGCACTACTGTTAGGATGGGATTAGTTTTATACCAGTAGGTGAGGTAAAATCATTACTTCTGTAATTTTAGCCCCATTTGAATCACTCGAGTCAGCAACTTTTTATAGACTGTGTGTTCATATCTTGGTATAAATTATGGAGGCTTTTACCTTCTATAAAGGTTTGTAAAAAGTAAGCCCAGGTTAAACAAGCAGTCCTTTGTGAATCGCATGTCAGTAAAATTCCATTCATTTGAGTAATTTGGATGGGACTAAAATTACGGAGTAACAATTCCAATAACAATTTCTATCGAAACGTGGGGTTGGATGCATGTAGGCTGTTTTGGGGTCTCCCATTGGAGTTTCAAACAGACAACTTTTTGTTATAAATAAGGGTTGCTAATGTTGTCTTGACCGATGGTATGCACCTCAACGCTTACATTACTGGTACTCATAAGGCAAGAATGGGGAAATTCTGGCATACTTGCTCACATCAAGTACTGACTTGACTCCACCTACTGGTGTAAAACTAATCCCCTTCGAATAGGGTGTAAAAATTACAGAGGTCCACTGGTGGTAATTATTTTACCCCATCTCCTGGTGTAAAATGAATCCTGATCACATACGGCTTTTGACATCACCAAACTAAAACAGTGGAATTTTTATGAAAATATTAATATACAGCTATGATTTACTTGAACTGAGAAAATAAAAAATAAGAGTAAATGTGAACTTTGCAAATGTTTCAGCCTGCTTTCAGTTGTAAGGCCTCAGAACTTGTTAAATCATTAATTTGGTCTTTCTTAGCTTGGTAGGTTGTAGTGATCTAAATGTCTATACATCGTTCACTGTTTATCTGCACCCTTGTGAATTTGTGTTTTAAAAACTACTTTTTTAATGTAATACACCAGACAAAAATATTTTTATACATGTTACTTCCACTATGTTGGTTTGTAGTGGTGGCTGCGAAAAAACGTTTTCATGGAGAAAGGAGGCCAGAAAGTTTATGCTTGAATGTAAGCGTACCGTGACCAATGCTGGACAAACAACAGTCAGTAACAAATACTTTCATGGAAAAAAATCTCATGATACTCGTGTCACATAATCCATGTGTCAAGTCATCCAGGCATGTGCTCACAACATGCAAAACACATGCATTTTTTGCTAAAGTATTGCTGAATTGATGCCTCCTGAAAAAGTACTTAACAACCAAAAAGCCTTTTTCACATGGGTCGCACTTTTAAATTAAAGATTCATCCCTCCCCCTGATTCATTTGTCAAGAGTCCTGTGTTGAATTCGAAACACAACTCTGAGTGAAAAGACTTCCTCGCTGTTAACTACTTTCTCTTTCCAGAATTATTGATTTAACAATATTTTAACAATGCATGCGTTTTGCACATTGTGACCATATGACTGGATGTCTTGAAATCTGTATTATACAACACAAATGATGTGAAATTTTTTTCATGTACTTTCCGATATTGTTTTTTTTTTTTTTTTGCACAGTTTTAGTCACTGTACACGTCAATTCAAGCATGGACATTGTTACCTCTGTTTTGTATGAAAACATGAAATTAAACATTTTTCCTTTGTCTATCCCTACAATCTATATGGGGTAAGAAACATATGGGGGAAAAAAAGACATTTTTGGTTGGTTTATTCTTTTAAGAAGCTTCTTGAATGGAGTTACTGACCATTAGCAAAGGAGGTTCTTCGTGTTCAATCCAGCAAATGAGCCTTAAAACCGACGTTTTGAACAAAGAAAAGGGGCCAGTCAGCAGCAGCAGTTCTGTGTGAGATTCTGTATTTTGGTGTTTCTGTCATTTTTCCATCTTTGGTAAAGCAGGTCTTATTTTTCAGCAAAAGAAAAAGAAGCCTGGCCAGGCGGATGAAAACAAAGTCTCGGAATTCAGGAAATTTACAGGTTTGCTTATTACTTAGCCATCCTCCTGTGCTATTCACTGCATTCAATTATTCCCTTGGGACCTTTTAAACTTTAATTTGGATTTGTTACAACTGTCTAGTGTCTTAATCATGCATATTGTTGTATAGCTAAAGGATGTGTGTGTCTGGGAGGGTACCCCGCAGTAAGGGCTTTGCAATATGATAAAACTTAGTTTAAGTCTATGTAAAGGTTTGATTTGTTTGTTTGTGGGTCAAAGTGGAGCACCAGACCTACAGTAAATATATTAAAGGGGTTGACTTTTTGAGTCAATTACATAACCTGTGGTGGGGTTTGGGAGCTCATTACAAGGTGTTAGTCTGGTCAAGAATTGTCATTAGGTGTTGTCAGCTGATGGCAATTCCAGAGCTTAATAAAGTCTTTGACTCCTCAGATATTGTGCAGGACTCAACAGCTATGGGTTCTTCTAAGCAACTGACCGAGGATCTGAAAATAAAGCAAAGTGATGTCTACAAAACAAGAGAAGGCTATAAAAAAGATATCAAAGAGCTTCCAGCTAGCAATTCCCACAGTCCCAAAATTAAGGAGGAACTGTGGAGATCTAGACAAGACCAAGAAAACCTTCAGTGAGAATTGCAGAAAAGCAAACTAGAACTCCCGGCAGGACTGCAGCTAAGCTTCTGAGAAATGAGTGGTGCTGCTCAGCTCAACTGGACAGCATTACTTACATGGACGTGGCCTTCATGGAAGAGCCATCTGAAAGAAACCTTACCTGCAACAGGGGCCTTTTGGAACCACATGCTATGCACAAATGAAGCTAAAATCGAAATTTTGTGTTTGTGGTTAAAGAGTTTATTTGGTGAAACAAAGGAGCATCACTTGAGGAAAAGAATACCTTGCCAACAGTTATGTATGGTGTGGATCTGTATGATTTTGGGTTTGTGTTTAAGCTAGTACAGGGAAGAATGGATTCCACTAAATCTCAACACATCCTTGAAGAGAATATCGGGCAGTCAGTCAGGAAAATTCTACAAGAAGAAAATTTTCCAAAACACACTTCAAAATCTACTGAGAGGTCCCTCAAGAAATACAAGGTCATGGTTCAGGAATGGCCTTTGTAGCCCCCTGTTTAACTAAAAGAAAAAGGGCAAAAATAAATGTTGGAGTCTCCAAAAAGATTTCCATTTAATAGCAGTGATGCTTAAAAAAAACAAAATGACAAAGGAATAACAAAGCTATTTGAGATTTGTTTCAGTAATCTGGTTTTAGTTGCTTCCATGAGCAGTCTGTCAGATGTGTTCTTATGAATGAATGACAAATTCTTATATAGTGGAACAACTCGAAGGGTTGGAGCTTTCGTGGGTGGACCAGAAACAGCATCACGGCTCTGTGGAGGTCTCCTCCTCCTCCACTCTAGGACTGGAAGAAGAATTAAAAACTGTGCCTTACTCAAAGCTGTTCCTCCGTTTATTTAATGAGCAGAGCCTCCGATATGCTCCCGTAGCAAACGTGTGCATGACTCACCAGACTTGACCATCGTCCAAAGTCTGCGATTAGATCTTAGAGGTGCCCACTGCTGGAAGTGATCTACAAAGAAGAATGAGGACCAATGGTCAAAACCGAAACTCAAAGACTCTGAGCTGGCTACAGAAATTGAAAGTTGATTTTTTTGCCAATTCAGGTGTCACTAAGTACTGACTCGGTAAGGGTGCTCAGGTGTTTTTCTATGTTTTATTTTAGCTCATCAAGTAAATCATAACTGTACTTTAACATTTTCATAAAAATACCAGTTTTTCTTTGCTGTCAAAATTGTATTTACTGTTTTTTCATTCAAGTTTCAAAAAACGTGATTTGGCCAGGGGTGTCCAAACCTCTGCATGAATGCAAATATAGACATTATATGTCATGTAGCCCTATGACAAATGGAGACCACCACTGTGTTTGTTTAGATTTTTTTGCATTGTCTGTAGGCATTTGATACTCCATAGTGCATGGAAAAAAACGTGTAGACCTACTCCCAGAAGTCCCCAGTGATGCCCTGGGTACATTTGAAAGCCATGATAAAGGTACTGTATAGGAAATTGCATTATAAAAGAGATAAAATTATTTTCTATTGACCAAGAATTCAGAAGCTTGTTTATCAAATTAAGCTCTACAATTACAAAATTTATTTGTGAACTGTATTGTTTACCATATAGCATAAAACATCAATAGTGTTTTATTTCCCTCTCTGGAGCACAGTGATGTTTATTTTTTGTATTATTTTGTAGCATCCTTAACATTATGTTAACCCCCAGAAAAAATAATCAAAAACTTATTTTTTTCAAAAATAGAGAATGTTACTACGTGTAACAGAAACGTATAAATGTTAAAACATTAACTTAAATATACTGTTCACTGCTATATTGATACAGATTTAGTACACATCCTTTGTATGAAATGTTTCAAAATAGTTACCAATGCACAACCTGATGTCACAGTTGGGACAGTGCAAGCGTGTTTCTTTACATTTTTTTCTTATAATATTTTTTCCTGTTGCTGGAGCATGAGATGGTAGAATATCAGGGCCTGCTCCACATGATCGACGTGCTCCTTCTGTTATTGCAATCTACCACAGTGCAAAGCTTTAGTAACTTCCACATTTCCCCTACATGAAAGTTGACAGTTGATGCATTTTGAACATTTTGTTACGGAGCTAACTTCTTTCTTGTCCTTTGTCTTAATCACAATCATTTTGACTTTTTTCCACGCACCTCCTTGCATTATGCAGCTGAAGTCACCAGTCATATCTACGGTCATATCATTGTCAATAATATTAACTATTGCTTGATTCAACTGTTGGTTCAGTTTCAATTTGTTTTAAAATGGACTTTATAGCTTCTCATTTACAAGTCATTGTGTTTTGCTTGACTGGTCCACCTCCTCATGAATATTCATTACTTTCCATAGAATGGTAAAATGTATAGAAATACTCATGATTTTTTGTAGCATGATGTTATTTCATCCACTAGATGGCAGCAGAATACCGTCCCAAGCGTTATTCTGGCCAAAAACTGTAACATGAAGCATTACACGTCACCCCAAATCTGATTTGGGAATAACTGTAATTACATAGCATTCTGAGCCTGAGTCACACTCAAGATTAATGCCAAAGAATTCAGTTGTCAGACAGCAAATGGAGCACACCAACCTCTTATGTAGGTGGGGAACGATTACTCAAATGTCATAAACAATATGGCCGTGGCATAGGTAATCACAAAATGACAGCACCTATGAAGAAAGTACCATCCAAAAATGGAGTCACTGTGATATTACCAATGTAATGATACAAGATACTTGGACATTTTTCAAAATACCATGGGTAATGTCCAAGGTGTTAAAACTGTAATTCATCACAATTGGGTACAAGGCAGAATCCAACCTCAAATAAGGTGTCCTCAAGCATTACCTATATATATATATATATATATATATATATATATATATATATATATATATAGATATAGATATAGATATAGATATAGATATATAGATATATATATATAGATATAGATATATAGATATATATAGGTAATGCTTCAGGACACCTTATATATAAATAAATAAATAAGGTTGAGTCAAATGAAAACGTTTAAATTGTAGTAGAAATTCTAAACAAAGTTCCGTTGTCTTGTAAGTTGGCAGAATCATTGAATGATAACAGTGTTCACATAAAAGCATGGTGCAGACAAGCTACATGCTGTCGTATCTTATAAAGATAAATATTATATACTTGCTGTGTAAGCCTGTGCTGTAAAAAGCCCAGGGTCATAGAAAATATTGAAATCATCAGAAATAAAAACTGAAATGTAGAGATGTCGGGTAATTGAAAGGAACTACTCTGGGCATCTCTCTCCTCAGAGGTTTCGTTTTGCCGACGCGCTCAGATTGCTTGTGCATTAGCAGTGGGAGGAAAAGTAAAAAGGATACCGTTTTGCCGATGTGCTCGCCTCGCTTCTGTATTAGCGGCTAAGCGAGTGACTCTTTCTTCTGAGGTTTCGTTTTGCCGACGTGGTCACATCGTTTGTGCATTAGCAGCTAAGTGATTTTATCTTTCTTCTGAGGTTTCGTTTTGCCAACATGCTCGCATCGCTTATGTATCCTCGGAGCTGGAGCCCTTACCCCAACTCCACCTCTCACTTCTGGGCCGGGCCGACAGACAGAAGCACACACTTCCACACGTAGATGTATATACATAAGATATATTATGTAAAGTATAAAGATGGCAGCCGCACTGAAACATGCGCCAAAGAAGAGCAGCATTCTGTCACCTGCTTTTTCAGCAATGAAGAGGTGAAACCTACCAACATTCATTGATACAGTGATGTATGTCTGTCACTACAGGAAGTGCCCAAGTGAAGTAGAAAATTCCGAAACAGCATGAGTTCTGCGACAGACTCTTCTTGATGAAGTAGTGACACCAGAGTCAACTGCAGAAGCTGAATGCACTTTGATGGGAAATCGTCGAGTGATGGTGAATGAAATCGCAGCGCTTCTGGATATCAGACATGGTTACCACATCACATTGTCCATGATGTGCTCCACTTCAACCTGTATTTCAAACGTCTTCCACATCCGTCATACTCTCCAGACCTCAAGGTTACCACGTCTTTGAACCACTCAAAGGGACAGAAAGACTTCAGATGAAGAAGAGCAGCAGGTGATACATGAGTGGCTGCACACGCGACCAAAAGACTTAATTTCCTGAGGAATCCATGGAGTTCGTAAGTGCTGAAGGACTTGTATCAAACACCCTAAAGATTACATAGAAAAATGAATACGGTACAACACATTTTCTGCAATAAATTATGAAAAACGTGACTCACCCTTGTATATTTTCACTCCTAAGTCTATTCTGGCTCAGCTTAACTTTACCTTTATTTAAACTCATTGAAACCCTGAATAAAATAAGTATTGTAGTATGTTAGATTTGAGTAGAAACGTTTGTTGTTGTGATAAGTAGCCAATGTAATGACTGCAAAGGAAGGAAACAGTATAATGGTTTTATTTAAAAATCAGAAGACCAAAAATACAAAATAAATAGCCAGGGTCGCTAACAATGAGTCAGAGAGTAGTTCTAAATAACGCTATGGCTGAGAGATGGGGATGAAAGTTAAGGGGATAGGGAAGTGAATTCCTTGAGGACCTTTTTATCCCATCATGTTGTTTCCAGAAGAGCACGGTCTCCGAGGCCACAAAACCAAGTAATGCAGGAAGCAGTCCTGACAACAAAAACCCCACAATGGCAGACAAGGTAGTCCAAAAAACTATTAAGGGAGAAGTGTTTCCAAAATTAAACATTGGATTCATATCCAGGATAATGTCAACTGGCCATAGTAATTAATTAATGGAAAGATTGTGTTGGTTTCCATTTGTTAATCTGTTTCAAACTTCTTTCTTGTGTGTGTGAACAGATCTGTGTCTTTGTGTACAAATTCTGCATTGAGTCTTCTTTCGGCTGCTCACGTTAGGGGTTGCCACAGCGGATCATCTTCTTCCATATCTTCCTGTCCTCTTCATCTTGTTCTGTTACACCCATCACCTGCATGTCCTCTCTCACCACATCCATAAACCTTTACTTAGGCCTTCCTCTTCTCCTCTTCCCTGGCAGCTCTATCCTTAGCACCCTTCTCCCAATATACCCAGCATCTCTCCTCTGCACATGTCCAAACCAACGCAATCTCGCCTCTCTGACTTTGTCTCCCACCCGTCCAACTTGAATTGACCCTCTAATGTCCTGATTTCTAATCCTGTCCATCCTCGTCACACCCAATGCAAATCTTAGCATCTTTAACTCTGCCACCTCCAGCTCTGTCTCCTGCTTTCTGGTCAGTGCCACCGTCTCCAGCCCATATAACACAGCTGGTCTCACTACCGTCCTGTAGACCTTCCCTTTCACTCTTGCTGATACCCGTCTGTCACAAATTACTCCTGACACTCCTCCACCCTGCCTGCACTCTCGTTTTCGCTTCTCTTCCACAATCCCCATTATTCTGTACTGTTGATCCCAAGTATTTAAACTCCTCCACCTTTGCCAACTGTACTCCCCACATCCTCGCCATTCCACTGACCTCCTCAATTACACACATGTATTCTGTGTTGTTCCTACTGACCTTCATTCCTCTCCTCTCATATCTCTACCTCTCCAGGGTCTCCTCAACCTACTCCCTACTATCGCTACAGATCACAATGTCATCAGCAAACATCACAGTCCACGGGGACTCCTGTCTAATCTCATCTGTCAACCTGTCCATCACCACTGCAAATAAGAAAGGGCTCAGAGGCGATCCCTCATGTAATCCCACCTCCAACTTGAATGCATCCATCACACCAACCACAGACCTCACCACTGTCACACTTCCCTCGTACATACCCTGTACCACTCTTACATACTTCTCTGCCACTCCCGACTTCCTCATACAATACCACAGCTCCTCTTGAGGCCCCCTGTCATATGCTTTCTCCAGGCCCACAAAGACACAATGCAACTCCTTCTGTCCTTCTCTAAACTTCTCCATCCAACATCCTCAGAGCAACCATGTCATCTGTGGTGCTCTTTCTTGGCATTGAAACCAAACTGCTGCTCATTAATCATCACCTCACTTCTTAACTGAGTTTCCACTACTCTTTCCCATACCTTCATGCTGTGGCTCATCAATTTTATTCCCCTGTAGTTACTGCAGTCCTGCACATCCCCCTTATTCTTAAATATCGGCACCAGTACACTTCTTCTCCACTCCTCAGGCATCCTCTCACTTTCCAAGATTCCATTAAACAATCTTGTTAAAAACTCCACTGCCATCTCTCCTAAGCACCTCCATTCTTCCACAGGTATGACATCTTGACCAAAGGCCTTTCAATTTTTCATCCTTTTCATAGCTGTCCTTACTTCCTCCTTGCTAATTCGTTGCACTTCCTGATTCACTATCTTCACATCCTCCAACCTCTTCTCTCTCTCGTCCTCTTCATTCATCAGCCTCTCAAAGTCCTCTTTCCATCAGCTCAACACACTCTCCTCGCTTGTGAGTACGTTTCCATGTATTTTACTCGGCTATCTTGTCATCTTAACCCATTCAGCTGTACACACACATTCCAGGGCAGTTCTTAGCAGTTTGGGGGCCCTACGCGGTTCAGAAATGTGCAGGCCCTGGATGGGGAACACCCTCCCTCGGAGCACAGGAAGGTGTTCTAATAAAACGTCTGGAAAAGGCCTTAGATGATCAGTAGGCCTACTTGTACGCTTGTGTGTATGCAGTGTGGTAAAATACTGATTTTGTTCTGGGTCTGGTACAGGTCGGTAATACAGTATAGGGATATGTCATGATTTTATGGCGATCTCTCTGAATAAATCTGAAACGAATCTCTAAAATTTAACGTTTGCTAAAGTGCATTTGGCAAAGTTACGACGGCGTGACAATATTATTAGGGATTTAGGTGAAGATTGCAATTTGGATAATAAATTACCATTGTTATTAAGACTAAGAGATGCACATTCCAGACTGAGCGATCACTCTTTATACATTCCCAGTCCCACGGCCTCTCCCCCGTTTCCCTGCCTGCTGCCCCCTGCTCCCGACCTTCTCCGAATTCGACTCAGAACGATAAAATTTAGGATGCGGAGGGTATCGTGACACACGACGTGAGGGACTGGCACAGACGGCTGCAGTGCCAAGGGCATGAGAGGAGCCCCAGGCCCACAGCCCGACAAAAAAAAATTGTAAGTCCGGGTCGGGTCGAGGGCCCCCCCCTCACGGTCGGTACCCTACGTGGATGCGTTTATGCCTCAGAACGTCCCTGCTCAGTCCCGCTCACTCGAGTTCAATTTTGCGCCTTCGCCCCGTTTCTTCCGATTCTTTTGTTTAAATGTCATGTCAGGCTCGTGAGCCTCCACGCCAGCTGTTCCAGAATCAAGTTTTATTCTTATTTTATTTTTAAGTACTGTTTGCTAACCAGACGATTTGTTTCGGTTTGTGTGCCTTCCTGTATTTCTAACACACTTTTTTCTTATTTACATTGGCCAATCATAAGGCAGTCAGGCGTAACGTTAATTGGGTTACTTGTATAAAATTAAAATAAAGTCTGTGTAATATAATTTATTACTTAAACATTAAAAGCACTATTTATTAATTGATTATGTAGATGTCAGCGCATATGGAGGTGAAGCGTTATTCCGTCAGAGCGATGGCCGGGATTGTATTGAAGGCACCTAAGAACTCAAAAAACGTAAACCTCACAGGACTGCCACCTTTTGTCGAAGTGGAATATGGCAGGGAAACCAAAGTCCGAACTGCACACGGACGTCTACCCTGCTCTACATTTGACTACGGAAGGCTGAACACACACGCAGAGCAATGGGGTCCCGACTTCTTCACTAAGGAGGGCTGATGTGAACCACGTCGTGTCCTTATCCCGCGAACCCGTAAGTCAGTCAAGTTCCATATAAACAAACGGCCCTGAGTGTTTTGGGCTTGTTGTAAATTCAAAGCTGGTGAAAGAACAGGAAAAATCTGGTGCGTGAAACATCCATCCATCCATCCATTTTGAAGCGAATTGATCCAAACTCGAACAGATGTCTAACCAACTCCGGCCGGGGCTCCATGTCTCCTGTCACATCCCACAAAGACTCGTTTGTTAGATTATCTGGCTGGCCTGTATAAGTGAGTGGGGATTATCTAAAACAAAACTGGAAATTTGACTGCACAAAAAAAAAACGGAACTTTGGCAGAGCAGCGGACTCATTGGACATCAAGACGGGGATTAACGTGTCTGCTCGTGGGGCGTAATGAAGCGTGTCCCGTCCTATTTAGCGAGATGTGTCCGTTTGGCTAATTGCACTGTAAAGAATCTGTCACACGCGTTAGCGTCAGGAAGACCCGACTAATGGCTTTGTCAGATGTTACATGGGAAAAGGAACAGACGGGTGGGGTTAACCCTGTCATTCCGCGGCCTCTTCAATCAATTGTCAGCAGTATGGCGTAGTGGTTAACGCGTTGAACTTCAGATCCTAACGGTGTGAATTCATATCCTGCCATCTTCCCAGTGTGACCCTGAGCAAGTAGCTTCACCTGCCTGAGCTCCGTCTGGAAAACAAAGGAAATGGAAACAAGTGTATCTCAAATGTTGTAAATTGGGCGGCATGGTGGCGGAGTGGGTAGCGCTGCTGCCTCACAGTAAGGAAACCTGGGTTTGGTTTCCAGGTTTTCCCTGCGTGGAGTTTGCATGTTCTCCCCGTGTCTGCATGGGTTTCCTCCCACAGTCCAAAGACATGCAGTTTAGGTGGATTGGTGATCCTAAATTGTCCCTGGTGTGTGCTTGGTGTTTGAGTGTGTGTGTCCTGCAGTGGGCTGGATAATCCATCCATTATCCAACCCGCTATATCCTAACTACAGGGTCAAGGGGGTCTGCTGGAGCCAATCCCAGCCAACACAGGGCAGGAAACAAACCCCGGGCAGGGTGCCAACCCACCGCAGCCTAATAATAATAATAATACCTGGCAAACTTGATCCCCTCTGATTTGCAGATTTGACTATCACCTGTCGTAAGCCAAACCCCATCATTACAGGGTGCTGCTCAGACACAGTGAGTGGCCATTCTGCCTGCAGTTTGTTGAGACTTGGGATGAATTGAAGAAAACCCACACGCACACGGGGAGAACGTGCAGACTCCACATTGGCAGCAGCTACGGGAATGTGAGGTGAACGCTGAATCCGCTTTCACTTAGTAGTTTTACATTAAGACGCCACAGTGGCGCAGTGGGTAGCGCTGCTGCCTCGCAGTTAGGAGACCCGGGTTCGCTTCCCAGTTCCACCCTGCGTGGAGTTTGTATGTTCTCCCCGTGTCTACGTGGGTTTCCTCTCACAGACATGCAGGTTAGGTGATTCTAAATTGTCCCTAATGGGGGTGGGTGTGTGTGTGTGCCCTGTGGTGGGCTGGCACCCCGCCTGGGGTGTGTTTCCTGCCTTGCGCCCTGTGTTGGCTAGGATTGGCTCCAGCAGACCCCCCATGACCCCGTAGTTAGGATATAGCAGGATGGATAATGGATGGATGGACAGTTTTACATTAAGTATACAGTGGGATCAGAAACTCGTTTAACTTTTTGAGGGCTGAAAATTCTTTGCTGGCAATTCTGTTTTCCAAAAAGCAGACAACGCAAAGGTTTCCCATGTAAATCAACATAAAATGTCTGTTGCTGTGGCTGCTGTCGACACCTGTTCGGTGTCTCTGGTGGCTGTGGAGGGGCAGCTCAATGGCCGGTAGGAATGCACGGTGGCCTGGCTGGCTGGCTGCCCGGCCTGTCGTCATGTGGCAGTGTGATGCAATCTGGTTTATACCTCTTGTGATCATAAGTGGTGGTCCTTCCAGGTGAACGTTGCCATACTGTAGGTGCATCAGCTGCACAACTGGGGACCGACCAGCTGACGCCGGTACCTCACTTTCGTTTTCAATCTCTATCTTCAGATCCTTTGCATCAGAATCGGAGTCCGACAAGTCAGATTCTGATTCGGCGATAATACGTAAAATGTCGTCCACGCAGTATTTTTGCTTTGGGCATTAGTTTCGCTTAATCTCGCCAGATGTCGATGCCATTTTTGAGGGTCTTTGCTTTTTGCTACTCCTGCATGTGCAGGGGATCGAGGTCAACTCAACGAAGCTAACGTTCCTTCTAGCAAAGAGATTTCAAACTAAACCATAACGGTGAAGTTTTGTTGCCGTTTACGGCCGATTACCGTCCTCTTCCCCTGAATTGCGTCAAAAGTCGACATCCGCCCTAAAAGAGTTAAACCCCTTCGCATTCTGCGTACTTTATTTGATTTTTAAATGGATACACCTGCGCATTTTGGCCCATCAGTCCACAGACTATACAGTAATCCATAATGACCACGTGAAAATAACTTCTCAGAAAGGTTTGGCAAACAAAACTGGGGTCCTTTAGGATTTTGACAGAGTTGCCCCTAAACTGCTGCTGTGTTGTCTTTGCTTTGTCCTGTTGACCTGACAGGTGATCTTTTGTGCACAAGCTGACGTCCAGAGACTTCTGAGCGGTTGTCATCTCTGCACTTTCCCTCAACCCCGTCTAGCCTCCTTGTCCTTGATGCTGCCACCATCCTGCTCTACCACTGGAATAGTATGGCACATGTGGTGAGCGGTGCCAGGTTTCTCCCAGACATGACACTTACAATTGAAGCCAAACAGTTCAACCTTTGGTTCGTCAGACTATGGAATCTTGTTTCTCACGCTCTGAAGAGTTATTTACGAGCCTTTCTGCAAACTCCAGGTGAGCTTTCATGTATCTTTGAGTTCCATCTGGCCACTCTGCCACAAAGCCCAGATTGCTGGAATGTTACAATGATGGTTATCCTTCTGGAAGTTTCTCCCATCTTCACGCAGGTTCTCTTGAGCTTAGCCAGAGTGACCATTGGAATGGTATAGCAGAACTGATTAGTGAGGCCTGGTTTCCTTCAGACATGATGGTAATCTTGGGTTCATCAGACCAGAACATCTTCTTTCTCACAAGCCCTTTAGGTGCCTCATTGCAAACTCCACGTGGGCATCCATGATTCTTTTAATGAGGAATGGCTTCTGTCAGGCCACTCTGTGATAAAGCCCAGCATGGTGGAGTGTTGCAGTAATGGTTGTAATTCTCAAGGTTTCTCCCATCACCACATGGGTTCTCGGAAACTCTTTCAAGTTCGATGGAGCCCACCAATGGACAGCTATTTTCAGGTCTTGCTGGAGATGTTTGATTGGGATCAAGTCCGGTCTCTGGCTGGGCCACTCAGGAACATTTACAGAGCTGTCCCTAAGCTACTCCTGTGTTATCTTTGCTTTGTCCTGTGGGATGGTGAACCTTCTGCCCAGTCCGAGGTCCAGAATGCAGGTTTCCCTTTAGGGATATCTCTGTACTTTGCTTGCTCCATTCATCTGTAACCGTGTACAGTCTCCCAGTATCCCACAGGCACTTTTAGTATTAGCCCTGCACTGTATCCCAGTTACATTTGTGTCCGGTTGAACTTGTATGTGCACATAGCAAAGACCATGGGTCCTTCCTTCTGACAGCATTGCTGGAGTTAGAACATTAGAACACTCCGGATGAGAGCAGGTCATTCAGCCCAACAAAGTTGTCAGTCCTGTCCACTGAATTCTTCCAAAATAACATCAAGTTGAGTTTTGAAAGTCCCTAAAGTCTTACTGTCTACCATGCTACTTGATCTCTTATTCCAAGTGTCTGCCATTCTTTGTGTAAAGAAAAACTTCCTAATGTTTGTGTGAAATTTACCCTTCACAAGTTTCCAACTGTGCCTCCGTGTTCTTGATGAACTCATTTTGAAGTCCCAGTCTCGATCCACTGGACTGGTTCCCTTCATAATGTTAAACACTTCAATCATGTCACCTCTTAATCTTCTTTTACTGTAAAGGCTCGGCTCTTTTAATCTTTCCTCATAACTCATCCCCTGTAGCCCTGAATCAGCCTCGTCGCTCTTCTCTGGACTTTCTCTTGTGCTGTTGTGTCCTTTTTGTAGCCTGGAGACCAAAATTGCACCAAGTACTCCAGATGAGGCCTCACCAGTGTGTTATAAAGCTTCAGCAGAATCTCCATGGACTTGTACTCCACACATCAAGGCGCTGTATAACCTGACATTCTGTTAGCCTTCTTAATGGCTTCTGAACACTGTTGGGAAGTCGATAGCTTAGAGTCCACCACGACTCCTAAATCCTTCTCATATGATGTACTCTCGATTTTCTGACCGCCCATTGTGTATTCAAAGCTCACATTTTTACTTCCTATGTGTAATTCTTTACATTTATTAACATTAAACTTCATCTGCCACAAATCTGCCCAAGCCTGTATGCTATCCAAGTCCTTCTGTGATGATATGACGGATTCCAAATTATCTGCTAATCCACATATCTTGGTATCATCTACAAACTTAACCAGCTTGTTACTTATATTCCTATCTAAATCATTTATATATCCATCCATCCATCTTCCAACCCGCTGAATCCAAATACAGGGTCACGGGGGTCTGCTGGAGCCAATCCCAGCCAACACAGGGCACAAGGCAGGAACCAATCCTGGGCAGGTTGCCAACCCACCGCAGGACACACACAAACACACCCACACACCAGGCCAATTTAGAATCGCCAATCCACCTAACCTGCATGTTTCCGGGAGGAAACCGGAGCGCCCCAGGAAACCCACGCAGACATGGGGAGAACATGCAAACTCCACACAGGGAGGACCCGGGAAGCGAACCCGGGTCTCCTAACTGCGAGGCAGCAGCGCTACCACTGCGCCACCGTGCCGCCCATCATTTTTTTATATATATATTAAAAATAACAGCTGCCTCAGCACTGACCCCTGCTGGTCACCACTCTTAACATCGGCCAGTTCTGATGAGGTTCCTCACACCATCACCCTCTGGTGTCTGAGCCAATTCTCTACCCATCTAAAAACATCACCCTGAACTGCCACTTCTTGTAGTTTGATGCCCACCCTCTCACATGGCACCTTATCAAATCCTTTCCGAAAGTCAAGGTAAATAATATCATGAGCTCCACTTTGGTCGTATCCTTTAGTTGCCTCCTCATAGAATTTCAGCACATTAATTAAACACGACCTCCCTCTTCTGACTCCATGCTGTCTCTTCCTAATAACTCCTGTCCTTGCCATGTGTTGCTCACTCTTATCCTTAATAATTCCTTCCATTAATTTTCCTGTGATGCATGTTAAGCTTACTGGCCTTTAGTTGTTTGGATCTACCCTGTCACCCTTTTCATATCATGGAATGATATTTGCCATTTTTCAGTCCTTCAGAATCTCTCCAGCGTGCAGTGACTTCCTAAAAATACGTGTCAAAGGTTTATATTTCCACTCGCTAGCCTCCTTAAGAACACGAGGATAAATATCATCTGGTCCTGGTGATTTGGCTGAATTGTGACTACCAAATGAAAACACCACCAACAGACACTTGGGCATAAACACAGGCTTAAAAAGAAGAACATCTGCATATGAAATAAGACTTGATGACCAGCACCTTCTGAACCCCACCTTATTATTCCACCCCTGCCCCTCATTTGCTATATATTGCTATTGATTCCTGTTATGTCTAACTATTGATGACTCCTGCTAGGGGTTGAAAGCTTAGGAATAAAAAAATATTTTAAGATATGTGACTTGTCTTCTCCCTTTGTGCTGCAAATATATATATATATATATATATATATATATATATATATATATATATATATATACGCAGAGTATATCATTGAGCTCACAGAGTTACAGTCTTGGGGCACACGTACGTCCTGGCATCGTTTCGTTGTTTGAAAATTCTGCTCCTAGCTCAGCTGGAAAGTCTTTTTTATTTCTTTCATTGTGCAGATACTTTGCACTTATTTTCTTCTATGAAGGAGACAGAAACGCCTTGTAAATAGTAAGAGAGACGACCCCCGAAATTTGCAATGGGTTACGTTCCTAGAATTGTGAAAAACTGCAAATTTTGGATTTGGTCAAAAAAATGCCTATTTTTATAGTCAGTCAGTCATTGTCCAACCTGCTATGTCCTAACTACAGGGTCACGGGGGTCTGCTGGAGCCAATCCCAGCCAACACAAGCGCAGGAAACAAACCCCGGGCAGGGGTGCCAGCCCACCGCAGGGCACCCACACACCCTAAATATGCCCCCAAAACACTTTCATTTTATTTCAAACTCAGCTTAATACATTGCCCTAATAAAAAAGAATGTAAAGGTAAATCCGTATACTGTACAGTCCTGTACTGCCATGTCTCCCGTAGTGCCACTGATGTTACTGCTATATGGACTGTAATTCATGCAAGCGCATTTTCTTTGGTATGCACTGTGGTTTTCTTTGGTATAAGTAGGGTAAATACGTAATAAGTTAATTTAATAAAAATACAGTAAAATGTACAGGTACTCAACAATAATGAGTGATATTGATTGAAGATGATGATGATGATGAGGTGGCATGGTGGCGCAGTGTGTAGCGCTGCTGCCTCACAGTAAGGAGACTTGGGTTTACTTCCCGAGTCCTCTCTGTGTTGGAGTTTGTATGTTCTCCCCGTGTCTGAGTGGCTCCCACAGTCCAAAGACATGCAGGTTGGGTGCATTGGCGATCCTAAATTGTCCCATGTGTGCTTGGTGTGTGTGTGTGCCCTATGGTGGGCTGGTGCCCTGCTGAGGGTTTGTTTCCTGCCTTGCGCCCTGTGTTGGCTGAGATGGGCTCCAGCGGACCCCTGTGACCCTGTAGTTAGGATATGGTGGGTGGGATAATGGAGGGATGATGATGATGATGAATTAGCTGTGCAGTACCATGAAGGTATGTAATGAAGATAATGACTGCACAGCAAAGTAGAGGATTTACAGCTCCTCAGGTGTCTACTGCAGCATAACTTTTTAGTTCCAGAAGCCAATCCAGTAGTTCAACCTTCTCCTGAAGTGTCTTAAACTACTTCTGGTGCTTTGGTTCATTGCCAGAAGCCTTAGAAGGTGCAGGGTGTTTGGGTGGCATCTTAGGGCTTTAAGAAGAACAAAACGAAAAACACGAGATTGCTCAGCGAAACACTCGAGATCGCTACACGCGGTAAACTGTTATGAAGCGGGAATGCTGGGCTGCATGCGTCACAGAGCAGCAGCCAATCAGCAGCTTGGAGAAATGAATAACGCTCTTGGATTGGCTACTTTCACCATCACAAGCTGCGTTGTCCTCTATAGTTGCTTTGTGTTCTCTCTACAGTACAGTATTGCCACGAAAAAAAACATTAAAAAAATTGCGGAGGATATTTATGGTTTCCGCTATCAATTATTAGTTAGGTTCTAAGGAAAAATCTGCAAAAGACTGAGGCTGTGAACTCTAAGCCGTGGATGTAAATCTTTCATTATTATCGTTATCTCATAGAAGTGTTTTCTTTCGGTGGCGCGGGGTGGTGGGGGATGGGGGTGCTCCTTTCAGGTTTATTTTGGAGAGATCCAGCACATGGCTAATTATGCATGCAAATTAGCCATGCGGGGTTTGCCAGCTGCACAGCAGTTGTTGTTATATATCTGGCGGCAGTACTCATAACATTCTCATTACAGTCAGCTGATGTATTCCTCAAGTTAAAATATGTGATGGACGGCCGGCAGCTCAACCAGCCGGGATGCCCCTGGAATGGAAGGATGGGGGACGGCAGCTACTTACCGACACTGCCTCCCCCAAAACGCTAGATGGCAGCTCCCCTGGAGTGTAGTGGTGCTCCCAATTCCCACAGGGCATCCTGGGACTTGGAGTTCAGTTTCTTAGTCCTGTTGGGTGCCATCAGGGGGTGCCGTCGAAGGACCTGGGGACTCACCCTTTCCCTATAGCCTAGAAGGACAGAAACCCCAAAGTACTTCTGAACAAAAAAAAAAAAAAAAAACAGTCCTTCATTAGAATTGGAAGTGGTAGCCAGTCACGTGGTTAGAAGGACAGAAGCGCTTCTGGGTCAGGGACTATTTAAAGGACCGATGGGAGCCCAGCAAGAGAGCCGGAGTTGGGAGGTGGAGGACAGAGCTTGCTGGGAGGTGTGAAGGAGAGAATTGTGTGATTTACTTGTGTTTATTTGTGGCACTATTTAAATAAGAAAAATGTTAAAATACTTCTTAGTACTTTTACCTTCTGCCCTGAGCGTCTGTCTGTTGAGTTTAAAGGGGCAACAGCGACCCCTAGTGTTCACAGATACTGCAACATTCCTTTTTATTTTTTTTCATACAGGATGGAAAGCTAGAGCACGATGGGTCAAACTGCAGCCTGTAATACCCATGGCACAGGTCAGGTAATGCCTACACCGTCAGTCTCGAAACTCCCTTTGAGTCAGGTAACCCTCCCATGAACATCAGCTGCACCATATTGTAATGCGATGGGTGTGTGGTGACTGACGCTGATAGAGTTACGTGACTGACCTCGCCAATTACACTCTGTAGAAGACTCCATAGACATCGAATTACTAAACGCCGCATGACCAGCAGCATCGTACGTCAACGCCGCCGCCATATTGCGAGTGGCACTGCTGTGGAGTGAAGTAGTGAATAACATGCTGCTTGGGATTGTACAAACCGCTGTACGCTCCAAACCAGATCCCGGGGATTACATCTCATAGGTAAGGCTGAACAATTGTTTTGGTTATATTTGGCCATTAGAAAATCCCGTTTTATAATCTTAACTTTAGCTACGCCAGGCTAAGCTAGCAAAGCTATGCATTTATGTGCTCAAGTGAGCCTCCAAACAACGTTTCGGCTAAACGTATTTAGTCACTAACTATGTAGATTGTTGTTAGCTGTTAACATTTCTCAAACTTTGAAGGTTTCCCAAAGAAATCCACCTCAGGAAGCAGTGGGAGGTCAGGCAGACCTTAGACGGGATTTTGAGAAAGCTGTCCTGTGACGTGTGTCGTGCTAGTTTGGTAACAGATGTGCTGTACCGGCGTCATATGATCAAAGCTACCACTCGCTTACATTAAAAACCAAAGGAGGTCTGATGGTTCCTTCTGAGGGTCCAGTCAAGGTGGTCAAAGTAGCTGAGCGTGTTATCCGACAGTCGACATGAGGGCAAGCTGTCAGTGGATCTTTGATCGACCAGTTTGTTCGGGCTGAGATTGGTTCACATGATGTGTTTTCTCTCAAGGAGCACATCGAGGAAACACAGTTTGAAACTGACAGCCATCGTTTTAAATCCATGTCTTTAGTTGTGTCTGTCTTCTACAAACTAAGGCTGCACCGTATTACCAGACTGAATACTCTCAAATGACAGGATCTGAGTGAGCGAGAGGAGTGCCAGTCTGGAGGAGATCAGTGAGGCTGTGGAGGGATTTAAATGTCCACAGCGGTGTTGTGTATCGTATTCTGTAGTGAACAGGGAGCCAGTGAAGCTGAGAGAGAATCGGTGTGACGTGTTCAGTGGATTTACAACAGCAGGTTATTATCCTGGCAGCAGAATTTTGAAGACGTTGTAAGCGACGGATACGTTTTTGTGGGATGCCAGATAGAATTGCATTACCGTAATCTATACATGAGTTGGGGCAGCACGGTGGCGCAGTGGGTAGCGCTGCTGCCTCGCAGTTAAGAGACCCGGGTTCGCTTCCCGGGTCCTCCGTGTGTGGAGTTTGCATGTTGTCCCCGTGTCTGTGTGTGTTTCCTCCCACAATCCAAAGACATGCTAGGTTAGGTGTATTGGCGATTCTAAATTGTGTGCTTGGTTTGTGTGTGTCCTGCAGTGGGTTGGCGCCCTGCCCGGGATTGGTTCCTGCCTTGTGCCCTGAGTTGGCTGGGATTGGCTCCAGCAGACCCCCATGACCCTGTGTTCGGATTCAAAGGGTTGGATGGATATACTTGACGCGACTCAGGCATTATACAATACTTCAGTACTGTGTTGCGTAAGAACAGGACGAAGTCTAGAAATGTTTTGAGTCCGAGTTTTGGAGGAATTATTTAATAATAATTATTATTATTTAATAATTGCCAATATTAGTGTATAAGTGGATGTAATAATTGCATGTAAACGATTCGCCAAAATCGATGCTGTTTTAAACGTTATTGTTTTTTCATCAGAAAACCCGGTTTCCACGTCTACCTGTATTAGTTTAAATGGCACTTTTGCCACTCGCAATATGGCGGATGCGCTGACGTATCGTGTCGACTGGGCAATACAGTGAATGCGGCGTCTTCCTACACGATTTATGTCTCTGGGAGATACTGTTCTGACATCACGCACGCCTGAAGCCGACTTGACTATGGTCTTACAGTACGCATGTCTGAAAGTTCTGCGCATGGCTAATACAGCTCTGTGATGTCACGCTAGTCGCAAAGCATCATGGTGCGCTGAAAAAAAAAGTCCGCCAAACCAGCCGCAAAACGAATTTATAGAAAAAATTTCGGTGAACAAGAACACCGACGGATACAGCATATTCCCTGAAAAAAAAGCTTTGCTGAATTTCGCTGATCGGGACTACTGAAAGACATTTGATAGCCTGTTCTCTACAATGAGGAAAACGTAATTGACGGAAAATGGAGCTGCCAACAAGAACAGATTCAGCCCGTTGGTCTTGATTGACAAATGACGACATCATCGTTTAGCGAGGCATTCTGAAATGACCCGCGCTTGGTTCACATATGATTATTTCCAGCAGATGTTCCCTCAGTGTCTTAAGGTTCAATTGCCCCTGCTTGTCCTTAATTAGTCATGTTTAAATGCTAATTGATTATTAGAGAACATTTTGTAATTACATTAGCACAGCTGAAACCTGTTGTTCTGTTCACTTGGACTGCAGGGCACTGGCATTTGTTAAGTTCAGTTGTGGAGTCAAACTTTTTTTTTTTTGAATGAAGGTTATTGTTGACAGCTTCTTGTGCTCTTCCAATAAGTTGTGAAAGTATTGTGCTATGTATTGCATATTGAAAGTGTTGTGCTGCCCTCTTCTGGTTAAGTTAGGAATTGATTTAAATTGTTAAATAGCAAATGTATTCTGAGAAATTCTTACTTGCGCATCCATTCATCATGGATCAAGTCACGCTAGTCTAGTACCACGATAAATAAGAACACATTAAAGATACAGAATTTAATTTATTTAATAGAAAATATAAAGCAGTTTACCTTTGGCCTTGTTTAAAAAACTTGTATGATCTGAGTTTGGAAAATATGCAAACACTAAAAAACGGGAAAATCCATATGCCAGAAAGTTAAATTTGGGGGTACTTGTGTACTAAACGGATGGCAGTTCCTACCCATTCTAGTGTTGGGCTCCGTGTGGGAGGCACCCCGGTTGCTTAATTTTGGAGTTTAAATTATTAAACTGACCGACCCCAACCACAAATGCTAACTTTAAAGTCAGTGGGAGTGAAGCATAGTTGCACATAAGTCCCTAATGTTAATGTCCTCTTTGGGTGCCTAATCTTAAAAACGAAAATCAGATCTGCATCACGATAATAGAAAAGGGGCGTCCTGCCCGGGATTTGTTCCTGCCTTGCGCCCTGGGCTGTCTAGGATTGGCTCGGCGGGCCCCCCCGTGACCCTGTCTTAGGATATAGCGGGTTGGACAATAACTGACTGACAAATAGAAAAGGGCACTAGCCGTCCATTTAGTACACGATTTGTAAAACTGGGTGGATGCACATTTGTATGCAATTTTCTGTTTATAAATCACAACCGCCATGTAAATGTGTGCATTTGAGCGCACCTCCGATGCCTCTCTGAAATGTCCACACATGGAGCACGCTAATCAACCTCATATCTAGGCAATCGCAATGCTGCAGAGCTTTATTGTCCCCCTGATGCATTGGGGCAACTCCACCTGCATTCAAGAGTACGTGTATCTCCTCAAATTAGTGCGACAAGGTCATACACGGCATTATAGTGGTTCACCCCTACGCTCTGGCGGTCTGGGACAGGTGTCATCATCTCAGTGACTAGCTTCTGCCATCTGACACATGTAATGACAGGAGATTGCGATTACAATGAACAGTGCAGGCCGTATAAAACACCGAGGGATCAGCCAGTTACTTTACCAAAAAGCGTGCCAACCATGGACAGCACTATCGTGTCTGTCAAAGCTACATTGCTGCAAAATAAAGGAATCGGGGGTTGCCACTGAGACATTTGCCAGTCACATCTTGGCATCATGGGTGACTTGTGCATTAATGGAATGTTAACAAAAGCAGCTTCATTCTCGCTGGGTGCACTTCACTGCAGTATGAGGTCGATTGCTTTGATTACGTTAGGAGAACCAGACAGTGCTGCATGTTATCCAGCCATCCATTATTATATCCTAACTACAGGGTCATGGGGGTCTGCTGGAGCCAATCCCAGCCAACACAGGAAACAAACCCCGGGCAGGGTGCCAGCCCACCGCAGAGCACACACACCAAGGACAATTTGGGATCACCAATTCACCTAACCTGCATGTCTTTGGGAGGAAACCCACGCAGACACGGGGAGAACATGCAAACTCCACGCAGGGAGGACCGAGGAAGTGAACTCGGGTCTCCTTACTGCCAGGCAGCAGCACTAACCACTGTGCCACCGTGCCCCCCGTATCATGTTATGTTTAATGTATACACACCCACACCATGTGAAAACGAGATGTTATGCCTCATTGATGTAGTTAATGGTTTCCAGCGCAGCAAACACGATGGAGTGAAGTTTGATTGAGATATTCCTGATCTGTTGGCCAATTCCCTGAAAAGTGAAAAGAGGGAGTTGATATAAACTGACAAAAAAAAAATGTTAATGCAAATATGTAGCATTGGCTCTCTTTAGATAGAAAGATACTTTATTAATCCCAAGGGGAATTCACATACTCCAGCAGCAGTATACTGATAAAGAACAATATTAAATTAAATAGTGATAACAATGAAGATATAACAGACAATAACTTTGTATAATGTTAACGAATTGAAGAGTCGCATAGTGTGGGGTCTCCTCAGTCTGTCAGTGCAGCAGGACGGTGACAGCCGTCTGTCGCTGAAGCTGCTCCTCTGTCTGGAGATGATCCTGTTCAGTGGATGCAGTGGATTCTCCATGATTGACAGGAGCCTGCTCAAAATGCGATCGTCACTTTTCAGGTGTACAGTGATGTATTTGTCCTGTTATGCGTGGGAATCGTCATTTAGCCGAGTTGCCAGCATTTCCCTATTTGATCAAGGGTATCGTCGTTTACCAGTTTTTAAAGTATGCCTGGTTCTGAGTTGCCGTAAATATACGCGATGCTTCCGTCAAGTTTTCTTTTGTGGATGGACGCACAATTCGTTCGGGGGCGGCACGGTGGCGCAGTGGATAGCGCTGCTGCCTCGCAGTTAGGGGAGTTTGCATGTTCTCCCCGTGTCTGCATGGGTTTCCTCCCACAGTCCAAAGACATGCAGGTTAGGTGTAATCCTAAATTGACCCTGGTGTGTGTGTGTGCGTGCACTGCGGTGGGCTGGCGCCCTGCCCGGGATTTGTTTCCCGCCTTGCGCCCTGCGCTGGCTGGGATTGGCTCCAGCGGACCCCTGTGACGTAGCGGGTTGGAGAATGACTGACTGACGCACAATTCGGGCCACACTTTGTACATATTGTGACGTGTCTTGCCATTGCGTGGGCTGTAGTGAGTGGAAGCAGTCTTTGGGAACACGTTTTGTAAGGGCTTGGGGCACCTCCCTAATAATAATAATAATAATAATAATAATAATACATTTTATTTATATAGCGCCTTTCCCATGCTTAAGGCATTCCCCAGAGAGAGAGAGTTGAGTGACAGAGATCAGGGTTAATTACCGGTGCGTGGAGAAAAGGGGAGGTGGTGGTCGGAAGTGCTAGTTGTTGCTGGAGCGAAGCGAGGACAGCATCAAGTGGTGAAGGGAGCGAACAGTTAAGAGGTACAAAGGACTCCAGGGATCGATCTGTTCTTAGCATAATTCTTTTTTTTTTAAAAAACTTGATTGCTATGTATTGATTGTAATAAAATTAATAAAAAAAAAAAAGAGGTACAAAGGACGAAGGTGAATTATCTTTGTTATTTTGGGGGTGTCCCCGTGACCCCAGACAACGGGCGGCGGTAGGGCATCGTTTATATCCATCCATGCATTATTCAACCCGTTATATCCGTACTACGGGGGCCTGCTGGAGCCAATCCCAGCCAGCACAGGGCGCAAGGTAGAAAGAAACCCGAGCAGGGTGCCAGCTCACCGCGGCCATTTATATCACGGCATATTCAATAAAAAGACTCCCCCGGACAAGCGGCTCTCGGATGTGTTTATTCGACGGGACGTCACAATATGAAAGTTTTATTAGTGAGACCCCCCGATGTGCTCCCTCGAGGAAAAAAAAAAATCAAACTATTGTATTCTGCTTTGCGGACAGAGAAACTGAGAAATCCTTGAAAGACGCAAATACGTTATAAACGTTATAAAGTGTATTTGTCGCTACATTAACTGTCTAACACTACATATACGTAGTGTACCCCTACGTATATGTATATATATATATATATATATATATATATATATATATATATATCCATCCATCCATTTTCTAACCCGCTTAATCCGAATACAGGGTCACGGGGGTCTGCTGGAGCCAATCCCAGCCAACACAGGGCACAAGGCAGGAACCAATCCTGGGCAGGGTGCCAACCCACCGCAGGACACACACAAACACACCCACACACCAAGCACACACTAGGGCCAATTTAGAATCGCCAATCCACCTAACATGTCTTTGGATTGTGGGAGGAAACCCATGCAGACACGGGGAGAACATGCAAACTCCACGCAGGAGGACCCGGGAAGCGAACCCGGGTCTCCTAACTGCGAGGCAGCAGCGCTACCACTGCGCCACCTATATATAGTATGTATATATACAGTTCCGTTTTAAAATAACGGGATAATTGCGGCTATGGTGTCGGGCTGAAAGACAAACCAACGTGACAAAACTTGAGCTTCTGTAAACATTCAGATTTCCCCCTTGGGACAGCTAAAGTTCTGTCTATCTAACTCGACATTATTCACGCAAACTAAGCATGAAATAAATGATTAACAGCAAATGGCCTCCAGGCAGAGTCAACGTCATAGGTTTTAAAGAGGGATGATGCACGCGTCACTTTTCAGGCCGGAATGCGGTGCGTGTCTGCCCGTAACCAGTCGCAGATGGCCTTTCAGTTTCCGCAGAGGACTTGAGGACTTCAGATCGCAAAGCTGGCCTTTGGAGAATTCAAGTGGAAACCCACAGGTGGCATTTGGGTTTGGTCCACATGGTCCACTACTCTAGAAATCAGTCCTGGCTAACTTTATGTTAAGCTCAAGTCATTCATAATGTAAAGCCGCATTTAGTGACCTCGCTGTCCTTTCGAAACACAACGACAGTGACTGACGCAGTGACTCGTCTGGAAGTTACATCTCCTAACTCCGTACTCAGTCCCGGTGCTGATGCCTCCCTGTTCTAACGTTTGTTTAAAAAAAAAAAAAAAATGAACCAAATTTGTTTCCTCCGCAATACCATATGCTGCCTTACAATGTGAATTGAAACCATCTTTCGACCTCCCCGTGCACGTGACGGTTGACACGCGGTAGTTTTATAATTAAACCAACATGAATGAATGAATGAATGCCCACACGTAGGCAGTTTTGGTTATTGATCTTAAACTGTCTGAGAGGCATTCCGTCCAGGTTGGGTTTTCACCTAACGCTCCGCAGCCACTGTGACCCTGCAGGACTTAGCAGGACAGCAATGCAATAAATGGACGCGGTTAACTGAAACTAAGCTGAACACCACACCAATGTCACTTTTAACAAGGAAATAATGACTTCAGTACCATCTCCTGTTTGACAGAAGAGCAGAGTGAACGTTTTGAACGAGTGGGTTGAAAGTGAGTCTTGTTTAAATAATGGAAAGACAAAGTGAGACTCGAGAGGATCAACTACAGCGGTGCTTGGAAGTGTGTGAACCCTTTAGAATTTTCTATATTTCTGTATAAATATGACCTAAAACATCATCAGATCTTCACTCAAGTCCTAAAAGTAGATAAAGAGAAACCAGTTAAACAAAGGAGACAAAAATATTATACTTGGTCATTTATTTATTGAGGAAAATGATTGAATATTCCATATTTGTGAGTGAAATAGTATGTGAACCTTTGCTTTCAGTGTCTGCTGTGACCCCCCAATAACTACAACTAAACGTTTCCGGTAACTTCTGATCATTCCTGCACACTGGCTTGGAGGAATTTTCTCCCATTCCTCCGTACAGAACAGCTTCAACTCTGGGATGTTGGTGGGTTTCCTCACATGAACTGCTCGCTTCAGGTCCTTCCACAACATTTCGATTGGATTAAGGTCAGGACTTTGACTTGGCCATTCCAGAACATTCACTTTATTCTTCTTTAACCATTCTTTGGTAGAACGACTTGTGTGCTTAGGGTCGTTGTCTTGCTGCATGACCCACCTTCTCTTGAGATTCAGTTCATGGACAGATGTCCTGACATTTTCCTTTAGAATTCTCTGATATAATTCAGAATTCATTGTTCCATCACTGAAGGCAAGCCGTCCTGGCCCAGATGCAGCAAACAGGCCCACACCATGATACTACCACCACCATGTTTCACAGATGGGATGAGGTTCTTATGCTGGAATGCAGTGTTTTCCTTTCTCCAAACATAACGCTTTTCATTTAAACCAAAAGTTCTATTTTGGTCTCATCCGTCCACAAAACATTCTTCCAATAGCCTTCTGGTTTGTCCACGTGATCTTTAGCAAACTGCAGACGAGCAGCAATGTTTTTTGGAGAGCAGTGGCTTTCTCCTTGCAACCCTGCCATGCACACCATTGTTGTTGAGTGTTCTCCTGATGGTGGACTCATGAACATGAACATTAGCCAATGTGAGAGAGGCCTTCAGTTGGGGTCCTTTGTGACCTCGCCGACTATTACACGTGTGCCTTGCTCTTGGAGTGATCTTTGTTGGTCGACCACTCCTGGGGAGGGTAACAATGGTCTTGAATTTCCTCCATTTGTACACAATCTGTCTGACTGTGGATTGGTGGAGTCCAAACTCTTTAGAGATGGTTTTGTAACCTTTTCCAGCCTGATGAGCATCAACAACTCTTTTTGTGAGGACCTCAGAAATCTCCTTTGTTTGTGCCATGATACACTTCCACAAACATGTGTTGTGAAGAGCAGACTTTGATAGATCCTGTTCTTTAAATAACACAGGGTGCCCACTCACACCTGATTGGCATCCCATTGATTGAAAACACCCGACTCGAATTTCACCTTCAAACTAACTGATCATCCGTGAGGTTCACATACTTTTGCCACTCACAGATATGTAATATTCGATCATTTTCCTCAATAAATAAATGACCAAGTATAATATTTGTGTCTCATTTGTTTAACTGGTTTCTCTTTATCTACTTTTAGGACTTGAGTGACAATCTGATGATGTTTTAGGTCATATTTATGTAAAAATCTAGAAAATTCTAAAGGGTTCACAAACTTTCAAGCACAGCTGTAGATGTCCAGTGTTGGTCGGGTCATAGTTACTAATACACTGATCAGAGCGGTATTTATTGTAAGTGATATATGAAAGTGGCCACTTCTTATACATTTAGAAATGGGAAGAGAAACCGAGAAGGCTGTTCAGTCGACAGTTCAGTACACTTGTATTCAGTTCGCAGAACAGCAGCGCCATCTGCTGGTGTCCGGATAAACCACACACTTGGACGTTGTCTGCCTTATCCACCTCAATGAAGCGGCAGCATCTGGTAGATGAGGGCCGGCGAACTCCAGGCCTCGAGGGCCGCAGTGGCTGCAGGTTTTCATTCTTACCATCTTCTTAATTAGTGACCCGTTTTTGCTGCTGATTACTTCTTTTTATTCACTTGACTCAGGCCCCCTAGTTGTTTCTTTTTCTTTAATTAGCAGCTAAACAATAATGAGACACAAAACAAGCCACCACATGACCAGCTTCCCTGTGCCCATCACGCAGTATCTGAAATTAAAGGCAGGTGGTGGTCTTGGTGAGGTCGATCTCTCAGAGTGGTGGTTCTGAGGGTAGGGATCTGCACTGCCAATCGGAAGGTTGCCGGTTCGAATGCCAGTCTCTGCTCCTTTGGATCCTTGAGCAAGGCCCTTAACCTGCAATTGCTGAGCGCTTTGAGTACTGAGAAAAGCGCTATATAAATGCAAAGAAGAATAATTTTGACATTGGTGCTCTTAGAAAGAACAAAAAAACAACAGTTTTTGAAATGTGTGCTGTGGCAGAATGAGAGCAGCAACAAGCCATGGAATTAAATAACGGGTTTAATTAACAGAAAGAATCGGCTTCTCATTAAGAGATTGTTTGGAGTGAAATCAGTTTGAGTTTGAAGCCCCAGTTTAGCTGGTCATCTGTTGGCTCGTTTCACATCTCATTTCTGCTTGGCTGCCATTTAATGAAGACAGGAATCAATTCAGAGGGCTGAACTCTTCTAACAGGGCAATTAAAGTGAATTAGCAGTGCAAACTGGTCACTGATTAGGAAAACGGTGAGAATGAAAACCTGCAGCCACTGCGGCCCTCCAGGCCTGGAGTTTGACACCCCTTGAATGCAGGAGTCCTTACACTTTTTAATCTGAGGACCCAAATAAGAAAGTCGACAGCAAACTGGGACCCAAGAAAACAATTACTGTCATAATGACAGCAGAGAAGAAAAGAAAAATTGAAAGCAAACATCTCTCTATTATAAAAAAAAAAATCCTGGAGAGAAACAGTAGGGCGACAAGACGTGATCTTCACGTGAAGGTCATGCAAGACGAAAGAGAATGGCCACGGAGCGTCTCGTGGGGACCTTAAACATGAGACTCTGTGCCAAGAGATTGACCCAGGACCGTCTCGAGATGACGTGGAACATGAGATTCGTGCACGACATTACTTACAATTAATATCAAATAAGACAACGGGCAGCAAATGATTCAGTCATGAGAAGGACTTGAGCACACACACATCCAGCGTCTCCGCTCATATAAAGCGCATAAGGACAATACGTTATAAATGAAAGGAACTTCAAGTGAAGTCTGATCGGAGACAAATCTGATTTTAAATGCAAAGCAGACACGGGGAGAACAAACGTGAAAGCAGCGCGGAGAACAGAGACTCAAAAGCGTTGGAGAGCAAAAAAAAAAAAAAAGAAAAAGAATAATCGAGGAGCAAATTCAGAAAATAAGGAAAGTTAATTATCAGCCCGGAACAAGTGGAGTTGAAAAAAGCGCATCCAGTCGGACTCAGAATTAAAAGACAAAGTAGAACTTCATAAAGACGCTCACAAACGTTGCCGCTATACACATGCAGACTCTGTCTTTCCAATGTCACATTAATAACATCACCCGGTCTGCTTACTTCCACTTACGTAATATTAATCGCATTCGTCCCTCCCTCACTCCTCACACTACTGCCATTCTTGTTCATAGTCTTGTCACTTCTCGGCTGGACTACTGCAATTCACTCCTCTTTGGTCTCCCTAATAAATCTCTTCACAAGCTTCAGTTAGTCCTGAATTCTGCAGCCCGTATCATCACTGGAATCCCATCTTTTCACCATATTACTCCGGTCTTGCAGCAGCTTCATTGGCTCCCGATCAAGTTTCGTATTGATTTTAAGATTCTGCTACTAACTTTTAAGGCCATCCATAACCTCGCACCTCCATATCTGTCTGACCTTCTACATGTTGCCATTCCATCCCGTAACCTTAGATCCTCTTCCTCCACCCATCTGACCGTTCCTCCCGTCCGTCTAACCACCATGGGGAGCAGAGCTTTCAGCCGTTCTGCTCCCAAGCACTGGAACTCATTACCTGCGGATCTCCGAAATATCAAATCAGATTCATCTTTCAAATGTAAACTTAAAACACATTTGTTCAAAATGGCTTTTTCTTCTTCCTCCTAATTATAGTGGTTTTGTTTGGTTTTAATTTTTAGATTTTCTGATGTTCTGCGGTGGGTTGGCACCCTGCCCAGGATTGGTTCCTGCCTTGTGCCCTGTGTTGGCTGGGATTGGCTCCAGCAGACCCCCGTGACCCTGTATTCGGATTCAGCGGGTTAGAAAATGGATGGATAGATGGATTTTCTGATGTTTTAAGTTGTTTATAATTGTGTTTTGTATTTATTTATTTATTTGTTCGGTGTCCTTGAGTTCTCTGAAAGGCGCCTTGTATAAATAAAATGTATTATTATTATTATTATTATTAAACGCAAATTATTACTCGAAAAAGGGAAAATAATCACCACGGACAAAGTGAGGTCAAAAATAAAAGACAAAGAGTAGAAAACAAAGTAAAAACGTCATAAAGAGGTTAAAAAACAAGGAGGCCAAACACATGCAGAGCAGGTTAGAGAAAATGAAAACTCGTCGAAACGCATGCAGAGCAAGACACAGAATTTGAAAGCAGAAAAAACGACAGGGTCAGAAAAAGAAAGTCCATCCATCCATCCATCCTCTTCCGCTTATCCGAGGTCGGGTCGCGGGGGCAGTAGCTTAAGCAGAGAGGCCCAGACTTCCCTCTCCCCGGCCACTTCTTCCAGCTCTTCCGGGAGAATCCCAAGGCGTTCCCAGGCCAGCCGGGAGACATAGTCCCTCCAGCGTGTCCTGGGTCTTCCCCGGGGCCTCCTTCCGGTTGGACGTGCCTGGAATACCTCACCAGGGAGGCGTCCAGGAGGCATCCTGATCAGATGCCCGAGCCACCTCATCTGACTCCTCTCGATGCTCTACTCTGAGCTTCTCACCCTATCTTTAAGGGAAGGCCCAGACACCCTGCGGAGGAAACTCATTTCAGCCGCTTGTATTCGCGATCTCGTTCTTTCGGTCACTACCCATAGCTCATGACCATAGGTGAGGGATACCCTCACGTATGGTCATGAGAAAAAGAAAGTAAACGTCGCATTAGCGCAAAGAAAGAGAAATTATTACTCGGAGAAATAACGAAAAGGCGAATAGAGATCGAATATATGGACACAGGTGATATGTCAGAAGTATGTAAATATTGGAAGGCTTTGAAGTTTAAGTCAGAGAATTTCAAAAACGGGGTTTACTTCACATGCATTTATTGGTTACCTTGCAAAAAAAATGAACAACTGCTGATGATGAAGATCATTTTGTCTGTGCTGAAATTCCAAAACCGAGAAACCGATCCTGAATTATGGTACAAAGTCATTAAACATGTCTCATGGACTTCATTAAAAAGATTCAGCACATTAGGACTCCAAAGATTCCAAATATTGTTTTTACAGAAGTTCTGAAATGAAAGTAAAAATAAAGAAATAGCAACAATTCAAAGAAAAAAAAATCTTAAAAAAAGTGTGTATGTGGAAAACCAAACACAGGGGATGGCGAGCGAAGTGAGCAGGGGGTGAAGCCCCCTAGTTGTTAATAATACAATGAATATTCAACAGAGGGAGTAGAGCTCTGACGTGCGTCACTGCCAGTGTACAGGAAGTGCTTACTGTGAGCTTTAGTAAAGTCAAGAAAAAGAGGGGGTACGGGGTATGGAGTGAGGGGGATATGACAGGATAGTATGGCGCCAGTTAAATTTTTTTAATGTTGTTTATATACCTTGTCTTAAATAATGTTTCTTTTTTAAAAATATCATTGTCAAATGAGTTCCACCATTAAACATGTAGTTTTCTTAACACTCTAATAAACGACGTACAAATGGTTGAGTAGTCTCACTAAATCATTCTTAACGAGTCACTCTTTGTGATTTGATGGATGATAGGGTCAATCCTGATGAAGAATTCCGAGAGAAGGCCAGGCTGAAGTGTTTAATGGCAGGTACCTACGGATGTCACGCCCTATGGCCCGTCTCAACCTTTTCTGGTGTTCTTACACTTCTCGGTGGTCTCATTAATGCATCCTTCAAACTATCTGTAGATTGAAATTTATCAAGCCACTTTAAAATATTAGGAAGAGAGCAAATGAATTCTTGCCGAGCACTGAAACGTAATCCAAAATTGTCTTTGCGCGCATGTTGCATTTAACTCTTTCAGGGCTGATGTTGACGATGGTAATCGACTGTAAACGGTGACAAAACCAACCGTTATGTTTTAGTTGGGCTCTCGTTGCTAGAAGGAAAGTGTTGACCGAGATTTCCTGCACTCCCAAGATTAGCAAGGTGCCAGCAACGGCAAAAATGGCACCGACATCTGGCGAGAGATCAAAGTGAATGCGTAAAGCAAAACACCCCGTGGATGACACTTTGCCAATTATCTCTGAACTGGAGTATGACTTGTCAGATTTTGATACGAGTGATCGAAAACGAATGTGAGGTTCCAGCTTCAGCTGACTGGTCCCCAGCCAATCGTTATACTGACAACGTTCGCCAGGGGGGACTGCCACTTAACAATGATAAGATGGAGTGCACTGACACTTTGTCCCAGCCACACAAAGACAGCCTGGCAGCAAGCCTGCCACATATTCTTGGCAAAGAAGATTCTGTTTGCTTTTCAGAAAATTATGTTCAGCCCTCAAAGAGTTAATGACAGCTCTGACTAGTTGTTTATGACCAATGAAATTACATCCATAGGGTTACGGGGGTCTGCTGGAGCCAATCCCAGCCAGCACAGGGCACAAGGCAGGAAACAAACCCCGAGAAGGGTGCCAGCCCACTGCAGGGCACACTCACCCACACTGGGGACAATTTAGAATCGCCAATCCACCTAACCTGCATGTCTGTGGACTGTGGGAGGAAACTCACTCAGACACGGGGAGAACATGCAGACTCCACGCAGGGAGGACACAGGAAGTGATCCTGGGTCCCTTAACTGCGTGGCTGCAGCGCTACCCACTGCGCCACAATGCTGCCCCAGAACCCAACCGTACTGTCTAAACTCCAACTCCCCGGCTGCCCTCTTGTGTCCCGGGGCAGGTAGTGCCCCATAGAGGTCCTTCCATCTGACACATCATCTAAATTCTCCAAAGGAACTTCAAGTGATGTCTGATCGGAGACAAATCTGATTTTAAATGCAAAGCAGACACGGGGAGAACATGCAGACTCCACGCACCCAGGAAGCGACACCCAGGTCTCCTTACCGCGAGGCAGCAGCGCTACCACTGTGCCACCGTGCCACCCTGAGACTCCATTTAATGTTTAAAAAAAAAAACTGCAAGACGCCCTATATATGCTATAGAAGATAAGTTTTATATTGATCACCACCATGCTAATTCATCCACCACATAACACTGCAAGAATCATCGCAATCTTTTATTTCGATATTTCAAACTAGTGCTGCGGTCCCTTCACCTCACAAGCTCGTCTCCCTCCTCTCTCCCCGTTTCCTATTCATGTGTTTGCATGTCCGCCATCTCAGTTTGACTGTTAATAGTCTGATGTTGTGGAGAATTCTAATTTTTGTACCATGGAAATAAACACTTGCTGTGATGCATCAGCTACATTGTGTCATAGCGTATACTCCTGAAATAAAAAGGATGCGAATCACAGGGCGCTATATCACCTGCTACAGAACTGACACGTGGAGAAACTTGGCTAATTTTACTACACAATCATGTGCTGACCATCACAAATGTGTCCACAACACAATCTGGGTTGTGACCCATAGTCTAAGAAGTGGTGCTTTAATGAATATCAGGCCATTGCCAGCCACTGGTGCTAAAAAGAACATTTGTGTTCGATATTTGGTACCAGCAACAACAACAACATTTATTTCTATAGCACATTTTCATACAAATAATGGAGCTCAAAGTGCTTTACATGATGAAGGAAAGAGAAAAGAGTTAAATTAAGACAACACTACTTAACATAGAGTAAGAGTAAGATCCGATGCCCAGGGAGGACAGAAAAAACAAAAAAAATTCCACACGGCTGGAGAAAAAATAAAATCTGCAGGGGTTCAGAGGTCATGAGACCACCCGGCCTCCTCTAGGCATTCTACCTAACATAAATGATCAGTCCTCATGGTATTCAGGGGTCTCATGGAAGGACTTGATGATGACGGTCACGTGGACTTCTGGCCTTTACTTCATCAGTGTAGGAACATCACGGTGCTTTGATTAGGTGGTGGTGGCGCAGAAGAGAAAGTAGGGGTGATTGTGGAGCCACCATGAATAGTTATTATAATGAATTGAATATACAGAGTATCGGGATTAAATGAAGGTGAAGTTATGAGAAAGCCATGTTACAGTAATGTGTTTTCAGCAGTTTTTTTAAAGAGCTCCACCGTATCAGCCTGGTGAATTCCTATTGGCAGGCTATTCCAGATTTGAGGTGCATAACAGAAGAAGGCCGCCCGCCCGTCTCACCACTTCTTTTAAGTTTAGCTCTTGGAATTCTAAGGAGACACTCATTTGAAGATCTAAGGTTACGGTTTGGACTGTAAGGTGTCAGACACTCCGATATATAAGATGGAGCGCAGATTATTTAAGGCTTTGTAAACCATAAGCAGTATTTTAAAGTCAGTTCTAAATGACACAGGTAACCAGTGTAGTGACGCTAAGACTGGGGTGATGTGCTCGGATTTTCTTTTCCTAGTTAGGATTCTAGCAGCTCCATTCTGCACTCGTTGCAGTCGATTGACGTCTTTTTTGGGTGGTCCTGAGAGGAGTGCATTACAGTAATCTAGTCGACTGAAAACAAAAGCGTGAACTCGTTTATCAGTATTTTTCAATGATATAAGAGGTCTAACTTTTGTTATATTTCTTAAGTAAAAAAATGCTGTCCTAGTGATGCGACTTAAAATTCAGGTCACAGTCAACAGTTACCCCTAAATTCTTTACCTCTGTCTTAACTTTTAATCCTAATGCATCAGGTTTATTTCTAACAACCTCATTATATCCATTATTGCCAATCACTAAAATTTCAGTCTTTTCTTTATTTAGCTTGAGAAAATGACTACTCCTCCACTCAGAAACACAAGTAAGACATTGTGTTAGTGAAGCAACAGAGTCGGGGTCATCAGCATAGCTGTGGTAGCTCACGTTGTGCCCCGAGATAATCTGACCTAACGGAAGCATGTAGATTGAGAAGAGCAGCATTCAGCTACACTTGTTACCAGTTGTGCTCAGTCATTTATTAGAGCAGTTGAAACTCTGAGGGGACCTCAGGTCTTTGATGTCACACATACTGTGTCCTGTCTGGCTCCTTGTAATGATCTGCAGAGAGCAGGGAGGTGCATGTGTGTGGGCTGGGCTGGCAATCCGATGGGGGTTGGGGAGCTGGGTTATCTGTAATTTGCTTTGGTATTTTTTTGGTGCCGTTACAGAGTTGTGAAAGCTGGCATCTTTAGTATTGATCCAACACTACTTGGTAGTTATGTATTGTGTGTTTAAGTTGCCTTTTGTTGTTGGAACCCCTCAAGAGGCGGGTCCACTATGATGTCACTCTGTGGATCCGCCCTCTGCCTTTATATTGAGGTTTAGGAGGTCCGTCTCAGTAGATCAGGGGTCCTCAATCACGGTCCTGGAGGGCCACAGTGGCAGCAGGTTTTTGTTCCAACCCAAATGCTTAATAAGCAGCACTTATTGCTCGAGTAACACTTCTGCTTCACTTTAGTGGTCTCGTTCATTAAGATATTGAACCCTTTTTGCTTAGTTTAGTCGTAAACAGCTGTAGTCTTGGTCTTTAATGGCTCCTAATTAGCAATAACACGCAAATGACAAAAGAAACCAGCATTTCTCCATTTAGCTTGTTTCCATTTACACCTCTGTGTGTATTTATCACGCATTATTGGGTTTAATTAAATACTTGGAAGGAAAGTGAAGAGAGAAAAAGTGAAGGACTGAGAATCACTCGTCTGTTTTAGCCTTCAAATCATTTGGATGACATCCTTAGAAAGGAGAAGAAAATCGAGGATATGACAATGACTTGGCATGGTAGAGTTAAAAAATTGAATTATTGGCAAGCATTGCTTTCTAATTAGGCAACTAAAATAAATAAAAACCTGCAGCCACTGTGGCCCTCCAGGACTGGGATCGAGGACCCCTGCAGTAGAGCGTCATTAAGATCTGTGGAATAGAGATGATCTTTGTGAGTTCTGCTTTGAGTTTGTGTTTTGTTGCCGTTTTTTGCTTTTTCTGATTATTAGACTTGTTTGCTTTGGGTTGCCTTTTTTGCCTTATTTTTCCTGGTTTGCTATTTTGTTCTTCTTTTGTGTTTATACAAATACATTCTTTATTTAACTCCTTCAGGGCGGGTGTCGACTTTTGTCGAAATTCAGGGGCAGGAGACGATAATCAGCTGTAAACTCCGACAAAACTCGCCCTTATGTTTACAGTTGACGCTCTTTGTTAGAAGGAAAGTTAAGTAGCTTTGTTGACTTAGATAGATAGAAAGGCACTATATAATAGACAGACAGACATATACATAGATAGACAGATGGATAGATAGATAGATAGATAGATAGATAGATAGACAGATGGATAGATAGATAGTGTTAGAAATGCCAGGGGCAACGACCCGGCCGGGACGCCTTGAGGGACCGGAAGAGGGTCAATGCCCACCCTGGATCAAGTGGGGGCTGCCTTCCTGGTTGCTTTGGGGGCCACGGGTAGAGGGCTTGGAAGCCCAACCCTGTAGGGACCCGTGGTCACCGCCAGGGGTGCCCAAATGCCTTGGGACCCTGGACCTCAGCACTTCCGCCACACCAGGAAGTGCTGGGGAAGAAAAGAAGGGGCACCCAGAGAGCTTCCGGGAGAACAGCCGGCATTTCTGCCACACTGGGGCGTGTCCAGGGAGGAATGCTGGGACACACCTGGAGCTCATCCAGGATGATATCCCTTCATTCGAGGCTGGAGTCGGGTGGAAGCAGGACAAGGCAGGAGAAGAGAGAGTGGAGGCGGCCCGAAGGGAAGGCATTGTGTGGCCAGGACTGTGTTTGGGGTTTGTGTGCACTGAATTACTGTAAATATTGTTGTAAATAAACGTGTGGTGGTGGAAAACAACATGTCCGCCTGTCTGTGTCCAGGCCGCGTTCACAATAGAAAGATAGATAGATACTTTATTAATCCCAAGGGGAAATTCACATACTCCAGCAGCAGTATACTGATACAAAGAAACAATATTAAATTAAAGAGTGATAACAATAAAAGTATAACAGACAATAACTGTATAATGTTACTGTTTACCCCAAGGGGTGAAACTGAAGTGTGGGTCTCCTCAGTCTGTCAGCGGAGCAGGACGGTGACAGCAGTCTATCTCTGAAGCTGCTCCTCTGTCTGGAGATGATCCTGTTCAGTGGATGCAGTGGATTCTCCATGATTGACAGGAGTCTGCTCAGCCCGTCGCTCTGCCATGGATGTCAGACTGTCCAGCTCCGTGTCTACAATAGAGCCTGCCTTCCTCACCAGTTTGTCCAGGCGTGAGGCGTCCCTCTTCTTTATGCTGCCTCCCAGCACACCACTGCGTAGAAGAGGCGCCGCCACAACCATCTGATAGAACATCTGCAGCATCTTATTGCAGATGTTGAAGGACGCCAGTCTTCTAATGAAGTATAGTCGGCTCTGTCCTCTCTTACACAGAGCATCAGTATTGGCAGTCCAGTCCAGTTTATCATCCAGCTGCACTCCCAGGTATTTATAGGTCTGCACCCTCTGCACAGTCACCTCTGATGATCACGGGGTTCAGAGGGGCCTGGGCCTCCTAAAATCCACCACCAGCTCCTTGGTTTTGCTGTTGTTCAGGTGTAGGTGGTTTGAGTCGCACCATTTAACAAAGTCCTTGATTAGGTTTCTATACTCCTCCTCCTGCCCACTCCTGATGCAGCCCACCATAGCAGTGTCGTCAGTGAACTTTTGCACGTGGCAGGACTCCGAGTTGTATTGGAAGTCTGATGTTTGTTGGCTGAACAGGATCAGAGAAAGTCCAGTCCCCTGTGCTGCTGACCACAATGTCAGACCTGGTATTTAACCTCGATTCCCTGCGTGAGTAGTGAAGAGCAAAGAACCTCTAAAATGGCATCGACATCTGGTGAGAGACTAAATATACTCCATGGAAGTTTTACATATTATCACTGAATCGGACTCTGACTTGCCGGACATGGAATTTGATGCAAGAGATCAGGAGATGGACATCATAAACGAAAGTGAGGTACCAGAATCAGCTGATCAGTCCTTGGAGGACCACCACTTATGAAGATAAGAGTTACAAACCATATTGCGTCACACTACGACTGCCACCGCCGCCCACCAGCTGTGCGAAGACAGCCAGGCAGCTGGCCCACCATGCATTCCTGCAAGCTATCGAGGTGCCCCTGCACAGCCACTGCCACCAGAGTTACTGATTATGCACCAACAGCAGCAACAGTACGTAGTGTGGCAGATGGCCTGGGACCTTGCCCCTCCAGGACGCCTGGATCAGGGAAGGACTGGAAAAGGGGCAATATCTTCCCCAACCCTCTCCCCGGTTTCCATCAAGGGCCATGGATACAGAGCTTGGGAACCTGGTGGGGGTCTGTGGCCCAGACAAAGGGCTGCCTGGATGGTTCCTGAGCCCTGGAAGGCAGCACTTCCGCCACACCAGGAACACCATCATCAAAAACCTGGAGCACATCCGGGGAATGATAAAAGAGGCCAGCTCACTCCCTTCGGGGAGCCGGAGCCGGGAGGAGAAAGACGGAGCTTACGAGGGAGGAGTGGAGGCGGCCGAAGAGAGACGAAGGACTGAGCAATAATGTGAATGTGGGTGGAACCGACTGTAAATATTGTAAATAAACCCGTGTGTATTGGACATTGGTGTCGTGTCTGTCTGTGGCTGGGCTAGCATTTACAGTAGCAACAGACGTTTGACGTCGACTTATTTGTCAAACCAGTGCTTTGTGTGCTTTTCAGAAAAATGAGTTCTTTGGAAAAAATATGTAGCCCTCAAAGAGTTAAAAAGATACTTTATGGACCTTTTGTCTTTTTCAAGACAGAGGAGTAGCCGCCGAAGTATAAGGCGAGTTGTAGCGCGGGTAGAATGCGTGCCGAAAGAAATGTCTCAGTCCAAAAGTTTGTTTTAAAAATATTTAGTGAAAATTAAAAGCAAAAAATCCCCACAAGAATAAAAGAAAAAAGTTGTTACACACGTAGAATAAAAGGCAAAAAAAAAGGAAAAATGTATCTTCTCTAAACTTAGCTTTTCTTGAGAAACTTTAGTTAGTTCTGAACTTAAAAGTTCTTTACTTCTTCTTCTGTATTTAAAGATTCTTAGCTTCTTATAATATACTTAAAGATTCTTAGCTTCTTCTTCTTCTGTATGTTTTAAACGTACGGCGCGGCACTTAAATTAAATGCGTTGGTCTTACTTAACACACACAAAAGGCACGGTTTAAAACCGTGTGCCCTCTACACCTTACACATGGCAAGGCCACTCACTAACGGAGAGCTGTTAGAAATGGCTAGAATATGCCAATACAATTCTACTTATGGGGGTTATAGGAACCTCCGCTAGATTACGCATTGTCATCTAGTAAAACATTTAGGAATCTTATGTAACTAGGAAATGGCTCTTGCAAGAGGTTTGAGATTTCCGTCTATTTTTTATTTTTTTTTGTGTATTTGGAACATTTACAACAGTGGTTCTCAACCTGTGGGGCGGGCCCCCCTAGGGGGACGCGAAGATGTGAAAAAAAGAAAACAAGAATCAAAAATATGAAAAACAATATCCGTTGAAACCAAAACAAATTAACTTAAACTCCATTCTGATACTAGAACAATAAATATAGAGTTAGACAAATGTTGATAAAAGTTAAGTAGGTATAATAAAATATGCATCTACATTTCAAAAAAATGTTAGGGGGGCACGATTAAAACTGTTATGAAAACTTGGGTCGCAAATACTTAAAGGTTGGGAAATGCTGGCTTACAACTATTCTTTGTAGTGCCAGGGTGAAGCCAATTTTTGGGCAGACTAATGAGGTCCTGGGGCCTCATGTATAACGCCTTGCGTAGAATTCACACTAAAACATGGCGTATATCCAAAGCTAGAAATGTGAGTACACACAAAAAAATTAAAATGTATAAAGCTGTGTGCTAGCAAAGTTCTATGTACTTTCCCTTTATATAACCCAATCAACATGAATTTTAACGCACATGCATGATCCTACAGCCCCACCGTATCTCCTCCCAGAATTTCGCCAATTTGAATTTGCAAATCAATATAAATAGCCCCTTCCATTTGCTTTTTTGTTAAAAGACAACGGCACATAAGGCTAACCTAGGCCTAGGGCGCAGCAGTCGGGCAGGGGGGCGGGCATATATACAGAAGAAATACCAACCAAATATTTACACATTTTTCAGTATTATTTTTTAAAATGCTGTTTTTTAAATTTACGTCCATCCATCCATTATCCAACCTGCTATATCCTAACTACAGGGTCATGGGGGTCCGCCAGAACCAATACAGGGTGCAAGGCAGGAAACAACCCCCAGGCAGAGCGCGTACACACACACACAAAGCACAATTTAGGATCGCCAACACACCTCACCTGCATGTCTTTGGACTGTGGGAGGAAACCCACGCAGACACGGGGAGAACATGCAAACTCCACGCAGGGAGGACCCGGGAAGCGAACCCAAGTCACCTTACTGCAAGGCAGCAGCACTACCCACTGCGCCACCATGCCACCCATTTACATCTGTGTACATTAAATAAATTGAGTGGTACATTTACGTTGCCCATCTCTACAGCTTGCACTGTCTTGCTCTGTCACAGGCAAAAACCATTTGCTATTTCTCTCACACACACTCAGCGTAAACCGCGTGTTAAAGGAAAATTCCCGATTTGGTGTTGCAATTGTGATTCATGACGCTCCTATCGCTTGACTTCTACCTATCTACTGATAGTAGGTACGTAAAATATACTTTTATACACTGTTTAGTTCACTCAGGGCTGTAAGCCTGAAAGCCGTAAGCAGAAAAAGTTGACGGGGCATTCGCCAAATGATAAGGTGGGGCTGAGATTTTTATTTCAAAACATGCCTTTGCACTTCTTTGCATTGAAGCAAATTTAACGAGATCTGTCGACTTCAATGAAACAATTGAACCCTTTTCATGGGCAAAAGTGCGAAGGAAGAAATTCCAGTAGGTATTTAAGATGACTTGAAGAAATTTGATAGTTGTTAATGTTATGCAATTTCATAAGTAGTGTAGTGGTGTGACCCGACATTTGCGCGATAGACATATGAGCGCCAACAAAATAGCACCGATTAAAACGCGAAAGTTTCATTCAATATGAATTACTAGTTTAAAGCATATATAATAATGTTTATTTTAGAAGTCAATATTATGAGACACGGCACGCAGACAGTCCTTAAGATCACGCCCTGCATATGTAGGAAGAATTGCAGCAAGACGTCTTGATAGTTGAGCGTATTTAGACTTGCTGGCTGCCCGACTGCTGGTAATTCCGCTTTGTATACGACGCGCTATGCCAACCCTCGACTGAGTTATTTGTTCGGGGCATGCCATCAGCAACACGTTCTCGCATGTTCCACATGGTGATAGGAAACAACGGGTTGGCTCATCGATTGTGCCTCAATCGACCAACGCAATTGTCCTCCCAGTAATCCTAAACATTCTGGAGATTGTCGGGTCTACACTCGCTCAGTTCAGTCGGGTCTACACTCGCTCAGTTCAGAGGAACGAAACTCAGTGCAATTAGCATCTTTGAATAGAGTTATAACCTATCACATAATGTGTACATAATGCGCACGTACCCGTCCCACTCTCTTGGCCTCTCTCGCGATTTTGTCGGCGCTCATTTGTCCGTCGCGGTTTTGTCGGGGCTCAAAGATTATAAAGATCGTATTAAGTGCTTATATGTTTCAAAAATAAACTACAGTGGTGTGAAAAACTATTTGCCCCCTTCCTGATTTCTTATTCTTTTGCACGTTTGTCACACAAAATGTTTCTGATCATCAAACACATTTAACCATTAGTCAAATATAACACAAGTAAACACAAAATGCAGTTTTTAAATGATGGTTTTATTATTTAGGGAGAAAAAAAAATCCAAACCTACATGGCCCTGTGTGAAAAAGTAATTGCCCCTTGTTAAAAATAACCTAACTGTGGTGTATCACACCTGAGTTCAATTTCCGTAGCCACCCCAGGCCTGATTACTGCCACACCTGTTTCAATCAAGAAATCACTTAAATAGGAGCTGCCTGACACAGAGAAGTAGACCAAAAGCACATCAAAAGCTAGACATCATGCCAAGATCCAAAGAAATTCAGGAACAAATGAGAACAGAAGTAATTGAGATCTATCAGTCTGGTAAAGGTTATAAAGCCATTTCTAAAGCTTTGGGACTCCAGCGAACCACAGTGAGAGCCATTATCCACAAATGGCAAAAACATGGAACAGTGGTGAACCTTCCCAGGAGTGGCCGGCCGACCAAAATTACCCCAAGAGCGCAGAGACGACTCATCCGAGAGGTCACAAAAGACCCCAGGACAACGTCTAAAGAACTGCAGGCCTCACTTGCCTCAATTAAGGTCAGTGTTCACGACTCCACCATAAGAAAGAGAGAGCAAAAGCGCATGGCAGATTTCCAAGACGCAAACCACTGTTAAGCAAAAGAACATTAGGGCTCGTCTCAATTTTGCTAAGAAACATCTCAATGATTGCCAAGACTTTTGGGAAAATACCTTGTGGACTGATGAGACAAAAGTTGAACTTTTGGAAGGCAAATGTCCCGTTACATCTGGCGTAAAAGGAACACAGCATTTCAGAAAAAGAACATCATACCAACAGTACAATATGGTGGTGGTAGTGTGATGGTCTGGGGTTGTTTTGCTGCTTCAGGACCTGGAAGGCTTGCTGTGATAGATGGAACCATGAATTCTACTGTCTACCAAAAAATCCTGAAGGAGAATGTCCGGCCATCTGTTCGTCAACTCAAGCTGAAGCGATCTTGGGTGCTGCAACAGGACAATGACCCAAAACACACCAGCAAATCCACCTCTGAATGGCTGAAGAAAAACAAAATGAAGACTTTGGAGTGGCCTAGTCAAAGTCCTGACCTGAATCCAATTGAGATGCTATGGCATGACCTTAAAAAGGCGCTTCATGCTAGAAAACCCTCAAATAAAGCTGAATTACAACAATTCTGCAAAGATGAGTGGGCCACAATTCCTCCAGAGCGCTGTAAAGACTCATTGCAAGTTATCGCAAACGCTTGATTGCAGTTATTGCTGCTAAGGGTGGCCCAACCAGTTATTAGGTTCAGGGGGCAATTACTTTTTCACACAGGGCCATGTAGGTTTGGATTTTTTTCTCCTAAATAATAAAACCATCATTTAAAAACTGCATTTTGTGTTTACTTGTGTTATATTTGACTAATGGTTAAATGTGTTTGATGATCAGAAACATTTTGTGTGACAAACATGCAAAAGAATAAGAAATCAGGTAGGGGGCAAATAGTTTTTCACACCACTGTATTACATATTAAATGAATTAATATAATTATGTGCTTTGCCGTAGAAATGTGTAAATCTGGCCACGTGTTAAAAAGAACAATTTCATCAGATGTGAAATGGTTGTCCTACTCTGTGAAGTGGAGGTGTGGAAAGTGCTATTTGGTGGCTTAAGTAGTGGTATGAGCAGCACAGCATGCCAGAGGCACTCAAAAGTTCAAGCTCACAAAGTCGCACAGTGCCTGAAATAAAAAAGAAGTTGTCAGATATTAAAGTCGATGTGAAAAGATGAGTTGCAGCCCACCGTCTGAGTGGCAACACCACTGGAGGAGGTCCAGTATATGAAGCGGGGCTCACATTGTTTGTGTTGTTTGTGAGACTCGTGTATATCTCGCCACAACATTAATGAGATGTATTTTCGCATTGAAGATCATTTTCATTTCGATAGAGTGGAAATGCTTTCTATTTACATCAGCAAATTCATTCTAGGGCGGCACGGTGGCGCAGTGGGTAGCGCTGCTGCCTCGCAGTAAGGAGACCTGTGCTTTGCTTCCCAGGTCCTCCCTGCGCGGAGTCTCCATGTTCTCCCCGTGTCTGCCTGGGTTTCCTCCCACAGGTGCATTGGCGATCCTAAATTGGCCCGGGTGTGTGTGCCCTGCGGTGGGTTGGCGCCCTGCCCAGGGTTTGTTCCTGTGTTGACCCTGTAGTAGGATATAGCAGGTTGGACTCTGACTGACTGACCGTTGGGATGAGCTCCAGGCCTCTTTACGTTGAATAAATGGGCTGACAGATGGCTGAATTGCTGATCAAATTTGTGTCAGTTATGATCCCTGCTTCCTGCTTTTGAATAATTTGAATAGTCTGACCACATTTAAGTCAGCAGTTCTACTTGATGCAAATGAGTAAAGTAGCTTTTCTGGAATTATTTTGAGACACCATCTTACTTTTGTAATATTCCAAAAGTATAAAGCGAATATCTTGGGTGGTGTGGAAATGTGGTGCCTGAAGATTGCATTTCCATCAGAGATAACGTGTTCCTTTCGTAAAGATTAAGATTAATTAAATTAAGATTTCGTCACATTAAAACTAAAACTTCTAGAAAGCAAACAATTATCAGTAATGTGTTGTGGGGTGCTGAATTTCCAACCCCCAAAAATACAAATTGTGCTCTTTCCATTTTTCAGAAATGTCAGTCTTAGGTACACACCTAGAGCTCAGGCTGACTAAAATCAACCAGGCTGGGGAGCAAATACTTTAGAAAGCAGAAGAGTGCACGGCAAATAAAATGAGCAATACACTTCATGACGTGTCTGTTCCCTCAAACTATCCTGTGTGTGTGACTTCAAGCAATGAAAAAATGTAAACCAATTCAATGCAAGTGATATACAATAATGCAGAAAACTGGAACAGGCCAAGTGACAGCACTGTGCAGCCACACATTAGGAAAATATCGATCTGTGTATTTATATTTCTAGATGTATGTGTATATTGGGGCATATGGCTGGTCGTTTATCCCAGCCAATACCCCCAGGCCACCAGATGGAGCCCTCCCAGCAGCATGGAGGTGCCCCGAAGACCAGCAGGGAATCCTGGGCAATGGAGTTTTTTATCCACAGCCCTGCTGGATACCATGGGGGCCACTAGAGGACGCTGCAGGGAGGAACAAAGACTACGGGCCCTACGCCCCGGAAGTGCGTCCGAGTCACATGGACAAGAGGAATGACGTGCTCCTGGGGTGAAGAAGAAGAAGAAGACTTTGTATCTGACCCGGAAGTGATAGGAGATCACATGGACTGGGGGATTGGAAACACTTCTGGGTCAGGGAATATAAAAAGGATTATGGGAAATCACAGACGTTGAGCTGAACTGGGTGGAAGGGTGGCAACGCGTCTGGGAGTGGAGGATTGCTTTATTGTAGTGTATTGTTTAATTAATGAGTATTGTGGAGAGGAGGGTGCTTTGTGCCCTGTGCCGTATAAATAAAGTCAATTATTGGACTTTTACCTTGTGTCTGACGTATTGTCCAAGGGTTCAAGGAAGCAATAGCGCCCCCTATCTGTCACTATATATATATATATATATATAGTCAGTCATTATCCTTCCATCCATCCATTTTCTAACCCGCTGAATCCGAATACAGGGTCACGGGGGTCTGCTGGAGCCAATCCCAGCCAACACAGGGCACAAGGCAGGAACCAATCCTGGGCAGGGTGCCAGCCCACCGCAGGACACACACAAACACACCAAGCACACACTAGGGCCAATTTAGAATCGCCAATCCACCTAACCTGCATGTCTTTGGATTGTGGGAGGAAACCGAGCGCCCGGAGGAAACCCACGCAGACACGGGGAGAACATGCAAACTCCACACAGGGAGGACCCGGGAAGTGAACCTGAGTCTCAGTCATTATCTAACCCGTTATATCCTAACACAGGGTCACGGGTGTCTGCCGGAACCAATCCCAGCCAGCACAGGGCAGGGCGCCATCCCAGCAAAGGGCACACACACACACGGCATACACACTAGGGACAATTTAGTATCGCCAATGCACCTAACCGGCACATCTTTGGACTTTGGGAGCAAACTGGAGTACACGTGGAGAACATGCAAGCTCCACGCAGGGAGGACCCGGGAAGTGAAGCCTTACTGCGAGGCAGCAGCGCTAATCACTGCGCCACCGTGCCGCCCCATTTACATCCATATACATTAAATACATTGAGCGATACATTTACATTTTAAGTTATTTTTTTTTTATATAAATTGTGCAAATCCTCACTCTGAGACACTAACACTGAGCACTTTCAAACAGAAGTGTGTCAAGAAACGCTACTGGGACGCCATCATACCAACAGCCCTGTATAGTGCCTCACTGGGACTCCTCTTTTTATTATTAAACAAGGCAAAGTTCTTTCTCTCTTATTTGTTATTAGTGTATTGTAGTGTTGAATATAGTGTCTTTATTTGATCATTTAGAATAGTGCTTTTATACTTGAATGCACAATTTTAATACGAGGCACATTTGATGTACCCAATGCAGTGCTTTTTCCATAATGTGATGTCAACACTATCCATTTAATAATAATTAATATACTATTTGTGCTTTATATAGGGCACAAATTTCATGTAGGTTTCGCTACTATATATATATATAGTATATATATAATATAGTATATTATATTATTATATAGTATATATATAATATATATTGTAATAAATAATGAACAATAGCCCATCCTTTTACATAACATGTAGTTATTATTATAAATGTTTCATTAAATATACAGACAACAGTATTTTTATATATTGATTCCGATTTATGAAAGCCAGGGACATGCTGAAAAGTTGTCTTGACCTGCTTTTCATTTATTGTATATGCTTGGTGAGACATTAGAAAGCTTTTAAGAACAAAAAGATCTTTACTATTATTGAAAACAAAGCAAAAGGTTTATAAATATACTCCCCCGCCCAGCCAATCTCTTCAATGTATCCGTGTAACTATAAAACAACACGAGGTGAAAGTTAAAATAAATGTTTTCGGTCCCTGCCCGAAGAATAATTTGTCAAAAGAATCCATATTTTCAACGTGCGCCGTTTGAAATGAATCGGGCAAGAACGGGAGAGTCGCCTTAGCCTCCCTTTTTCGCGGCGCAACAGAACATCCACGCGCAAGAAGGATATCCTATTCGACTGCTGTTACATTTAGAAAATTACATAAATTTACAGAATCCGGATTCCCCTCCCTCGTCTGGAGACCAAAATCGAAAATAAACGGGAAAGGTTGACATTAGAGGGCCGCTGTTTTGTTTATGATTTGAACGGCGCCGGACTTGAGTATTCATTTAAGTATATTTACTGATAGAAAAAATAAACGAACATGGCTCGTCCTCGGCCCCGGGAGTACAAGGCAGGCGATCTTGTTTTCGCAAAAATGAAAGGATACCCGCACTGGCCGGCGAGGGTGAGTACGGAAACAAGCGGGGTTGAAGAACAGGGAGGCGGGGCCCCTTGTGAGTGTGCCATCGCGGAGACCGAGTTCCAAGTATTGTCTCCTGAAGATATTTGTATTGCTTGTAATTATTATTATTATTTTTTTAGTGTACGCATTTATTCCGTCTGTTGTGTTCTCCGCTCACCGCGATCTCATCTGGTCGCTCGCTCGCTTTTGAGCCGCGACGCGTTCTTGCACTTACGAGTGCCATCGTCGCCTTTCGACTGAATCGCAGCGTCGTAGCGACCTGGGGAAGCTGCGACGATAGCAAATTTGTACAACGAATGTGGTGGTGAAAAAAAAGCGATTTGATGAGGTGGGTGCAGCGATGTTCATTTTACATTTGCCCGAGTCGGATGCAGTTAAACTGCCAACGATGGTGATGTTCATGATGATGACGATGGCGATTACAGTAACCAGCAGCGCGTGCTTTGATATCATGTTTTAACGTAGCCGTGCGTTTATTAATAATCGGCGGCCTTATGGCGTGCGGGCATGGAATTATTGAACTAATGGAGGTCTGTGTTAGTGTGCGTTCTGTTTTACCGAAGGTGTGCGGCTTTGGGCTCGAGTTACTGCGATCGCATTGACCTCTGGGGCTCGAGTGAGTCGAATGACTGTGAAAGCATCAGGCGCAGTAACGTGATGAGGAAGGTGGGGGAAAAGAAAAAAAAAAAACGCCTAAAGAGTGAGCCTCCTGGACTCCGGCTGCACAGATCGTTCTCTGCCCGCCCGGGAGTGCATTAACGCTCGCGTTTACTTTCAGCATCCTTGGACACAGTCCCACCCAGATGGAGAGTTTCATTTTTGAAAAATGATTTGTTGGCGTACAAATCACGTTCTCACTGGCACCATTCACGCGATGTTTGCCAAGTATCAGCTGGTGTTTGGGAGCTGTCTTCACCAGATAAAACCAGCCCAACTCCAAAAAAAAAAGAAAAGAAAAGTAAAATAAGAACTGGAGTGCCACCAAAGTGCAGAAACACAAGATCCATGTTTAGAGATGCTTTATCCATTAAAAGGTTCGAAGGATGGATGGAGTGCCAGTTTGTCACTGGGCGCATTCCCACAGAAACCCATAATCGCTCAGGCTGAGAAAATGTGGAATCTTTAATGAACCTAACAGTATGGCTTTGTTCTGTAGGAGATAAGTCAAGTAAATCGGGTGAACGCACCAGAACATTACATTTACTTATTAGGCTTACAACTTTTCCAAGGCAATTTGCAACCTTTTGAGACACAATTGATTACGTTTCATTTTTTTGTTTGTTTGTTTGTTTTCCAGTTGGAATACAGGCAGGTGAAGTGTTAGTAATGGGGACTGAACCTCCAAGTCCAAAGCCTTAGCCGCTGCACCAGATTGCACCCAAGAAGTATCTCATCCAGATACCTGAGTGTATTCTGTAGAAGGGATACCCTTTACATCCTGGTGTAACAGCCTTGTAGTTCATTTCATAATTGGAAGCCACACATACGAATTGTTAGAGGTAAGGCAGCTATTTACAGTAAAGAAATTGTGCCCTGTGTTGGCAGGGGATTGGCTCCAGCGGACCCCCGTGACCCTGTCTTAGGATATAGCGGGTTGGAAAATGACTGACTGAAGACAGAAATAAGTGTGTCTGCTCGTTCTACGTTGTTTAGCACATGCAAGTAAGACGTTCATTGTACCCTGTACGTGTGATGGCAGTGTCCGCATACACTTCTTGTGAAACATGTCATTATTCTGCTTTTTCTGTCTGACTGTAGTACATTAAGACCAACAATCTTTGAGCTTCATACTTTTAATCTTCATACCAACACTTGGCTGTGTTTTGTGACTGTTATTACAGTGTCCTTTACTTATTTGGCTGACTGCTTTATCCAGGGTAACTTGCCACACTTGAACGGTGCAGTTGGTTGCTTTTCTTTTTTTTGTGTTCCCGATTGGAGTGTAGGCAGGTGACGTGACTTGCTCATTCATGGTGTTGGTAGCAGGATTTGAATACGCAGCCTCAGGGTTTGAAGTTTAAGATTTTAACCACTACAGCCCGTCTGCCTGCGGTTTGGCATTTTCTATTCAGTTTTTTATTTTTTTGCTGGGTGGGTATTCTATGGCTATAATGGTTTTTATTTTTTATTAATTTTTTTTCTTAGGAAGTGCAGCGACTCAGCAGTTAGTGCTGCCAACTCAAAAGTCCTGGCTTCCGATCCCAGCCTGGCTACTGCCTGTGTGGAGTCCATGTCTGTATGTTTTTTTCCTCCCACAACGTAAAGACATGGGTGTCGGGTTCGTTGGCAAGTCCATAGTGGTCTAGCAGGACTTAGTGTGTGTGTGTGTGTGTGTGCCCAGTTCCATCCAGCATTAGTTTATGCCTTGAGGTAATGACCAGCCCCCTTCTAATTTAAGGGTAAGCACTACACCCCAAAGGGTATTTTATTTTATTACATTACCTACTCCAGTGGTTCCCATCCCTTTTCTGGCCGTGTATGGCGTTATTTCAGTGCCACTATTCTGAGCGCACGTAAAAAATATTGCAAGTGCAAGTGTTGCATTTTGAGGAGAAATTTATTTTGAGCGTACAAAAGCTGAATTTGAGTGAACAAAATTCATTGCTGCGTGCAAAAATGTATTTCAGTGTTTGCGCTTATCCATATACACACACACATAGCACCCCTCTCGCTCAGTTTTTCATTTGCGCTTGCTCGCAATGTGTTGCTTGCTCACAACATTCTCTGCTGCGAGCGCTCAACTCTCTGTACACCGTTATAAGTGTGCCACAAAACCAACCAATCACAGACTTGGTTTCAAAAATTCTGATTGGCTCTTACGGTCTCCAATCAGCTCGCTAGCTGCTGCATTCCGGAAACAGTCCGAAATGTAGCTAAATCCAGCTAAACTCAATTAAACCCCAATTTGCGGATAATATCTTTAATTATTTTATTTTAAAATATATTATTTGTTAAGACTATCGTTGGTGTAGTATAATGTAGTTGCATTATACAACCATGCCAACTGACTGTTTCCGGAATGCAGCAGCTAGCGAGCTGATTGGAGACCGTAAGAGCCAATCAGAATTTTTGAAACCAAGTCTGTGATTGGTTGGTTTTGTGGCACACTTATAACGGTGTACAGAGAGTTGAGCGCTTGCAGCAGAGAATGTTGTGAGCGCAAGCAACACATTGCGAGCAAGCGCAAATGAAAAACTGAGCGAGAGGGGTGCTATTGTGTGTGTGTATATGGATAAGCGCAAACACTGAAATACATTTTTTGCACGCAGCAATGAATTTTGTTCACTCAAATTCAGCTTTTGCGCTCAAAATAAATTTCTCTTCAAAATGCAACACTTGCACTTGCAATCTTTTTTTACGTGCGCTCAGAATAGTGGCACTGAAATAACGCCATAGCCGTGCCCCATTTAGACCTCTCTAAAATCATGATGTCCCCCACTGTAACATCTACCTTATTCTTTTTATTCTCTATTCAAAAAGTGAACTCCTACTCATGTGGCGGAAGCCCATAATGTCATGAATTTGGTCTAAACATGGAAACAAAAGAGGGAAAGGACAGCTGAAGTACTGACAAAGAAATCACTAAAAAAAATAATATAATATGAAGTAAATACAGTTTTGAAAACGTATAATAAGAGACGTGATATTCATAAATATAAAATAACTTTTATGACCGCTTTTTCTGTAATATTTTAATCATTTTATATTGTTGTTATATTGCAGAATTTTATAATCATTGTTGCAATTCATATTATTTTGTTTGTAAAAAATGATTTCTAAGTAGAAAAACCCAAGCCGGGTGGCATGGTGGCGTAGTGGGTAGCGCTGCCACCTCACAGTTAGGAGACCCGGCGTGGGTTTCCTCCCACAGTCCAAAGACATGCAGGTTAGGTGCATTGGCGGTCCTAAATTGTGCTTGGTGTGGGTGTGTGTGCCCTGTGGTGGGTTGGCACCCTGCCCGGGGTTTGTTTCCTGCCTTGTGCCCTGTGTTGGCTGGGATTGGCTCCAGCAGACGCCCATGACCCTGTAGTTAGGATATAGTGGGTTGGATAATGGATGGATGGATGGAAAACACAAGCCGGTTGTAAAATCATAAAGAGTTCTTCACCATCCCTTCTATCTTCTATCCTTATACAGCGGTACCTCGGTATACGTCCGCTTTGGAATAAGTCCAACTTGGTATACGCCCTGTTTGGACGTGAAAAAGTTTGCTTGGTATACGACCTTTGTTTGGAATACGACTCTCGTGCTACCCTCTCGAGACAAAGCCACGACTGCCCACGAGCGTCAGTACGCCAGTTGCTAGCATTCAGTGAACAACCCGCGCTATAACTCTATGTGAATTTTCACGTGATTTTGTGTTTTTTCGCCTAAATTTGAATTGATTGTTGAAAAGTATGAAGGTGCCGTGCGTATCCGGGACATGGCTGCTGCACACCGTTTGCCGAGAACGACGGTATCTACGATTGTGAAAAACAAAGACGTTATTAAAAAGTAAAGTGAGGTTCAATTTTGATTTATTTCATCTAATTGCTTTTGTATTTATGTATTTTAGTATTAAGCAGTGTTTAAATTATTTCATACAACCCCATCAATATGCCAATAACAATAGGATTGTTTTTCATGGGAACGGATTAATCATTTTCCTTTTATTTCTTATGGGAAAATTTGTTTGGTATACGTCCAAGGATCTGGAATGGATTAAAGACATACAGTGATCCCTCGCTATATCGCACTTCGACTTTCGTGGCTTCACTCCATCGCGGATTTTAAATGTAAGCATATCTAAATATATATCACGGATTTTTCGCTGGTTCGCGGATTTCTGCAGACAATTTGTCTTTTAATTTATGTTACATGCTTCCTCAGTTTGTTTGCCCAGTTGATTTCATACAAGGGACGCTATTGGCAGATGGCTGAGTAGCTACCCAATCAGAGCATGTATTGCATATTAACTAAAACTCCTCAATGATATACGATATGCTTCCCGCGCGGTGCTTCACACACTTAAAAGCTCTAACAGCCCGTATTGATTTTTGATTGTTTGCTTTTCTCTGTCTCTCTCACTCTCTCTGACATTCTTTGCTCCTGACCGAGGGGCTGTTTGCTTAGAAGATACGGACACTCCTCTAAAAAAATCTGAAAGACTACCTTCACATATACCCTTCATTGCGGCCACTTTATCGCAGTGCTACGCATACTTAAAAGCCCAACAGCACGTATTGAGTTTTGATTGTTTGCTTTTCTCTGTCTCTCTCACTGTCTCTGACATTCTCTGCTCCTGACCGAGGGGCTGTTTGCTTAGAAGATAAGGACACTCCTCTAAAAAATGCTGAAAGACTACCTTCACATTGATCCCTTCATTGCGGCCGCTTTATCGCAGTGCTACGCATACTTAAAAGCCCAACAGCACGTATTGATTTTTGATTGTTTGCTTTTCTCTCTCTCTGACATTCTCTGCTCCTGACGCGCACTCCTTTGAAGAGAAGATATGTTTGCATTCTTTTAATTGTGAGAAAGAACTGTCATCTCTGTCTTGTCATGGAGCACAGTTTAAACTTTTGAATAGAGGGTGTTATTTCATGTCTAGAGGGCTCTAATAATGTTAACAGTGTGGGAGAGTTTCTAAGGGCTTAAAATATATAAAAATAACTACACAAACATATGGTTTCTACTTCGCAGATTTTCATCTATCGTTGCGTTCCAGAACCCCCCGCGATCGAGGAGGGATTACTGTATACCGAGGTACCACCGTATATAATACGCCACCGTGGCTGTCCGTTTGTCTGTCCAGGATTATAAATCACCTGTAGCTCGCAAACCATTTGACCTGTTGACCTGAAATTTGTTACACACATACTACGTGACGTCTACTATCCGCCTTCAGGGTGATGATTGACCTCCAAGGTTATTCCTCTTTTTATTTTTATTTTATTGTAGAATCAACTCTTAGTAGCAGCCAGCAGGGCGGCGGTGTGGCGCATGCGTATGGGCGCCGTTCTCATCCCTCCGCCGTCACTTCCCCTGCCTCGTCATATCTAAAATCATTCTTGAGGCAGATTGAAGAAGTGAAAAATTAAAGAAAACGTACGAAGTAATTACAACACAAACACGGACTTAATCAGCTTTGATGCGAAAAGATGCCGACGGAAGAAGAGAAGCAGCGGGCCGCTAGGGTGGACAAAAGAAGAAGAGCCGTTCAGGAAGCAGCAAGCGCATCAACCTCTGAGCTAGGGCTGTTCGATATAACGATATATATCGGATGACAATATGAAAACGTCTATCGCTGCGCATTACGCTATCGTTTGTTTCGTGGTGTCGCAAAATAAACTGTTTACGGCAATATTTTTTTCATTGTTTTGATGGCCACCACGTGGATGCAGACACACTAGCATGGCTGATGAAGACGAGGCAACACCAGGTAGCTCCACACAGAAGGACCTTGTTCCTAAACGAGGGGCTACCTCTGTAGTACGGAGATGGTTTGGATTTGAAGAGTCTGACACGGACCAGAAAACGGTACTGTGCAAATTATGCTGCAAAACGAGCATGTTAAAAGCTTGGAAGATTAATTGCTACCAAAACAATTTGCTTAAGGCATCATTTTCCCTGCAGCGTTTGCTGTCAGCGTTAATCTTGTTAAAATTACGTTTACGCCACAACTGCATTAACGGCAAATCTCCGTTAACGAGTTACGCGGATCGCCCGTGCTTGGGGCTGGACGGCATCAACACGTTAGCGCCGTCCAGTCCCACGCACGGGGCGATCAGCTGTAACTCATTAACGGAGATTTGCCACACTGCGATTTGCAAATTAACATTTTACTAGAATGTAGCCTAAAAAATATTATTTAATATTATATATTTAATATATTTTTGTCGTAAGCCTGTCGTAAGTACAATGTTTACATTTGGTTTTGACAGTTAATGTTAGACTTGCATTTATTTTGTTTAAAGGGTTTATTGGCCTTATATAGTTTAGTTGTTAGTGCTTTGATCCTTTTATATTTAATATATGTTGTGAGAGTTATTGCTGCTACAGTTCACATTTTGTTAATGTCAGGCATTTTATATAGCAGTATTTTATATTGGGCCTTTAGTAATTTGTTTTTGAAAAGTGTTTTATATTTGATACATTAACATTTTATGTTTACATTCTAAGTCAAACATTTGCTCAAATGTTCTAAATAAAAGAACAGAAATAATTACAAGTTGAGTACTTCTCATTTTTGATTTTTTTAATTTAAATGAAAAAAAGGAGTGGTGATTATATAAACTATTCACTGAATACAAAGAAAATGTACTATATCGTGATATCGGGATATAAGATTTTGGTCATATCGCACAGCCCTACTCTGAGCAAACGAATGCCAAACAGAGACAGAGAAAGAGGATGAAAGCTAGGAACGCTCACGTCAAGTGTATTCCCCCTGGAGAACTGAACTTGAGCCCCCTGATTTACCTGGTTGTTTGTTGGCTTATTATTACCATCTCATTAATGCTTGGTGGTTGGTTAAGGAAATAAGAAACAATAAAGGGGTTTGAGTCTTAACAAGCTTGCCAAGTTAAAGAAAAGTCAAGTCATTTGGCTACCAAATAAGAAACTTTCCAGTCACTACGGCCCCCCAGAATCCGAGTTTGACACCCCAGGTCTAGAGCCGAGCGTTCAAGCAGATTACATGACTGGAGTTGGGAATTGTGACAGTGTCGTGGTCGAAGGTGTCTTGGCTATAAAGGTTCTTGTAATGAAAAGAACGTAACTGCATTTAGTTTATCCTGGCACGCTGTGATATGTTGGAAACGCTTCTGCCCACCTTGGCTTGGCATCCTTATCCGGTGCACTGCTAAACCGTTTTAACTTAAGACACAGACAGACGGACATCTTAAGTTCACCACACACACGTTTATTTTACAATATTTACTTGCACTCCCCAGTGCCTCTTGCACCGTTCCCCCAATGTCCAGGCCTCACAGTCCTTTCTGCCTTTCCTTCTCCTGGCCGCCTCCAGTCCTCTCTCCAGCTCCGTCTCTCTTTCACCCGACTTCCACCATCGACTGAAGCGAGGCGGCCCATTAAATAGGAGCCCATCTGCTCCCCGGCACTCCTCCGCAGACACACCCCAGTGTGGCGGAAGTGCCGGCTGCACACCCGGATGTCCCCTGTCTTCTTCCCCCCCAGCACTTCCTGGTGTGGCGGAAGTGCTGGGCTCCAGGGTCGTTCAGGCACCGGGGCACCGCCTGGCGGTGGCCACGGGTCCCTACAGGGCTGGGCTTCCAAGCCCTTTACCCGAGGCCCCCAACATAACCAGGGCGGGCGCCTCGCGGTCTGGAGGAGGCACAAGCCCTCCTCCGGTCCTCCTGGGCGTCCCGGCCGGATGCCACAATGGTTCCATTTTTACAAGTACAGTTTGTTATATTGATTCGAGTACTTGATAAAAATGAAATCTATTACTATGTGATTAAGGGAGGCAGCGTGGAGGAGTCAAGGGTTCATGTCCCGTGTCCTACCTGCAGGGAGTTTGCAAATTCTCCACCGTGTCTTAGCGGGTTTCTTAGGGTGCTCTGCTTTCCTTCCACTGTCCAAAGACATGCCGGTAAGGTAAATTGGCAGAGATGTGTTTGTTTGCCCTGCCCAGTCCAGGATTTGTTCCTGTCTTGTGCCCTCTTCTGGCTGGGATTGGCTCCCATGACCTTGGTCCAGATTAAGTGGGTTAGAAAGTGACACGACTGTCTGATTAATCCCCCTGTGCTCTGTCTAAGACAGGGGTGTCCCGCTCCAGTCCTGGTGGGCCGCAGTGGCCACAGGTTTTCATTCTAACCATCTTCTTAATTAGTGAGCAGTTTTAATTGACGTGACTCAGACCCCTTAGTTGTTTCTTTTTACTTAATGACGGGCCAAACAATAATAAAACACGAAACTAGCCGCCACATGACCAGCTAACCTGAAAATAAAGAAAATAAAGAAAGGTGAAGGTCTCAGCCATGTTGGTCTGCTCTGGTCAACAAAACATCTTGACGGTGGTCTTAGAAAAAACAGAAAATCAACAAAGAGCAGCAACAAGTCCTGGTATTCAATAACGGCTTTAATTAACAGCAAGAATTGGCTTCTCATTAAGAGACTGGTTGGAGTGAAACTGGCTGGAGTTTGACGTTCCAGTTTAGCTGCTCATCTGTCGGCTCGTTTTACATCTCGTTTCTGTTTGGCTGCCGTTTAATGAAGAAACGAATCGATTCAGAGGACGGAATATGAAAATGAAGTCTGAAAGGAATGAACTAGCAGTGAAAACTGGGCACCGATTAGGAAAGAGAATGAAAACCTGCAGCCACTGCGGCCCACCGGGACACCGGAGTTGGACACCCCTAGTCTGATATCTCAGAATAAAGCATTGAAAAATGGAAACAGTGGGAAAAAATAGTATTTCATGCAAGACGTTACACCCTCTCGTGTCTTCTATATATTGATCTGTTCAGAAAATCACTGGGGTCTGTTTGATTTCTTTGTGTTTGTGTTTAAGTAAAGTTTCTTACTACAGCACAGTATAGGAGACAGTAGGGTGAAATGACACCTAACTAGACTACAAATGCAAGCTTTCCAGGCAGCTTCATCAGGCAAGGTGTCATTTCAGCCTACTGTCTCCTGTATCGCTCTATGGCTAACACGGCACAACACTCCACTGCTATGGATATAGCCCAGCGTTCAATTCCTGCTTTAAAAGGTGACATTTGTGTTGCTCATGGGTAACAACATCTGACTCCCAGTACACACACATATATACGCACAGGCCTCAAAAAGTCCAACAGCATGCATTTCTGTGCTTATGGACAAAAGACCGAATAATTATTTTACTTTGTGTTTCATTTGACAGATTGACGAGCTACCAGAAGGAGCTGTGAAACCACCTGCAAATAAATACCCCATCTTCTTTTTTGGGACCCATGAAACGTATGTAACTTGCACTTGAGTTCTTTTATTTAGATTTAGTCATTTCTTTCGTTAATACAGATCTGTCATGGAATGCCTCACTATTAGCATTCAAGAAGGAAGCACTAATTACTTTTATAAAAAAAATACACTGGAGAGAATAATGAAAGGTCCAGCTCCCATTAGGTACAGTCGAATAATCAAAGGTCCAGCTCCCACTTTCTGAACTCTGAATCTCCTCAGTGTGAGGTCATCTTTAATTGAACAGCACAATTCAGAATCGCCAATTCACCTCACCTGCATGTCTTTGGACTGTGGGAGGAAACCCACGCAGACACGGGGAGAACATGCAAACTCCACGCAGGGAGGACCCGGGAAGCGATCCCCAGGTCTCCTTACTACGCCACCGTTTCTCCCAAGATGCATGATTTTTTTATTAACTGTAGTATTTATCCCAAAACAATTTGAGTGATTACAGCAGCTTTTTTAATTTTTATTATAAAATTATCATCTGATCAGTAAAGAGGACACAGTAATAGTTGATATGAGTATTGTTTGTTTTTTTTTGCCTATCCTTTAGTGCTTTCCTAGGGCCAAAAGATCTGTTTCCATATAAAGAATACAAAGACAAGTTTGGTAAATCAAACAAGAGGAAAGGATTCAATGAAGGTCTGTGGGAAATTGAGAACAACCCAGGTGTCAAGTTTACAGGATACCAGGTGAGTGGCAATCCACATAGGACACAAATATCTCCTCTGATAAAAGCTAAAGTTGGTTCTGCAGAACAAGTTAATGAAATTTAAAATGTCAGAAAAAAATCCAAATTCTTTTCATGCTGGGATCTTGATAGTTACTGTACCTAAACGTCAGTGACGCATGGTGAAAATGACTGAAAGTACTACGGACAGGGAAAGATTATATTCTTGTTCTGGGAATTGCCATCAGTGCATCATGCAGACTTTTTCTTCTTCTTTCGGCTGCTCCTGTGAGGGGTCACCACAGCGGATCATCTTCTTCCATATCTTTCTGTCCTCTTCATCTTGTTCTGTCACACCCATCACCTGCATGCCCTCTCTTACCACATCCATAAACCTTCTCTTAGACCTTCCTCTTTTCCTCTTCCCTGTCAGCTCTATCCTTAGCATCCTTCTCCCAGTATACCCAGCATTCTCACATCTGCACATATCCAAACCAACACAATCTCGCCTCTCTGGCTTTGTCTCCCAACCTGAGCTGACCCTCTAATGTCCTCATTTCTAATCCTGTCCATCCTCGTCACACCCAATGCAAATCTTAGCATCTTTAACTCTGCCACCTCCAGCTCTGTGTTTTTTGGTCAGTGCCACCGTCTCCAGCCCATATAACACAGCTGGTCTCACTACCGTCCTGTACACCTTCCCTTTCACTCTTGCTGATACCCGTCTGTCACAAATCACTCCTGACACTCTTCTCCACCCGCTCCACCCTGTCTGCACTCACTTCTTCACTTCTCTTCCACAATCCCCATTATGCTGTACTGCTGATCCCAAGTATTTAAACTCATCCACCTTCACCAACTCTACTCCCTCATCCTCACCATTCCACTGACCTCCCTCTCATTCACACACGTATTCTGTCTTGGTGGTCCTACTGACCTTCAATCCTCTCCTCTCTAGAGCATATCTCCACCTCTCCAGGGTCTCCTCAATCTGCTCCCTACTATCACTAAAGATCACAATGTCATCAGCACATATCACAGTCCATGGGGACTCCTGTCAAATCTCGTCTGTCAGCTGGTCCATCACCATTGCAAATAAGAAAGGGCTCAGAGCCGATCCCTGATGTAATCCCACCTCCAACTTGAATGCATCCATCACTCCAACCACAGACCTCACCACAGTCACACCTCCCTCGTACATACCCTGTACCACTCTTACATGCTTCTCTGCCACTCCCGACTTCCTCATACAATACCACAGCTCCTCTTGAGGCCCCCTGTCATATGCTTTCTCCAGGCCCACAAAGACACAATGCAACTCCTTCTGTCCTTCTCTAAACTTCTACATTAACATCCTCAGAGCAACCATGTCATCTGTGGTGTTCTTTCTTGGCAAACTCCATAAAAAATAGTAAGTTTAAAGAAAAAAAGAAACTTCAAACTATGACAGAAAATGCTAATATTTTTAAATTTCTTATGAATCTAGACCTCACACTATTGTTCTTTTTCTAAACACAGAGAGAGAAATTAAAAAAAAAAAAAACAGCAAATGAAACAATGAGGTCAGTTACCGTATTTCCCCAACGATAAGCCACCCCACACTATAGGCTGCCCCATTCTATAAGCCGCAGAAAATGCTCTTTTACAGTGGAACCTCGGGTCACGAACGTCTCGGAACACGGACAAATCGGGTTACGACCAAAAAGTTCGACAAACTTTTGCATCTGTTCACGACCACACACTCAGGTGATGAACAAGCCAGATGATTTCCTCACGTGTTCAGTCTCTCCCTGTACATTGTTCTCGGTCTGACGTGCGTGCATGTAAGGTTAGTTTTCTTGGTTGTTAATGGTTAGTTTTTGTATAAATTAAGGATTTTTCAAATTTTCATTTTTTCCCTGTGCTTAAAACTCATTAAAAAAAAGTATTTACATACAGTTTGTACGGTCTGGAACGGATTAATTGTATTTACATACAATCCTATGGGGGAAATTAGTTTGGTCAAATCGGGTTGCGACCAGAGTTTTGGAACGAATTACGGTCGTGACCCGAGGTTCCACTGTATGTTTTAAAACTCTAAGATAAGCCGCCCATGTTATTAGCCGCAGCATTACTGAATTTGCCAATCTGAAGTGAAAGCATCTAATTTGGTACGCCCCTGTAGGCCTTTACAACTCTATAGTGACATTATAGTTGAGCGTGAACAATTAAATTGATCATATTTTGCACTTACAGATACCATGCTGCAACGCAAGTCCTACACTGCAGAATTTAAGTTCCAGGTTGTTGCTTTCGCGAAAGAAAACAGCAATCGTTCAGCTGGATGCCACTTTGAAATAGATGACAAACAAGTGAGAAATTGGCAGAAAGATGAGGAAGCTTTGCACATGCTTCCGCCACGTAGGCGTGGAAGGCGTACAAGTAAAGCAAATTGGCCAAATTTAGAGAAGCGACTTAAAGAATGGATTCTCGCACAGCATGAGGACAATCAGATTCAACAATAGCCATCAAAATGAAGGCACGAGGAATGGCGACTGAAATGTTTTTAGATAGGCCGGTCCATTTAAGCAAGCTGCACCCAACACGCAGGTTTGTAAAATAAATGTATAAGCTGCGGCCTATCGTTTGGGAAATACGGTATAAGTAATAATGATTCACTGATTGAAATTGAAAAACCCATTGGGATTTCCACTAGGACTGGGTTTGGAAATCATCAGTATATAGGATAGACATTTTAATAAAGGCCATATACATGAATTCTTGGTGGAATTAAAATGCAACAAATCATTAAGAAGGGTGCCTTGCATTTAGAAGGCTTTCTCGGTACTTTCATGGTCAGACAGCCTTGGTGAGGGATGAGATACCTGCAAGTCCACCTCCCACCGTGTCCATGATGAGGCTTCGATCGGGTTGGAGAGTTCCAGATTCCCAGAGTGCCACTCAACTTGCCTAGCACCATCCCCAAGTCCAAGAGAGACATTTTCCTGTCTGCCTATTGGCTCTATTAGACTCCCTCAGTGAGTAAAGATATCATTAAAAAGAAGAGAGATGGACGCCAGGGCCATCAGATGTTACTGGTCTACTTCTAATGTGGTTGGATAATGAGAATCAGGAACAATTAGAAATAGAATTTTAAAAACATTGTAGTCCCTATGTTATTGAGAGCTCCTTGGAAATGTACTTGATATTAATGTGCATTTTTCTCTTGTAGGAGATTCAGCAGCAAAGTTCATCAGAGACTGAAGGAGAAGGCAACACAGCTGACGCCAGCAGTGAAGGAGAGGAGGGGGACTCCATAGAGGAAGACGGAAAAGGCAAGAGAAAGAGTAACAAAGCTGGCTCAAAGCGAAAAAAATCCTTGGGATCAAAGGTAAATAAATAAAACGAACAAAGTCTTCAGAAATAAATTAGATAGTCATTAAGTAAGAGCTGCTTTATAGGCAACTAAAAAGGTCTAATGGCCCTAAAAGTTAGTTTTTATTATTTACTTGACAACTTTATGCAAGGTGACTTGCACGATCAGTAGTCTACGCTCTAATTTATTCCAAGAATTTTTTTACAGTTGGAGCGCAGACAGATTGAGTGGCTGACCTGGGGTTTACACAGTGGAAGATTATGGAATTCATCCATCCATTATCCAACTCGCTATATCCTAACTACAGGGTCACGGGGGTCTGCTGGAGCCAAACCTAGCCAACTCAGGGCTCAAGGCAGGAACAAACCCTGGGCAGAGCAGGGCACACACACTAAGCACACACTAGCGACAATTTAGGATCGCCAGTGCACCTCACCTGCATGTCTTTGGACTGTGGTAGGAAACCAATACAGACACGGGGAGAACATGCAAACTCCACGCAGGCAGGTCTCCTTACTGCGCCACTGTGCCGCCCTACTTTTCATTTTTATTTATGTTTAATTTTATGTTTCTCCCAAGATGCATGATCTTTTTATTAACTGTAGTGTTTCTCCCAAAACAATTTGAGTGATTACAGCAGCTTTTTTGAAGCAAACCCGGGTCTCCTAACTGCGAGGCAGCAGCACTACCCACTGTGCCACCGTGCCGCCCTCGTGTGCAAATTCTGACTGGGCTATTCACAGGATATAGCTAGCCGGTTGCAGGTTTGAGAGGGTGTGTATTGTGGGGATATAGTTCTATGATTCACGTCCGGCCGACTTCCAGATGGTTTTCCAGGAAAGCCCCAAGCCCAGTCCGGTTATTTTTGTGTCTCACCTCTTGTATGCTATCGAAGTAAACAATACATGAGAGATCTTCTGAATCTTCTGAAATAAATACTTAAATTTAAACATGCTGAGTTCTGCAAACCGATTTTAGAAGTTTTAGAAAAAATCGACAAGCTTTGAACTCATCAATACCATACATCAATATTCAGTGACATGTAACTTGGAAATTAAGATTCATCTTATATTTAACACAAATATTTGTATGGGAGACCAAACGTAAGATGTCAAGCCCCATAAATTTCCCTCAAGCTTTACAAAGTGAATCATTGCACCCTTCTTCACAGAATCACAGAAGACCCAAAAATAAATGCCAGTCAATGTGCTGAGTGCAAACAAATCAGTCTGCATCCAAACAAAACAAACCAGACATGACACATATGGCAATTCTGCATTTTATGGGAAAGCTTTTTCCATCAGATGACAAATGTATTTATTTATCCATCCATTTTCCAACTCGCTATATCCTAACTACAGGGTCACGGGGGTCTGCTGGAGCCAACACAGGGCACAAGGCAGGAAACAAACCCTGGGCAGGGCAGACACACCAAGCACACACACACTTGGGACAATTTAGGATCGCCAATGCACCTGACCTGCATGTCTTTGGACTGTGGGAGGAAACCCACGCAGACACGGGGAGAACATGCAAACTCCATGCAGGGAGGACCCGGGAAGTGAACTCAGGTCTCCTAACTGCAAGGCAGCAGCGCTACCCACTGCGCCACTGTGCCACCCCATTTATTGATTTATTTAGGTTTAATTACTAAATGTAAATTTTGAGATTGTAACAAAGGCGCTATATCGGCGTCGACCCGACACAGACTGACACCGGACGCACGTATAAAAGCAAATTAACTTTTCTTTGTCTTCACCTGTGGGGCACGTCTTGCCCGTTTCCCACAGGCAGTACACAGTCCCAAAAGCACCAAAACACAACACACACTACTCTTCACACCACCACTCCTCCTCGTGGCAAGCGTTGTCCTCCTCCTCCCGACTCAGGCTGTCCGAGTGGTTGGCTGCTGGCCCCTTTTATAGCCCACCCGGAAGTGCTTCAGGTGCTTGACCACCTGCCTTCCGATTGCACCTCTGGGTGTGGCTGAACTACGGTTCAGACGGGCCCAGGAACCCCTGCAGCACCTCCTGGTGGCCACCCCGGATCCCAACAGGGCTGTGGAGAACTCCATGTCCCATGGAGCCCTGCGGGTATCTGAAGCACCAGAGTCACCCAGGGGGGCTGCCACCAAGTGGTCCAGGGGAGGTACTGCGCAGCCTATGCTTGCTTCCCTGGAACATATACATATATCTGGGCCTGTCACCAGATCCACAAAACTTTAAATAGGGAAAATTGAATTAAAATGAAAAGTACTGAAAGATAAGAATATTGATAAAGCCTTTATTTTTGCTTCTTCTGATTATGACAGGAATGGAGATATTTGTTCAAAGAATTGATGCAAGTTATAAAACTTTGATGAAATAGCCAGTACTATGCTCTGGAACATAGACAGTAGACAACCACTTTTAAATTCTGAGATGAAAAGCCATGGTAGCACAACTAACCTTTCAAAAATTAAGATTTAGTGATGTAAATATATGACAGGGCTTGTAAAACATTACATTTAGCAGTATTTGTGCCTTTTACATAAACTAAACATTTATCAGGCTAAGACATGTTTATTTGCTTGACGTGGCTGCCAAGTCCTTCTGAAATTTTATATCAGGTTAGGGGAAAACGTTCTCATGATGTAATAATTTTAAAATCCTGGACATTTTATTTAGATGTGATGAGGGGTTTGTGAGTTTCTTTCAGCCTTCTAGTATTAGAGCACAGCCGCCACTCTTGAGGATAACAAGTAGCCAGTTCATTTGTTTTTCTGTGCTTGTACACATGTACATGTCATCCTGATGTGAAACGGGATTAAAGGATAAATGCAGTATTTATTATTATAGTTTTTTTTTTTTTTCCTTCATGATCATGTTTTAATATGCCAAAAAGTGGAAAGTGTGATCTTAAGTTTAAAAAAAAATGCCATTCCTGTTCTTGCAGTTTAACATTGGGCCTGTAAAGAACCAGTCCAAACATGAAGAAAAATCGTAAAACTTACCAAATATGGTTTCAGTTTTTGAGGTGTGTTTATGACAACAAAAGAAAACTGAAAATAATGCATTTTATCACACATTCTTGGCACTGCTTTTCTTGAGATAAGGGTACTTTGTTGTTACAGCTACCATCATGAGTAGTTTTGTGTATATATGGGAGTGAAATAGCACAAAATGTTGCATGTGCCTAAAACTGTTTAGCGTGATGGAAAAATAAAATCTTCCAGTATTGGCAATGAATATATTGTGTGCTAGCAAACTAAATACCATATAGATGAGCTTGTGCAGGATAGGAAGCCCAAAGTCAAGCACGGCTGGCCATACAAATTCAGGTATGTCTCTTCAGTGGCAGCTTACCAGTGCATGAAGACTCTTCTTCTTCTTCTTCTTCTTTCGGCTGCTCCCGTTAGGCGTTGCCACAGCGGATCATCTGTTTTCTAATCTTCCTGTCCTCTACATCTTGTTCTGTCATGCCCATCCCACATCAATAAACCTCCCCTTAGGCCTTCTTCTTACCTGGCAACTCTATCCTTAGCACCCTGTCCCAGCATACCCAGCATCTCTCCTCTGCACATGTCCAAACCACACAATCTCGCCTCTCTGACTTTGTCTCCTAATCATCCAACCCTCTTCTTCACTTCTCTTCCACAATCCCCATTACTCTGTACTGTTGATCCCAAGTATTTAAACTCATCCACCTTCACCAACTCTACTCCCTCATCCTCACCACTCCACTGACCTTCCTCTCATTCACACACATGTATTCTGTCATGGTGTTCCTACTGACTTTCATTCCTCTCCTCTCCTCTCATATCTCCATACCTCTCCAGGGTCTCCTCAACCTGCTCCCTACTATCGCTACAGATCACAATGTCATCAGAAAACATCATGCATGAAGACTCATAAGGCTACTAAGATAGCATTGATGTACTCTCGGCTTAATATTTAGCTGAGGAGATTCCTATTTAAATAAATCCTTGTGCTTTGAGTTTTGAAGGCATGAAATTCTGAATGGACTGAGACTGTTAAAATGTGACTGTCCAGCACACATGCCCCCCTAACATGCACTCATATGATACCAATTTGGAGTCAGTCATTACCCTGTCCTACAAAATGATGGGAAATGTTAAGGAAAGCCCACACAAACAAGCACAGAATGTGCAAATGGCGGTTGAGATTTGGACTGTGCTGCCCATCACTAATTATTATTTAGTTATTTAGAAGCATTAACAAATAATTTTTTAAATTGAAATTTGCTGCAATGTAATGATTATTTACTAAAGGATATGTTACAAATTTGGTGTGTAGAAAGCACAAAAATATGATACATTTTGTAGCGGACCCCAGCCGGGACACCCCATCGGTATAAGTTCAGGGGGAGCAGCCATGGACTTTGCAATACCTCCCCCTAGACGCTAGATGGCAGCCCCCCTGGGTTGGAGCGGTGCCTTGATTTCCTGCAGGGCTCCATGGCAGTTGGCGTTGGGTGCAGCCCTGTTGGGTCCCGCAGGCGCCGCCAGGGGGTGCTGCAGCTGGGACTCCTGAGCCCATGTGGGCAGTGTTTTCGCCACACCTGGAAGTGCAGCCGGAACTCTGCAGTCAACCACCTGGAGCACTTCTGGGTGGACTATAAAAGGGGCCAGCAGACACCACTCGAGGAGCCAGAGTCGGGAGGAGGAGGACTACGCTTGTCGGGAGGAGTGGTGGTGCAAAGAGCAAGAGTGTTGGAGCTTTTGTGTACTTGGTACTGTGTTGTGCCTGTGGGGTTCACAGGGTGAAGAAAAATAAAGTTTCTTGGTTTTATACATGCCTCCGGTGTGAGTCTGTGTCGGGTCAGGCTCCTATATAGCGCCTTTTTGTTACAATTTAAATTAAATTTTATTATTTGTTTTCATATATTTTTTCCAGATCACATTTTTTTTTATATGTTAATAAGTCATGCTGTCCTAAACCAACAGGACCATGTCCAACATTCTTGAAATATCTAGCCTTGTATTTTTATTACATTTCTGTTGTTGTGTGTGGTATAGTAAAAAGTACTATCTCTTCTCTCTATTATAAAAAAATAATCTTGGAAGGGAGACTAGGGAGACGAGACGTGATCTTCTCAGAAAACAATTTGACATACGCGCGAGAGGCACTTTAATGTCACGTGAGACAAGGCAGTGAGACAACGTTTAAAACAAATTCACGGACATCTGACCAAGCAGTTGTTGGAATGCTTTTGGCAGACACGCTTCATGTGCTCCCAGCTCTTAAAACAACGAAAAGCGACAAGCAGAATATGCAGCTCACCAGCAGCAGCAAGCCAGCAAATGATCTGACCGCTTCACCTTAGCATGCGTTCAGCCAAAAATCCCTCCCCCCCAAAAGGCAAAAGGACAGCTGCTGTACAGGCTTTTAAATGATCGACACGCAGGGCGACAAGCAGAACACACAGCTCGCCAGCAGCTGCAAGCCAGCAGATGATCTTACCTCTTCACCTTTGCATGCGTTCAGCCAAAACCCCCTCCTCCCCCCTTACCCCTTCACAATGCGAGCGGCAGAAACGCGAAGTGGCAAAACGACTGCTGCTGTACAGGCTTGTAAATGATCGACACGCAGCGAGACAAACAGAACATGCAGCTCGCCAGCAGCAGCAAGCCAGCAGATAATCTTACCGCTTCACCTTAGCATGCGTTCAGCCAAACCCCCACCACTTCACAATGTGAGCGGCAGAGACGCGAACTGGCAAAAGGACAGCTGCGGTAAAGGCTTTTAAATGATCAGCGCATAGCGCGACAAGCAGAATACGCAGCTCGCCAGCAGATGATCTGACCGCTTCACCTTAGCATGCGTTCAGCAAAAACCCCAACCGCTCCCCCACCGCTTCATAATGCCAGTGGCAGAGACGCGAAGTGGCAACAGGACAGCTGCTGTACAGGCTTGAAAATGATCGACGCGCAGCGCGACAAGCAAAACATGCAGCTTGCCAGCAGTAGCAAGCCAGCAGATGATCTGACCGCTTCACCTTAGCATGCGTTCAGCCAATACCACTTCACAATGTGAGCGGCAGAGACGCGAACTGGCAAAAGGACAGCTGCGGTAAAGGCTTTTAAATGATCAGCGTGACAAGCAGAATATGCAGCTCGCCTGCAGCAGCAAGCCAGCAAATGATCTGACCGCTGCACCTTAGCATGCGTTCAGCAAAAACCTCAACCGCTCCCCCACCGCTTCATAATGCCAGTGGCAGAGACGCGAAGTGGCAAAAGGACAGCTGCTGTACAGGCTTGGAAATGATCGACGCGCAGCGCGACAAGCAAAACATGCAGCTTGCCAGCAGCAGCAAGCCAGCAGATGATCTGACCGCTTCATCTTAGCTTGCGTTCAGCCAATACCACTTCAGAATGTGAGCGGCAGAGACGCGAACTGGCAAAAGGACAGCTGCAGTAAAGGCTTTTAAATGATCAGTGCGACAAGCAGAATACGCAACAAGCCAGCAGATGATCCAACCACTTCTCCTAAGCGCGCATTCAGCTGCCCCCCACCACGTCACAATGCGAGGAGTGTTATATACGTCCTGTGGGAAAGAGATTTAACCACGCCCCGGGCCAGAAATAAAGGACAAGTACAGTATTGTTTTTACAAAAGTTTTAAAGTAAAAGTGAAAATAATGCATATATAACAATTCCCATGAAAATAACAATCTCTTTAAATTGTTTGTCCAGTAAACCAAACCCCGGGGTGGGCAGAGCCCCCTAGTATAAAATAAAGATACTTTGTTTGGATTGATAGGGACAGAACTTTATTATGTATTTAGTATTTACTGTTTTCATTTGTTTAGAAATCATCAAAGCTGTCAAGGAAGTCATCAGGAGAAGAAGAGGCTGATAAAGACAGTAAGGAAGAAGAGCATAAGAGCAGTTCAGAGGCTGGCGATCCAGAAAATGACACAAGAAAAACTTCAGAAAGCAAGAAAGCCAACGAAGGGGTAAATTCTTGGCATATTTAAACGTTGCATTCAGCTGCGCTGCACTTTATTTATTCAATGTGCTGAAAATTCTCCACCACTCACTTATTTAAAACCACTGGGCAGCGCTGATCAATGCAAGCAGACAAAAGTCTCATGATTCTATAGCTATATCTGGTCTAACTCTTCAGTTCACCAATGTAAATTTTCACATTCGCAACACTTCTTGGAAGCTTTCAAGCATTATTTTCATGGCCTGTATAAAGTGCATTTCCGAATTTGAATACTACTTTTTGGGGACGGTTGTAGGGTGGGGTGGGGGTATGGTTTGTTGCTTGGTGTGCTAAAATTCAATCTTTTAATGATAAGTTGGAATACATCGTGGAAAATGTTTTGTCAGTCGTCTACCACAATAAAGTATCACGCATTCTAAGAAATGTTAAATATGTTTAATAATCCCAACAATAAATGATTTGATGTTTGTTATCGATGTCTAATTCCAGTCAACATGATAAAAGCATGTTGCTGAAACTGTGATCTGATAAACCTGTAATTGCATTCCTGTGAACCTCTACTGGTGGAAAAAAAATGTTTGATGTGTTAGTTTTTTATTTTAATTTCAATGCAATGCACCAAGTCTTGCAGTCATCTAACATCTCACGGCTTTTCGATGAAGGATAGTGTCTCATTTCCTTTACATGTTGACTTTTTAAAAAGTAAGGTTCTACAAAATAAAATAAAAGCCCCTCCATCACTCAGTTACTACTGAGGCTTGGTAAAAGCCAGTCCGGATCTGCTTGTGTTTTCATGAATCCCTCAATGCTTCCTAGCCTGCATTCACGCTTTTTAAGTGGCTGGTCACGTTCAGTTGGAACTCTTGGAAGTTTTATAAGACAACAAATCACTTTTTAGCTGTTTTTATCTCCTCTTTTTATATATTGGGGTCGGTACAGAGGCAGAACCTCTGTGTTTTTCCCAGTTGATTCTGGGGTTCGTCAATGGTGTGTTCTGCTCCTACTCTGTTCAATGCTTGTATGGACTGGGTGTTGGGCAAAGTCGTGGCGTCCAGCCATGTGGGGCATCTGTTGGTGAAGAAAGGTTCACGGATCTTGACTTTGCTGACGATGGTGTGATCTTCGCGGAGTCAATGGAGGCTCTGATCGGGGCGTCTCAGTGTCTGGGCTTGCGAGTGTCCTGATAAAAACCAACAGCCAGGGCTTTAATGACCTCTTGGGCACGGCCATTTGCAGTGTGTCTGTCTGCGGAGAGAGTGTCGACCGCGTCACTGAGAGGTTTACTTACCTTGGCAGTGACATTCAGGTCTCTGTTGACTCTTCCTATGAAGTCAGTAGACGGATTGGGAGAGCATGGTGGGTCAAGAAGTCGCTGGAAAGGGGATTGTGGCGCTCCCGAGGACGAAGGTCCAAGTCTTTAGAGTCCTGGTGCTTCCTGTCTTGCTGTATGGTTGTGAGACATGGACGCTATCCAGACCTGAGATGAAGACTGGACTCCTTTGGTACTGTGTCTCTCCAGAAAATCCATGGGTACCTCTGGTTTGACTTTGTGTTGCTCATGGAGTCCCGAATGTGGCACATGACCTGCATTGTGAGGGAGCGTCAGTTACGGCACTACAGCCGTGAGGCGCGTTTCCCCGAGGCTGATCCAGCTCGTAAGATCCTCATTGTTGGGGACCCGAGTAGCTGGACCAGGCCAAGGGGTCGCCCACGTTAACACTTGGCTACGGCAGATAGAGGGTCATTTCCGGAGGGTGGGACTGGACAGTGTGTCTGCCTGGGGGGGTTGGGAACTGGGATCCCGAGTTGTTTCATCGTGTAGTGGGTGTGGCAACACATTGTACCAGTGCATGCTCCCCAACTTGACTTGACTTGACTGGTACCATCTTAATGACAGATTCACATCACCCTAAATTCAACGCTCTATCTGTTTTCTATTTATTTAACTAATATAGCAGTTGTCTAGACCAGTGCTTCTCAAACTATTTTCTTTGAAGGTTCCCAAGCCAAAACAAAGATCTTAACTACCCACTTCCCCTCTGAACAAATTAAACTTTAAGAAAAACATAACTCTAATAAAAAGTCTTTGGGAGTGGCAATCAGCCTTGGGTACTCTGACCTACAGCCATGTGGTGCATCTCTGTGAGAAAGGCAATTTATTTACTCTTTCAGGCTGGATATCGACTTTTGTCAACAGGAGGGGTTGACTGTCGTAATCGACACCAATCAGTGACAGAATCCGCCGTTATGTTTTATTTGAACTCTCTTTGCTAGAAGAAAAATGAGCTTTGTTGGTTTGACTGAGATTCCCTTCGATTGCATGAGTAGCGAGGAACAAACAATTGCAAAAATGGCATCGACATGTGGCAAAGAGATTGAAGCGAATGCGTAAAGCAAAATACACCATGGACAACATTTTGCATATTATTGCTGAATTAGATTCCATGTCTCAGACTCCAGATGATCAAAAATTGACAAGGTCGACAGTCTCTGCAGACAGAGAGGTCGAGAGGTTTACTTACCTCAGGAGTGACATTCATGTCTCTGGTGACTCTTCCTATGAAGTCAGTAGACGGATTGGGAGAGCATGGTGGGTCATGAGGTCGCTAGAAAAGGGATGTGTGGCGCTGCCGATATCTCTGTAAAAGGACGAAGTCTTTAGAGTCCTGGTGGCGAGACATGGACGCTATCCAGACCTGAGATGAAGACTGGACTCCTTTGGTACTGTGTCTCTCCGGAATATCCTTGGGTACCGCTGGCTTGACTTTGTGTTGCTCATGGAGTCCCGAATGAGGCTCATGACCTGCATTGTGAGGGAGCGTCAGTTTTGGCACTACGGCCATATGTCGCGTTTCCCCGAGGGTGATCCGGCTTGTAAGATCCTCATTGTTGAGGACCCAAGTGGCTGGACCAGGCCAAGGGATCGCCCACGTAACACCTGGCTACGACAGATAGAGGGTCATTTCTAGAGGGTGGGACTGGACCACGTGTTTGCCAACCGGGCTCCCGAGCTGTTTCGTCATGTGTTGGCAACCTCTCAGGCTCCCCAGCCTGATCTGACATGACCTGATCGAAAATGAATGAGAGGTACTAGCTGATCAGCTGACTGTGGTGCTAAACAGGTTTGAGTAGCTGACACGCCTACAGTAACGTTCACCTGGAAGGAGCACCACTTTCAATGACAAGAGGTACAAACCAGATTGTGATACACTTGTGACCGCGACCACTGACACCGCCATGTGAAGACAGCCGGCTGCACATTCCTGGTGAAATGGTGGCCACAGCATGCAGCCAAAGCTGTTTTAGGTGATTTCTGTGTGAAATCATTGCTTTCTGTGATTTTCAGAAAACTCTTATTTTTTTGGGGGAAAAATATTCAATCCATCCATTATCCAACCCGCTATATCCCAACTACTGGGTCACGGGGGTCTGCTGGAGCCAATCCCAGCCAACACAGGGCCCAAGGCAGGAAACAAACCCAGGGCAGGACGCCAGCCCACCACAGAAATATTCAGTCCTCAAGAGGTAATGAAAAAGGTTTTTTTTTTTACAAAAAAATGCAGGAAATGAAGACATTAAATGAAGTAATTACTTCCAAAGCTGGAAAAGACATGAGATATAAGCCAGAATACTTGTACATAGAAGATCACTAATTTCTTTACCCCACTTCCTGGTGTAAAACTAATTTCATCCAAATAAGGCTTTAAAACACATTGGTTCACATTTGTACAGATACTGAGCTCTGCGTTTAGTGAACCGAAAAACCAAAGGGCACATTCCTCCATAAAAAAGTGTGGGAACCACCTAGAGAGGAAAAGAGGGGACACTACTTGGAAAGGAGAGTAACAGATAGCTTGTTCTAGCCTTCAAGGAACTCAAGTCCTCGTATCCCTCAAGACCAGGGGTCCTCAATCACAGTCCTGGAGGGCCGCAGTGGCTGCAGGTTTTTGCTCCAACCCAATTGCTTATTAAGGAGCCCTTATTGCTTAAGTGACACTTCTGCTTCACTTTAGTGGTCTCACTTGTGACCCTTATTGCTTAGTTTAGAGTGAAACAGCTGTATTCTCGGTTTTTAATGGTACCTAATTAACAATAAGATGCAAATGACAAAAAAGACCAGTATTTCTCCTTTCACCTGGTTACTATTCACACCTGTATGTATTTATCATGCACTATTAGGTTTAATTAAATACTTTAACTCTTTGAGGGCTGAATATTTTTCCCAAAAAACATTGTTTCTGAAAAGCAATGGTTTCACACAGAAATCAACATAAAACATCTGTTGCTGCCAGTTTGCCAAGAATGTGCGTCAGGCTTGCTGCCAGGCTGTCTTCACTGGTTGCTGTGCATTGCAATCTTGTTTCTACCTCTTATAATTGTTAAGTGGCAGTCCTCCTGGCGAACATTGTCATAGGCATGTCAGCTACATGAACCTCTTCAGCACCACAATTAGCTGGGGACCAGTCAGCTGAAGCAGGAACTTCACATTCGTTTTCGATCGCTTGTATCAAAACCGAAGTCTGAAAAGTCTCAGTCTAGTTCAGAGAGAATAGGCAAAACTTCGTCCACAGAGTATTTTGCTTTACGCATTCGCTTTGATCTCTCGCCATTATGTCAGTGCCATTTTTGCCATTGTTTGCACCTTACTACTCACATGAGCGCAGGAAATCAATCAAACCAATGAAGCTAACTTTCCTTCTAGCAACGAGAGTCCAACTAAAACATAACAGTGGGTCTTGTCACAGTTTACAATTGATTACCATTGTCGACTGCTCCTTTTGACAAAAGTCAACATCAGCCCTGAAAGAGTTAAAGGACAGTGAAGAGAAAAAAAAGTGAAGGACTGAGAATTAGTCCTCCATTTTAGCCTTCAAATCATTTGGATGATAACCTTAGAAAGGGGAAGAAAATCAAGCATATGAGAATAACCTGACATAGCAGAGTTGAAGCACCAACAAGCCATGAAATTAAATTATTGGCAAGAATTGCTTTCTAATTAAGCAACTTGTTTAGAGCAAAAACCTGTTGCCACTGCAGCCCTCCAGGACTGTGATTGAGGACCCCTGCTCAAGACTATCACTTTCAGACCCTAGAATCTTCAAATCATCACGGCCCACAGTTTGAGAAGCACTGGCCTCGACCATTGAAATGCCCATTAGATAAGAGTACTTGAAAGTTGCTGGGAAATAGGCCAAGGGAACAATAGTTCTATTATTAGGCCTTAGTGGGCTGCTGCTACAGTACACAGGATTAGGTGATATGAGATGGTAATGCACAATGAGGAAGACACTGGAGACTTTGCAGGGATGTCTGCCCTGTTCTGGTTTTTTTATAGAAGACAATAGATATTTCCAGAAGAGAGACAGGATTATTTTAAATCTCCTGTATAAACTCCAAACATCTAACTGAAGACCAGACTCCCACAGGCGTGTCCTTCACTGAAGAAGCTAGGGCTCCATTGCTTGTGTTCTGGTTTAAATACTGCCATTGACAGGATAACTGGAGTAGGTCTGTCGTTCCTCAAGGTACCCCCTATTCTCAAGTTGTGCCATGCTGAGTAAACTTCACAGCTCTGGGGGTGCTGAATGAACAAAATGAGGTCACTGTGTCCTGTTGGTGGACTGTTTAGGCCTAATCATGATACTAATAATATTTTGTTAAAAAACAGCTTTCATAACACTCGTAAGTTAAAATCACAGACACACAAGAAAAAAAGAAAGCAAACAAAAAAATCTAAACGTCTTTACATTCTCTTTAAAGGCAACAACTATAAAAGACACAAATATAAAGAGGTGGGAAGTTGTGCAGCCTGCAAGCAGCAGAGCTAAATGCTTTGTCATGTAGTGACTGTTGTTTAGCGTAGGAGACAATAAGTAACTTTTCATTAGGGCCGTGTTTCCCAAACTCGGTCCTGGGGACCCCCTGTGGCTGCCGGTTTTTGTTCCCACCAGCTTCTGTTTTTAATTGGACTCCTGGGCTAATTAAGTGATGTGTTATTTTCCAAGTTCTGTGTTTTGGGAACAATATAGAAATTAGAAAACTAACTAAAATATATATATATATATATATATATATATATATATATATATATATATATATATATCCATCCATCCATCCATTTTCTAACCCGCTGAATCCGAATACAGGGTCACGGGGGTCCGCTGGAGCCAATCCCAGCCAACACAGGGCACAAGGCAGGAACCAATCCTGGGCAGGGTGCCAACCCACCGCAGGACACACACAAACACACCCACATATATATATATATATATATATATATATATATAGTGAAACCTTGGATCGAGATTAACTTGTTCTGCGAGTGTTTTGCAAGATGAGCTAAATTTTTTAATACATTTTAAGTTGATAAATGAGCGAGGTCTTACAATACGAGTAGTACGTATACAGTTTGTCCGCTGAGCGTCACGTGGGGATTATGGGTAATCGTCTCCCATGCGCGTTCTTAGTTGGCGTTCCTCACCCATATAGTCAACATCCGTACGAGCGGATACTGTTTACTATAGCATGGTGACCACGTGTGTGTGTGCGTGTGTGTGTGTGCTGTAACGTGCGAGTCCCTGTCATGCACACCAAAAAACGAGGCTGTGTCTCAGTACTTTATTAAAACCCGCTTTATTCAGCGTGAAACAGGAACAGCACGGTTGTTTATTGTAGCGGGATCCGCCACTCACCTATACAGAGACACAGCAATCGGGCAGGGTCGCGACCAGGTTAGTGGCTAAGTAATCCTGTGTTCTTGCATTTCTAATGTTCCTGGCATCGCCCATCGACGGCAGGCGCTTATAGCTTGACCGCAATCTTGTCTGATTCACTTTTACGGCGAACTGCTACAGCGCTGGGAGCCTGTGCTTGCTTGCTTCGGGACGCTCTTCCGCGTGTTGTCCCGTTGGGTGGAATCCAAAAAGAGTTTAGAAACCTTACAGTGCGTAAAGCATTTTATTTTTAACTTTGTGTCCAAGTGTAGTGACTCTTCAGGCAAAAGCAACTGTCATTGGATAGGTTTCCGAAGTCGCAAAAAAAGATTTCGGCGAGCCAACAGATAGCAGTGATTCCGTTAGTTAGAGTGAAGGTTTTGTATTAATCATATTTATATGAATATTTTTGGGTTGTAGAACGAATCATCTGAGTTTCCATTATTTCTTATTGGGAAATTCGCTTTGATATACGAGTGCTTTGGATTACAAGCACGTTTCCGAAACGAATTATGTTCGCAAACCGAGGTTCCACTTGTATATTAAAATGTACTAAGCAGTTATATGGGAATAATGTATTTTTTTTCTTTTTAACAATATTTTCATTCTAATTTTCTAGGTGTTCTAATTGTTTAATTAATCCATTATTTACTAATTAGTGGGTCTGACGCTAAAGTATTCCGTGTTGTTTGCCAGCGTGTCTGCTCTGCTCATTTTTAATTGTCATTAAGAAGATACAACGAAGGGGAAAAACTGCACAGAGAAAAGAGAGAAACAAAAGAGAGTTCAGCATTTAAATCAATAGCAAAAGCAGAAAAATCCAATGTCGAATAAAAGAAAAATAATATCAGCTAATGAAATGAGCTCAGTGCTATCAGGTGTTCTCACCGATTGTGAGTCTGATTGGAACAAAAACCTGCAGCCACAGGGGGTCCCCAGGACCGAGGTTGGGAGACCCTGCCATAGATGACTGCCAACAGCGGCAGTGCGGGTCATAAATGATGTAACATGTTAGAACGACAGGTGGGACCATCATCATGGAGAACTTCGCATGTAAGCAGAAGAGTCTTGTAAGTTATACTAAAGGAAATCCCACTCGTGCTGGGCAATGTTTTTTTTTTTTGTTTGTTTTCCTAATTCTCCATCTTTTTTTGTGTGGTTTTGGCCCTCTGATGCAAACTATACATCTTTTAGCATAAACTACAAACATTTAAATGAAGGTGCAGTGTTTAGTACAGGATTAATATGCAGTATTTATAGAGTCAATCATGATATGCGTTATTCTTTGGAAAGAAAGGGTTTTCTTGCACTTAATAAAACATAGCAGCTGGAATATGGTGGGTGGATGGCACGCTTAACCTTCACCGTCAGTTTTTTATATGTTCTATTTTATTTTTTTTTAATAAACTACGCCATTTCTATACTTGAGTAAAAGCTGAGTCACCTTTCTAGGAAGTCAGTCAAGTAAGAGTAAAATTTGCCCATTGAGAAAACTACTCAGTTTTAAAGTACAGTGGAACCTCGGTTTACGAGTAACTTGGTTTACGAGTGTTTTGCAAGACGACCTAAATTTTTTAATAAATTTTGACTTGATAAACGAGCGATGTCTTGCAATACGAGCAGTATGGATACACTTTGTCTGCTGAGTGTCATGTGATCACAACTGAGCTGATGGTTCTTCTCTCTCTCTCTCTCTCTCCTTATCTCGCTCGCTCACTCACAGTGCAGTCTCTCTCTCTCTCTTCTCTTGAGGGCAATTGTCTCCTATTCTCCGTCTGAGTCTGTTTGCCTCAGTCATATAGTCATCATCTGTACGAGCGTATACTGTTTACTACAGCATTGTGACTGTGTGTGCGCGCTGTGAAGTGCGATTCCCCATCTTGCGCCCCAAAACTCGAAGCTGAGTCTCATTACTTTAACAACACCAGCCGCCTTCAGCTTGAAACAGCAACAGCGCTGTTATTTATTGCAGCAGGATGTTTATAATGTTTCTTGTATAGCCCTTATTGACGGCAGGCGCTTATAGCATGTCTGTGATCTTTTTAAATGTGCTTATATGGCGAACTGCTACAGCGCTGGGAGACTGCAATTGCTTTGGGACGCTCTTCCGCGTGTCGTCCCGTTGGGTGGAATCCCACATGAGTTTAGAAACTCACTCACCCCAGCCATGATTCTTTTTAAAGGTAAAGTGCAGGTTAATTTGTTTTATGTATTTTTACTTTATATTTTGTATTAATCATTTTTATATGAATAGTTTTGGGTTGTGGAACGAATCATCTGAGTTTCCATTATTTCTTATGGGGAAATTCGCTTTGATATACAAGTGCTTTGGATTGCGAGCACGTTTCCGGAACGAATTAGGCTCGCAAACCGAGGTTCCACTGTATCTGATATTAATTGTTCTTAAAGGAATACGCCACCCAAAAATAGTTACTGCCCTGCACACATCCTAAATAGTAAGCTAAAGCATCATGGGAATGACTTTTTAAACTGAAGACCCGCCTTTCTCCTGCATTGATTGGCCAAGACTCAGGTCTTCAATTCAAAGATTGACAGAAGAGGCTTGCGGGCTTCCCCTGCTTTAAGAAGGGGGCAATCTGATCCCAAAATCCCCTTTTTTCTTTTTCCGGCTGCTCCCGTTGGGGGTCATCTTCTTCCATATCCCCGAAATCCCCTTTGTGAAGTGAACTTTGGTATTGAAAGCACTGTGTTAAATGGAATGTATCTTTGAGCATTCCCTGCCATCAAAATGGACTCCAGCTTTTGTTCAGGTAACCCCAAACTACATGAAAATTGTCAGAATTAGTTTAACAATAATGATAGTCTTTAAACTAAACCCTAATAAAATATCGTCCTTCATTTCATTTTCCAACTGTTTCACAATACTTGTTTTAAGCTATGATGCTGAGGGTCATACAGGCAGACATGAGCAATACACCTAACAAGGTGAGCGTTCACGCGCTGTGGTTCATACAAGCCCACCTCACTGTAACCCATGGATGAGCTCTGCTCCATTGAATAAGCTGCTTTGAGGCCAGTGTGCAAATTCGGCAGCATTCTCGGTGGAAACAACAGGCTGGAATTGCACATCGGTAACATCCAGCCCCGCCCAGTTCTGCGGACTGCAGTGAGAACGACTGCGCAGATAGATGACTGGGTGTTCGCACCAGCAGTGCACATTGGAAAAGTGTCGAAAACTTTTTCCTATACATAAATATTTCTAAAGTGAGGGAAGTTGAGTAAAACATTGGGTGCTCTTGCCCAGTGTGTCTAGCAAAATATATCAGGGTAAAAGTAGACATTTACGTTTGAAAATGTAGTGAAGTAAAAGTGAATGTAGGCAGAGTAGATGTGCAGGGTAGCTCAGATGATAAAATAATAAATCATAAGTAGTGATAATGAAGACATCTTGGGGATTCCGTTTCAACAGCTGCACCACTCAGTTTTTAGAGCCAAACTGTTAAACCGTTTATAATTGTTAAAAGTGGTGCCATCCAGCCTTTTTAAATCACAGCTTTGAGAACATTTAGAAACAGAAGGCAGCATCCAGGCCACCGAGAAAACTTGCTGCATATGGCAGTACACAGGAGGGGTGACAATAATAGATGTTGGCCAATATTTGCTGTTTCAGCCCCCATCACGGACGCTGACTCATTATGTGATGCTGACTGAGTCACTTCACCTGCCAGTACTTCAGCTACAGAAGTATGGCTCACACAGTCCACTGAGCTGCTGTCGGGAAGATGCTGACTCTAAATTAGCCTGCTGATAGATAGTGTGTGCATTTGTGACGGTCCAGAGTATGTAATGTTCAGAAAATAGATAGAATTAAGTGCATTGTTATCTATATAATTTAGATGGTTTGGATACAAGTGACAACTAAAACATTTTTGTTTACTGTAATAATTTGGCAGGGATGACATGGTGGTGCAGTGGTTAGTACTATTGCGTCACTGATACGGCACGTTGAAATCGAATCGCGTGCCTTGAAAGTGTTTATGTAGACTTGTCATGTGCTCCCTTGTCTGTGTTTGTTTTCCTTCTATATTCCCAAACACTGTGGGAGTGTTGATGCATGTTATGTATGGACCCTGCAGTGGCTAGCATCCAGTTCAGGATTGGTTTCTAACTTGCACGTGATGCTGGGATAGACTCTAGTACCCTGCAGTGGAGTGGAACCAAATTACTGGTGGTACTCTTTTAATGTTGACACAATGACTTTGGAGCGGCACAGTGGTAGCGCTGCTGCCTCACAGTGAGGAGACCTGGGTTCACTTCCTGGGTCCTCCCTGCATGGAGTCTGCATGTTCTCCCCGTGTCTGCGTGGGTTTCCTCCCACAGTCCAAAGACATGTAGGTTAGGTGGATTGGCGATCCTAAATTGTCCCTAGTGGGTGTGCGTGCCTTGCGGTGGGCTGGCGCCCTGCCCGGTGTTTATTTCCTGCCTTGCGCTCTGTGCTGGCTGGGATTGGCTCCAGCAGACGCCCATGACCCTGTAGTTAGGATACAGCGGGTTGGATAATGGATGGATGGATATATACTGTGTATATATATATAGTACATACATATATACACAGTATATTATTGTAACGCAAGCATATAAGCACGTGTGTGTGTATATATATATGTATATATATATATATATATATATATATATATATATATATATATATATATATATATATATATAATCTTCATTTGGATCTTGATCTTTGTTTGTTCGTGAATGAATTAGAAGAAGCACTAGATGGCAGTAGAGAGACAGCTAAAACATAGCATTGCATTAAGAATCTCCTCCAGGCTTATACTACTGAAGACTGTAGTACGCCAGTCACACCTCAAAACACCGACATTCAAACTAAACAAACTCTTGTGCTTTAAATTAACTAAAGAGATCTTCATTTAGATCTTGATCTTTGTTTGTCCGCGAATTCCACGCATGCGTAGACCACCTTCCAGTTTAGTACGTTGTTGTTACTCACGGATGTCAGCAATGTGCCGGAATAACGAAAGGGGTGGTGGACAGCGTTACGCTGGGTAGAGAATGAGATTGCCAAAGATAAAAGGTACGTGCCTACGTAACATATGAATGAAAGAAAGACAGTGGGTAAAATGAATGACAACGTAACATCACGTTCCGGAAATTATTATTGTTACGTTGTAGCCAGCGAGTGCTGCGCGTCTCACAGTTGTACCGTGGCTTGCTCACGCGTCAGTGAAGTGATCCCTATTTAAGCTTTAAAGAGCCTGGATACCTGTGTGCCCCCCTTTTATAACCATTGCTCCGTGTATATTGCCTTACTCTTTGGATTGCCACAAAGCAGCCTGCGAGATTGGAGAAAGGTTGAGAAGACATCGTGAGAGGAAACGACAGCGTCGTGAAAATGAGATGGACTGTGAATGGACAGAAGGAGAAATGCTCCTACACCACCACATAATTACTATTCGGTCAGTGATTCCGAGTTGGCTGTTCCTATTGAATTAATATCCAAGGGTTTTCTTTTGTAATTTTGTTTCCCTTATAAAACAATCATAATGCTGCACGACAAAGGGCCCAATTCACGACTGGCAGCCGCGTTTAAACAGGGAGCCCTTCACAGACAACTTTAACACGCGCAACATAGTTGGGCACACATGGCTAGTATATACAGTATATATATATATTGATAGATAATACTGTATATGTGTGTGTGTATAGGTTTACAGTTTGTGTGTAAAGAGACATGCAGGTTAGGGGCATTGGCGATCCTAAATTGTCCCTAGTGTGTGCTTGGTGTGTGTGTCCTGCGGTGGGCTGGCGCCCTGCCCGGGATTGGTTCCTGCCTTGTGCCCTGTGTTGGCTGGGATTGGCTCCAGCAGACCCCCGTGACCCTGTAGTTAGGATATAGCAGGTTGGACAATGACTGACTGACTAAAATTGTATATCCAGTTAACCAAACCCAGGGATAGGTAAGCGAAGTGAGCAGGGGGCAGAGCCCCCTAGTATATATATAATATGAATTTTTATTTTATTTATTTATTTTAATTTTGTACATTTGGCAATTGAAAGCATACAATATCTCATTGAGTTCCCTTTTATAGGATATTCAGCAGTTTTCAGCAGATGAAAAAAGTCGTTTTTTAATTAAACACCACAGGTTTACTTTTTTTTCAATAACAACCCCAGTAGTAATTTTTTTTTTTAATTTGGTGAAGTTCATATAATAAACCATCGATCATTTGGGCTGAGAATGTGTTAAATTCCAACATCCTGGGCTTTTATTTGTGGACTGATCTGGAAAGGTTAACATTATTTCCATTCTATCTGACTGGGGAGAGTGGGAGAGATTGAGAGGGAGATAATCCAAATGGGTTTGACCCCAGGATCCATACAAGTCCAGCATTTTTAACATTAAAAATTGAAAGGCAACACGTTGATCTTTATGGTGCTTATAGTGGGAGATTTGTTGAATTGCAAGGTTTTTTTTTTTTTTTGCTTTGAAGTGTCTTAAAAAGTGTCTTTTTGGGGTATTTCCTGGTCTTGGCTGTGCAATTCTATGGCTGTAAATATGTATTCTTGTACTACAATGTGTGTTCTTTTGTGTACAAAAAAAATATGAATTACCATTCTTTCTTTAAGACGTGTTCGTAGAGAATCCCATTTTATTACATCATGTTCAAGTACAGGATCTTGGTCACCATTCCGGTTCAGACGTGAAGTTGTTATCTTTATAGTAAAACCAATTTCCTGCTGTTTTGTAATGATAATGTGTATTTTTATTTTTCTTTCCAGACCTAATTACTCAGAGAAGAACACTAAATATTGTGGAAGCCCTTTAAGGGAAACATTAATTGTGGCTGTCAAGTGTTGTTGGACTTGTGAAGTTCCAATTGCTTTGCCGTTGTCTGCTAAAGTATCTTGTTTCTGAACCTCACAGCTTTCCGTTTCTCTACACAGCACTCCATTTTATATGTTAAAGCAAATCCTAAGCAGTCGTTCCCCTTTAGTGATTTTTCTGATTCGCTTATTAGTAAAATGTTTTACACAGGCTTCTTTTTTTCTTTTTTAATGTGGAAAACAAGTACGCCCCAGATATCCTTAGGAAGTACAAATTTCTGTGCCAAAAACAGACACAGCTCCCAATTACATCTGCACAAGGTTTATTTTAGATATTCACTGTATTCAGCTTGATATGGTCATCACAGTGCTGTAACATGTAACACCAGATCAGTCAAACACAAACGCTTGTGGTTTTATCTATGGCTTAGTATAACACAAGTCAAAATGAATAAGCATTTTTAATGCTGGTGAGACTGGTGCTGCATAATCTTAAAAAAATAAAAAAGTATTGAAAATGGAAGCCAGAACACCAGGAAAAGCAATCGGACTTTGACTAATTTGTCCAAGAGTTAAATACATTTATTTTAACTCCTTGAGGGCTGAATTTTTTTTTCCAAAAAACACAGTTTTCTGAAAAACAGACAAAGAAATGCAAAAATCAACCTAAAATGATTGGCTCCCCCGTGACCCTGTAGTTAGGATATAGCGGGTTGGAAAATGGATGGATGGATGTCTGCTGCTGTGTGCTGTGATCGCCAGTTAGTCGCAGTGCAGCACAATCTTGTCATTGCAAGTGGTGGTCCTCCTATGCCAATGTTGCCATAGGCATGTCAACTACTTCAGCGGTTCTCAACCTGTGGGTCGCGACCCCATCAGGGGTTGAGTGACGATTTGCCAGGGGTCGCCTAAGACCATTGGAAATATGGGTTTTGTCTATTCTAATGTGTAATAACTTGCTATTGTACAAATTTTTTCCATTGGTAGTTACTAGTTTTTTACTTTACTTGTCATTCGAGGATAGATGTTGCAGACAATTGAATCAGAATAATTTCAAACGTTTTAATTGTCGTAACTTTATTATTTTTAACTGTTTACATTATTGTACATCGAACGGCGTGATGTCACATAACGTCACGCCATTACGGGGATTTACGCACTTCGTGACGTAATTAAAAGCATAAACAAATGTTTTAAAGTCCATGTTATTGAAGCTATTGTTATTAATCACTACGCTTTAATTATGTTCAATTTGTAAAAATGAAAATGCATCCTGCATATCAGATATTTACATTACGATTCATAAAAGTAGCAAAATTACAGTGATGAAGTAGCAACGAAAATAATTTTACGGTTGGGGTCGCCACAGCATGGGAAATTATATTAAAGGGTCGTGGCACTAAAAAGGTTGAGAACCACTGAACTACATGAACCTCTTCAGCACCGCCATCAGCTGGGGAATATCATCATATTCATTGGAGTCCGACAAGTCAGAGTCAAATTCAGCGATAATATGCAAAACGTTGTCCGTGGAATATTTTGCTTTACGCATTCGCTTCAATCTCTTGCCAGATGTCAATGCCATTGTTTCCTCCTTGCTACTCACGCAAGTGCAAGGAATCTCGGTCAAACCAAAGAAGCTAACTTTCCTCCTAGCAAAGAGAGTCCAACTAAAATGTAACGTTTTTTTCAGTTGATTACCAACGTCAACCCCTCCTTTTGACAAAAGTCGACAGTCAACCCTGAAAGAGTTAAAAAGTAAGCATTTTATTTATTTTTAAATACAAGAGAATTTGTGTATCTCTCTAGTTTAAAACATTGAATCTTCTAATACAGAATACCATGGAAAATAATAATAACAACCAGTTCCTAGAGTCCAATAAATCCATCTATTTTAACCTACTTAATCAATTCAAGGTTTTAGGGACAGGAGTGTGTCCTGCGAGAGGCGAGTGCAAATCATCAACCATCTGTGGATTATTACTAGTGTAACACACTTCATCATATAGGATCGACTTGCACTCACCAGTTAATGAACTCCACACACGCCCTGGGGGGAGAAACCAAAGTATAAGGAGAAAAATTCACAAACACATTAAAAGAATGTCCATACAGTTAGTGGGCAAATTCTAGGACTCTGGTCCTGTGAGGCCATCTTAAGAGTCCACCCTAACATTATTGCCACTTTTTATGGAAACTGTATTATCTTTCATGTTGTTGTGGTTTCCATTTTAATCAATGTAGTGTGTATGATGCATGGTTATATTGCCACATTGTAAAGGGCATAGCAATGAGAAGGTTAAGAAGCTTTTACAAATGGTCATTAAAAACACTTGCAATTAATCAAGGACTCTATGGACCACAAAGATGAGACATTCCTGATGGCCTAACTCTGAATCTTGTGAAAGGGAGTAAGCACCTTGCAGTCGGGTCTCCCCAGAACTCCAAAGGTTCCACCTTTATTTAGTAACAGAGCGTAAATACATAGCCATACTAGTATGCAGTGAGATGCAGCTCAGCATTTGTGGAGACCACCAACCACCATTGAATTGAAGGGCACTGGAGGGCAGGTAGCTAGAGAAGAGCATGTCAATTTGACAAGAAACTCATTTGTCCGACAGAGTGGACTTTCTAAAGTATACGTGGAGTACACTGTAATACCAAAAAATACCAAATATTTGAGCTTGTGTGCGCTTCCTTCTAGTTATACCAGTTGTAATGTCTGTCTCCTTACACATTCTGTAGAATAAGCTGCTGTGTGGACCTTCACATATTGTTTTTACTATAAAGAACACTTAAATCCTAGGAGATGGTATATGGCAAGAAGATGATGTGTTTGTTTTTGTTTTTTTTTACATCACATACCATTTAGAAAAGTTGAACTGTCGGACATTTCAACATTCTCGTTTGTCATTAGCTAATAAGATGTTTTGGAGGTGATTTAGATGCACATATGAAGATTTTGCACTTATTGAAAATAGTAGCCATGGATTACTAAAAGCTAAGTGAGCATCAATCACAGAAAGTTCATGTATTTTATTGGTGTAGTCATTTGAAGCATGATACCAGTCTCTATAGTATTCACACTTAAAAAATGCTTAATGATAAATCATGGAGACCTCCAAAAAGAAATGGAATTAGTGCCCTCCAAAAAACATTTGAGAGTATATATATCTCTCTATTATTAAAAAAAATCTTTGGGAGGAAGAGTAGGGAGACGATACGTGAGCTTCTCGGAAGACAATTTGAAGTCCCACGAGAGACACTTTAAAACAACGACAAGCAAAACACGCAGCTCGCTAGCAGCAGAAGATCCGACCGCTTTTTGTTGCGTGCGTTCAACCACCCTAACAAACACCCCCTTTCCCTTCACAACGCGAGCAGCAGAGACACGAAGTGGCAAAAGGACAGCTGCTATACAGGCTTTAAAATGATCGGCGGGCAGCAACAGCAGAAGAAAGACAGCAGATGATCCGACAGCATCTCCTTAGCATGTGTTCAGCCGCACCCCCTTCACAACGCAAGCAGCATTATACATCCTACGAGAAAGAGATTTAACCAGGCCCGGGGCCGGAAATAAAGGACAAGTTATTGTTTTTACAACATCACACGAGACATCATTTAAAACAAGTCCACAGACATCTAACCTAGCAGTTGTTGGATTGCTGTTGACAGACACGCTTCATGTGCTCCCAGCTCTTAAATCAACAACAAGCGATAAGCAAAACTCGCAGCTCGCCAGCAGCAGAAAGCCAGCAGATGATCCAACCGCTTCTCCTTAGCATGCGAGCAGCGTTATACGGCCTGTGAGAAAGAGATTTAAACACGCCCAGGACCGGAAATAAAGGACAAGTATTGTTTTTACAAAAGTTTTAAAGTAAAAGTGAAAATAATGCATAGGTAACAATTCCCAAGAAATGAACAATCTCTTTAAATTGTATATCCGGTAAACCAAACCTAGGGGTGGGCAAGCGAGCAGGGGGCAGAGCCCCCTAGTATATATATGTTATTGGCAATGTATGAAAGGCAGACTTTGTATAGAATGCCTAGGGAATATATAGAATGCCGAAAATTGGATGTCAAAGTATGAAGTGAGTAACATTTCATATATTTCCTAGGCATTCTATGCAATGCCAAAAGACAAACCGGCAAAGTATAAAATACTCCCGCTAATGCAATTCAAAATGCCATTCAAGCCTTCCTTGTTGCAACAAGTAGGTTATTTTTTTTCTCTTACTTTTTTCAGTAACAAAGGTCTGTATTTTATATGATATTTTCTTTTTTCATTTATGTAGTTTTTAACGAAGGCCTTTTCATGACTCTCTTTTCAAGTTTTACTTTTTTGTTGGAAAGACAATTAAGTCCAATTTAAAATATTTTTTTTTTCCTTCCTTGTTGCAACAAGTAGGTTCACATTTTATTTTATTTAGTTTTCCTTAACAAGAAAGTCCTATACTTTATTTTGTATTTCTTTCTTTTTTATATATGTTTTTTCAATAAAAGCCTTTTTTGGCTCTCTTTTAATACTTTGACTAAATAGCATTTGTTATTCTATATAATGCCTTGGTATTATTTACAATGCCTAGGGAAAATATATGTAAAATTAAAATAATTCGGATATACAGTATAGTACAGTATACAGTACAGGCCAAAAGTTTGGACACACCTCGTCATTCAATGTGTTTTCTTGATTTTCATGACCATTTACATTGGTAGATTCTCACTGAAGGCATCAAAACTATGAATGAACACATGTGGAGTTATGTACTTAACAAAAAAAGGTGAAATAACTGAAAACATGTTTTATATTCTAGTTTCTTCAAAACAGCCACCCTTTGCTCTGATTACTGCTTTGCACACTCTTGGCATTCTCTCAATGAGCTTCAACAGGTAGTCACCTGAAATGGTTTTCACTTCACAGGTGTGCCTTCTAAGGGTTATTTAGTGGAATTTCTTGCTTTATCAATGGGGTTGGGACCAGCAGTTGTGTTGTGCAGAAGTCAGGTTAGGTGGACGATCATTTATTTTTCAACAGGACAATGACCCCAAACACACCTCCAGGCTGTGTAAGGGCTATCTGACCAAGAAGGAGAGTGTTGGAGTGCTGGAAATGGTCATGAAAATAAAGAAAACACATTGAATGAGGAGGTGTGTCCAAACTTTTGGCCTGTACTATATATTGCCTAGGCATTCTATAGAATGCCTGCATTTCATACATTGCCAGTATCATATATATATATATATATATATATATATATATATATATATATATATATATATATATATATATTGTGGGTGGGTGTGTATATATACACAGGGGTTGATCAAAAGGTTTTGAGCCTGAGCCTGCCAGGGGTGTTCAACTTTTCTCACTTTGTAATTGACCAAAGATTAGCTCCTGTGTACTAAAACAAGTATCTAGGATTTTTGGCTTATCATGTAGGTTTCCTATTTCAGAATTAACTCACATACAGTAGAAAATAATACAATAATGTATTGTTTAACTTATAATATTAGAAAGCAGTTTACGTTCAGAGATTTATTCGTTCCTAATCAGTTTGTACCAGGAGCAGCACCTTTTCATATGTAGAATTACATTATAGCAAGAAATCTCTGGAAGATGTTACAGGATCTGGCCAGCCTTCAGCAGTGACCACACCATGGAATGAATCATAAGGAGAATTGAAGAGTGACAACGCATTAGATAGTAGACATTATAGAGATCAGTTTTGGGTTAGCTAACATGAGTGGGGTCCATGAACATTAGATGCCCAGAACGTTGACTAATAAAATCAAGCATCACCATATTCAGTATTTCAAGGAGGATCTTGAGCTAAGGAAGAAATTTGAAAAGTGTTACGTAACGCGAATTGAAACTTCGAAAGTCACTATGACCCACATTCCAAATAACAATCAAGACAATTGAAGCATGGAGAATCTCCGGCACTAAAGAATTTCTCCAGCAAGATCACATACACAATTTTTGAAGATGTTGACAGTGTAGTCCGTACCAATGACATGTCTCAAAATGCCAACATTGACTTTCTTTAACGGTTGAGGCAAGCCAGTAAGACACATGAATTCAGGAAAACTATCAATCACCCCCCTTTTGCTTCATAATGCCTCTGCTGACTTGGCAAAAGTCATAAGGTTTTCAAGAGATGCCACACCCAACTGTAGAAAAGCTTTGTGAATGTTGGAGCAAGTGTGTTAATGTTCGCAGGAATTAATTTGAAAATGTTTGGTTTTACTGGTGCTACTCTACAGAGGGGTGTAGTTTAGGCTCAAAATGTTTTAATAACCTCTTGTGTGAATATATACTTTCTGCAGTAGGAGGGGAGAGGGGAACTGGGGACCATGTTACATTTCTACAGGAGGCCAGTTGTTACTGGCAGCACACAGTCCTACACATCTCCGTCATAGTCCACAACTGGCTACAAAACTACTGAAACTCCTGGCCGTGTTCCCTGGCCTCACACTTCAGTGTTCTGTGACTGATTGCTTTGTCCTGTTGTCTTGGAGGTCCTATGGCCTCTACCCATCACCGGTGTCTGCTATGAAGCCGTCTCTTTAGGGTCCCGGTAGCGTAATCCCAGCCTACCATGTCCTCCAACCTATAATGGTGCCTCTGGATGGTTAACTCCAGAAAGTGCCTCTCCTTTTGCTAATGTAGCTTTTTACTGTTTGGAGATTTCCCATAGCATCCTATGCTTATTTGGCAGCAGCTTTGCCAATGGCTACCAATTTCCAGCTAGGAACCCCATCACAATAGATGCACATATGGTACATGAATGCCAGTTCTTGTCACATCAGTTAATAAAAGTATTTCGGCTGGCACTGCTAGTGCTCTGCTCTGATGTCCCTAAGTACATTTTGAGTGGCATATGTCTGTGTTGCTTTCGGTTTATAGCAGGGCGGTGGAGTCGGTAGATAAATCCTTCGACTCGGACTCCTTAGTTTCCGGTACTTCTGATGCTGACTCCTCTGTATTTAATATCTTAAGGCAGGGGTGCCCACACTTTTTCGGCTTGCGAGCTACTTTTAAAATGACCAGGTCAAAATGATCTACCTACATATATATCTACTGAGTATCAGAGGTGGGTAGTAACGAGTTACATTTACTCCGTTACATTTACTTGAGTAACTTTTTTAAAAAACATTGTACATCTAAGAGTAGTTTTACTGCACCATACTTTTTACTTGAGTACATTTGTGAAGAAGAAACGCTACTCTTACTCCGCTACATTGGGCAACACTCGAATTGTTATTTTTTTCCATTAGATAAAGTCTGACAGACAATTTTCAATCGGCTCTGTAGCGTATGTCGTCAAACTGCGCACACGCCTTCCATTGCGTCTCAACTGAGATTTCAGTTCCCTCTCCTTTCTCTTTCTCAGATCGCTTTTTTCGGAAGGAAGTCAGATTCGTATTTTTTATGAACAGTTCGAAAATGCCTTTCCACATTTTCCTTCTTTGGAATAGCAATGATAAATTGACAGATCAGACAAACGCACTTCGATTGTGACATTGTGAGAGAAAAAAAATCCTCTTCCAATTCCACATTCAGCCCATAAACAACAGTTTTTTTTAAAATCGCTTCTTTAGTCGATATAAATTGGAAGGCTAACTAGATCACTTAGACAGTCGGAGTTTTGCAGTAGCTCACGTGTTAGATCATGCGTGTGGGATGACCAGTGTGTTAGAAGAAAAGAGATCTCAGACTGGCTGCCCGGTATGTCAATCAAGTGGCAAATGCCACAGGGAGGATATATGATAGACTAACATCCATCCATCCATCCTCTTCCGCTTATCCAAGGTCGGGTCGCATTTAACATTTAAAAATGTAACATTTAAAAAAAAATTTTTTGAATGCAACGCGATCTACCTGCACTCCCTTTCTGATCTACCAGTCGATCGCGATCGACGCATTGGGCACCCCTGTCCTAAAGTATCGTCCATGTTGATTGAAGGAAGGCAACATACGCGTCATTTAACCACATAACTACTGGCTAGGAAGCTGACTCTCTACCGCAACAGACAAGAACCCCTGAATACACATCAGGCCATAACACACACCTCCACCTACATCATTACACATGTTTACACTCATATTAACTTGTTAAACACGTTATGTCTGAAATAAAATGAACACTTTTTGTAAGATTACAACATGTGAATGTCAGGTTGTATAATCGCTCATCTGCACTTCACACTAGTAGTGACTCAGCTATGCACTGGGCTTTATTCTTACATCAGAGAAGTACTTCATTAGGAATATTGTTTGTGAAATGGGACATTTGAACTTGCTGTATTTTTTTTTCATTATAATCTAAATTTATTAGGAGTCGGAGTCGGTACATTTTTGCCGATTCCAACCCCGACTCCAGGTACCCAAAATTGTCTCTCGACTCCTCGACTCCGACTCCACAGCCCTGGTTTATAATATTCCGGCTTTGCTCCTAATGAACTCTTTTCATATTTTTTAAAATATGACACCCATCAAATAAGTGTAGGGATTGTTCTTAAACATACTTAACCCTGATCAATGATAGCATGCATAGAATTTGACCAAATGGAGTTGAGAATATGTACTTGTATAACATGGCCATGTTTTCAGACCTTCTTCAGGGTGGCTGGACGATGTACACACATTATTTTCAGACTAAATATACCATATAAAACACACACTTATATACTGTGTGTGTGTGTGTGTATGTTTACATGGTGGTCCAGATGTAATTATGCAATTATGAAAAGGTGAACACATCGCACACGCTGTTCGACTGACAACTGTCTCCCCGCCATTTTGGAATGCAGGGCAGGTGCTGCCATCTATCTGCAACAAAAATAATTGTGAATTCTCTATGTAATAAACTTAATAAGTTATAGCATTATGAAAATTGCATAATTAGATTTGGACCACCCTACAGATACACACACACAACTAAAAACATACAAACAGGAGTTCCATATACAGTACCTTGTAATTACAGGCGGCTCAGAAACGGTTGATACTGCAAATAAAAAACACTTACCAGTTTTACGTTGGCTTTTTTGCTTTCAAGAATACGCAGCACATCCACAGGATATAATGTTCTTCATATTGGGATCTCTGAAATTCTTTTAACATTTTCTAATAAAAAAAATGAGTCTGGATTTTAAATCATATTAATAGTTTAACATGGCGGGTTATTTTTTCCAGCTGTGCAAGACCAGTTTTTCAAACTTTAGAGGTTCTGGTAATGTTTAAAATTTAGTGTCCTGTGCTTTAATCAGAAGGACTTGAATGATGCACTCCCAAACAAGTTGTGCTTGTAAACTGTTGGATTTGTTTTGGGGGAAAAAAAGTATATTGTTGATTTGAAAATCGTATGTATTTTAAGCACTTCTATATAATGCAAATCTACTGTAACTTTACAATAAATTGGGACAAGCGGGCGTCAAGAGCAGGTTGAAATTTTTAAGTAGCGTTGTCACAGTCCTGTGGCTTTATTGTCAAAGTTTCCATTCCATCTTACCGTTTCTACATTAATTTGCTTTTTTTTGTCTATAGGAAAGAATATATTTATTTTTGATGCTAGGTAAAAGTTGTGCATAATAGATTTTAAATAATAATAATAATATGTCACTCATAATTTTTCTGTAGTTTTACTTTCTGTTCTGCTTGTAACTGAAATCTGTTTTACATTTTGAAGGTTTGTAGTTGTAAAAAAAAAAAAAAAGTTTTTGCTGTTTATGGAACAGAATTTTACAGAATAAAGTAATAGGAATGCAAAAAAAAAAACAATGTGCGTGGTATGTTTTACCTGCTTACTTCTTTCAGATTCATTCTTTTTCCAAACAAACTTATTTTATTACAGGCTAACAGAGGGGGCCAGTGACATGGAAAAAGTGAAGAGTGCTCCATGTAGGCAAAGCTAACATTAAATAGAAAGGTATATGATGGGAGGCAATGAAGCCACCTCTGAAAAGGACGGAGACGTTTGTATTGACGCCGCATGCTCTTCGTCTAGCCAGGGGTTTTCAAGCTCAGTCATGTGGGCCCCCTGTGGTTGCACGTTTTCACCCCAGCCAATTTCACAATTAGTGAGTTACCATATTTTTCGCTTCATAAAAAAAGCCAAAAGTGGGTGGAAATGTCTGTGTGTCTTATGGAGTAAATATTGCGTCACAGACCGTGATGTGTATTATCTGACCTGTCAGCGGTAGTGACAGCTGTTAGAAGAGGAAGTGTTAGGCCCATGAGAAACCCCTAGGGACGCTTAACACTAGAATTACCAAAAGCCTACGAAAAAACTCGTAAATCCGTCCCACCTTAAATCTCTTCGCACCTCTCTGTCAGCGTCTTTTGTCTTGTAAATGTCTCAATAAGCAGCAAGCAGCATGCTATCACATCCCCCCACCGCCGCAGTTTTCTCAGCTCAAGTCTGTTTACCTGCATGTCAGTTGCTTAGAGTTGTACAGAGTGAGAAGTCAAGCAAAATGACACCTTTTATAAATACTATATTGTTATTTGGAACACATGCATTTCACGTGTGTTCCGTGTCTACAACAATCTATGTAAACATATCGTTAAAACAGAAACGTTTGTCATATTTTATTCTCTCAGTCGCGTTCACGCTTCCCCCGATCTGACACTGTTATTTTCACATAAAGACGTCCTATAACAGAGGTGAACTCAGATGATGATGATGGTTCTACATCGAGAGAAAGAATACACGTCACACTTTTGCCGTTGCTGTACTTTGTATACGTACATGGGAAGCTCTGCAGTCTACTTGTGACTTTACGCTGTAGGAAGATAAGTAAATAAATCAAGGTAAATAACATTCGATCTGGCTCTTATATACAAAGTACAGCGACAGCAGCTTCCACCTGCAGCTATAGACTCTTCAGTACGCGAGCGACTCGCCACATTAGTGTTTTGATCTGAATGGTGTATGCACTCAAAAAAGAAGCCTGACTGCATTCTCATACCATTGCTTACAAACTAAAGTGTCAATGTGCACTTTTCGTGGCATTACTCGTGTGTTTTTTGAGCATGTCGATCAAACAACAGAAGCTCTGCAGTCTACTTGTGACTTTATGCTGTAGGAAGTAAGTAAATAAATCGAGGTAAATAACATTCGATCTGGCTTTTATGTAAGTAACATATAAATGTTAATGTTTTGGGCACATGCACCATCCAGATCGAAACACTAACGTGGAGAGTCGCTCGCGTACTGAAGAGTCTATAGCTGCAGGTGGAAGCTGCCATTAGAAATGCCTTAGATGAAACTGAAGATAGTATCATATATGAAGTTAGCGAAGAAAGTGATATCAGTGATTGTGAGCAACTGAGCTTCATAAATTCTGACACTAGCGATGAGGAGTTCTTGGGGTTTCCAGTGCTTGAACCTTAAAGTCTCTCCTCATTTGTTAATGACAGTTGTTGACTTTACATGGTTGAAATATTATTCTACTATATTTTATTAAATATATTAGTACACCATTTGGTTCAGAATATTTTTGTTCTTGTTTTCCTTCTCTAAACCTAGGTACGTCTTATGGTCTTATGGATCGAAAAATACGGTATTTATTTACCTTTAATCCATTTCATTGTTTAACTAGGTGGATGTTTTTTCCTTCTCTTATTTTGGATTCAGCAAAGTGCATTAGTGTGAGATTTACATTTATAAAGAACTAGTTAAAGTACTTGGCATTTCCAAGGTGTATTTGTATCATGGGTTAAGGCATGAAAGTAAGTATTTGTGTATTTTAAATATTGACCCCTTTTTTTACTGCTTGCTAAAACGACCCCTCATCTTACGACTCAAGAAAGTATTTTTTTGTGTCTGACTGGATGGTGGTAACTCCTTGCTGGGTTGGAGCCCTGAATGCTACTTCTTTGTATTTCCTGTTTTAATGCAGTGTCACAAATATATGTTTAATCACACATAATACTAGGGTGCTGTACCGTGTTAGCCATTATGGATGCAATGAGAAGTCAAGCAGAATGACTTTCAAGGCAACTCGGGCCCCTTCTTCAGGCAAGATGTAAAGAAAGGGCCTGAGCTGCTTCAAAAGCTTCCATATTGTAGTCTTCTTAGTTAGCCAATAAAATGTGCCATTTTGCTTGACTTCTCATTTAATCACACATTAATAAACGGGATGGCTTGTAGAATAACTGAATGCACAGACTGCGGGAAGCATGTACAGTATTTGAGGTTCACAGACATCCTTGGAGGTCTCCGTTATTATTACAGTAGACCGCATCACTTGGCACTGTTCAATAATGTTATGAAGGGGATTCAATGTTAATTTAAAATTTCTGCAAAACATGAAGCTATATCAACATTAAAGCCTACAATTTAGATGCCTTCTCATAACGATATATATAAAAAATATTTTTTAAAAACCATGCTTATATTAAGTTAAAAAGTGTACTAAAAAGTCTCTCTCATACATCACTCATAAAATAAAAGGTGGGCATTTTTCATCAATCAACATTCATTCAAAAAACACGTTTAAAATCTTAGCAAAAGCGCCCACCTTTTATTTTGTGAGTGATGTAAGAGAGACTTATTTTTTACTTTTTTTAGCGTGGTTTTTAAAAAGTATTTATATATATATATATATATATATATATATATATATATATATATATATATATGTATGTATATATATATATACTCAGCAAAAAAGAAACGCCCCTTTTCAGGACTGTGTATTTCAACAATAATGTTTTAAAAATCCAAATAACTTTACAGATCTTCATTGTAAAGGGTTTAAACAATGTTTTCCATGCATGTTCAATTAACCATAATCAATTAATTAACATGCACCTGTGGAATGGTCGTTAAGACCAAAGTAGGCATTTAAGGTCACAGTTCTAAAAACGCAGGACACTAAAGAGACTTGTCTACCGACTGTGAAAGATGCCCAGGGTCCCTGCTCATCTGCGTAAACATGCATTAGGCATGCTGCAGGGAGGCATGAGGACTGCTGATGTGGCTAGGGCAGTAAATTGCCATGTCCGCACTGTGAGACGCCTAAGACAGCGCTACAGGGAGACAGGAAGGACAGCTGATCATCCTCGCAGTGGAAGAGCCCGGATCTCAATCCCATTGAGCACGCCTGGGACCTGTTGGATCGCAGGGTGAGGGCTAGGCCATTCCCCAGAATTGTCCAGGAACTTGCAGGTGCCTTGGTGGAAGAGTGGGGTAACATCTCACAGCAAGAACTGACAAATCTGGTCCAGTCCATGAGGAGGAGATGCACTGCAGTACTTCAAGCAGCTGGTGGCCACACCACATACTGACTGGTACTTTTGATTTTGAGCCTCCTTCATTCAGGGACACATTGTGAAACATTTTTAGTTTATGTCTTATGGTGTTGACTCTTTTAGTGTTCATACAAATATTTACACATTAAGTTTACTGAAAGTAAAAACAGTTGAAAGTCAGAGGACGTTTCTTTTTGCTGAGTATATATATATATATATATATATATATATATATATATATATATATATATATATATATATATATATATATATTATTTTTTCAACTTTTTTAGTCTTGGGTTTGTTTTAGTATAATTTTGGAATCAATATTATAACACTTCCTTTAATATTTCTATCCGTTACTAGCGCCATCTATTGGTGAACTATTCTTCATATGAAAATTTCATTTCTTAATTAACATGGATTAATTGATCAACTAATGAAACTGATTATTGATTCATGTGTTGTCATCGGAAGTGAGTAATTGGGCAAAATTTCAAGTCATTTGGACAACAGGAAGGGGTTAAATATCGATCAGAAGGTTTGTACCAGACAACAAACAGGTGAAGTTAAAAGAAGCGTGGTAATAAAATGGACTTGAGAAAATCAAGACACTGTAAAAATTACTAATGCTATCCTCACTCGATCTCTTTCTACCATATTCTGAACAGCAACTCAACATTTGCTAAAAAAATTGTTTTTAACTGTGGCTCATCTCTGTCATCTTTAGTAATGACATGTAGGTGTATGAGATACCGTTGGCTTTCTCAAAAATGTAAGAATTTGCTTTTTGTCTTTGGAAATTCAACATGGCTGAACTCAACCCAAATTGCCTGTCCAGGTTCCCTTTCCTTCTACTGAATAGTGATTAATTATAAGACTTGCATGATACTGGGAGAAAATAGAAATGACAGGAACACCAAACTGGAACCACTGCTGCTGTCTCCCCACTCACCCTAACCCTAATCCTAACCCTTGCTCCAAAAACCCAATTCGAAGTCTTACTTTCTGGACTGACCAGGATGTTCTCCTTCTGCCGATATCCTGATTGGGTCCTTAATCCATTAAAATCCTTTGAAAAATTACTTTTAAACACAAATTGACAACAAGGAGTGCAGATAAACAACAACAGATGTACATACATGTAGATTGCTACACGCCAACTAGAAACTCAAGTGAACACAACAAAGTGACGATTTTCATGATATTAAGATAGCAGGTATTCCTTTTATGGACCTGAAGGGTGTGCTTTTTTTCGAAAGATCATCAAGTCAGCCTTCACGTGTCTGTGACAGAAGCTGGGATGAGGACGGGCACCTTGAATCTAAAGTTATAGTAGTCTCCTCAAAAAGAATGGATTTTTGTCTGGGCACAAGTGGGGAAGCAGTGAGCCCAGGGAGAAGAATTTCAATCTTGCCGAGGAGTGAAGGTAGGGAGAGTCATGACTGTTGCAAGTCCAGAGACGGGCACTACTAGCCCCTTGTAGACAATTGTCACGAATTCACTTCAAACCGCTTCCGGCCTGAATGCAGCTGAGGTGCCATATGTATCCCTCCAATGCCTGTTGATGCATATTCGATACGTACCAGGGATCGTATTGGAGGCACTGGTCACGCCATCTAGCAGTCGTAGTGGAAACTACATCCGCCTGATGGAAGCAAAGTGTTGGTGTGGCTATGCACATGGATTTTGGCTACTAATTTCGAGAACTTGTCCAAATTTGAGGTAAGTTGTGGTAAGATAAAACTACATACCAGCTTATTATTTGCTTGTGTGCTCTATTGAAATGAACAATCTCCACTTAATTTCAACAAAGTGTAATTGCAGACCGCAGTAGCTATGAGGTCAGTCATGTAATGCCCCAACATCAAGAAACGCCCTCAACGTCCGTAATGTAACACCCGTCACATCAGACTATGATTAGCATTAGGACCCCATGACACTATAGTTAAGATTAGGGTTATAGGAGGGTTATCTGAGTCAAAGGGCGTTTTGTGACGCACACGGTGGACATTACCTGATCTATGTCATTGGTATTGCAGGCTGCAGCTAGACACTTCTTCTTAATTTAGCACAAATACTTTCCTTTTTTTATATCATTGTAAATACAGTGGGTACGGAAAGTATTCAGACCCCCTTCAATTTGTCACTCTTTGTTATATTGCAGCCATTTGCTAAAATCATTTAAATTCATTTTTTTCCTCATTAATGTACACACAGCACCCCATATTGACAGACAAAAAAGAATTTTTGAAATTGTTGCAGATTTATTAAAAAAGAAAAACTGAAATCTCACATGGTCCTAAGTATTCAGACCCTTTGCTCAGTATTTAGTAGAAGCCCCCTTTTGAGCTAATACAGCCATGAGTCTTCTTGGGAAAGATGCAACAAGTTTTTCACACCTGGATTTGGGGATCCTCTGCCATTCCTCCTTGCAGATCCTCTCCAGTTCTGTCAGGTTGGATGGTAAACGTTGGTGGACAGCCATTTTTAGGTCTCTCCAGAGATGCTCAATTGAGTTTAAGTCAGGACTCTGGCTGGGCCATTCAAGAACAGTCACAGAGTTGTTGTGAAGCCACTCCTTCGTTATTTGAGCTGTGTGCTTAGGGTCATTGTCTTGTTGGAAGGTAAACCTTCGGCCCAGTCTGAGGTCCTTAGCACTATGGAGAAGGTTTATGTCCAGGATATTCCTGTACTTGGCCGCATTCATCTTATCTTTCTCTCGATTGCAACCACTCGTCCTGTCCCTGCAGCTGAAAAACACTCCAACAGCATGATGCTGCCACCGCCATGCTTCACTGTGGGGACTGTATTGGACAAGTGATGAGCAGTGCCTGGTTGTCTCCACACATACCGCTTAGAATTAAGGCCAAAAAGTTCTATCTTGGTCTCATCAGACCAGAGAATCTTATTTCTCACCATCTCAGAGTCCTTCAGGTGTCTTTTAGCAAACTCCATGCGGGCTGTCATGTGTCTTGCCTCTCCTCAGATTGTGGAGACGACCAGGCACTGCTCATCACTTGTCCAATACAGTCCCCACAGTGAAGCATGGCGGTGGCAGCATCATGCTGTTGGAGTGTTTTTCAACTGCAGGGACAGGACGACAGGTTGCAATCGAGGGAAAGATGAATGCGGCCAAGTACAGGGATATCCTGGACAAAAACCTTCTCCAGAGTGCTAAGGACCTCAGACTGGGCCGAAGGTTTACCTTCCAACAAGACAAAGACCCTAAGCACACAGCTAAAATAACGAAAGAGTGGCTTCACAACAACTCTGGGACTGTTCTTGAATGGCTCAGCCAGAGCCCCGACTTAAACCCAATTGAGCATCTCTGGAGAGACCTAAAAATGGCTGTCCACCAACGTTTACCATCCAACCTGACAGAACTGGAGAAGATCTGCAAGGAGGAATGGTAGAGGATCCCCAAATCCAGGAGTGAAAAACTTGTTGCATCTTTCCCAAGAAGACTCGTGGCTGTATGAGCTCAAAAGGGGGCTTCTACTAAATACTGAGCAAAGGGTCTGAATACTTAGGACCATATGATATTTCAGTTTTTCTTTTTTAATAAATCTGCAACAATTTCAAAAATTCTTTTTCTTTTGTCTGTCAATATGGGGTGCTGTGTGAATATTAATGAGGGAAAAAATTAATTTAAATGATTTTAGCAAATGGCTGCAATATAACAAAAGAGTGAAAAATTGAAGGGGGTCTGAATACTTTCCGTACCCACTGTAAATCTAGGCAACAAGAGGTTAATTATTGGATAAGCAAAGTCTCCATCCTCGTGTCCGATAACAAGCTTTGTTTTTGGTGCAGCAGTTCATAGAATGAGATTGCTCAACATGGTCTTGATATTTATTCACCGTAGGAGTCCGGCAGCCTTCAATGAGTTTGGATTTCAGGTGCTGTTTCTCCAGATCAAATGGAAATAATGAGGTAGTTTGACATCCAGCGACGATGCTCCTTGGGTGCCTCTCACAGGAAGTGTGTTAAAACACGGCCCAGTGAAACGAGACCCAGGATTATTTCTCTTGGTTAACTAAGGTTGGAGTTGGAGATTTTCAGTGGGAGTTGTGCCTGCCTGTTACCATCATGATCCTTATCAGAAATAAACAACGTGAAAATTAGATGACAGAAATTGCGTATAAGAAATCAAAGGCCAGGCTGTGCACTTCAGTAACTGTATTTCCTCTTTATTTTGAATAAGAATTTGCAATTGTAAAAACAAAATTAAAACCATTGTCAGTGTATCACTTGAGAAGAATCAGAGAAATGTCTTCTCAGTGCAAGTTTCTAAAAATCTATCCATCCATCCATTATCCAACCCGCTATATCCTAACTACAGGGTCACGGGGGTCTGCCGGAGCCAATCCCAGCCAACACAGGGCGCAAGGCAGGAAACAAACCCCGGGCAGGGAGCCAGCCCACCGCAGGGCACACACCCCCACGCACCAAGCACACACTAGGGACAATTTAGGATCGCCAATGCACCTAACCTGCATGTCTTTGGACTGTGGGAGGAAAGCCACGCAGACACGGGGAGAACCGGAAAGTGAACCCAGATCTCCTTACTGTGAGGCAGCAGCGCTACCCACTGCACCACCGTGCCTCCCTCTACAAATCTAACTTGAGTAAAAAAAAAAAAAAAAAGATCTTTGTCGTTTGAATCGTAACTTTTGGGAGGGACTGTTGGGTTTGTTGCCAAGTGTGCATTCCATTCTACCTCACCCTGTCCCATCTATGTATTCAGTGAACCGATTCAAAATCACGTGGCAGTGCCAGTTTGCTACTTGCCAGAGAAGGGTGCCTACTTCACATACTGGATGGGCTATCTGCTCTTCTCGGCTTTTTGGATCAAATGAACCACATTAAGACACTGGTTAGATCAGAAATCCATCAACCAACCAGAATGATGTCGGGATTCTCCGCCTAAACGTTGTTGTGACAGAGGATGTTAACAACACTCATCCAGGCATTCGTATTCTGAATCTGCTTTTTTTTAGCATGGCCACAACCACCAGATGGAACACATGTCCATTTTGGGGCGCATGTCCATTTAGTGTCCATTTTGCAGCTCAGGCATTCACACCAGGTCAATATGGATTTGCCAGCCACTCCAATGACTTAGCTTCGGAAAGGAAACTCCACAGGAATGTAGGGAAAAATGAATCCCACACAAAATGAAGGAGCTAGGATCCAAGAGCTATGACGTACCAGTGCTACCCATTCTTTTGCCATGCCACAATGTTAACAAAACTGTTTTATATAAAATATAATGCATATTTCTTTTTTAAATGTATGAAAAGTTACTGTGTTTCTTTTAATTAACATCATTTGAATCCCAGAAAACCAGTTCATGGTCATGGGGAAACAGCAGAATTGGGCACATCGCAAGAACCAACCCTGGACAGAGCGCCAGTCCATCACAGGGCTCAGTGACCCACTCACAAGCCCACACTCAGCTAATTATGAATCTCCTCTTCACGTGTTGTGTGTGAGAAACACCAGAGTACCTAGAGGAAAATCCACATAGATCATGACCAGGGCGGCACGGTGGCACAGTTTTGGTCTCCATATTAAAAAAAAAAAGACACAGCAGTGCTAGAGAAAGTCCAGTGAACACAATGACCAGGCTGATTCCAGGACTGAGAGGTAGGAGCTATGAGGAAAAATTGAAGGAACTGAAACTTACCTGTTTAAGCAAATAAAGATAAAGAGAACAGGTGGCACGGTGGCGCAGTGGGTAGCGCTGCTGCCTCGCAGTTAGGAGTCCCGGGTTCGCTTCCCGGGTGGAGTTTGCATGTTCTCCTCGTGTCTGCATGGGTTTCCTCCCACAGTCCAAAGACATGCAGGTTAGGTGCATTGGCGATCCTAAATTGTCCCTAGTGTGTGTGTGTGTGTGCCCTGTGCTCACCTCGAGCTGTGACGAGACAGCTACAGTAGCTGCTGCACCATTCTTTTTCTTTTTTTCTTAAATAGCATGGTGCGGAGGCAGCATCTAAATGTCTGCCATGCTTGTGACACTTGATGCTTTATAACAAGTTCTACTAGAAAAATGTTTCTATGTTATGTCATCAAGATTTAAGAAAGGCACACATGTTGGGGCTGTGCCATCCTCCTTCCTTCATGTCTTGCAGATCTTCATATAGTCTACCCTGCTACAAGCACTGCTACGCTGTGTTCCATTTTTATGATTGCAGTGTGTGTATTTTTTAGAGACGTGGCCAAGGTGTGTAAGTGCTGCTGCTTCACGGGCCTCTATACTGCTGTGTCTGAATCTCAAGTCCGTGTGGAGTTTGCATGTCCCTCCTCATCTGTGCAGGGGCACTTCTTTCTGTACTTCTGTTTTTCACCCACATGCCCAGAGCAGTGCCAGTTGAGTTGCCGGGCACTTGCAAACTGGCCGCTGTGCCAGTGTGGTTTTGTGTGCAAGTGGGGCCTGTGGTGAGTTGACAGTCACCCGTCCAGGGATGTTTCCTGCCTTGCTCTCAGTGCTGCTGGGACAGGCTCTGACCAAATCCAACTGACCCCATTCAACCCCATGACGGCCACAACCCTCATCTGGATTAAGGAAGTTTGAGAGTACAAAGAGCATACAAAAAATATTCAGATGCCTTGATTTTTTCATATCAATCTTGTGCTAAAATCATTGAATTTTTTTCCCTCATCAAGCAAAATTGAACATCCCAGAATGACAAAGCGAAAGCAGGATTTTGGAAATGTTTGCAAATTAATTAATAAAAAAACTGAAGTATCTCATTGAAATAAGTATTCGGATAGATTGCTTTAGCTCAGGTGCATCCCATCCTATTGATCCTCGGGGAGATGTTTGGAGTCCACCTGTGGTCAATTCACATGACTGGACTGATCAGGAAAAGGCACATACGGTATGAAGGTCTACAGAAGGTCTCACCGATGAGCAGAAACGTAATGTTATGAGGATGAAGAAGTTAACTGCAGAATAGCTGTCCACTCTTGAGAGGGTCGACGGAGAAGAATGGCAGAAAATCCACAAATCCAGGTGCCTGAAGCTTGTTACAGCAAAGCCAAGAAGACTCCAGGGAGTAACTGCTGCCAAAGGGGCTTCAACAAAGTACAGGCAGTCCCCGGGTTAGGTACGAGATAGGGACTGAAGTTGAATTTGTATGTAAGTCAGAACAGGTACATAAATTTAATAAATGCTATTGTTGACCGACTGTAACCAAGTGCCCTGCCAATGAATGATGGAGTTTCACTTCTCTCTGACCTTTTTATTATTTCTACTTTATTTTCCATGGTGATGGTTTTTCTCTTCTTTACTGTATCACCAGCACTTGCATCAGATTTGTGTTTCAGAGACATTGGCGAAGGGTTAAGATGAGCTCTTCTGCACAGCACTGTCCACGCCATCACAGCAGGAAGGCACCCGTCGTCAACACGTCTGATGTACTGACAAGAGATGACTTCCTGCTATGTGCGTAACAGAACAAGCAGGCTTGCTATTGAGAATGAATGGGGCATCGAGGGGCGCTTCACCACCCGCCCACCACACGGCCACCTCCACTTGCATACAGTATGCTGCCAAAGGCGGGTAGTGAATCGCTCATCACCGTCCTCATTCAACAGGCAGCCACCCGAGGCACACTACAATGCTTCCCCCGCCGCCCCATTCATCCCCAAAGGCATCCATTAAGCCAATGCCGGGTCACCGCTTGCAGCATAACCAGCCGCCCACCGAGAATGAATGGGTCAGCCGTTTGAGGGACCCTGCAAGGCTGTGTGGTGGACAGGCAGTGAGCAGTCAGGAGCAGTATCTGCGGAGGAGCAGTGGGTGGGCAGCGAACCGCCCCATCAAGCGTCCATCCTGCACATGAGTGGTAGCTGTGGCCCCGGTGACTATGGACCCCGGGTCACCGCTTGCTGCGCACCCAACTGCCCACTGAGAATGAACGGGGTGCTGCCCCCACTGCCCCATTCATCAAGCAGAGCTGCCCGATTGGCACTACACTGCGCAAGCAGCGAAACCGACCCTCTCCAGCCACCGCTTCCAGCATCACCAGCCGCCCATGGGCCAGCTGTTCGAAGGACCCTGCAAGGCTGTGTGATGGGGCGGGCAGTGAAACGAAAGTCAGGAGCAGTATCTGCGGAGGAGCAGTGGGTGGGCAGCGAACCACCCCATCAAGCCTGCACACGAGCAGTAGCTGTGGCCCCGGATGACTATGGACCCCAGGTCACCGTTTGCTGCGCACCCAACTGCCCACTGAGAATGAACGGGGTGCCGCCCCCACTGCCCCATTCATCAAGCAAAGCCGCCCGATTGGCACTACACTGCGCAAGCAGCGAAACCGGCCCTCTCCAGCCACCGCTTCCAGCATCACCAGCCGCCCACCGAAAACGAATGGGCCAGCGGTTCGAGAGACCCTGCAAGGCTGTGTGATGTGCGGGCAGTGAAATGACCCCCCATCCAGTCAGATTGGCACTACACTGCACGAGCTGCGAAATGGCCCCCCTCCAGCCACCGCTTGCAGCATCCCCAGGCCGACGATGCCGGAGCGGCAGTTACTGAGGAGCCTGCGTCACGTCCCCCCGGACAGGTGAAGGAGCAGCTGCGGCCCCGTTCGTAAGTCGTGTGTCGCATGTCCGTAACTCAGGGACTACCTGTACTGAGTAAAGTATCTGAATACTGGTGTCAATATGGCAGTTCATTCTTTTTGTTATTAATGTCCAAAATCCTGCTTTTGCTTTGTCATTCTGGAGTATTGAGTGTTGCTTGATGAGGGGAAAAAAGGAATTTGAAATGATTTTCTCACAAGGCTGCAGCACAACAAAATGTGTCAAAAGTGAAGGGCTCTGACCCTTGGCGTCTCTGATATATTGTTGCAAATTTCTTGGCAGTGCTGCTATCAAAACATTCATTTAAGGAAAACGTTCTGCACGGTGAAGCACTGCCAACAGCAGTTACAAAAGTAATATTGTTGTACGTCAATAGCACCTTAATAAAATATGTGACCCTGCTCCCCCCACACCAAGTAACAGTTGCATATCATAAATTTTAAAGTGAACACACACACAAATACTTGACACGTCAATGGCCCATTTTTATCAAAATTGTACCTTTGTAATTTGCATCTATAAACTGAACCTCATACTAAACCAGTTTCTTTGGAAAGTTCCACTTTTTTTAAGTTCATCCCAGCCCAGGGGTTATTTTAATGGTGCCTTGCTGCCTTCACTTTGTTATTCTGTATACACTTACGGTTTACCAACTAAGAATATCTGTGAACGTTAAATCCAATGCACAAAACGAGGACGGCTAACCAACCTAACGTCACACTTGCATGTGCCTCACTCTGTCTTTTGATTCCCTTTGTTTTTCAGAAAGAACTCTGGATTTGTCACACATCTGTAGGCAAACAGCTGGGGCACGAGTCCATAAACTAGGTTTAGAAACAGGAACATGGTTTTTGCTTCCTCAGGCACCCTGTATGAAAATGGTGTCCTCGTGTGCAGAGAGGCCCCAATGTGAGAAAACTGGCCCTGCAAACACAAACAAGAAGAAGGACAAAGTATAATTAGCACATGGCATGACATTTTCAAAGTTGTGGTGGTTGGAGCCTATCCTGGCGGCACCAGGAGCAAGGCAGGAACCAACACTCGAATCACACGCAAGTACAATTTAGACTCTTCAATTTACCAAGCATGTAAATCGAAGGTTCCCAACGGGGGTGGTACTGCCCACCGGTGGGTGCTGAAGAAATCTAAGGGGGCATTTCTGGTCCAAGACATATTAAGGGGGTGTTGAGGACCAGCCGCCCCACCTTGGGCAGTACTCGCAAGTTTGAATAATGTTAAAAATCATCGAACGTATGCTTCAACCAATTATTCTAAATGTCCATTAAGAAAGACCCGTCCGTATTAAATAGTAGGTACTGGTACATCCATCCATCCATTATCAACCCCGCTATATCCTAACTACAGGGTCACGGGGGTCTGCTGGAGCCAATCCCAGCCAACACAGGGCACAAGGCAGGAAACAAACCCGGGCAGGGAGCTGGCCCACCACAGCGCACACACACTAGGGACAATTTAGAATCGCCATTATATTTACAATTTTGTACAAGTCATACATTCTCAGATCATGCAAGTCAAGAGGGCCAAATCAATGCACGTTTTGACGGGTTCATTGAACGTTACTATAAATACGTGAGAAGTCTTTTTTTTTTATCAATACCTGATTGTTTCAGAATTCCTTCACAGCAAGTGTAAAACCTAAAATGTCACTGCGGTACCTACAGATCACATTCAAAGGAAAACTGACGTGGACCTTCTTATTAAAAACTTGGGGGCTTTGCCCCCTGCTTGTTTCGATCGCGGCCCAGCCATTTCGCATCTCTGCCGCTCGCGTATGTGGATTTCACTTTCACCAAACAACAAATCTCACGGATACGCCTCTTCATTGGGAAGAAACACTACTTTTCTCTGATGGCAACACAAATTAGACCAAGAGTTCCCAAACTTGTTTCGGCCGCAGACCCCTTTACCAAAAACTTTTAAAACCGTCGCTCCCCTAGTCATTTACTTTACTTACTCAAATTAATAAATTTGTGCTGTACTCGATATGAAATATTTCACTAGATATCAAACTTTTCATTTTAATCACTTGTAATTAATGATTGAAAAAGATAAAAGGACTACGGAATATGGCGTTATCTTGTGCAACATTTAATATCGAAACCAGCACTAACGAAAATTAAAGCAAAAAAATACATTTTTGACATTTACAGTGGTGTGAAAAACTATTTGCCCCCTTCCTGATTTCTTATTCTTTTGCATGTTTGTCACACAAAATGTTTCTGATCATCAAACACATTTAACCATTAGTCAAATATAACACAAGTAAACACAAAATGCAGTTTTTAAATGATGGTTTTATTATTTAGGGAGAAAAAATCCAAACCTACATGGCCCTGTGTGAAAAGTAATTGCCCCTTGTTAAAAATCACCTAACTGTGGTGTATCACACCTGAGTTCAATTTCCGTAGCCACCCCCAGGCCTGATTACTGCCACACCTGTTTCAATCAAGAAATCACTTCAATAGGAGCTGCCTGACACAGAGAAGTAGACCAAAAGCACCTCAAAAGCTAGACATCATGCCAAGATCCAAAGAAATTCAGGAACAAATGAGAACAGAAGTAATTGAGATCTATCAGTCTGGTAAAGGTTATAAAGCCATTTCTAAAGCTTTGGGACTCCAGCGAACCACAGTGAGAGCCATTATCCACAAATGGCAAAAACATGGAACAGTGGTGAACCTTCCCAGGAGTGGCCGGCCGACCAAAATTACCCCAAGAGCGCAGAGACGACTCATCCGAGAGGTCACAAAAGACCCCAGGACAACGTCTAAAGAACTGCAGGCCTCACTTGCCTCAATTAAGGTCAGTGTTCACGACTCCACAATAAGAAAGAGACTGGGCAAAAACGGCCTTCATGGCAGATTTCCAAGACGCAAACCACTGTTAAGCAAAAAGAACATTAGGGCTCGTCTCAATTTTGCTAAGAAACATCTCAATGATTGCCAAGACTTTTGGGAAAATACCTTGTGGACTGATGAGACAAAAGTTGAACTTTTTGGAAGGCAAATGTCCCGTTACATCTGGCATAAAAGGAACACAGCATTTCAGAAAAAGAACATCATACCAACAGTAAAATATGGTGGTGGTAGTGTGATGGTCTGGGGTTGTTTTGCTGCTTCAGGACCTGGAAGGCTTGCTGTGATAGATGGAACCATGAATTCTACTGTCTACCAAAAATCCTGAAGGAGAATGTCCGCCATCTGTTCGTCAACTCAAGCTGAAGCGATCTTGGGTGCTGCAACAGGACAATGACCCAAAACACACCAGCAAATCCACCTCTGAATGGCTGAAGAAAAACAAAATGAAGACTTTGGAGTGGCCTAGTCAAAGTCCTGACCTGAATCCAATTGAGATGCTATGGCATGACCTTAAAAAGGCGGTTCATGCTAGAAAACCCTCAAATAAAGCTGAATTACAACAATTCTGCAAAGATGAGTGGGACAAAATTCCTCCAGAGCGCTGTAAGAGACTCATTGCAAGTTATCGCAAACGCTTGATTGCAGTTATTGCTGCTAAGGGTGGCCCAACCAGTTATTAGGTTCAGGGGGCAATTACTTTTTCACACAGGGCCATGTAGGTTTGGATTTTTTTCTCCCTAAATAACAAAACCATCATTTAAAAACTGCATTTTGTGTTTACTTGTGTTATATTTGACTAATGGTTAAATGTGTTTGATGATCAGAAACATTTTGTGTGACAAACATGCAAAAGAATAAGAAATCAGGAAGGGGGCAAATAGTTTTTCACACCACTGTATGAAATAAATATGTAAATTCAAAATAAGTACAAATAGTCCAAGCTGTACTGTCTGCATTTCTTTTTTGGTTCAGTCATATTATTATCTGAAGAAATAACAACTTTTATTAACAATTTCGATAGCCCCTGTGATTAAAAAAAAAAAAATAAAGTATGTACTTACTTGAAACACGAGATTTTTGTTCAAACTCAAATAAATGAACTGTGTCCTCTGATTTTCTTTTTCGTAGTACTGCTCCTCAATAAATAATTATATTAAAGTTCAAATCACAAATAAGTACGTGTCACATCAAACAAACCAATTTATAGTGTTTTATGAAAGCAAGACTGATAGATTCTGCTAATATCGAATATCCGTCGTCTCGTCCCACCGTAGGTGCGGACATACAACGGTTTTTCATGTCCGCACTTGCTTTGATACGTTCGATAAGACGATGCACAGACATGTTTGTGTTCCATGTATTTTCATGCAATCTTACGTGACCCAACTCTTTTAGTGACACATTTTACCTTTTCGTTCACAAGTTTGGTATGTAATGTGTTTTTATCAAAAAAGCGTTTTTTTGAATTATTTTACTTCTTAATTAGGTACCTATTGGAATCATAGATATTTTGAAGTAACATATAAATAGCAGTAGTAAGGGGGTCTATTTTTGCTGTCGTCAACCCCCAATTTTTTTTTATTGAAACGATCAATCGACTCCTAGAAAGTTCAAGAAACTATCGACTTCTAGAAAGTTCAAATCGACCCCACTTTGGGAACTCTTGAATTAGATGATCTTCAAGTCTCCCATCATCATATTTAGCCAAAAGAGGGTTTCGCATGGTCAACAATCAGTTAACAAAGAAAAGAAACAGATTGCCAATAGTAGAATGCGGCAATTTAAGATTGCTGATAACAAAAATGGCACCAAACATCGAAAAATTAGTGTCATCACACCAAACTCAGCCCTCTCACTAATATTATATTCATTTTTTTAAAATATATTTTTTTTTAATCATACTTTGAGAAATACACCAATATTGTTAATATCGTCCAATAAAAATCTGTCCTTGTTTTTCAATATATATTGGGTGATCCAGATCTGATTATGCAATTTTCATTACGCTATAACTTATTTAAGTTTATTACATAGAAAATCACCCGAAAAATTCCGGACCATCGAGAAGTGTGCGAACTGACGATATGAAGAATCATCTTCATGCCGAACAGGAATCGTCCCCACATAAATCAAAGTCATCCAGACGATCGGGATCTGCATAATTAGATCTGGACCACCCTGTAGTATAGTATAGTTCACCCAATGGGGGTGCTATCGAATTACTCTTTGAAAAAGTGGACTCTGACCCAAAAAAGGTTGGGAACCTATGATGTAAATCTTTAGAAGGAAAGGATTGCAGATTGTAAGCAGTATGCAAATAAAACAAACTGCTTGGAAAACCCAATGTCTATTCCAATTCACCAGCCCAATACGTTTTTGCCTATTTATTGCTTTTTTAGGTAGCTTGCTATTCTTAACAGGATAGCTTGCTTTAGCCACATTAGAATGGAGATGCGGCACGGTGGCGCTGCTGCCTCGCAGTTAGGAGACCCAGGTTTGCTTCCCGGGTCCTCCCTGCGTGGAGTTTGCATGTTCTCCCCGTGTCTGCGTGGGTTTCCTCCGGCGCTCCGGTTTCCTCCCACAATCCAAAGACATGCAGGTTAGGTGGATTGGCGATTCTAAATTGGCCCTAGTGTGTTCTTGGTGTGTGGGTGTGTTTGTGTGTGTCTCCTGCGGTGGGTTGGCACCCTGCCCAGGATTGGTTCCTGCCTTGTGCCCTGTGTTGGCTGGGATTGGCTCCAGCAGACCCCCGTGACCCTGTATTCGGATTCAGCGGGTTAGAAAATGGATGGATGGATGTTGAACCAACTTACCCAATTCTGTGTCATAGAACCCAGTCTGCCCTGGCAACACCAGGGGACACACTCACTCATACTGGGCCAATTTTGAGTACCCAATCAACATAACACACATCTAATGTATCCCCAGTGTTACTTTAAAAGTAATAAAGTCTACCTGTCTGTCCACTGGCTGACCCCACTGTCTACAGTTTTAATTGAGCCATCAATTAACTTCACATAAAAGCCATTGAGATGTATTCATGTGTGTATTTTCTGGGCTGCCCAAAGTGATAAAAGGGCAAAGCCTATCCTGGCAGCTTCCATTCCATTTACTCAGAAAGAGCCAAGTTAGAATCACCCATTACCCTAACACACATTTTACACACAAAGAGAATAAACAAACGTTACACAGGTGGACGACCAGGCTAGGATTCAAACCCAAAGCCCAACTGATAGGCTGTTCTGCTGAGCTGAAATGCACACTCATTTTTACGATCTAACTAAACAATTTGTAGCAATATTCATTTTGAGAGGTTCTATAAAAAGTCAAGAAAGTCAAAGACATGGATTTTTGGCATAGAAAAAGTGATTTATCAGTTTTGCCCATTTAGACTGCAGTAAGCTGCACTCTGTGACCTTATTCACTTTGAAAGACGCTATAAAAAGTCAAGAAAGTGACTTGGAAATGTTGGCTTAAAATGACTGGTTTGTCAGTTTTTGTCCATTTAGGCTGCAGTAAGCTGACAGCCCACACTCTGTCCACACTGTCGTCTCCCATAATAAAATGAGCACATCCGCCGTGGTAACCATGGAAACACAAGGAGGAATCTAATTGAGGAGCACTGCGTCGTCAGACATGCATCTGAAACAGCTCTCAGATTGCGGCGCCAGGGACAGCTACTGGGCTCTTTCTTTTTTTAATCAATTTTTTTCTTACTATTATAATTTGCAAACAAAGCAATAAATCATTTCTAGTAAATAAATAAAACACAGAGAATTGTGGTGGTGTACTGTTTAGTCCAGTGTTTCCCACCCTCCGTCCTGGGGACCCCATGTGGCTGCAGGTTTTTGTTTCAACCAGCTTCTGTTTTTAATTGGACTCCTGGGCTAATTAAGTGATGTGTTATTACCCAAGTTTTGGGAACAATCTAGAAATTAGAAAACTAAGTTTGGTAAAAGAAAATATATATATATAAAAAAAAAAAATATATATATATATATATATATATATAAAATATAAATATAAAATATAAAAATATATATATATATATTAAAATATATATATATAAAATATATATATATATATATATATATATATATATATATATATATATATATATAAAAAATATATATAAAAAAAAAATATATACATATATATATATATACACTCAGCAAAAAAGAAACGTCCTCTGACTTTCAACTGTTTTTACTTTCAGTAAACTTAATGTGTAAATATTTGTATGAACACTAAAAGAGTCAACACCATAAGACATAAACTAAAAATGTTTCACAATGTGTCCCTGAATGAAGGGAGGCTCAAATTCAAAAGTACCAGTCAGTATGTGGTGTGGCCACCAGCTGCTTGAAGTACTGCAGTGCATCTCCTCCTCATGGACTGGACCAGATTTGTCAGTTCTTGCTGTGAGATGTTACCCCACTCTTCCACCAGGGCACCTGCAAGTTCCTGGACATTTCTGGGGGGAATGGCCCTAGCCCTCACCCTGCGATCCAACAGGTCCCAGACGTGCTCAATTCCTTCGACGATAAACACGAATCCGTCCATCACCCCTGGTGAGACAAAACCGTGACTCATCAGTGAAGAGCACTTTTTGTCACTCCTGTCTGGTCCAGCGAAGGTGGGTTTGTGCCCGTAGGCGGCGTTGTTGCTGGTGATGTCTGGTAAGGACCTGCCTTACAACAGGCCTACAAGCCCTCAGTCCAGCCTCTCTCAGCCTATTGCGGACAGTCTGAGCACTGATGGAGGGATTGTGTGTTCCTGGTGTGACTGGGGCAGTTGTTGTGGCCATCCTGTACCTGTCACGCAGGTGTGATATTCAGATGTACCGATCCTGTGCAGGTGTTGTTACACGTGGTCTTCCACTGCCTGTCACATCCTTCCTGTCTCCCTGTAGCGCTGTCTTAGGCGTCTCACAGTGCAGACATGGCAATTTATTCAGCAGTCCTCATGCCTCCCTGCAGCAGGCCTAATGCACGTTCACACAGATGAGCAGGGACCCTGGGCATCTTTCACAGTCGGTAGACAAGTCTCTTTAGTGTCCTGCGTTTTTAGAACTCTGACCTTAAATGTCTACTTTGGTCTTAACGACCATTCCACAGGTGCATGTTAATTAATTGATTAGGGTTAATTGAACATGCATGGAAAACATTGTTTAAACCCTTTACAATGAAGATCTGTAAAGTTATTTGGATTTTTAAAACATTATTGTTGAAATACACAGTCCTGAAAAGGGGACGTTTCTTTTTTTGCTGAGTATATATATATATATATTAAAACTAGGGGGCTCCGTCCCCTGCTCGCTTCGCTCGCCCACTCCAGGTTTGGTTTACCGGATATACAATTTAAAGAGATTGTTATTTTCATGGGAATTGTTACATATGCATTATTTTCACATTTACTTTAAAACTTTTGTAAAAACACTTGTCCTCTGTTTTTGGGCTGGCTGAACGCATGCTAAGGAGAAGCGGTCAGATCATCTGCTGGCTTGATGCTGCTGCTGCTGGCAAACTATGTTTTCTGCTTGTTGTGCTGTGTGTCGATCATTTCTAAGCCTGTACAGCGGGGTCGGGAAGGGGGGGCTTTAGGGTTGCTTTGCTGAACGCATGCTAAGGAGATGCGCTCGGATCATCTCCTGGCCTGCTGCTGCTGGCGAGCTGCGTGTTCTGCTTGTGATTGTTTTAGGAGCTGCGAGCACATCATGAAGTGTGTCTGCCGAATGCATTCCAACAACTGCTTGCTTAAATGTCCATGAACTTGTTTTAAATGTTGTCTCGCGGGAGGTCAAATTGTCTTCTGAGAAGATCACGTCTCGTCTCCCTAGTCTCCCTCCCAAGCTTTTTTTTTTTGCAGTGGTTCCCAAACTCGGTCATTGCAGGTTTTTGTTCCAACCAACTTCCGTTTTTCATTGGACTCTTAGCCTAATTAAGTGAGTCCTTGGAGTCAATGTAGAATTTACAAAACTAAGTTTGGTAGATTTTTATTAAAATGTAATAAGCTGTTATATGGGGAATAGGTAGGTTTTTCTAAAGTCATTAACAGTATTTTCAACCTAATTTTCATTCTGCTTTTCCAAGTGTTCTGGTTATTTAATTGAGTATTTACTAAATAGTGGGCCTGACTCTGAAGTAGTTGCAGCTTTCATTATTCTGGGTGTCTGCTCTGGTTGTTGTTAATTGTCACTATAGGGTTAAATGAAGGGAGCAAACTACACAGGAAAAGGGGAAAATAATAGGGAAACAACAAAAGAGTTAAGCATTTATAGCTTTTGAAAAAACTAAAATATTTCTAAATGTAAAAAACATACTGTTATGTTTTTTTCTGAATGCAGAATAAGAGAAGAGTAAAAAAGTCCAGCTAATTAAATGAGATCAGTTGCTATTAATTATTATCACCGATCGTGCATCTGGTTGGAACAAAAACCTGCAGCCACAGTGGGTCCCCAGGACCGAGTTTGGGAATCACGGTAATAGAGAGTTGTACCAAGCAGTTATATGGGAATAATGTATTTTTTTTTTCTTTTTAACAATATTTTCATCTTGATTTTCATTCTACTTTTCTAGGTGTTCTAATTGTTTAATTAATCCATCATTTACTAATTAGTGGGTCTGACGCTAAAGTATTCCGTGTTGTTTGCCAGCGTGTCTGCTCTGCCCATTTTTAATTGTCATTAATAAGATACAACGAAGGGGAAAAACTGCACAGAGAAAAGGAAAAATATAATGAAATCAACTAAAGAGAGTTCAGCATTTCAATCTAAATAAAAAGCAGAAATATTTCTAAATGTCTTATAAATGTAAAAATTATGCTGATGTGCTTTTCTGAATGTCGAATAAAAGACAAAAAACCCCAGCTAATATAATGAGCTCAGTGCTATCAGGTGTTGTCACTGATTAGGAATCTGGTTGGCACAAAAACCTGCAGTCACAGAAGACCCCCCAGGACCGAGGTAGGGAGACACTGCCATAGAGGTCCTTCAGCCTCACCGATGCAGCACTCACTTCATACCATTGTTTTCATTTTTTTAAGCTTGTCTGTTTAATTATATTTGGGAAGCTCTGGAAGAAGGATGGCTGGATGGACAGATGTTTGTCATGGCGATGCACCTTTTAAATGTGGAAAAGAGTGAGTTTGCCTTATAGCCTGGATTAAGTACAACGTCTAGAGCAGGGGTGTTAGGTTTATGTCCAGACACTTTGTTGACCACTTACCACTACTAATTTAATGCACTTCTTTTCCCTTTATTGTAACTGACTTGCTTAATTGTTCTTTCATTACCTGTTAGCCAAACAATAAAGAGATGCCAAGCAAGCCAACAGATGACCAGTTAATTCTGGGGAGTCAAACACTCACAAAGGTCCACCATGTTTACTCCACCCAAATCTCCTATTTAACTATTAATGAAACCCGTTTATTCCATTGCTTGGCAGTGTTCTCGTTCTGTCACACCTGCCATTTCTAAACTGATGGGGTTTTTTTTTTTTTTGTGAGATCACCATCCAAATAAAAACATAAGATGTCTGACAAACAGACCTTTTAGTCCACATTTTGCTTGTTTGTTCAGATAACAGCTGAGATGTCTTCGTATCTCAGAAAGTGGACGCCATCTTCTTCTTGTTTGATTTAGACTGGCCTACCCCTACTACAAACCCTGAACTTAAGGTTCGTGGTGGTAAGGCCAGGTACACCAGGGTCCCTAATCTTAACAATTTAGGGTAGGTGCCTAATCTTAATATAGTGTAAGGGTGCCTAATCTTAAAAACAAGTGGCGTTTTTGCCGTCCGCTTTCTGAGAAGAGCCCATATCTCATCTAGTATTTCTTAACATTTTTTCAAGCTTTCTGCTTCAGTTACATGACCCAGTATGGACCACATCAGCTCAGTATTTCTCACGCCTTCACTTTTTTCTTTTCCAAGTTGTAATTGAGTCAGAAAGACAGAAGGCAGTTAGCCTGATCATCTTTTGGTTTCTCATTATCTCATTGCTGCTTCAGTTTGTGACCACGATCAACTCAATAAGATGAGCAGTAGTAGACTTGATTCAGAAATACTAAACTAACTCAAATTATTTGTATACTGTACATGTGTCGATGAATAAATATTCATACTAAATGCTAAATGCTGTCCTAGGAGAACCTATCCAGAAGGCAGTTCAGAGTTTTGCCACTAGAGTGCGACAAACTCATTTAGGCATCCTGAGAGAGCAAGTTGTAGTTGAGGACCTCCGCTTAGTAGAAGGTAAGTAGCTCTTGGATGTGACAGGATGCTGCTGGAGGACCCGTCAAAATGAGGAGACATGTCTATTTTAGGCTGATGGCTCTTTCTTCAAATCTGCATATTTCTGTTAGCCTTTAACTTTACACAGACCTATCTTGTAAGCAGCTGGCACAGAGTAACAATTTGTGGACAGGATGCCAGTTGGGCAGTACCATTCACAAGGCAGGAAACAAATTTGGATAAAATGCTAGTCCAGCATTTGGTGCACTCAAACAAAGCCAGTTGCCAGTTCTGGAAAAGATGTCAGTCTGGCAGTGTCATTCACAAGAAAGGAACAAACCTTAGATGGAATGCCAGTCCAGCATGGGGCACACCAAAACAAAGCCAGTTACCAGTTAGTGGCTAATCTAAGAAGCAAGTCCTTGGACTGGTTGATAAAACCTACAAGAAAATGGGCAAAGCATGCAAACTGTGGACATGAAAAAAATCACACCTTATTGCTCCCCTTACATTTCCTTCAGAAGCAATACACTTTGCCAGCCCAAGTAGGCCCGCTTTATTAATCAGCCTCAGTTTACACGCAAATATCAATATTACATTTCATAGCAGATGACTTCATTTAATGTTTTGGAGCTGCTTAGTTTCTCGCCTACTGTATTGCTGTTGTTGTACTGTCGCAGAGAGTTAAGGATACTGACGTAAGTCTTAGTCTAGTTGTAATAAACTTAATTACATTCTACTGATCCTACTCCCTCTTGCTCAGTTTTGAATTTTTCTGTTGTTTTTGATGCATGCACCTTCTAATTAATATAATATATATCTATATATATCTATATTTATATATATACAGTATATATCAATATATATCTATATTTATATCTATCTATCTATCTATCTATCTACAGTGCATCCAGAAAGTATTCACAGCGCATCACTTTTTCCACATTTTTTACAGCCTTATTCCAAAATGGATTAAATTCATTTTTTCCTCAGAATTCTACACACAACACCCCATAATGACAATGTGAAAAAGTTTACTTGAGGTTTTTGCAAATTTATTAAAAATAAAAAAATTTGAGAAAGCGCATGTACATAAGTATTCACAGCCTTTGCCTCTCAGGTGCATCCTGTTTCCCCTGATCATCCTTGAGATGTTTCTGCAGCTTCATTGGAGTCCACCTGTGGTAAATTCAGTTCATGTGACCTGATTTGAAAAGGCACACACCTGTCTATAGAAGGTCCCACAGTTGACAGTTCATGTCAGAGCACAAACTAAGCATGAAGTCAAAGGAATTGTCTGTAGACCTCCAAGAAAGGCTTGTCTCGAGGCACAAATCTGGAGAAGGTTACAGAAAAATTTCTGCTGCTTTGAAGGTCCCAATGAGCACAGTGGCCTCCATCATCCGTAAGTGGAAGAAGTTCGAACCACCAGGACTCTTCCTAGAGCTGGCCGCCATCTAAACTGAGTGATCGGGGAGAAGGGCCTTAGTCAGGGAGGTGACCAGGAACCCGATGGTCACTCTGTCAGAGCTCCAGAGGTCCTCTGTGGAGAGAGGAGAACCTTCCAGAAGGACAACCATCTCTGCAGCAATCCACCAATCAGGCCTGTATGGTAGAGTGGCCAGACGGAAGCCACTCCTTAGTAAAAGGCACATGGCAGCCCGCCTGGAGTTTGCCAAAAGGCACCTGAAGGACTCTCAGACCATGAGAAACAAAATTCTCTGGTCTGATGAGACAAAGATTGAACTCTTTGGTGTGAATGCCAGGCGTCACGTTTGGAGGAAACCAGGCACTGCTCATCACCAGGCCAATACCATCCCTACAGTGAAGCATGTTGGTGGCAGCATCATAAAGTGGGAATGGAACTGGGAAATTAGTCAGGATAAAGGGAAAGATGACTGCAGCAATGTACAGAGACATCCTGGATGAAAACCTGCTCCAGAGCTCTTGACCTCAGACTGGGGCGACGGTTCATCTTTCAGCAGGACAACGACCCTAAGCACACAGCCAAGATATCAAAGGAGTGGCTTCAGGACAACTCTGTGAATGTCCTTGAGTGGCCCAGCCAGAGCCCAGACTTGAATCCGATTGAACATCTCTGGAGAGATCTTAAAATGGCTGTGCACCGACGCTTCCCATCCAACCTGATGGAGCTTGAGAGGTGCTGCAAAGTGGAATGGGCGCAACTGGCCAAGGATAGGTGTGCCAAGCTTGTGGCATCATATTCAAAAAGACTTGAGGCTGTAATTGCTGCCAAAGGTGCATCGACAAAGTATTGAGCAAAGGCTGTGAATACTTATGTACATGGATTTCTCAGTTTTTTATTTTTAATAAATTTGCAAAAATCTCAAGTAAACTTTTGTCACATTGTCATTATGGGGTGTTGTGTGTAGAATTCTGAGGAAAAAAATGAATTTAATCCATTTTGGAATAAGGCGTAACATAACAAAATGTGGAAAAAGTGATGCGCTGTGCCCTGTATATCTATTTACTGTATATATATATATATATAGTATGGATAAAGGCGTCTGCTAAATAAATAATAAGAGGACAGCTGATTTCATGGCCCAACTCAACATCTCTCCTAATATTTAAGCTCCTCACTTGTTCTAAGATCTCCCCTTTGGTAAAGTCTGTTCTCAATAGGATCGTGACTTCTGTCTTTGCTAAACTAAATTCTATCTTTCTCTAGGTAATCTCTCTCAACTATAAATTTATACTAAACATTCACTAGCTTCTGCTAAGTGTACTAGGCCTTCATCAAATGATAAAATGTTTATTATATTCAACATGCTCCTCCACATGTTTAAAAAAAGTTTGAATGGATCACTGAAATCCTTTCACAACCCAGTCCGCCACCTACATCACCAATAGCAGTACACGAGGGACAATGTGGACAGTCCATTTAAAACAGTGACAGAAGGGCATTGGACCCTGTAGCTAAGAGGGAGAAGGGCTAACCAATGCGCTATAATACCATCCTGTATTAAAAAATAGTACTAGGGTGTTGTGCCGTGCTAGCCATTATGAATGTAGAGAAAAGCCAAGCAAAATGACACCTTTTATTGGCTAGCTAAAAAGATTACAATATGCAAGCTTTTTGAAGAAGGGGCCTGAGTTGCCTGGAAAGCTTGCATATTGTAATCTTTTTAGCTAGCCAATAAAAGGTGTCATTTTGCTTGGCTTTTCTCTGTGTTAAAAGATATAATGCAACTTAATAAAGCACCATGATCAAGTGCTAGTTAGACACTATAAAGTAAATGTAGAGTCCACCAAAATGGATTTACGTTGTTAATAGCTTGCAGCCGACTGTCCCTAGTTCCTTTTAACCCTAAAACGATACAAACGGCTACTCCTGTTCAAAGCCGAAGCTGCCCGCTCGCCGCAGACAACGAAGAGTGGGAAGCACAGGTTGCACCTCGCATGAATAGCCGAGACTCATATACAGCAGCGGGGCAGTCATTTCCTGTTGAGACCCTGACTATTAGAGGTAGCTGCCGAGGACAAAACATATTCTAGATTTGTCAGTACAACGTGCGGCACCACCGAGACGTCTCGCTGCATGCCGCGCAGGTTAATGTCATTTAACCGCAGGAGCTACCCATGATGCAACGCGCCCCCTTTGTACTCAGCAGCTTGACAGCCACGGAGACTGTAAAGCAAAAATCAAGCAAGGGTGCGCCGCGCGCATGCAAAGAATGGCATTCTGTAACCGCAAATAGAAGAGCCGTCAGAGACAAAGCGAGCGGATCGGGCGACACAAGCCAGGCGCCTCGCCGAAGACTTCGCCAGGCAGAGAAACAGGCTGAGTTGCAGTTGGCAGAATTAGAATTTATGAATAACGCGCGTTGCGATTATGATACAATAAACGAGTACAATTAAAACGGTCTATACGTCCGTTTGTATACCCTTGCTTGCATTGTATCATGTTAGGTACTCCTGTTCAGCATGAAATATTCATCCATCTTTCAAATTTAACACCGTTTCGAAAATAGTATTTTTTTATTTCACATTTACAAACTTTCTTATCCAGAGCAGGGTCGCGGGAGCCTATCAAAGTAAACATCAAGCCAATGGAAGCAACAAATGTCTAGGCAGGTGATGATTACCATTACAGGGCGAACGCACACATTGTGGCAAATTTAGCATCGCTTTTTTATTTGGACTGTGAGAGGATACTCGCATAAACAAGGCAACCATTTGCCGACTCGAGTGTCCGTTTTGCGAGACAGCATCACCACTTAGCAACCAGGCAGGATTGTTTTTACATGTATGTCATGTAATCCGCAGCATCCAGCCCAGGCTCGCGTTGTTTTTACTTTCTCGTATACGAAGTATTGTAATCGTCCAAAAATTCGACCTCGAGATTTTGATGAATCTCCACGTTTTAGACCTCCCTGAGTCCGAAAATACCATTTTTAGGATTATGTGTGTGTGTGTTTGTGTGTGTGTGTATGTAAACACGATAACCTGAGTACTCTTTCACTTAGGTCAACCAAATTGTGCATACAAGTATTAGGTACAAAATGTAGATTTCTATCAACTTTTGAGCTATTTCCGCTAACCGAAAGTGGTACTTTTTTATTCATGCAACTGCAGAGTCCGATTTCTTCAACTTTACTTTTATAATAATTGCTCAATATATTATTAATTTGATTTGTTGTTGATGGTTCTTTAATGTACACAATATAAAAATATAATCATTGTCTGGCGGTTTACTCCTCACATATCCATCCCCATATCTGAGTATACGAGAAGGTTTAGGGGAGACCACTCCCGATTTTTTAAGGAGGTCCGGGTTATACAGCCCATTCCAGCCACTATAGAGTGCGAGCTGGGAACAAACTCTGCCTACCCTCATTGACTTGTTTGGCTGACACCTTTATTGCAACATTTGATGCACGTTTGATTGGACTTCTTTCGTTTTTCCAGTTGGATCAAAGGTAGGTAAAGTGACTTGCTGATGGTCACACAGTGTCAGTGGCAGGATTTCAACACCAAACCTCACGGTCTGAAGTACAAATCCTAAACCACTATGTCACTCTGTATAAATAAATGATGTATTATTAAATATATATCTATATACACTCACCTAAAGGATTATTAGGAACACCTGTTCAATTTCTCATTAATGCAATTATCTAATCAACCAATCACATGGCAGTTGCTTCAATGCATTTAGGGCTGTGGTCCTGGTCAAGACAATCTCCTGAACTCCAAACTGAATGTCAGAATGGCAAAGAAAGGTGATTTAAGCAATTCTGAGCGTGGCATGGTTGTTGGTGCCAGACGGGCCGGTCTGAGTATTTTTTACAATCTGCTCAGTTACTGGGATTTTCACACACAACCATTTCTAGGGTTTACAAAGAATGGTGTGAAAAGGGAAAAACATCCAGTATGCGGCAGTCCTGTGGGCGAAAATGCCTTGTTGATGCGAGAGGTCAGAGGAGAATGAATGGGTCGACTGATTGAAGCTGATAGAACAGCAACTTGGACTGAAATAACCACTCGTTACAACCGAGGTATGCAGCAAAGCATTTGTGAAGCCACAACACGCACAACCTTGAGGCGGATGGGCTACAACAGCAGAAGACCCCACCGGGTACCACTCATCTCCACTACAAATAGGAAAAAGAGGCTACAATTTGCACGAGCTCACCAAAATTGGACAGTTGAAGACTGGAAAAATGTTGCCTGGTCTGATGAGTCTCAATTTCTATTGAGACATTCAAATGGTAGAGTCAGAATTTGGCGTAAACAGAATGAGAACATGGATCCATCATGCCTTGTTACCACTGTGCAGGCTGGTGGTGGTGGTGGTGTAATGGTGTGGGGGATGTTTTCTTGGCACACTTTAGGCTCCTTAGTGCCAATTGGGCATCGTTTAAATGCCACGGGCTACCCGAGCATTGTTTCTGACCATGTCCATCCCTTCATGACCACCATGTACCCATCCTCTGATGGCTACTTCCAGCAGGATAATGCACCATGTCACAAAGCTCAAATCATTTAAAATTGGTTTCTTGAACATGACAATGAGTTCACTGTACTAAAATGGCCCCCACAGTCACCAGATCTCAACCCAATAGAGCATCTTTGGGATGTGGTGGAACGGGAGCTTCGTGCCCTGGATGTGCATCCCACAAATCTCCATCAACTGCAAGATGTTATCCTATCAATATGGGCCAACATTTCTAAAGAATGCTTTCAGCACCTTGTTGAATCAATGCCACGTAGAATTAAGGCAGTTCTGAAGGCGAAAGGGGGTCAAACACCGTATTAGTATGGTGGTCCTAATAATCCTTTAGGTGAGTGTATATAAAAGCCAAATACCAAAGACTCACTCATCACAAAATCTCCAAAACCATGAGGACTTGAAATTTGGAATGGAGGTTACCCTTGGCCCATAGGTGCTCGCTAAGAAACGGTCTTAAAAATTTCGTGGTCCAAGCAGCAGTTTTTTAGACCCGTTTCTACGCCTGTCCGCTTTTCATGAGAGAACTACTTAACAGTTTTAGGTTGAATTTTTTTTTCTATAATCTGTTTGAACATTCCAGTCGATTTTGCGACTTTCTCATCTGACTAAGTATCATAGTTCGCTTACGGTACCGATTCATTAGTGCGAATCTGAGAGAGATTCATCTACAGGGAGTCGGGCGGGACCCTCCTTACTCACGCGTCTGCCTCGGGGCCTAACCTTAGCTAGCAAACGAGAGAACTACCTAACAGATTTACATCTTTTTTTTTTTTTTTCTATAATTTGTTTGAACATTCCAGTTGATTTTGCGACTTCTCTCACTGCGCTAAGAATCAGAGTTCACTTGCAGGAGCGACGTATTCACGCTACTCCGAGGCAGAGGCTACGGGCCGAGGGGATGGGGAAGAGTGACGTCAGGTGTAGAGAACTGGACCGGGACCCTCCTCACTGCCCTGTTTCACTACTACGCGGTCGAAGCCGTGGGGGATGGCTAATCTATTATATAATACACAATAATTATATATAAATAAAAACAACGAAATATAAAAGCAGGATATGCTGTTCAGTATAAAATATCCTTCCATCTTTCAAATTTCACAAATCCTTGAAAGATGTTTGGGCAGTAATCCATATATTTAAAAAGGTAATGATAGGGATAAGTTTCACTGTTTTCTAAATGTGCACATTTCAGTACAGTATCACAGGATGCTGGAGCCCATCCCAGCAGCATCAGGCACAAGTCAGAAATCAGTCCTGAACTGGCACGATCTCACTGCCACGGAGGAATATTTAACAACAACAACTATATTTATTTCTGTCGTACATTTTCATACAAATAATGTAGCTCAAAGTGCTTTACATGATGAAGAAAAGAGAAAAAAAGACAAAGTAAGAATTAAAATGAGACAACACTAATTAACATAGAATAAGAATAAGGTCCGATGGCCAGGGAGGACAGAAAAAACAAACAAAAAAACTCCAGACAGCTGGAGAGAAAAAATAAAATCTGCAGGGGTTCCAGACCATTTAAGACAAAAATAAATAAAAAACAGAAATGAATACATTTTTAAGTGTGACACACATACTCTCACAACTCTGTTGTGAGTGAAGCACCAGAGTACTGGTAATTTTAACAAGTGTAGGGTCCATGCCCAGCCGGGACACCCCCGCACTGTATCTTCAGGGGGGAGCAGCCCTGGACGGTGCAATACCTCCCCTCTGGACGCTAGATGGCCGTCCCCCCCTTGGGCTGGAGAGGTGCCTCGGGTTCCCGCAGGGCTCTACATGAGCTGGAGTTGGGTCCTGCAGGCACCACTAGGGGGTGCTGCAGCTGCGACGTCTGAGCCCCTATGGGCAGCGTATTCACCACACCCGGAACACGGCAATCAAGCACCTGGAGCACTTCCAGGTGAAGTATAAAAGGGGCCAGCAGCCACCACTCCGGCAGCCAGAATCGGGAGGAGGAGGACGATGAGGTTGCCAGGGAGGAGTGGTGGAGAAGAGAAAGAGTGCCAGATCGTGTGTGTTGGTGCTGTGATTCACGGGGAAGACGTGCCCCACAGGTGAAGAAAAATAAATAGTTGTGTTATTTTACTCGTGCCTCCGTGTCAATCTGTGTCGGGTCGGACACCTATATAGCGCCATGTTCACACTCAGTGGCCCCACACTGTGAGTCTGCGTGGTCTACCATTTAATGGCTAAGCTGTTGCTGCTCACTGATGCTTCCGCTTTACAATAATATCATTTGCACTTGATCGGAGAAGATCCAGCAGAGCAGAATTTTCACATAATTACTTGTACATGAATTGTATGTACCTGTCAAAAAATGAACCATTGGAACTCAATCATTTGGAGGGGTGTCCATGTCCTTTTGGCGACATAGTGTAGATGCAAAGGTGAGAGACAGATGTAAAAGTAACTATGCATGACAGATCGAGCACAAGATAGTCCAAGAACACAAATAAACAGTGCTTCTCTTCTCTCTGACCTGGGATTCCAAACCTGAGTAAATACGCATCCTCCAAAGAACGTTAACAGATCATAAATGGAGGGCTCCATACATTTACAACTTAACAGCATATCATAAATGCCCACTGTTTGAATGTAAGTGCAAGGACACTGAATCCCTCTGTATTTTAAGCATTTCCTTTCTAGCAATAAAAAAATATTCTGAGTACCTCCTAACCCCTCCATCAAATGGAAAATGCTGAAGGAAGCAAAGAAAACCAAATGTGGTTTAACACATAAGTGTCCGCACTGTACACGAGTGAATGCTCTCTGTGCCCGAGCCACCAAGTGAGTCCACCATGAAGGTTTCACAGATTTATAAACTAGCCCTGTTGGAGAGTGTGTGGGGGGGATTGTCGATTGTCTTATGTCTACAGCCTAAACCTCTGAACTGCGGTCTTATTTATAGCACAGGCAGCTGACATTTAAACATAACATCATTCTTGCAGAAGCGAAGCTCTGATCCTGCCTGCTGCTGCTTGTTTACTATTGTTTTTGAAATTAGAATCCCAGAAAGCAAATATTATTGGGTTAAAAAAAATAACTGTGATACAGATATACTTATTAGAAATGCAGTAAATGATTAATCGAACAAGAAGGTGCATAAAATAAATAAGGAGAGATCAGGATCAGATCAAGACCTATGATAGCTCTGACCCTAACCCTGTAGGCTGCTTTATTCATTTCTCCCATTGTTGCTTTGGCGTATTAGTAGACTAATTCTTCTCAAGGGGTGGCACGGTGGCACGGTGGCGCAGTGGGTAGCGCTGCTGCCTCGCAGTTAGGAGACCCGGGTTCGCTTCCCAGGTCCTTCCTGCGTGGAGTTTGCATGTTCTCCCCGTGTCTGTGTGAGTTTCCTCCCGTAGTCCAAAGACATGCAGGTTAGGTGGATTGGCGATTCTAAATTGGGCGTGGGTGTGTTTGTGACCCTGTGTTCGGATTCAGCGGGTTGGAAAATGGATGGATAGATGGATTTGTGTCTTTGTCTGCAGTGTGTATGTTAGAAAATGTTTAACAAGAACATGCCATTCAAACCAAATAAAAGCTCACCAATCTGATCCGATCCACCTGATTTTTCCAAAATAACATCAAATTTAATTCTGAACATCCCTAAAGCCGTGCACTCCACCATACCACTTGATCATTTGTTCCATGTGTCTCTGTGCGAAGACAAACGTTTTTTATTTTTAAATGATTTTGAGAAATCTACCCATAACAAGATTCTGACTGTGTCCCGTGTTCTTGCTGGACTCATTTTACTCACTTTGTTTCCCCTTCAGCTCAGGTCGAGAGTCTCGGTGTCATCCTCGACAGTACTCTCTGTCTTTCCAATCTCACATTAATAACGGGGCGGCACGGTGACGCTGCTGCCTCGCAGTTAGGAGACCCAGGTTCACTTCCCGGGTCCTCCCTGCGTGGAGTTTGCATGTTCTCCCCGTGTCTGCGTGGGTTTCCTCCGGGCACTCCGGTTTCCTCCCACAATCCAAAGACATGCCGGTTAGGTGGATTGGCGATTCTAAATTGGCCCTGGTGTGTGCTTGGTGTTTGTGTGTGTCCTGCGGTGGGTTGGCATCCTGCCTGGGATTGGTTCCTGCCTTGTGCCCTGTGTTGGCTGGGATTGGCTCCAGCAGACCCCCGTGACCCTATTCGGATTCAGCGGGTTAGGAAATGGATGGATGGATGGACATTAATAACGTCACCCGGTCTGCTTACTCCCACCTACGAAATATTAAATCACATCCGCCCTCCCTCCCTCCCTCCCTCCCCATACCACTGCCATTCTTGTTCACAGTCTTGTTACTTCATTGCAGTTCGCTCCTCTTCGGTCTCTCTAATAAATCTCTCCATAAGCTTCAGCTAGTCCAGAATTCCGCTGCACGCATCATTACTCGAAACCCCGTCTATTCACCATATTACTTCACCATACCATAGCTTCATTGGCTCCCGATTTAAGTTTTGAATTGATTTTTAAATTCTGCTATTAACATTTAAGGCCATTCATAACCTCGCCCCTACATATCTGTCTGACCTTCTTCATGTTGACATTCCCTCCTCCTCCTCTGTCTATTCGTCCATCCCTCTCGCCCGCCTAACCACCATTGGGAGCGGAGCATTCGGCTGTTCTGCTCCCAAGTTCTGGAACTCATTACCCGCTGAGTTTAGAAATATCAAATCCTTCTCAACTATCAAATGTAAACTTAAAACCCATCTGTTCAATTTGGATTTTTCTCATTGATTACGGTGGCTTTGTTTGGTTTTAACTTTTTATATTTTCTGGTGCTTTAAGTTCTGTTTATATTGTGCTTTTTGATCTGTTGTTTGTTCGGTGTCCTTGAGTGCTTAGAAAGGCGCCTTTGTATAAATAAAATGTATCTCTCTATTATAAAAGAAAATCTTAAGACGAGACGAAACTATTGCCAGGAGATTTCTTTCAAGTCCCGCCCTCCTCTCAACCATTTACGGTTAACGGCCCACACCCACGGTGGTCCTCTCGCCTCTCATTCGCGTGAATGCTTTTGTCAGACACAGTTCCTGCGCTCTCAGCTCTTCTAAATTTTTATGTTTAACTCACTTTAAGTTCCCAATAAAAGAAGACATTTTGTGTCCAAATCTTTTTGGAGAATTCCATCCCGAAGGATTATCAACAGAAAAAATGAGTACACAGGCAATCCTAGCACTGAGAAACAAGGAAGTCAAACGAATGAACGCGAAAATCGTCGCTCGGTTACACGGCAAATTGGTTAAATGCGTATCAATAGACTCTGCTGAAGCAGTTGGTGGTGATGGTGCGGAAGATGAAAACATCAATTTACAATATCCTGAAGAATATCTACAATTGTTAACACCGTCTGGTCTTCCACCGGCCAAATTACTGTTGAAAGAAGAATGTATGGTAATGTTATTGTATAATTTATGTATGACTGATGGGCTATGCAATAGGACAAGATTAGTCGTATTCAAAATTGGTTGAACAATTCTAACATGCTGCAGTGGGCTGGTGCCCTGCCCGGGGTTTGTTTCCTGCCTTGCACCCTGTGTTGGCTGGGATTGGCTCCAGCAGATCCCCGCGACCCTATAGTTAGAATATAGCGGGTTGGATAATGGATGGAATTCTAACATGTAAAGTTTTAACAGGCAACAAGAAAGGTAATGCAGTACATCTTCCGCAGATAACTTTAGATACCAAACGAGATCCTGATATGCCATTCGTATTAAAACGTTTACAGTTTCCCATTAGAATAGCTTTTGCTATGGCAAGTAAATCACAGGGACAAACATTCGAAAAAGTCGGGTTGTTTATCAGAGAGAAAGAAACGAAATTCACTCACGGGCAGTTATATATTGCGTTGTCACGGTGTAAGTACTAACATGGAATCAAAATTCAATGCGATATTGACGAAAGGTTAATTCCAATTATTGTTTTCACTGAAGTTTTACAGTAAAGGTGTAAGTTTAAAACGTATTTGCGTGTTAATTTCAAAGCCAAACAGAACAAAAACGTATAACGCAATGAATACCTCTAACGCAACATGAAACACAATTTTCTTTCAATTTATTACGTTTAACTCGCTATTATGCATATGTAAAGATTCCCATGAAAATAACAATCTGTTTAAACTGTACATACGCGAGCAGCAGAGCTGTGAAGTGGCTAGCGGGTGGCACCCACCCGGGGGTTGGCAAGCGAAGTGAGCAGAGGGTAGAGCCCCCTAGTTATTATTATTATCATCTCGATCCACTGGACTAATTCCTCTCATAATTTTAAACACTTCAGTAATCTCCTTTTGCTTAAGTGAAAATGTTCAGCTTGTTCAATTTCTCCTCACAGCTCATAACGCTTAGTCCCAGACTGACCCTAGTTGCTCTTCTCGGGACTTTTTCTAGAGCTGCTATGTCTTTTTTTTTATAGACTGGAGACCAAAACTATACACACTACTCCAGGTGAGGCCTCATTAGTACGTTATATAATTTAAGCCTAAACTCCCATTACTTGTAACTTGTTGTAGTTTGTGGGTTTTAGTTTTGTTTTACATCACATGATCATTTTCTTTCTATTGGTTTCAGGGGCCCTTTAGAGCACCAAGTGTTCTGATTGGTCAGATTCCTTGCCTATGCGGCTCTTACCAGGGGTCAGTCCAGTTACCGTCAGGTTAAACATGGTTGCACAGCTGACACGTTGTATCCCTCCCTCTCTTACATTTTAGTCCCAGGCAGAGAAAAATGGAGTCAAGTACCGCAGGTCCTGGACTGATGGTTGAATGAATGAGACAGCTGAACTATCCTAATGCTGTTTCTGTCGATTTAAAAAGCAGAGGGTTTCCCTTCAGTATAAAATGTATGTTCAGACCAGGTCAACTACAGCATCACTTACTTGTGCTAAAGCACCTGCATGCAGCAAAGCCAAGTCAGAAGTCCAGCTGCATCCAGGAACCAGGAGAGCATAAATTGTCACGATGTAGAAAGGAACACAGTAGAGCATATACATCAGCATCTGGAACACAAGAAAGATGGCACTGACATGAGTTAAAAGGAATAACCTCCGACAAAAACTAAACACAAAATCAAGTACTGTGTGACCCAGTGAGTAACACTGACTCCTCAAGGTCCCTGTGTCTTTGGTTCAAACCTTGAGCTTGAATATTGTCCATGTGGGTTTTGCATGTTCTCCCTGCGTCTCTGAGGGTTTTCCTTTTGTTACTCCTGTCTCCTCCCACATGCACACTAAAACTGCAAATGAAGTGAATTGTCATGAGCAAGGAAGTGTTTGTGAGTGGAGCCCAAGAAGGACTTGGAACCCTGTCCAGATCTGTTTCCTGCCTTTCTCGGTAGCCTTTGTGACCTTTCAGTTAAGTCCCTGAATGTTCTACATAGAGGAATTAATACAGTAGAGCATCCTCCAGAATATAAGAGGTAAAAGCATTCCTAAAAACCTACCTGCCTTGGCCCAATTTATTTCCCATCTCTCTTGAGAACTTTCCATCACAAATTTCATGGCTATGATTCTTGAAACATGTCCTGTGCACTGTGTCAAGTCAAGTTGGGTAGCATGGACTGGTACAGCGTGTTGCTGCACCCACCACACGACGACACAACTCGGGATCCTGGTTTGCAACCCCCCCCCAGGCAGACACACGGTCCAGTCCCACCCTCCGGAAATGACCCTCTATCTGCCGCAGCCAGGTGTTACGTGGGCGACCCCTCGGCCTGGTCCAGCTGTTCAGGTCCTCAACAATGGGGTTCCTGTGAGCCAGATCACCCTCTGGGAATCGCGCCGCATGGCTGTAGTGCCATAACTGACGTTCCCTCACAATGCAGGTCATGTGCTTCATTCGGGACTCCATGAGCAACACAAAGTCAAGCCAGTGGTACCCAAGGACCCTCCGAGGAGACACAGTACTGAAGGAGGTCACTGGATAGCGTCCATGTCTCGCAAACCATTATAGCAAAACAGGAAGCCTTGTGTGGCTTGCGTGCATTATTGCCAAGTAACATGAAAGACAAAGTACTTGATTGAATGCACAGCGCCGTACGTTTAAAGCGTACAGAAGACGAAGTAAAGCATCTTTAAGTATAGAAACACCTAAAGTTTGACATGAAAGGCTGAGCTCCGAGAAGATAAGTTTTTTCTAATTTTTTGCCTGTTATTCTATGTGTGTAACAACCTTTTTTGTTTATTCTTGTGTGGATTGTTTGCTTTGAATTTTCACTAAATATTTTAAAACAGACTTTTGGACTTTTCGGCACGAGCTTTACCCGCGCTTGAACCCACCTTACACTCCTGCAGTCTCTTGTGCGCTGTGTGCTTAACTATTAATCTTTTTGGTTGATGCTTTGCTTGAAATGTCTGAGTTATCCATCCATTATCCAACCCGCTACATCCTAACGACAGGGTCACGGGGGTCTGCTGGAGCCAATCCCAGCCAACACAGGGCGCAAGGCAGGAAACAAACCCCGGGAAGGGCGCCAGCCCACTGCAGTGTCTGACTTATGACATCTCCTGATTCCAGTTCCTCTCAAAGCTGCTGCCAAGTTTTGCAGTCATTCTATCATGGGCTTCTTCCAGCTGCTAGTAACTGAAAGTGTTGACTGTTATTAGAGGAGAGTTCCCCATGCAGTCTTCTCTGGTGTTGGGGAGCTGGGGGAAGGCACATCTGTCATGGATGCTGTAAGATTAGGGTTCAAGCACAGCCTCCATAATGCTGATGTCTTTTCTTTAAATAGAGCAAAAAGTTAGACCTCTTATATCATTGAAAGATGCTGAGAAATTAGTTCACGCGTTTGTTTTCAGTCGACTAGATTACTGTAACGCTCTCCTCTCAGGACCACCCAAAAATGACATCAATCGATTACAATGAGTGCAGAACGGAGCTGCTAGAATCCTAACTAGGAAAAGACAATCCGAGCACATCATCCCAGTTTTGATGTCACTACACTGGTTACCTGTGTCATTCAGAATTGACTTTAAAATTCTGCTTATGGTTTACAAAGCCTTAAATAATCTCGCTCCATCTTATATATCGGAGTGTCTGACACCTTATATTCCAAATCGTAACCTTAGATCTTCAAATGAGGGTCTGCTTAGAATTCTAAGAGCTAAACTTAAAAGAAGTGGTGAGGCGGGCGGCCTTCTGCTGTTAGCCACTTCAAATCTGGAATAGCCTGCCAATAGGAATTCACCAAACTAATATGGTGGAGCTCTTTAAAAAACTGCTGAAAACTCATTATTTTATCATGGCTTTCTCATAACTTCATCTTAGTTTAATCCTGATGCTCTGAATATTTAATTAATTATCATTACTATTCATGGTGGCTCCACAATCCGTACTAACCCCTACTCTCTCCTCTGTTCTTTTTCCAGTTTTCTGGGATGGCGATCTGCGCCAAAGCACCAAAGCCAATCAAAGCACCGTGATGTCCCTACATTGATGGATTAAAGGCCAGAAGTCCACATGACCATCATCATCAAGTCCTTCCATGGGAACCCTGAATACAATGAGGACTGATTGAGGTCATTTATGTCAGGTAGAATGCCTAGAGGGGGCCTGGTGGTCTCGTGGCCTGAAAGCCCTGCAGATTTTATTTTTTCTCCAGCTGTCTGGAATTTTTTTTTTTGTTTTTTCTGTCCTCCCTGGCCATCAAACCTTACTTTTATTCTTTGTTAATGAGTGTTCCCTTATTTTAATTCTTATGTATCTTGTCTTTTTTCTCTTTCTTCATCATGTAAAGCACTTTGAGCGACATTATGTGTATGAAAATGTGCTATAGAAATAAATGTTGTTGTTTAAAGTGGTGTTAGCGACGATAAACCCTGGATTTTCATTTCTACTTATCTTATTTCTTTTATCATTAAGTGTATTATAGATGAATTTCTCCTACTGCTCTGTGAAAATCTACTTTGATTTTTCTCCCTTTTGGAGACTTGCTTAGGGCAGTTGCCTCATAGCTTTAGAGGCCTGAGTTTGTCTGCATTACACTGGCATGTCCTCCTGCGTCTGTGTTGTTTTTCCTCTAGTTATGCCATTTTTCTCCCTAATCCCAAAGACATACAGGCAAGACTGAATGGCGACTCTAAACAGTAAAGACTGAGACAGCAGAATGGCACAATGCTTCTGGAATAGGTGAACACAGAAGAAGAAAAGAAGGACTTGACCCTTTTCACAAAATCGAAAGTGAATTACACCTCATTTCTATTATGTAGCCATTAAGGGATTGAGCTTATTCTACTTCACTTTCACTTCAAACAGTGGGTTTTCACATTTAAAAAAGCATCATAACAAGTTAACTAATGTATTTTGATAAATAAATATAAAAAAAAAACAACCTGGAAGAAGGCTATCATATATTTTTGGAGGAATTCCTTTAAAATTAGTAAAGTAAGCTTGTTAACTTTCTTTTGTCAGTGTGCTAACAGCGTCAGCCAATCTGTTTTTTTCCCTCTTTATTTTCATACAAGAGTAAATCAAAAAGTAAAGGAAATGTGAAAATTACGCAGTATCCACAACGGCGAGAAGCTGATACAATACCACAAGTTTGTGATGGCTTATGGGTAGTTTGAAAACAAACAGTGCAGCACTCTCCCGTTTGTCTAGTTGAAGCAAAAGTCAAATGAACACTGCAGGATTGCACCATTGTTAAGCAACACACGACAGTGACTTCTCTTTGGACAGAGGCAATGAAACCCGCTGGAATAAATCGCATTATAACAAATGTTTGGGATGCACCATCTGTTGAAGTGACAAACGCAATGCATATATCTCTATTATATGCCATTTTGTATGGGAATCATAAAGGCAGTGTTAATATTTTGGACATACCATCTGCTGGAAGGACAGATGCAATACAGATAAACAGACACTCATCTTTTTATTAAGGTGGATTACATCTCTGTATTATAATACGGAAATCCTGGGACGAGGCTTTTTCAAAGAGATAATTTCAAGTCCTGCGAGACGAGAATTTTGCTAGGAGATTTTTTCAAGTCCCACACTCCTCTCAACCATATTCAACCACATACACACGGTCCAATCCCCTCTAATTCATGTGAATGCTTTTGTCAGACACACTTCTTGCGCTCTCAGCTCTTATACATTTTTACGTTTTCCTCATTTTAAGTCGTTTATGAAAAGTCCTCTGTTTCATCCTTTAAAGAAGCTTTTCTGGACAGTATTGTTATACATACAATCTATTTGTTTCATTCGTAATTGTCCATTTCTGGACAATAATTCTATACGTTCTAGATGACACGTCAACAACTAAGCGAAGAAGAAAAGGCAGCACGTCGAAAAAAGGCCCAAAAGCGTTGGAGAGAAAAGATTTAAAAAAGAGCAATAATAATCTAAGTACAAATTCAGAAAATAAGGGAAGTAATAATCAGCCCAGACCAAGTGGAATTGAAAACCGAGCAGGTCCAAGCGGGAACGGAAATAAAAGACAAAGAGTAGAAGACAAAGTAGAACATCATAAAGAGGTCCAAAAATGTTGGTGTGATACACATGCAGGGGCAGATTAAAGATTATGAAAGTAGCAAAATTCGAAAGGCACATAAAACTGATAGGAAAGATCACATTAGCGTTAACAAACGGAAATTATTACTCGATGAAATAACGGAACAGCGAAAAGAGAGCAAATATATGGACAGAGAGGATATGACAGAAGTAAATTGATATTGTTCGGCTTTAAAGTTTAAGTCAGAAACTTCCCATCAGGGAAAAGTCGTGTTTCTTCACAATGAGGAGGCATATCCACGAGAAATAAAAGATTTGTTATTTGGCGTATGTTTTTACTGAAGTGTTACAGTAAAAGTGTAAGTTTAAAAAGGTATTTGCATGTTAATTTCAAAGCCAAACAGAACGAAAATGTATAACTCAACGAATACCTCTAACGCAACATAAAACATAATTTACTTTCAATTTATTACGTTTTAGTATTTTTTACTATGGTGAATTAACTCGCTGTAATGTAAAAAGTCAGTTTATTAATTAGAGAGAAAGAAACGATATTCACTCACGTTGCATTGTCACGATGTAAATCCAAACACGGAATCAAAATTCAATGCGGTATTGACGAAAAGTTAATTCAAAAAATTGTTTTTACTGAAGTGTTACAGTAAACATGTAAGTTTAAAAAGTATTTGCGTGTTAATTTCAAAGCCAAACAGAACAAAAACGTATAACGCAATAAATACTTCTAACCTAACATGAAACAAATTTCTTTCAATTTATTATGTTTTACTATTTTTAACTATGGTTAATTCCTCACTGTAATGTAAAATAGCTAGTTCTATTATGCATATGTAACAGTTCCCATGAAAATAACCATCACATTAAATTGTACATCCGGTTAACCACACCTGGGGGGTTGGCAAGTGAAGCAAGCAGGGGGCAGAGCCCCCCTAGTATTAAACAAAAAATCAACACTGATTTAATTTAAACACCAATTCTCCTCTAAAAGTTTTTTGAATATTAGAAATTATTAGAAATATTGTGATGGGAACAGCCCATTCAGCCCAACAAGCTTGTCTATTCTATTCATCTTGATTGTCCAAAGTAACATTTGAAGGTCCCTAAAGTCCTGCCCTCCACCACAGTACCTGGTCATTTATTCCACATGTCTATGGTTCTCTGCACGAAGAGAAAAAATTCCTGTGCAAAATTTGCCCTTTACCGAATTTATTTGAAGCAGCGTCTGCGATCCACTGTACTAATTCATTTCATGATCTTAAACTCTTCAGCCCTCTTCAGCTCTCTTTATCTCTATTTGCTTGAACAGGTAAGTTTCAGCTCCTTCAATTTCTTCTCATAGTCCCTGCCTCTCAGTCCTGGAATCAGCCTGGTTATTGTGTTCTCTGGACTTTCTCTAGCACTGCTATGTCTTTTTTTAATATGGAGACCAAAACTGAACATGTTTCTCCAGATGAGACCTAACTTGTGAATTATAAAGCTTAAGCATAATCCTCTTTGACTTGTATGGCACACTTCAGGTTGTTATATAACCTAACATCTTATTAATCTTTTTAATAGCTTCTCTACGCTGTCTGCATTTAGATCGTGATGAGTCTGGCTTGACTCCCAGGTTCTTCCCAAAAGGCGTACTCTCTACTTCCTACATGTAATACTTTACATTTCCTTAAATTCCATATTATCTGCCAAAAATCTGCCCAAGACAGTGTGCTGTCCAAATCTCTCTGTAACAAGTTAGCTGGTTGCACATTATCTGCCCTTCCACCTAGTTTAGTAACTTGTTTTAATCATATCTAAAATTTTGCAGACATTGCCAAGCAGGTTTGAATGAACAAAGGAGAGATTTCATATAAAAACAGATCCAAATCTAGCCTGTAATGTACTGTAGAATGCCACAAATTCATCATGTATCAGCTGCTGGTGCCAACACCTGAGCACTTCCATGAAAGCGTAGACCACAAGGTGCTCTGTAAATATTTATCTGCATATAATGAGCACACACCAGCACGAAATATTGGAAACAAACTTCAGCAGTGACCTTCAGACAGGACAGAACCACTTTCTAGGAGTCAGTCTAGATCGTGCTGGCTGCATTTCAGCGTTCTGTAAAGGGTTTAATAAATCAGATCAGACTAGCTTTCTTTATTGCTTTATTGTGAACTACGCTTGGTACTGATTTATAGAAATGTCAGTGACAGAACAGCATCTTGGTATGGAACAGACAGACTTTTCAATACCTTAAGGTTTTAAGACCTTTGAATGAAACCTGCCGCAAAAGATAACAGGCATCAACTAACTGATGATCAAGAACTTTAAAAAGTCATGAAAGGATTTTCTTACCTGGATTTTAGGGTAAGCAGTGGGATCTTTAAGATATGGCTCCTGGAACTGAACGTACTGTTGGCAAAGTTCAGCAGGACAGTCTAAGGTAACCTGAAATTTCACACAAAAAAATGCATAAATGGCCTTTATTTTAAAATATGTTTACATCTCTCTATTATAAAAGAAAATCTTGAGATGAGACTTTTGCTAGGAGATTTTTTCAAGTCCCGCCCTCCTCTCAACCATTTACAACCGCACACACACACACGGTCCAATCACCTCTCATTCGTGTGAATGCCTTTGTCAGACACACTTCTTGCGCTCTCAGCTCTTATAAATTTTTATGTTTTCCTCATTTTAAGTCGTTTATGAAAAGTCCTCCATTTAGTCCTTTAAAGAAGCTTTTCTGGACAGTATTGTTATACATACGATCTATTTGTTTCATTCATAATAGTCCATCTCTGGACAATAATTCTATACGTTCTAAATGACACGTCAACAACTAAGCGAAGAAGAAAAGGCAGCACGTTGAAAAAAGGCCCAAAAGCATTGGAGAGAAAAGAATTCAAAAAAGAGCAATAATAATCTAAGTGCAAATTCAGAAAATAAGGGAAGTAATAATCAGCCCCAGACCCCCGTGACCCTGTATTCGGATTCAGCGGGTTAGACGATGGATGGATGGATGGATGGATAATCAGCCCAGACCAAGTGGAATTGAAAACCGAGCAGGTCCAAAAGGGAAAGGAAATAAAAGACAAAGAGTAGAAGACAAAGTAGAACATCATAAAGAGGTCCAAAAATGTTGGTGTGATACACATGCAAGGGCAGGTTAGAGACTATGAAAGTAGTAAAATTCGAAAGGCACGAAAAACTGATAGTAAAGATTGTATTAGCGTTAACAAACGGAAATTATTACCTGATGAAATAACGGAGCAGCGAAAAGAGATCGAATATATGGACATAGGTAATATGACAGAAGTATATAGATATTGTTTGGCTTTAAAGTTTAAGTCAGAAACTTGTAGATCGTCTAATTCGTGTTGCCGTCAGGGAAAAGTCGTGTTTCTTCACAATGAAGAGGCGTATCCACAAGAATTAAAAGATTTGTTGTTTGGCGTATGTTTTTACTGAAGTGTTACAGTTTAAGTGTAAGTTTAAAAAGTATTTGCCAAACAGAACTACTCAACGAATACCTCTAACGCAACATAAAACATAATTTTCTAATCATCCAGGACCAAGTGGAACTGGAAACCTAGCAGGTCCAAGCGGGGTCAGAAATAAAAGACAAAGAGTAGAAGACAAAGCCGAACGTCGTAAAAAAGTGCAAAAACGTTGGCGCAATACACATGCAGAACAGGTTAGAGATTACTAAAGAGTACTAAAATTCGAAAGTCTCAAAAAACTGATAGTAAAGATAGCATTTGCGCAAACAAATGGAAATTATTACTCGGTGAAATAACGGAGCAACGAAAAGAGATTGAATATATGAACATAGGTAATATGACAGAAGTATGTAGATATTGTTCGGCTTTAAAGTTTAAGTCAGAAACTTCCCATCAGGGAAAAGTAGCGTTTCTTCACAATGAGGAGGCATATCCGCGAGAAATAAAAGATCTGTTGTTTGGCGTATGTTTTTACTGAAGTGTTACAGTAAAAGTGTAAGTTTAAAAAGTATTTGCATGTTAATTTCAAAGCCAAACAGAACGAAAATGTATAACTCAATAAATACCTCTAACGCAACATAAAACATGTAGCTATTCGGCTTTAAAGTTTAAGTCAGAGACGTGTAGATCGTCTAATTTGTGTGGCCATCGGGAAAAGTCGTGTTTCTTCCCAATGAAGAGGCGTATCCACGAGAAATAAAAGATTTGTTGTTTGGTGTAAGGCAAAATATCCAAATCTACAATAATCTGTTAGCGTTTGCATCATTCAATGCTCAAAACGTAGATTTAAACAATTCAGGACCATATGCTATGAGAATCAGTGGTCCTGCAACAATTAAAGTTATGACAAGTTTAATTTCGAAGAAACCACAGTTCGGTCAGGTTTATACTTATGATCACAGAGAAGCAATGCAACACAGAATCGAAAGAGTTAAACGATGGGACGCATTAGAAATTCTACATGTAAACAACAATCTGTTTAAATTGTACATCCGCTTACCTATACGTGAGTGGTAGAGACGTGAAGTGGCTGGCACATAGCACCCACCCGAGGGTTGGTGAGCAATGCGAGCAGGGGGTAGAGCCCCCTAGTACCTAGGTGGATTTTAGGAGGCCCAGGCCCCTCATGGACCCTGTGATCATCAGAGGTGACTGTGTGCAGAAGGTGCAGACCTATAAATATCTGGGAGTGCAGCTGGATGACAAATTGGACTGGACTGCCAATACTGATGCTCTATGTAAGAAAGCTCAGAGCAGACTTTACTTTCTGAGAAGGTTGGCATCCTTCAACATCTGCAGTAAGATGCTGCAGATGTTCTACCAGACGGTTGTGGCGAGTGCCCTCTTCTACGCGGTGGTGTGCTGGGGTGGCAGCATAAAGATGAAAGACGCCTCACGCCTGGACAAACTTGTTAAGAAGGCAGGCTCCATTGTAAGATTAAAGTTGGACAGTTTAACATCTGTGGCAGAGCGACGGGCTATAAGCAAACTCCAGTCAATCATGAAGAATCCATTGCATCCACTTAACAGGATCATCTCCAGGCAGAGGAGTAGCTTCAGTGACAGACTTTTGTCACCGTCCTGTTCCACTGACAGACTGAGGAGATCGTTCCTACCCTACACTATGCGACTCTTCAATTCCACCCGGGGGAGTAAATGCGAACATTAATTTTATTTTAATTCTTTTCATTTTTATTACTATTTAATTTAATATTGTTTCTTTGTATCAGTATACTGCTGCTGGATTATGTGAATTTCCCCTTGGGATTAATAAAGTATCTATCTATCTATCTATCTATCTATCTATCTATCTATCTATCTATCTATCTATCTATCTATCTACCTTCTAAAACAAAATCTGAAGTGGCCAACACTGTTGTGAAGTTACCAAAATATATGGATGATGCAAAACAACTGAAGTTCTCCATACTTTTGACATTTTGTTTTTTTTTTCAAGGAACATCTATTTAAAATTGATATACAGTAAATTCAGAGAGTATTCAGACCCTTTCACTCTTCTTCATACTTTATTGTGTTATAGATTTACTTTTAAATGAGTAAATGTGCTTTCTTGCCCATGAGTCTACACTCAATACAAAGTGAAGACGTGTTTTCAGAAAAGATTGCAATTAATTAAAAAACTGAAAAATCTGAAACTTCTCATTCATACAAGTATTACAATTCTTATTTTAGCATATCACATGAAGGACGTGAACATCTGACCTGCCTTTCCTCCTGTACTTATGTTGACATTTTGGCTTTTACATATTTCTGTTTAGGTAACATTTTTTATTTAAAACAATCCAACATTTTTTGACTCGCTTATCTCAGGGTAAACGTCACGCTAAAGTGGCTACGGCCTTTAACCTTTTTTTTTTTCTCTTTATCCAATTTCCAATGTACGTGAGTTACAAATAACAAAGTAGCTGCTAGTGCAGTCATTTTTTTTTCTCACCAGTCCTCTGAAGATACTGAAGCCCAAGGCAAGCAGAAAGTAGAGAACAAACACGCAGTCTAGTGGTCTACCAATCAGCCCCTTCTGATGGGAGTCTTGAATGCACTAGGAAGACAATAGAAATACATCTTTGTTTTCTTATAAGAAAATCCGATTCTACAACATAACACAGAAGAATAAACACTGCTTATATGTGAGTGCTTTCTGAAGGCCCTAATACCTCAGGATTAAACTGTTACACATTTCTAATAGACATATATTTGTGTATGATCATGCATATAAACAGTAGATGTACAGTATGTAAATGCGTGTATGATGTATTCGTGTGTGTGGGTTTGAAAATGGCTGATTAAGGTAAAGGGCGGCACAGTGGCGCAGTGGTAGCGCTGCTGCCTCGCAGTAAGGTGACTTGGGTTCGCTTTCCGGGTCCTCCCTGCGTGGAGTTTGCATGTTCTCCCCGTGTCTGCGTGGGTTTCCTCTCACAGTCCAAAGACATGCAGGTTAGGTGCATTGGCGATCCCTAGTGTGTGCTTGGTGTGTGTCCTGTGGTGGGCTGGTGCCCTGCCTGGGGTTTGTTCCTGCCTTGTGCCCTGTGCTGGCTGGGATTGGCTCCTGCAGACTCCATATACATATATGCAAATAATATATATAAGCAGCTTCAGGTTCAGCCATGGGTGGAGTCTACAAAAAGAAAGCAGTCCGTCATACAATAATGGGCCACTTAAAAGAGCAAAATGGCCAATGATCCATTAGTTAGAACTGTCCACAACCATTTTGTGCCTTCGATTTATATATATATATACACAGACACACACACACACATATATACAGTATATATATATATATATATATATATATATATAAAATATTTATTCATAGTGGCCAGTGGGGGGTATATAAGGTTACCTCTAACCCAAATAGTTACCAAAAGACCAGACATATTCAAATGAAAGGTGGTTTTATTTTAACATTTAAATACATGGGTGAAGACAAACACGCACAAGTTAAGAAGAATAGAAATAAAGAGGCCTGCCATAGCAAGTGATTCCCTGACTACCCCATGCAATGCCTAACACACTTACTCGTCATGACCAAACCCACGCTCCTATAAAATACGTAATGTTCACTTCTTACCAACCCTTACCTTTCTTTCCCCATCCAGGTGAGTTGTTGCTACCACTAGACCACCCAACTCCATGTTCACTTTCTTTATGACCAGCAGCCATTTTTTAATTCCCACCCTATAAGCACTTTTTGGGTCACTTCTGGTCTCCTTGAAAATAATGCTGGGCTGAGACTAGTCTGTCCCTGGACCATGGGCACTTATGCAGAGCGCCATATGTGATGCCTGCATGGAGTTTGCATGTTCTCCCTGTGTGTGCATGGGGGTTCTCCAGTGTCTTCACACAGTCCAAAGACATGCAGGTTGGGTGGATAAGCGATGGGAAATTGGCCACTGATGCGTGTGTGTTCACCCTGTGATGAACTGGCAACCTGCTCAACATCCTTAAATGCAAGTTCTCTGTTAGTGTGGGTGGGTGTGCTAAGAGGCCCCTGTGATGGATGTGTACCCTCACCAGGACCCTTGCCCTTACCGCCTTGTGTGCGTTCCTACCAGGATAGTCCCAGGACCCTGCAAGCCTAAAATGAAGTAGGTGGGTTAGAGAGTGTTCTTTTCTATACAGTATGCAGTACAAACACACTATTAGCAGGCAGTATAGCCCAAAGTCCTCATCACTGTATAATTAAAGCTTGTGATGGTTTCTACCAGCTGCAAGAATTATTACAAGAACAAGAAAATATGAACACATAACCCCAGTTCTTAAATCTTTACACTGGCTCCCAGTTAAGTTCAGGGCAGATTTCAAAATCCTCCTTTTAACATATAAAGCATTAAATAGCCAAGGTCCAGATTACTTATATGTACTTATCGTGACCTACAAGCCTGAGCACACATTAAGATCTCAAGATGCCGGTCTGTTTATGATTCCAAGGATTAATAAAATAACAGTGGGAAGTCGAGCTTTTAGTTACAGGGCCCCTAAACTGTGGAATGGTCTTCCTGCTTCCATAAGAGATGCCCCTTCAGTCTCAGCCTTTAAATCCCGGCTGAAGACTCACAACTTCAGTTTAGCATACCCTGACTAGAGCTGCTGATTAACTGTACAGACTGCATCTCTGTTGTTAGTCATTAGCACTATAACATAAGTAACATGAATAATTATATTTGAATACTAACCCTCACCTATTCTGTTTCTTTTCTCGGTACCCAAATGTGGCCATTGGTGCCACGGCCCACCTGCCAAGTTGTTTGCCTGCCTATGGTAAAGTCATCCCTGATGGAGGATCACAGGAATCATGGGAAAGAGGGGTCCTTTAATCGAGACGCGTTTCAGCCGTGGCATGGCCAAATGGGGAGGCAGCTAGATGGATGAGGTCTCCAGGACTCTAAAAATATCCAAACCTAATTATGTCATATCATCTACTGTTAAACCGTACTTTTTTGACACCCACTGCACACCCTACCTACCTGGAAAGGTGTCTCTCTTTGAACTGCCTTTCTCGAGGTTTCTTCCATTTTTCCCTACAAGGTTTTTATTGGGAGTTTTTCCTTGTCTTCTCAGAGAGTCAAGGCTGGGGGGCTGTCAAGAGGCAGGGCCTGTTAAAGCCCATTGCGGCACTTCCTGTGTGGTTTTGGGCTATACAAAAATAAACTGTATTGTATTGTACTGTACCAGTATACTGTATCTGTATGTGCTTCTCAGACTGAAACATATTTTTTAATGTACCATCAAAACTATTTTTGGGGCTGAATCACATTTCCTCTTAATCTGGGGTCACTCCTGGTGAAGCCCCTGAAGGGATCCCAGCACAAACACGACATACCACCTCTTCACCGCCCGTCTTCTTGCACTGGTGCGATGGCTTATACTGCCAGTCCCAGTGTGTGTTTGCTTTGTTCCACAGGACCTACTCACACATACAATCTCCATTTAGTCCATGTTAGCACCCAAATACTGTATATATACAAAGAGTGAGAAACAGACCATAAAGGCTTCAGACAATACTTGTCTATTTAACCAAATAAGGCAACTAAGCTGTAGATGTTCATAAAACCGATCCAAGTAACAGATTTACGGGCTGCAATTTTGCGGATTCCGAGCAAGTGACAGGGGATTGAGATTTACAGGCTCATGCAGTGTAATCCAAGTGAGATGATAAATGCTTAAGCATTCCAAGTCAATGCAATCCTGACACAATTACAATTGCAAGTGAAAATTCACAGGAAAAGACAACAAATCCTAGCAACGGGAACCTAATTTTACAGTGCTAACCATTTTCTGCACTTGCTTACTTCAAGTCAGAGGGACTGGAAATCACAGCCTCCCTGCAAATATGTCCAGTTATTATTTTAGCTGTTTAAGGTGAGAACTAAACAGAAGAGAAGGAGGCATCTTAGGCAGATCCTGTTAAGATGCTTTTACTGTACATCGTGTTCTTGTGTACAGTATGGTTTGAATTCAGGAGAACCTGTCTTTTTTATAGCAATCCGATCCCATTCTCTGTTTTCTCATGTTTAAGTTCTCCTGCGGATAAGTCGCGGCTTGATTTTACCGTATAATTTCCTGTATTTTATAATGTCGGTCATATAAGTCGAATGTGGAAAACTCACGCTATTGGTCCAAGAGAATACAATATGCTAATGCCCACCTGAGAGAGTCACCACGGAGCACACAGCCTTTTTATTTCTATGTATTGTGCCTACGTGACCACACGGTGATACCTGAACTATTCCGAAGAAACGTTTGCACTGATTTGTGTTTCACCTTCATCGTAAGAGCATCCCTTATCTACAATGGAGCGTTCGATCAGAAGAAAATACGAAGCCAGTTTAAAATTAAAAGTCATTGAAATGGCAAAAGAAAATGGTAACTGCACCGCTGCAACAAAATTTGATGTGTCTGAGAAACTGATGCGAGACTAGAGGAGCCAAGAAGATGTAAAAAAATACTTTGTATTTTTGAATGGGCGTGTAAGACAGGGTCTGGTTTTATGATCGATTTTTCTGGTTTCAAGACCCGACTTATACGCGAGTATATACGGTAGTTTTGTTTTGCAACAACAAGAAGAACATTTAGCACATTTTCATACAAATGATGTAGCTCAATTAAAGAGTCTTTTTCTGTTGATCAATGCCAAAAAGCCAAATCAAATCTACAAATCTACTGTGATTCAATATCGTATGACAATAAAATGTGAACACTTCGAAGGGAGTGAATACTTTTTATAGGCACTATTTACACTCACTGGCCTCTTTATTAGTTACACTTGTTCAACTGGTTGTTAACACAAATATCTGATCAACCAATCACATGGCAGCAACTCCCCAATGCCTTTTGGCATACAGACATTCTCAAGATGACCTGCTGAAGAACAAACCATTCAAATGTCACAGCTTACCCGAGTGTTATTGCTGACCATGTCCATCTGTGGTGTTATGGGTCCACAGCTCGTGGAGAAAAGGCCATTGATTTTTAAATAAATAATCATTGTGCTCGCTTAGCTTAGCGAGGACGTTAGGCCATAGTGGGCGTGGGCGATCCGTAGGGTGTGGGCGTTTCTCACCTAGTGCACAGGTGAGGAACTGCCCACATTCATGATTGTCCCGCGGCTAATGCTGCAGCTGCTGTGGCCCTCGTCATTTTAAAAGAAGCGAGTCGGTTTTAGGGGAAGAAGAAAAAAGAAACGTTCGGGTAGTGTAAGAAACGATCGGGAAAAAGAAAAAAACGTTTGGAGAGAGAATCGATCGAAGAGAAAGGAAAGGAGAGGACGGAGGTTACAGGGAGCGTGGAAGCAAGCGGTGCAGGAGAGAGACGGACGCGGGCGTGTGGTGAGCGCGCGATCGCTCGTGGGCAGCTGCGAGGAAGCTGGGTGTTGGGCCGACACCCAGGTGTTTGTGTAGATGTCGCTCCCGCTGAGTGATCTGGTAGCGGGAGTGACAAGGTGAAAGCGACGAGCCGCAGAAGGCCGCGGAAAGGCAGCGGAAGTCGGGAGGCTTGGTGGTGGAGTCCCCAATATGAGCGACCTGGCTATTGGGGTAATCAAGTCTCGGGGACTGGGATGAGTGCCATACCGGAGCCAGGGATCGGGAGGTCTCCAGTCTCGAGCGTGTGAAGTAGGAGGGCAGCTGCAGAGAGCGTCTTGCCTGCTGCTAAGCCCGTACGGGATAAGCAGGTGAGACGCATACAAATAGGCACCGGATTGTGTTAGTGTTTTAAAGACTGCTTCCAGGAGAAGATTTTAACCTTCGTTTTTAAAGGATTGTTGTGTTTATTTATTGGTTTTACCCCACGTTCTTTTTATGGATTATTTATTTAATGAATTTGAAACTGCACTATTTATGGAACACTGTTTTTGTTGACTGTTTTAATAAAAGCACTTTTGTACTTTCAACCATCCCCTTGCTCAGATGCTCAATTTGCCTCCATTGACTGGCTCACTCGGTTTCATTATCGACGGTGCTGGGTTCAAGGGTTCCCAAACAGCCATGGGAGCGTGGAGCCAGAACCCACATCGTCACACCATCCCTTTATGACCGCAGTGTTCCCATCTTCTAATGGCTCCTTCCAGCAGGATAATGCGCCATGTCACAAAGCTCAGATCATCTCAGACTGGTTTCGTAAACATGACAAGGAGTTCACTGTCTTCAAATGTCCTCCAAGTCACCAGATCTCAATTCAGCAGAGCACCTTTGGGTTGTGGTGGAACAGGAGATTCGCATCATGGATGTGCAGCAACTGACAAATCTGCAGCTACTGTGTGATGCAATCATGCCAATATGGTGCAAAATCCCTGAGGAATTTTTCCAGCACCTTGGCAAATCTATACCACAAAGAATCTGAAGGCAAAAGGGGGTCTTACCCAGTACTAGCAAGGTGTACCTAATAAAGTGTCAGGTGAGTGCATACATACACATACACAAACACACACATGCATATAAATATATATATATATATATATTATATACATATATACAGTATACACTCATCTAAAGGATTATTAGGAACGCCATACTAATACGGTGTTTGACCCCCTTTCGCCTTCAGAACTGCCTTCATTCTACGTCGCATTGATTCAACAAGGTGCTGAAAGCATTCTTTAGAAATGTTGGCCCATATCGATAGGATAGCATCTTGCAGTTGATGGAGATTTGTGGGATGCACATCCAGGGCACGCTCCGTTCCACCACATCCCAAAGATGCTCTATTGGGTTGAGATCTGGTGACTGTGGGGGCCATTTTAGTACAGTGAACTCATTGTCATGTTCAAGAAACCAATTTGAAATGATTCGAGCTTTGTGACATGGTGCATTATCCTGCTGGAAGTAGCCATCAGAGGATGGGTACATGGTGGTCATGAAGGGATGGACATGGTCAGAAACAATGCTCAGGTAGCCCGTGGCATTTAAACGATGCCCAATTGGCACTAAGGGGCCTAAAGTGTGCCAAGAAAACATCCCCCACACCATTACACCACCACCACCAGCCTGCACAGTGGTAACAAGGCATGATGGATCCATGTTCTCATTCTGTTTACGCCAAATTCTGACTCTACCATTTGAATGTCTCAACAGAAATCGAGACTCATCAGACCAGGCAACGTTTTTCTAGTCTTCAACTGTCCAATTTTGGTGAGCTCATGCAAATTGTAGCCTCTTTTTCCTATTTGTAGTGGAGATGAGTGGTACCCGGTGGGCTCTTCTGCTGTTGTAGCCCATCCGCCTCAAGGTTGTGCGTGTTGTGGCTTCACAAATGCTTTGCTGCATACCTCGGTTGTAACGAGTGGTTATTTCAGTCAAAGTTGCTCTTCTATCCGCTTGAATCAGTCGACCCATTCTCCTCTGACCTCTAGCATCAACAAGGCATTTTCGCCCACAGGACTGCCGCATACTGGATGTTTTTCCCTTTTCACACCATTCTTTGTAAACCCTAGAAATGGTTGTGCGTGAAAATCCCAGTAACTGAGCAGATTGTGAAATACTCAGACCGGCCCATCTGGCACCAACAACCATGCCACGCTCAGAATTGCTTAAATCACCTTTCTTTCCCATTCTGACATTCAGTTTGGAGTTCAGGAGATTGTCTTGACCAGGACCACACCCCTAAATGCATTGAAGCAACTGCCATGTGATTGGTTGATTAGATAATTGCATTAATGAGAAATTGAACAGGTGTTCCTAATAATCCTTTAGGTGAGTGTATATACAGTACAGTATATATATATTCAATGCATTCGTAGTCTGAATCACAATCCGATTGTATGGGTGGTTACCTACCAGGTAACGCTTGTGGTTGGTCAGCAGTCAGCTAATATCCACCACGATGCCCTCTTTCAGTTGCGAGAAGCAGATCATAGAATGGTTGAAATAGTTTTTACTGTCAAATAATGCAAAGAGTACGCGACACGTGTTTCGCCCTAATTCTGGACTCATCAGGCGTACACACTCACTGCTTCAACCCTCTCGGGAATCTAACTTTGGAATGTCAGCACCAGAGGCGAAGCCTCTTACGTTGCGCCACGGCGTTTGGTTCGTTTATTTGACAGTATGTAGATCGGGGTAATTACATGGTGGACGGCTGGCAGCTCATCCCGGCTGGGAAACCCCTGAGATGGAAGGATGGGGGAAGGCTGCTTTTCCAGGAAACTGCCTCCCCAAAACACTAGATGGCGGCTCCCCTGGAGTGTAACAGTTCCCACGGGGGCATCCTGGGACTTGCAGTGCGGTTTCTCAGCCCGGTTGGGTACCATGGGTGCCGCCAGAAGGAGCTGTGAGAGGACCAGAGGAGCCATGCCTCATTAATAGCCCAGAAGTGATCCTAAGTCACGAGGACGGGAGCCCCGAAGTACTTCCGAGCTGAAGAAAAAGCCAATTCTCCATTTGACCTGGAAGTGTAAGCAAGTCACGTGGGCAGAAGCACAGAAGAACCTCCAGGTTAGGGACTATTTAAAGGACTGTTGGAGACCCAGTAAGCGAGCCAGAGTCGGGAGGAGTGTGACAGAGCTTGCTGGGAGGTGTGGAGGAGAGATTTGTGTATGTATAATTTTTAATGTATTGTATATTTAATTAGATGTTTATTGTGGCTGGGGTGCTTTGGAGGCACTGATTAAAAGAAGAAGCATTAAAATACCCCTGAGGGCTTTTATCCCATGTCCTGAACACCTGTATGTTGGGCTTAAGAGGTAACAGTGACCCCTAGTGTCCTATAATTAATATATATTGTGGAGGACTGCCGGCTTCGTGCTCCGGCCCTCACCCCCAGGCCCCCAGGAGGAGCTCTCCCGACAGCAGGATCATGCCCCGAGTTCCAGCAGGGCCTTATGGACTATGCAGTGTTTTTACACAGCCCTGCTGGATACCTTGGGGGCCACCAGGAGTCGCTGTGGGGGGGCTTATGGGCTCTTTTGTGCCTTATGACCCGGGAGTACGTCACGGTCATATGACGGGAAGGAACCCGGAAGGAATAAGGAACAGTGGACTGTTGGGACAGGAACACTTCCGGGTCAGGGGCTATAAAAGGGCGGTGCCTCAGTCCAGACAACGAGCTGAGCTGGGAGGTAGAGGAGCAAGTGTCTGGGCGAGGAGGAGAGTTTATGGTTGGAGAGAATAGTGTTGTTTTGAATGAGTAGTGTGGAGGGTGCTTTGTGCACATTGTTATTAAACAATAAAAAGTCTTGGACTTTTACCTGGTGTCTGGAGTTATACCTGAGGGTTCCAGGGAGCACTAGTGCCCCCTACTGCCACAATATATATATATATATATATATATATATATATATATATATATTTATGTAAGAGCCAATTTTAGAAAGTTAAAGTGGGTTAAACTCATATTAATGTTTGCTTAATTTGAATAGAATATAAATTTCTTCCATAGTCATAGACATTGGTATAGTCTTTTCCCCCTATAAGTTAGTAAGAGATAGAACCTTCTTGCTATAACTGAGAAAGTGTGATAATAGATTCAGTTGTTGTTTAGAACAGGTCCCAGTACATAGGGACTTAAAAGACTCATTTTCTACTCAGAGAGAGATGGGAAAGCAGTACCGCCGCTCCCTATACGCAGAATACGCAGTCTGCGTAGGGCACCAACTCCCAGGGGGGCACCATCCCAGCTGCTCAAAAAAATCGTTTTTATATATTATAATAAATTAATATGAATAATATACATATACAAATAAACAAAAATATAAACGTATATATTGCATTTTACGGTGAACTCAGAGTAGGCTAAGCACGTGATGGCGCGCGCGCCCTCATGTATTTACTTTCATTTGAATAAAGTTCTATTTTGGCCCCTATAGTAGGTTTTTTTTATTATTATTTTATTTTTACTTCCGTAATATTTGGGGGAGGGGGCACAAAAGTAAATTTCTGCTTAGGGCACCCATTTGGCCAGCAGCGGCCCTGTGGGAAAGGCATACAGTTTACTGACCGTCATTTTGAAATGGTTCAGAAATGTTAAGTAAATAGTAACGATTTGAGATGTAACAAGATTCAAGCTTTGAACAGAACTTATCTTAACAAGAATTTTTCTTATTTTTTTGCTATTTTAGTTTTCTTTTTTATGTGAACTGTTTTACTTTGAAATTTAAATAGACTTTTAAAAACAAATATATTTTGTCTGTGGAATCATTTCTGTGTGTCAAGTGTTTGTTGAATCCCATTTTTCGAAAAATGCAGCTACAATATATATGCTATATATATATATATATATATATATATATATATATATAGGGTGAGTCAAAATGATGTTAACATTTGAATGGCAGAAATAATTTATTCACAAAACATACTTCATATGTGCAAATGATTTATAATATATGAAGAAACACATATATATCTATGAGGGCAAATAAACACATAATACTGTATGTTATTTATACCCTGAACAATTTTTTTCATTTTTACCTTGGAAGGTGCATCTCTTGTCAAAGGCTGGCTGAAGATACGAAAAGAGGCCCACACCGGTAGAATGACACACAGATTGTTAATAACAAATCCACCACACAGGTTTGCTCCATATTTCCCTAAAAATGTTGCAGAAAATCAAATAAAAGCAATTCGGTAGGCAAACTAAGATAAAAAAATGTAGCTGACAATTACATTTTTTATATGTTGCTAACCCCATGTAGCTTGTAGCAATGGCCAAGAAAAAAATTTAATTTCCTGTTTTCATGCAGGATGGAGAGAAAAAAATGACAATATAAAAGTAGCCAATAGTGACCAACACTGTGCAACAGCAAATGATGCTAAAAATGTCCATTGAGAAAAGAAAGAAGAAAAATCTTATGTTACTCATGTCACACAATCCACTCTTCAATCATCCATTCGTTTGCTCAAACCGTGCAAAACGCGTGCTGTTTTGCTAGAATATTGAGATTGCTGTTTAAAACTGAAAACCTGCCTCTCCCCCTCATTCATTGGTCAAGAGTCTTGTCTTCAGTTCCAAAACTGACTCCCATGTGGCTTTAATTTCCCGTTTTACGATGTCCGCTGATTTTTCAAGGAAATGTCTATTTAACAATATCCATCCATCCATTATCCAACTCATTATATCCTAACTACAGGGTCACGGAGGTCTGCTGGAGCCAATCCCAGCCAACACAGGGCACAAGGCAGGAAACAAACCCCAGGCAGGGCACCAACCCACTGCATATTTAACAATATTTTATTATAAAAGCATGTGTTTTTCACGTTTTGAGCAAACGCCTGGATAACTGACGTGTGGATTATGCAACGTAAGCAATTTCTCCAAAGACGTTTTTCACAAGGTTTGCCATTACCCAGCATTACTCTCTGTTCAATCAATCATAAACTTTTTCTCTCTATTCTGCATAAAAAGATGAGATTAAAAATTGTTCTTAGCCATCACTACAAACTACATGGGGTAAGAAATATAAAAAAAGATCATTTTTGGGTGGAGTGTTACTTTAAGATTATACAGAATGAGAACAATAAACTTTAAACAAATAAGCATTCATAATTAAATAAAAGAAACAATGAGCACACATTTAAAAAAGAAGCTATGCTACACTGTGTTTCTTTCATCTTCAGCCACACAAACACAATTACTATGCCTTCTTACCAACAGCGTTTCCAAGGAGGTAGACAACTAGGCTCATCAAAACCGATCCAACCCAGTAAAGTCCAATTGTTCGATACTCGTCCCTATCGGAAGAAGATGAAACATTTTTCAAGTGAATTTTAACTAAGACAGATTGTCAGTCTTTATCTCCTTCAAAAGAATTTTCTTCTCTTCATTATATATAAAAAAGAATACGGATCAATTACGAAGGTTCAAACAAATGTTAGGAGAATATTCTATGATTCACCAAAGATAAATATTAATTTAAAGTGTGTCAAAAAATTATGTATTTTTTTCTCTGCATAGTTCCCATTTCAATGAACACATTTTTGCTACTCATCTAGAAGTTTTGAGATTCCACTTGTGGTAGAAATGCAGCTGTGGGTACATAGTAACTTGTAGCTGCCCAGACAAACATATAGATAGATAGATAGATAGATATTTTAGTATAGTAGGCAGGATATAATAGATAGATAGATAGATAGATATTGATTAATTAATGTTTAAACATACATGGGATCTAATGTTAGGTCCAGTATGCCACCTGAAAGATTCCCTTTTGTGAACATCTGCACTTATTCCTGCTCCACTTTGCACAATGATGGGGGCTATGAGAACACGTCATCAAGGATATCAAATGGGCTCCTACCATCCGTAACATTTTAAAGTCTAGGCTCACAACGTTTAAGTAGGTTCAGAGTTAAAGATGCTAAGATTTGCATTGGGTGTGACGAGGATTAGAAATGAGGACATTAGAGGGTCGGCTCAGGTTGGACGGTTGGAAGACAAAGTCAGAGAGGCGAGATTGCGTTGGTTTGGACGTGTGCAGAGGAGAGATGCTGGGTATATTGGGAGAAGGGTGCTAAGGATAGAGCTGCCAGGGAAGAGGAACAGAGGAAGACCTAAGAGAAGGTTTATGGATGTGGTGAGAGAGGACATGCAGGCAATGGGTGTGACAGAGCAAGATGACGAGGACAGGAAGATATGGAAGAGGATGATCCACTGTGGCAACCCCTAACGGGAGCAGCCAGAAGAAGTAGAAGAAGTGGTGAGATCCTGTGTCCCAGAACTAGCCCACTCTGGGTCTTCACTCACTTAACAAACCAGCAGGGGTTATTTTACCTCAAACACAGCCACTGCCTACTCCTTTCTGCAGCCTCTGACATTACCTTCATAGTGTGATGTAGGGCTTGACCACTGATCCCCAAGTGCTTCAGCAACCTTACTGTATATTTTGCCACAAAGCTCCTAAAACTAATTTCCACCGGATAGATCTTCACTCCCCAGCAATGTCGTCCTACATCCTTTGTATATATAGCTTAGACCACAGTTCCAAATTTGGCCTTAAATTAGTGACAGCTCTGTCTGTAAGCCGTTGACCTACGTATGTCTGCCAGTCCCAAGTTGTACCAAACAGACCAATCCTGGTCTTGCTCTGGCCTTGTTCCTCTTCTCAAACAAATAATAATAATAATAATGAACTGATTGTTCTGGGCATTGACAGTCACTCTTTTAATCTCTACAGTTCCAACCTGCCCCTTAAGCACTGCATTGTGTGTCCAGGTGTACCAACCTTGGGACTTCACTTAAACCAACCAACCTTGGGACCTCACTTAAACAGCTCACTTAGCTAATTCCGAATGTTGGGGAGCAATGGCCTTGAATACATTGAACAAACCTTTGACGGGATGCAAGCCTATCGCTGTTCACCTTGTACAGAGGCTCCCACCGACACTCATGCTGGGCCGATTTCAATTAGCCAATTAACTTAATACACAACATCTTTTTCTCTGTTTGAGGGTGCTGATCCTTTACTTGCTGGTGTAGTATGTGAGAGGCATAAACAGTTGAATAATCCTAGTCAATGGCATCCAGTTCTGTGGCCTGTTAGATAAGCTGTCACACTGCCAAGGTTAAGGCTACCAATTTGGTCCTCATTGCTGACTTAAGGTGAGCTTGTTGTTTAGATGAAGTGTTCGGCTTCATGCAGTTGTGATTTCTATGTTAATTTGTAAATTCCTTAATAAACAGCAATAACCTCAGGGTTTTGCTAATGTAGGTGAAATGTGATTCCATGTAAAACTTTGCCAAATGCATTACAGAAAACATTAAAAAAGAATTCTTGCTGCTGTCTGTAAGTGTAGCGGGTTCTCTGATTTCCTGCTTCACTGTAAACTGCTGTATTTGGACAAGCTTAACCTTCTAAATATTCAGCTATACTCACCCCCAAGTTATGGCTGTAATCATCAGTAAATACATGAGGTAATGGAAAGAGCCATCCCAGTAGCAGATCATGTGACCGTGAGCGGTGTTCAAGTGAGGTTCGCCCTGGAAAAAAATGTTCAAACATTACTGTCAAAACAAAAAAAAAAAGCCAAAACCAACTCCCACAACACACTTGAAAAAGTTTGATACTTAGACTAAAAAGCAACGGAAGGTGGGCAAAAATTGGTTTTCTCAGATTCTTTGCACGCCCAGTTAGTTTTCTGAGCCAAAAGACAAATGAGAGCAGATAAATACTTGTGTAATGCAAAGTTGTTTAGATAAAAACAATCTTTTATATAAATTTAGAAAAAGTGGACCTTTCTGTGAACACAAGGACATTTGTCTGTAGTGCTGTAGAAGGCCAAGGAGGGGCTGTGCATCCAGCTGACCTCAGACAAATAAACTTTGAGTCATCCAATGAACCCCCACAATTTAATTTCTTCAGTGGTTTATTAAAAGTCTCAAACTCCGGATAACGAAGGTCTGAATGAACTGCTATATAGTGGGGAGCCCATAAAAAGTATTCACCCCCTTAGAAGTTTTCATGTGTTATTGTTACGGAACACTGAATCTCAGTGGATTTAATTTGCCTTTTTTGTCAATGATCAATCATCAAAGGTACTCCCAGGATCAACTTTTTGGGTTCCAAAGTAGACTGATGTTTCTTCATGACAAAGGAGAGTATGTGTGCAAAATCTGGTTGAGATTGGATACAAGGTGTGGAATTGTTTAAAGAATAAATACACACCCGCAAAGAGCTTTATATATAAGATATTTCATTTTGCTAACCATTATACTAGGCAAGTGATCTGAAGAGTTGTTTGTCCCTTTAACAGAGAGCTAGGCCCTAGAATCAGTGGGAGATTTACACAAGAGAACCACCCCACAGCCCAATCCTGACCCCAGAAAGTATTCCTGGAGCCATCCCAGAAGCTCTGCTTGACCAGGATTAAAACTGCTTTGAGCTATAAAAGGTGAGGGATCTTGGAATTGGGTGGAAAGTGGACAATGGGTCAGCTTGTGAGAGGAAGTGAGGCCAGGGACAGAGGAAAAGAAAGTGTGAGGAAGAGAGCAAGGAGACCTTCTTGTATCATTTTTGGGCAGTAATCCTAATTCTAACCCTAAACCTAATTAATATATTGTCATACAGGTAAGAGACTAAGGACTTTTTACTTAGGCCCAGTAAGCCTGTAGTTTACTTTATTCCAGATAATTTGATATTTTATTCATTTGATTTTGTATTACAGAAAAATGTACTCTTATAATTGGTCATTTCTACATATTAGAAAAGTATTATAAACACATGAGAAAAGTAGACAGTATATATCTCTGTTTTAAAAAAAAATCTGTGATTTTCTCAGAGATACACATAAACGTCCCGCGCAACAAGTCTTTGTGCCAAGATATTTAACCACGGCCACAGAGAGTAGATGACAAAGTTGAACATCGTAAAGAATTCAAAAACGTTGGCGCAGTACATATTCAGAGCAGGTTAGAGATAACGGAAGTACGAAAATTCGAAAGTCTCAAAAACATTATAGTAAAGATCGCATTAGCGCAAACAAACCGAAATTATTACTGTGTGAAATAATGGAACAGCGAAAAGAGATTGAATATATTGTTCGGATTAAAACTTTAAGTCGGGGACTTGTAGATCGTCTAATTCGTGTTGCCGTCAGGGAAAAGTAGTGTTTCATCCCAATGAAGAGGCGTATCCGCGAGAATTAAAAATTTGTTGTTTGGTGAAAGTGAAATCCCATGAGAGAAAATTTCAAGCCCCGTGAGACAAGAGCTTATGCAAAGATATTTGAAAAAGTCCTGCCCACATAACCACGCTCACAGTTCAATTATCTCTCATTTGTGTGAATGCTAGTGTCAGACACATTTCTTGTAGAAAGAAAGAAACGATATTCACAACACGTTGCGTTGTCACGATGTAATTCCAAACATGGAATCAGAATTCAATGCGATATTGACGAAAAGGTAAGAGCGAAAAGAGATCGAATATATGGACATAGGAGATATGACAGAAGTATGTAGATATTGTTTGGCTTTAAACTTTAAGCCGGAGACTTGTAGATCATATAATTCGTGTTGCCATGTGGGAAAAGTAGTGTTTCATTCCAATGAAGAGGAGCATCCGCAAAAATTTAAAGTTTTGTTGTTTGGTGAAATAGCGGCAGAGATGCAAATCTTTTGGCGTGAAGTGCAGGCGGGTAGAGGAGTTGGCCAGCAAGGTGAGGCAGGGGGCAAAGCCCCTTAGTTTAATTAAGTATTACAATTTGAGAGTTAGGAGTTAAAAAGCTCATGCCTATATATTTTTATTACCCTGTATAAGTCACAGACCACCATTATCTCTCAAGTTAACTCTTTGAGGGCTGAATATTTTTTTCGAAAAACAGTTTCTGAAAAGCAATGGCTTCACACAGAAGTCAACATAAATGCTACACAGTCACAGTCGCAGTGCACTGCAATCTGGTTTCTACCTCTTACCATTGTTAAGTGGCAGTCCTCTTGGCAAAAATTACTGTAGGCGTGTCAGCTACATGATTAGCTGGGGACGAGTCAGCTCAAGCTGGAACCTCACATTTGTTTTCAATCACTTGTTTCAAAACCGGAGTCCGGCAAGTCATAGTCCAGTTCAGAGATAATAGGCAAAACTTCGTCCATGGAGTATTTTGCGTTACGCATTCGCTTTGATCTCTCGCCATTATGTCAGTGCCATTTTTGCTCTTGTTTGCACCTTACTACTCACACGAGCACATAAAATCTCGGTCAAACCAATGAAGCTAACTTTCCTTCTAGCAACGAGAGTCCAACTAAAACGTAATGGTTGGTTCTGCTGCAGTTTACAGTTGATTACCACCGTCAACTCCTTGTTTTGACAAAAGTCGACATCAGCCCTGAAAGAGTTAAAGTCTGGACGTCCAGCAGAGTTGAGAAGAGACGGCCCCTTGATAAGACAGATAATGTAAACTCTTGGGTTGTAAATAAACCATCCAGCCAAGAGGTAATGGTAGATTAATTAGGGAAAGGACTAGAGCAATGTAATGCTAGAAGTCAGATGAAGAAGAATAATGACTGAAATGATAAGAATTGTAATAAAAGTAAACCGTGCTCTTTGCTGGGGGCACCCCACTACATGCCGAGGGGTACTCCAGTCACTAGTGCGAGTTCCTGTGACTTGATGGAGACCAACATGAAACCTGCTATTCGATCCAAGTGGCAGGGACTGCTGTCTCAGGGAGTCCTTTTGCTGCCAGACAATGACACACACACACACACTGCTAAGAACACCAAGGCTTGTCTGGAGAAACTGAAGTGTGAGGTATCGACACGTCCTCCTTATTCGTGTGATTCCCACCTTTTCGGACCACTAAATAAAACATCTGGGTGGTCGCCAATTCAAGACAAGACGACGACATGATGAAAGCGGTACATAAGTGGTGGCGAGGACGAGATGAAACCTTTTATTCTGCTGGCACTTCCAGGCAGGGTGGCGCAAGTGCATTGAGAAGGGTGGAGACTCCATTGAGGAATGACACGATCAGTTTTGTGAAGGTTCATAGCTTGATTCTCCCTCATACAAAGAAAGAATAGAGGAAGACTCAGCTTTACAAAATTGCCTGGTGTAGCAATTTCACTGGATATGGATACACTTATGCTTGTAAATAACAACTGAAAATTTTCAAATCATTTTTGAAGTTACAGACTCAGCAGTTAATACATTACCTCTTTCAAGTAAAACGTCACAAACCCATCGATGATACTGTCTTGTTCAAGTCCTATGATGAGGTTTACTACGCTCATAAAGGCAAACACTGCAAACACTAGAAAAACAAAAAAGTAGAAATGGAATATTTAGTTGTGCAGGACCAATGCAATGTGGTCTAAAACCACAGCATTCTACTTTATTTATACATACACACAGTACATAGAGACGGAGAGCGAGAGCCAAGCCACAATCAGTTGAAGCAAACATTTCTGTTCAGGAAACCACAACATGCCTTTTGGTCTCCAGGGCAGTATTTTTGCCAAATAAAGCTAGGGACGGCCTTCTGTGTGGCATACAGATCTTTAGTGGAAATGCCTCTGTTAGGTGACAGGTCACCACTGCTTTCCTAAAGTAGAAATGTTACATGTACAGATCAATATTAGAGAGCATGCCTGCCAGCTCATTTACAATATGCGAACAGAGTCCTAATTTGGAGTCATGAACAGAAAATAAGGAAAAATTCAACAGCATAATAACACAGTGATGTAGCAGGAAGGACTGGTGCTTTATGGCAGTTAAACCCAGAATGGGGTCTTTCTGCATGGTGTTTGTGAGTTCATATGGAATTAGTTAGTGGAAACGGCAAAAGTCATGAGGTCAGTTAAATCTTCACCTCTGAATTACTTTGATGGGTATGTTGAGTGTAACTGTTTCAATGAACACTTGGCCATGGACAACCGTATAGTTAAGTCAAGTTAAATGAAAAGCAAGAAATGCCACTCAAAACTTACAGTGGGTTTTCTGGTGTTCCTAGGGCTTGGAACCCACTTAACAGAGCTGATAACGGTCAGACGTTCATACAAATAACAAACAAACAGATAAAAGATCCACTTAATTTACGTAACTGATTGACATGTTTTATTGTAGTAAACCTGCTTTTTCAGATTTTCAAAGAAAGCTATGTAACGTCAAGAATGACTGGTTACACATCTGTAGTGCGATATTTATGATACCGATTTGTGATACACAGGGTCATGGGGGTCTGCTGGAGCCAATCCCAGCCAGTACAGGGTGCAAGGCAGAAACAAACCCCAGGCAGGGCACACAAACACACGAGGGACAATTTAGGGTCGCCAATGTGCCTAACCTGTATGTCTTTGGACTGTGGGACAAAACCCACGCGGACACGGGGAGAACATGCAAACGCCACGCAGGGAGGACCCGGGAAGTGAACCCGGGTCTCCTAACTGCGAGGCAGCAGTGCTACCACTGCACCACCATGCTGCCCTATTTCATCATATGGATTTTATATTTATTTTATTTATTTATTTTATTGATTTTATTAAAATTAAATAGCATTCCATACAAATAGCTCACATTTTACAAAAAAACGTTTGATACAAATCAACCCCCAACCCTGAGAAAGAGAGCTAGGCCAGCAGAGAAAAACTTTAAGCTAGTATAAATAAGTAAATAGATTTAGAAAGTAAATTTGTAAATGAATAGATAGATAGATAGATAGATAGATAGATAGATAGATACTTTATTAATCCCAAGGGGAAATTCACATAATCCAGCAGCAGTATACTGATACAAAGAAACAATATTAAATTAAATAGTAATAAAAATGAAACAAATTAAAATAAAATTAATGTTAGCATTTACTCCCCCGGGTGGAATTGAAGAGTCGCATAGTGTGGGGGAGGAACGATCTCCTCAGTCTGTCAGTGGAGCAAAAGATAAATGGAGTAAAAGAGGGGAGAGAACCTGCTTCCTCAATTTAAATGCTTATTCTACAATGTTATTGATCAGATCCTGCCAGGTTTTGAAAAAGTTCTACACAGATCCTATAAGTGTAAATTTGATTTTTTCCCAATTTCAAGTAAAATCTAGAATAGGAGAGTTAGGATTCTTCGATTTGAGCAAGATAAGTCTACATGCCAATAGTGAAGTAAAGGCCATTACAGTTTGTCCTTCTCCTTGGATTTTAATTTTAAATGTGTCACGTGTGTGACTGTATATTTTGATGATAAAAAATATTAGTGATGCCCCAGTCTGATCCCAGCCAGCAAGACAGGAGCAAATCCTGGGCAGGGCGCCAGCCCACCCACACACCAACGACAATTTAGATGACCAATGCACCTCACTTGCATGCCTTTGGACTGTGGGAGGAAACCCATGCAGACACGAGGAGAACATGCAAACTCCACGCAGGGAGGACCCGGAAAGTGAACCCGGGTCTCCTAACTGCGAGGCAGCAGCACCACCACTGCACCACCATGAGAAACTGGTGTCTTTTTAAAGAATTCTTTAAACAAAATTAAGGGTACAATATGTCAACAGTTTTTAATTGTTTCCCTTCACACAAAATGACACACTCTTGAACAAAAGCTATTATCCAGCAAGGCCATAAAATTGTTATCCACATTACTTGAGAAGAAACTGCTCTGCTTGCAGTCTTAGATGAGATCCTGCGTACCCTGGTTCAAAGTTTTATGCGCACCAATAACTTATAATGCAGGAGGGCGCTGGGCCTGATGGGAATTGTAGTCCTCCACGTTAGCACAGATCTTTGGGTTGCACCCACCATTCCATTACAATCCTTCTCGACAATATGTCAACAGTTTTTAATTGTTTTCCTTCATGACGTAAAGACCCAGAGTGCTTACAGTATATAAATGTTCACAAGTGTAATGCCATAATAGTAAGGTACTATACTGTTCAACTGTTCTGTATATAAAATACTGAATACATTAAAAAACAAAAAGCACTCTCAGAAGGCAAAATGCAATTTAGGTTAGTCTTTTCCAAGCAAACTACCATCAGATTCTAGATACAAGAAATTCAAGCAGGATAAACAGAGGTTTCAATCAAGCAGAAACTTTTCCTGTCATTAAAATGTTTGGTGGGAATAAAAACCAGCTGCCTTTCTAGCATCAGAGGCTATGTGTGATGTACTACAATAAACAGTAGTTTACAGGGCCATTACTGTCACATGTACCGAGTCCAGTGAAATTCTCACTGGCACGTGTTAATCGACATCTAACACATCACCACTCTCCAGCACCAAAATTAAGGGGTACAACTACTTTACCTTGAAATTTGTCTTCATTAGATGAAAAAACTCAGAACATACTTGTCATAACCTAACAACATTATGACAGTTTGCAAAAGTTACTTTGGCCCAGTGTACACTAAATAAAAGTTACCTGTCTCTCAGTGTTTACACAAAACATGTCTGTAAAATAGCAAGATACTTCAAAAGCATGGCTGAGGCACCATAGGCCAACACTTACCATAAAAGAGAGGGTCTTTAGGGGGCTTCTGCTTCAGCAAAATGTGAGCCAAACTTGCAGTGATAAGCAGAATTAAAGCTCCTGCCACAAACACCGCTCCACCACTATAAGAATGAATAAATAAAAATAAAAAAAATCAAATTATTCACTGGCAATACACTGTCGAAATGCTGATCAGATAAAGGGGATTATCAGAGAAGGACTGGAACAGAACATTTCTCTCTATGCAGATGACATGGTACTGTATATATCGGACCCACAAAAGTCTGTGCCTGCCGTCCTAACAGCACTCACAGAACTTCAAAAGACCTCTGGTCTCAGAATTAATCTGAATAAAGGTGTACTCTTTCCAGTGAATTCTCAAGCATATAATATTAGATTAGACACCCTAGCTTTTATCATTGCAGAACAGTTTAAATACCTCGGGGTAAACATCACAAGTAAACATAAAGCTCTTTATCAACAAAATTTCACCTCTGCATGGAAAAAATTAAGTAAGACTTGCATAGATGGTCAACCCTTCATCTCACACTAGCTGGAAGAATTAACACTGTTTAGATGAATATTCTTCCTAAACTCCTTTTTTTATTTCAAAACATTCCAATATACATCAATAAATCGTTTTTTAAGCAATTAGATTCAACAATAACCTCATTTATTTAGAACCCAAAACATCCACGTATCCAAAGAGCGACCCTACAAAGACAAAAGGCAGAAGGTGGCATGGCTCTACCTAACTTCCAGTTTTATTACTGGGCAGCAAACATACAAGCTATAAAAACCTGGACACAAATAGAAGAACATACACAGGCCTGGTCCGCAATAGAAGTAAAATCCAGCAGTACTTCTTTATATTCCCTGCTCTGTGCCCCAATAAATGCAAGCTATCGGCAGTATACTAATAACCCAATTGTGCTTCACTAACTCAGAATATGGAACCAATGTAGAAAGCATTTTAAGATGGAGAAGCTTTTATCTGTGGCACCTCTGCAAGAGAACCACCTCTTTCAACCTTCGCAAAATGTGCAGTTTTAATATCTGGAAAAATTTGGGATTAACTTGCTTAGAGATCTTTATATAGACAACGTCTTTGCATCCTATGAACAATTACATTCCAAATTTAACATTCCAGCTACACATTTCTTTCACTATCTTCAAATTAGGAACTTTGTTAAACAGAACCTTCCGATTTTCCTCATCTTGCACCCTCATCCATGCTGAAAAAAATATTGCTCAATTTCAAGGACTCAAGACCCCATCTCTGCAATATATAAAGTTATTTTATAGTCCCTCTCTTTCAAACATTCAAGAGGACACTGGGAAAAGATCTCTCAATTAATATATCAGAAAAGGAGTGGAAAATAGCAATGCAGAGAATTCACTCGAGCTCCACATGCGCAAAGCATACAATTATACAACTCAAAATTTATATATCAAGCACATCTGTCTCGCCTAAAACTCTCCAAAATGTTTCCAGGGCAAGATCCAAACTGCGAACGCTGCAAACTAGTTCCAACCTCACTGGGTCACATGTTTTGGGCCTGCACCAAATTAACATCATTCTGGACAAAAGTTTTTTAAGTGCCTTTCAGACAGCCTTGGACTCACAATCCCTCCTAGCCCATTAACAGCTGTGTTTGGGGTTCTTCCAGATGGGTTTAAAGTGGAGAAGGACAAACAAACTGTGATTGCATTCACTACACTGTTGGCACGCTGACTTATTCTGATAAACAGGAAGAATCCTAACTCTACTCTTTCATAGTTCTATACTATTTGAAATTGGAAAAAATCAAATACTCAGTTATCTGTACAGACTTTTTTCAAAACATGGCAGGATCTAATCATTAATATTTTAAAATAAGCTCTTAAAGCACAGAGGAAGCAATTATTTCTGTATTTCTTTTTCTTCTCCATCCATCTCTATTGGCTTATGAAACTTTAGGTATGTTTACAAGCCTTAAGTTTTACTCCGTTGGCCTTGCTCTTTCTCTCAGGGGTGGGGGTCGTCTTGTTCTTAATCCTACTTTTTGTAAAAATTGATCGATTTGTATGGAATGATTACAATAAAATTAATAAAATAAAAAAATATATAATTATTCATCCATTTTTATCTTGTACAGGCTGCTGGCAACATTGGGTGCAAGGTGCAAAGCAGCACTGCATGAGGCACTGGCACAAAGAATAACAGCCAGACCTAACAGAGCCTATGCTGGCAGCCCTGGGCACAAGGGAGGAAACATAGATAGGGCACAAGTCCTTTGTAGGACCAACTCACACAGGACCAAATTGGAATCACCAAATCACCTTTTTTAGGCGTGTTTGCATATAATGTGAAAGTGCCTATTGAGGTTGCCTTGTCTGTCTGTCCGTCTGTCTGTATAAAACAACTCTTCTCCTGGTGGACCGATTTTATTGAAATGTGGCACACTTATTCTGCAAGAAAATGTACATTGCTTTGAAATTTCAAAATCTTCCATTGAAAACCATTGTGGCAAATGTGCAAACTTGACAATCTTAAAACACAGATTTTTGTGTGACTTCCATCGGACCTTACTTTATTCTTTTGTTATTTCGTATTGCCTAATCTTACTTTTATATTTTTCTTTCTTTCTTCATCTTGTAAAGCACTTTGAGGTTCATCATTTGTATGGAAACAGGAGACAAAACTGGGGTTGGTCCTGTCACAGCTGTAATCACATTAAGTAATTTTAGAGACAGTTATGAAAATAAGGTGGAAAGTATCCAGTTTACTGCTAAGATTTATACAGCAAACATATAGTTTTCCAATAAAGTTCATATTGATAACCATGAAGTGTCAGATGCATGAATATTTTATCTTCCGTTTGATATCCTTGTAATCTTTCTTTAAAGCACCTACAGTATCTTTATATATACAGTAAATAGTCTATTCAGGCATCTGGATGTTAGGTAGAATGCCTAGTGGGGGCTGGCCAGGTGGTCTCGTGGCCTTGGAAGCCTGCAGATTTTGTTTTGTTTTGTTTTGTTCTCCAGCCCTCCCTGGCCATCAGACCTCACTTTATTCTTTGTTAATTAGTATTGCCTAATTTTATTTTTATATTTTGTCTTTTTTCTTTCTTCATCTTGTAAAGCACTTTGAGGTACATCATTTTCATGAAAATGTGCTCTAGAAATAAATGTTGTTGTTCAATTACAGATCAGTTTATAGTTTCAAATTTAATTCGAGAGAGGTCATTTTAACTTGTATATATTTAATATTTTCCTCTTTAGTCATCCAAAGCCTAAAATTTAGGCTGCCTTATCATAAAAATGACTTGAATAAAGGTCTACAATCCAGAAACAGTACTTTTATTTTCTTTCTCCCCCTAAATATGTCTCCCCATATAAAGCTGGACCCCACTTCCCAAAATCCCAGTCCTCTAACATAGCTAGAGACAGAGCACGTCCAAAATAAAACAAGCCGCCCATCTGTGGCGTATAAGGAATAAAACGGAGATATCTATTGCCAATACAGTCCAGTTACTATAAGCATAAAATCTAATCTTCAGCAATCTTGAGATAGTAGAATAGTAAGCCCAGGGTATGGTGTTAAAAAGTGGCCCTGGATAAGCATAGTAAACCCTAATATGATAATAATAATAATCCATCCATCCATTTTTCAACCTGCTGAATCCAAATACAGGGTCACGGGGGTCTGCTGGAGCCAATCCCAGCCAACACAGGGCACAAGGCAGGAACCAATCCTGGGCAGGGTGCCAACCCACCGCAGGACACACACAAACACACCTACACACCAAGCACACACTAGGGCCAATTTAGAATCACCAATCCACCTAACCTGCATGTCTTTGGATTGTGGGAGGAAACCGGAGTGCAGACACGGGGAGAACATGCAAACTCCACGCAGGGAGGACCCGGGAAGCGAACCCGGGTCTCCTAACTGCGAGGCAGCAGCGCTACCACTGCACCACCGTGCATAATAATAATAATAATAATAATAATAATAATGTGAATTTCCCCTTGGGATTAATAAAGTATCTATCTATCTATCTATCTATCTATCTATCTATCTATCTATCTATCTATCTATCTATTATATAGTGCCTTTCTATCTATCTATCTATCTATCTATCTATCTATCTATCTATCTATCTATCTATCTATCTATCTATCTATCTATCTATCTATCTATCTATCTAACAATAAGAACAAACCAAGGGTATGATGTTAAACAGTCCCCTTTAGAAGAATAAAAAAAAAGAAAAAGAAAAAAAAGAATTACTAATTTCCTTGACATATACATTTATATACGCATACAGTGGAACCTCAGGTCATGAACGTCTCTGAATACGTACAAATTGGGTTACGACCAAAAAATTTGCCAAACTTTTGCATCTGTTCACGACCACACACTCGGGTGACGAACAAGCCAGTATCCCTTCCGGTTCGTACGCCCCACCGATGATTTCCACACGTGTTCAGTCTCTCCCTGTGCATTCCCTGTGCAGCGAGTGAGCGACAGAGAGAGACAGCGTGAGAAGGCAGTTAAAAAAGGCAGTAAGGCCGAGACGACAGTTAAAGAATGCACAGGGCTTGTTTTTAAAGAGACTGCTTCGAGCATTGTTTTAATCTCGTTGTATTTAATGAAGACGTTTTTCTATTGAATTTTAACCGCCACTTCACTTCTGTTTTTATTGGATTATTTATTTATTGAAGGATTCTGAAAGCACTGCACTTTATTTAATTTGGCTTTGTTTTTGATTGTTGTTTTGTTGATTTTAACAAATGCACTTGGCACTTTTTGCACCATTCGATTGCTCCATTGTAGTGCAAGTCACTGTCGTGCTCTTCGGTAACATTACCGACAAATGACGGGTTTAAGGGCTCCCAGAAGCGAGATGGGAGCATGCAGCGAACCCGCAACGTCACAGACTTTACCTCAAAACTATAATCTCCTCTCCACCCAGTTCCTCCTCACTTCCTTCATGCCAGAACTCGACTCCTGCAAGGTTAGTTTTCTTGGTTGTTTATGGTTAGTTTTTGTATAAATTATGGATATTTCAAATGTTCATATTTTTTCCCTGTGCTTAAATAAAATTCATTAAAAAAGTGAGCGGTTTGTAAGGCTGTAGCGTGAACTCCTGCAAGGTTAGTTTTCTCTGTTCAAGGTTTTCTCAGTGTTATTCAATGTTTTTACATGTAGTTTACTATTACACTGTGCAGTCTATGGTATAATTAACTATTTTTGTGCTAAGAAATCTTTAAAGAAAACATATTTACTTACAGTTTGTGCGGTCTGGAACGGATTAATTGTATTTACATACAATCCTATGGGGGAAATTACTTTGGGTCACTGTAATTGTAATTAAGGAATAAACAAAAAGTGTCCAAAAAGGGAAAAGGATGTATAATTACAGTACCAGTATCTTTGCAAGCGGATCAAGCAACCGGCAAGATCTTCTTTGCTGTGCCATGACAATCGTATTTCAAAAAAGTATCGGAATCAGCTTTCTTAACTCTTTTTCTGCTTCCTCCCTAGTGGTAAAGATGTAATGCTTGTCTTGAATATCCACTTTCAGTTTTGCGGGGTACAAGAGGCTGCATCTGATCTCGGTTTTCCGTAAGCGCTGTTTCATGTTGTAAAAAGCTGCACGCTTAGCAGCTGTTGAGTGTGAGAAATCTGGGAAAATGCGAGTGTGGTTATTTTCAAATCTAATCTTCTTGTTTCTGTCTGAGAGGTGACATTACATGTCATTTAAATTGTAATTTCTCGAAGCGCACGATAAGACTCCTAGGTTTAGAGGTATTTGATCTCCGTATGTGGTAAGCTGCTGCTATTTCTGTGTCAGATATATAATCCTCTCCAGTTATTTTAGAGAACTGCTCGGCTAAGTACTTTTTTTTTAGTACCATATTCTAAGCAGCAACTTGGCATGTGTTATAAAATCACGCTTCATTCTGTTTCATTATGGCTTAACCCTATCGCACTTAATACCATTATGCATAGATGCAAAAATGAAAGCTTTTGTTTTCATATAAAATCCACATCAATTCATTTCAGAGTTATTGCCCCGTGCACAGAGTGCAATGAAATACTTATCCACACGTTTGATTAACATGCAGCAAGCCATCACAGTTTTTGTCCAGTTGCCCGAATATCACTTTGTTGGTTATATATAATATCCATTCACTTTATAAACCTGCTTTATAATATAACATCACAAAATAATCCATAGTGGTGAGTGAAACAGATAAGTTTCATATACAGTTTCACAATATTGAACCTAATCTTTGTTTTGCATGTGATTTCACAACTGTGAAACTTACAAAGTGTTTTGGTCTGAAAGGCTACTTAAAGGCTGCGGTGGGTTGGCACCCTGCCTGGGATTGGTTCCTGCCTTGTACCCTGTGTTGTCTGGGATTGGCTCCAGCAGACCTCCGTGACCCTGTGTTCGGATTCAGTGGGTTGGAAAATGGATGGATGGATGGCTACTTAAAGGATTGGCAATATCAAAGATCCCTTTTGGATCCAGAGATTTGTCAGGAAAATATCTAGATGAAAATAAAATGGGCAAAAAGACTCTTGATTTGAAATTCGACATGGCTAAATACAACCCACGGTGACACAAAATGACACAGTCTTGGACAAAAGCTATTATCCAGCAAGGCCATAAAATTGTTATCCACATTAGTTGAGAAGAAAATCAAAATGGAGGTCTTGCTTTCCCTGGTTCAAAATTTTATACACACAAATAACACATACTTTGGTGGGCTGGCGCCCTGCCCGGGAATTTGTGCCTGCCTTGTGCCCTGTGCTGGCTGGGATTGGCTCCAGCAGACCCCCGTGACCCTGTGTTAGGATATAGCGGGTTGGATAGTGACTGACTGACTGACTGACTGACTGACATTCTCAAATGTGCCTAATCCAGTTTAGAGCGGGCAGCAGGGTACCCCAGCAATGTCAATGCCGTATATCAGTGCAGTGTGAAACAATTGACCTGTGTTACACTTTCAGACTGTGCCCTTTTAGTCTAACACATAACAGACATGCACGTAATGTAGAGAGCTCTTTCTGTGCCTTTATCTACATTACTCAGGACAGATACTCGTATGCCTACTCACAGCACAATACGTTTCAAGCTGGAGGCCTTGGCTGGGGGTTGGTGGCATTTTCTGATAAGAATACACTGCACTTGCAATGCCTGGGAAAGCCGAGTTTCCACATTTAGCAAAAGGCTGGCAGTCGACCTTGCAGGCTGATAGTCCGAGGGGGTTTAGTCCATGACAGGCCTGTAGCACAAACACTACCTGCTATGTGTGTGGCAATGAACGCATACCAAAGCTAGGAAACCATCAAAAGGGCACATTCTGACATCTTCAAAAATGAGTGTGAAATGAACACAGCAAAGACTGAAGTGTGGTGGAGCATTAAGCGAGTATAATGCATCACGAGTCTAAAAAATAGAAAGTTACACAATACTGATCCCTCAATAGGGCATTCCTACATACTTCTGGGGCACTGCTGCACAACAGATGGCTCCAAGCCTTAAATAACTCTGGACAAACACACACCTGCATGGCTGCAACCAAAGGCATTCGTTACACTGCTCTTTAGAAATACAGTCTAGTACTTTGATTTTTTATATATCTCTATTTTTTAGTCATTTTTTGGTTATAAAAACATAAGAATGCTTCCACATAAAAAATTGCTGTTTGAGGCCAAACTGCAGGTTTTGCATATGAAACATGTGGGCAAGGAAGACTGACTCGCACTGCTGGCTCACTGCATAGCATTAAAGCTCTCTGGGGCTCACATCTCTTTAAATTAAAATATAAACTGTATTAAATAAGCACCTTTCATATTTATTGAGTCATATGTGCATCCTGATATTCTCTGCAATTGAATGAGTTTTAATCAGCACAAGAAGGTGAACTATTAAAGCATATGTTAACAATATAAGGTACCAATCACTCAGAGCTAGTGATAGATAGATAGATAGATAGATAGATAGATAGATAGATAGATAGATAGATAGATAGATAGATAGATAGATAGATAGATAGATAGATAGGCACTATATAATAGATAGATAGATAGATAGATAGATAGATAGATAGATAGATAGATAGATAGATAGATGATAGGCATATATAATAGATAGATAGATAGATAGATAGATAGATAGATAGATAGGCACTATATAATAGATAGATAGATAGATAGATAGATAGGCACTATATAATAGATAGATAGATAGATAGGCACTATATAATAGATAGATAGGCACTATATAATAGATAGATAGATAGATAGATAGATAGATAGATAGATAGATAGATAGATAGATAGATAGATAGATAGATAGATAGATGAATGGGCACTATATAATAGATAGATAGATAGATAGATAGATAGATAGATAGATAGATAGATAGATAGATAGGCACTATATAATAGATAGATAGATAGATAGATAGATAGATAGATAGATAGATAGATGAGGCACTATATAATAGATAGATAGATAGATAGGCACTATATAATAGATAGATAGGCACTATATAATAGATAGATAGATAGATAGATAGATAGATAGATAGATAGATAGGCACTATATAGATAGATAGATAGATAGATAGATAGATAGATAGATAGATAGGCACTAGATAGATAGATAGATAGATAGATAGATAGATAGATAGATAGATAGATAGATAGGCACTATATAATAGATAGATAGATAGATAGATAGATAGATAGATAGATAGATAGATAGATAGATAGATAGATAGATAGATAGATAGATAGGCACTATATAATAGATAGATAGATAGATAGATAGATAGATAGATAGATAGATAGATAGATAGATAGATAGGCACTATATAATAGATAGATAGATAGATAGATAGATAAATAGGCACTATATAATAGATAGATAGATAGATAGATAGATAGATAGATAGATAGATAGATAGATAGATACTTTATTAATCCCAAGGGGAAATTCACATAATTATTATTATTATTATTATTATTATTATTATTATTATTATTATTATCATATTAGGGTTTACTATGCTTATCCAGGGCCACTTTTTAACACCATACCCTGGGCTTACTATTCTACTATCTCAAGATTGCTGAAGATTAGATTTTATGCTTATAGTAACTGGACTGTATTGGCAATAGATATCTCCGTTTTATTCCTTATACGCCACAGATGGGTGGCTTGTTTTAGATAGATACTTTATTAATCCCAAGGGGAAATTCACAAAGTGTTGGATCAATACTAAACGTATGACTTTGGTATCGATACCAGCTTCCGGAGGAAAGCTGATATTTATTTCCGGTATCAAAAATCATAAAATGCTGGTACTGTACCATTTTCAAATGTCTTTTTTGGTACTTTTTTTAGTACTGGTATACCGCACAACTCTACTTGAGGGTATGGATTTATTGTACACTAACCAAACCATGCCACTGTCAAGCATTTCTAATCCAATTCAGGGTCACAGAGGGGCTATCTGGAGATCACACACACCCACACGTACAGTGGGAGGAAACCCTGTGTATCCAGAAGAGTGCCTATGCAGACACAGGGAGAATATTCAGACTCCATAAGGCAGAAACCAATGTCAAGTCAAATTGGGAAGAATGCACTGGTAAAGCTCATTGACGTATCCACTACACAGCGAAACAACTCGGGATCCCGGTTGGCAACCCCCCAGGCAGACACACGGTCCAGTCCCACCCACTGGAAACAGCCAGGTGTTAAGTTGGTGACCCCTTGGCCTGGTCCACACATTTGGGTCCCCAACAATGAGATCTTACGAGCCGGATCACCCTCGGGTAGTTGTGCCACATGGCCGTAGTGCTGTAACTGACGCTCCCTCACAATGCAGTTCATGTGCCTCATTTGGGACTCCATGAGCAACACAAAGTCAAACCAACGGTACCCAAGGATTTTCCAGAGAGACACAGTACCAAAGAAGTCCAGTCTTCATCTAAGGTTACTGGATAGCGTCCATGTCTCATAACCATATAGCAAGACAGGAAGCACCAGGACTCTAAAGACTTGGACCTTCGTCCTTTTGCTTAGATATTGGGAGCGCCACACTCCCCTTTCCAGCGACCTCATGACCCCCCATGCTCTCCCAATCCATCTACTGACTTCATAGGAAGAGTCACCAGAGACATGAATGTCACTGCCAAGGCAAGTAAACCTCTCGAGGTCGACACTCTCTCCACAGACTGACACACTGCTGATGGCCGTGCCTAAGAGGTCATTAAAGGCCTGCATGTTGGTTTTTATCAGGACGCTCACAAGCCCAGACACTCAGACCCCTCACTCAGTCTCTCGAGCGCCCCGATCAGAGCCTCCATTGACTCCGTGAAGATCACAGCATCATCAGCAAAGTCAAGATCTGTGAATCGTTCTTCACCAACTGATGCCCCACAGCTGCTGGACCCCACGACCCCACCCAGTCCATGAACAGAGTAGGAGCAGAACAGACCGCTGACGAACCCCAGAATCAACTGGGAAAAACACAGAGGTTCTGTATAAATAAATATAAATATACAATAAATAAATTGTATAGTAAATTTATTAAATATTGTTTGAAACAGGAACAGAACCACAAAATAAGACTAAAGTAATTATATATCATACTTTATATACAATAAATGAACACTTAACAACAGTTTTCTAGATTTTCTACTGAACATATTATTGGACTTGCTATGTCTTTTTCCCGACGGTGTTTTGTTATTGTGTTTTTTTTACATATTAAAAAGCAAAACATTAATTAAATACATTGTATTGCATATTTTTTGCGAAATGAAAAAAGGTTCAGTGGTGTCCACATTGTCCAAAGTGTGGCTTCACCTCCAGGTTCTTCCATTTTTCTCCCACATCCCCTACGCGGTAGGTGGATCAGTGACACCCCCAATTAGTCCCATGTAAATGAAGGTGGGTTTCCTCAGCTTGTGCCCGTATGAATAACTGGCACCCTGTTCAACTTTGGTTTTGCTTTTGTGTTTCCGGGATAGGCCTCAGCTCCCTTGTATTGAATTAAACGGGTGTGAATAACGTAGGCATGTATTGTTTGTAAATGGTGGTGTGGTGTGTAGTGCAGCTCCTTTCAGATACCAGATGTGGTGAAGTTTTCATTTTCTCTAAGTGTGCATCAGATCATTTGCTGTTGATCCACCATCCTAAAAAACATGAAGGTTATGTCAACTCTGACTCTGTGTTGGGTATTTATGTGTCAATGCCTTACATATGGACTGGCACCCCATTTAGAGTTGTTTCATGCTTGGCATATGTTGCTACATGTAGTTTTAAGTAAATAGACAGATGTTATGTAAAAAGTGTGTCCTTAATGATGATCTGATGTTATATTATCACGTGTTTGACAATATTAAAGAGAACAAAATATACCAGAAGATGCAAAACAGGAAAAGCAGGAGTTCACATTTCATGACCAAGGCTATAAGCAGAAAAGTGATGATTATGGTGCTATAAGGCTGACGGGAGTGGTATCTCTGAGGCTAAGGATCTGCGCTGGTATCCAGAAGGTTGCCAGTTCGAATCCCCGTCACTACCAAAAGAGATCCTACTCTGCTGGGCCCTTGAGCAAGGCCCTTAACCTTCAATCACTCCAGGGGTGCTGTACAATGCGCTCTGACCCCAAGGGGTATACAAAAACTAACAAATTCCTATTACAAGAAATTGTGTAAGGCAAAATAAAGAACCTTGATCTAAGGAAATTTACTAGATCAGAATTTAATTTATTTATTTACAATTCGAGCACAGACCAGTTAAGTGAGTTGCTCAGGGTCACACATTACGCCTGACTAACATCTAGTTTAATGTCCATTACCTTAACTCAGGGGCGCCCAACTCCAGTCCTGGAGGGCCGCAGTTGGCTGCAGGTTTTCATTCTAACCCTTTTCTTAATTAGTGACCAGTTTTTGCTGCTAATTAACTTCTTCTGAATTCATTTCATGTGACTTGCTCTTGAAGACTTAGACCCCTCAATTGTTTCGTTTTCCTTAATTAGCAACTAAACAATAAGGAGATACAAAACGAGCCAAAACAGGACCAGCAAACTGTGACCATCGTACAGTATCTGGAGATAAAGGAAGGGGAAGGTCTCAGGAATGCTGACCTGCTCTTAGAAAACAGAAAATCCACAATTTCAGAAATCTTCAGAAAGATAGATAGATAGATAGATAGCTAGATAGATAGATAGATAGATAGATAGATAGATAGATAGATAGATAGATAGATAGATATGAAAGGCACTATATAATAATTAGATAGATAGATAGATAGATAGATAGATAGATAGATAGATAGATAGATAGATAGATAGATAGATATGAAAGGCACTATATAATAATTAGCTAGCTAGATAGATAGATAGATAGATAGATAGATAGATAGATAGATAGATAGATAGATAGATAGATAGATAGATAGATAAAAAGAAGACTCAGTATACAACTGGTTGGAGTGAAATTGGTTGAAGTTTGTGGCCCTGACTTAGTTGGTATTCTGTTGGCTCGCTCACTTCACATTTCACTTCTGTTTGGGTGCCATTTAAGGAAAGAAATGAAGCAATTCAGAGGAATGACGAAGAAATTTAGGGAAACAAATCTTTTAAACCCAAGTCAATTAAAATGAATTCAAAAGAAGTGAATAAGCAGCAAAAACAGATCACTAATTAAGAAAAGGGTTAGAATGAAAACCTGCAGCCACTGCGGCCCTCCAGGACTGGAGTTGGACACCCCTGTTTTAACTCCTTCACATTACCATCTGGCTAATTATAATCTGGACACCAGATTTTTTTATTTAGTATTCCTACTTGGTGATCATGATAGACAGCTTCAAGCTCAACACAAACATCATTTCAGATTGGCCATATCACATCGCAATTAGGAGAAACATGAAATTAACTTTAATTGAATTTATTGTGTGTATTAACTTAGTGATGCTGACACACTGAATTAGTTCAACTGAGCCATAAACGTTTTGCTGCTGACTTTCATTTGTACTCCACATCTGATGCTTCTCGTTTCAGTCGGCCAGCACTGATGGATTCCACTTGCCCCGACACTGCAATGGCCAGGAGGAACCTTTTCCCCGTGCGCCAAGATAAGCAGGGGAGACGTCTGTGTGCAACTGTGGAAAGCAAATCTTTAGCAACACGTTGCACTTCACGGCTTTGCATGCTTTAAACACGTTGTGAACCGGCTGAACGAAGTTTGTAGTTGCCATGAAAATTCTAAACAACATTCCTGAATGTCCCCCACGCGATTTTCTCGGCCCCACTAGCAGATCTTTGCACTGCTGTTCATTGATGACGTGTTATTTAGTTATTTAGCAAGATTCGTTATTTGTGGAAGCATCGATCTCAAATATTTAAAAAAAAAAAAGGTTTTATATGAAGAGCGGGCAAAAATATCTTTGTTGTATCGACCAGTGGTTTATATGCCACACCTTTTCTGTCCCAGAGTGGCCGATTCTTTAACATAATGAGACTCTTTAGTATGGCTGTCCCAACTTCAATACTTTTGGGGTATCAACACTACATTTCAACTAAAAGTGTCACTAGTTTTAGACTACCGGAGATGTTCCACTTATGTATACTTAAAATATAAGAAGAAATCATACAAACAGGCAATTGCAATAAAATGTTACATGATAGGAACAGTTTAAAGCTGATTTTTGTGACCAGTAGGCCAAAATCCATACGATACACTGAACTGTATTCAGGAAGCAAAATCTTCCATGACCAGTGTAATGGATGATTTCACCCAGATCATCTTCTTCTTCTTTCGGCTGCTCCCATTAAGGGTTGTCACAGCGGATCATCTTCTTCCATATCTTCCTGTCCTCGTCATCTTGTTCTGTCACACCCATCACCTGCATGTCCTCTCTCACCACATCCATAAACCTTCACTTAAGCCTTCCTCTTCCCTGTCAGCTCTATCCTTAGCACCCCTCGTCCAATATACCCCTCATCTCTCCTCTGCACATGTCCAAACCAACACAATCTCGCCTCTCTGACTTTGTCTCCTAATCATCCAACCTAAGCTGACCCTCTAATGTCCTCATTTCTAATCCTGTCCATCCTCATCATGCCCAATGCAAATCTTAGCATCTTTAACTCTGCCACCTCCAGCTCTGTCTTCTGTGCCACCGTCTCCTGCCCATATAACACAGCTGGTCTCCCTACCATCCTGTTGACCTTCCCTTTCACTCTTCCTGATACCCGTCTGTCACAAATCACTCCTGACACTCTTCTCCACCCACTCCACCCTGCCTGCACTCTCTTCTTCACTTCTCTTCCACAATCCCCATTACTCTGTACTGTTGATCCCAAGTATTTAAACTCATCCACCTTCGCCAACTCTACTCCCTCATCCTCACCACTCCACTGACCTCCCTCTCATTCACATACATGTATTCTGTCCGTGGTGGTCCTACTGACCTTCATTCCTCTCCTCTCCAGAGCAGATCTCCACCTCTCCAGGGTCTCCTCAACCTCCTCCCTACTCTCGCTACAGATCACAATGTCATCAAAAAACATCACAGTCCACGGGGACTCCTGTCTAATCTCGTCTGTCATCCTGAAATATTAAAATGTGAAGAGTAGAGTAATAACAACAACAACATTTATTTCTATAGCCCATATTCATACAAACAGTAGCTCAAAGTGTTTTACATAATGAAAAATAGAAAAATAAAAGACACAGTAAGAAAATAAAATAAGTCAACATTAATTAACATAGAATAAGAGTAAGGTCCGATGGCCAGGGTGGACAGAAAAAACAAAAAAAACTCCAGACGGCTGGAGAAAAAATAAAATCTGTAGGGATTCCAGACCACGAGACCACCCAGTCCCCTCTGGGCAAAATAATAATATGAATGTTTGTATATTAATGATATCTATAATTTACAGTGGACGGGCTGCGAGTGTTTCCTGCCTTGCCACAGTGCTGATGGAGCTGGCTGTGCCCTCCTGTGACACTGAATTAAATGAAGCAGGCTGAAGAACGTTTGTATAGATGTGTGTGTGTGTGTTTATAGTAGTTGGGCAATGCAAAAATCATAAAAGCATGAATTAATACTTGAAATAGAAATGGAAGCTAAATATTTATTCTCCCCAATGATTACCATTCATAACAATAATAAACACTGAATGCATGGAATTCAATTAGACCCGAAGTGAAGTATTTATTATATACAGTATGATGAATCTTTTAAACAAGAGTAAAAGTAACACAGTTAAGTGCATTTTATAATAACAATAAAAAACACACAAGGTATGCAAAATGTTCCGATTATTGGATGAAATTGTGGAACAGAAGGAGTGTAATACAATATATTGTTCAATTATAATATTTTATATATATTTATATAAAATCCAAATACCACTGACTCACTCATCACGAAATCTCCTGACCCGTGAGGACTTGGGACTTGAAATCTAGAATGTAGGTTACCCTTGGCCCACAGGTGCTCGCTAAGAAACGGCTTTCAAAATTTTGTGGTCCAAGCGTGAACTTTCTTAGTTTCATAGACCCGTTTGTATGTCTGTCTGCTTTTCATGAGTGGACTACTTAACGGATTTGGATCGGGTTTTTTCCTATAATTTGCTTGAACATTCTGTTGATTTTGCAACTTCTCTCATTGCGTCAAGTATCATAGTTCACTTGCAGTACCGATTTATTAGCGCAAATCCGAGAGAGACTCCTCGGGGGGCGGGGCCCTCCTCACTCACGCATCTGCCTCGGGGTGCAACCTTAACTCTGCTTAGTTAGCGAACGAGAGAACTACTTAACGGATTTAGATCTTTTTTTTTTTTTTACCAGAATTTGCTTGAACATTCCGGTTGACTTTGTGACTTCTCTCATTGCGCTAAGAATCATAGTTCACTTGCCGTACTGATGTATTTATGCAAATCCAAGGGAGTGGCTGTGGGCCTTCCTCATTCACTCGCCAGCCTCTGTTCAAGTTAGTCTAAGTCTTGCCACATATTCACGCTAACCTGAGACAGAGGCTGTGGGGCGAGGGGACGGGGTAGAGTGACGTCAGGAGTGGGGAGCCAGGCGGGGCCTCCTCACTGTCCTGTTTCACTAATACGCGGGCGAAGCCACAGGGGATGGCTAGTTAGACAGTCCCACATCAATAACATTTCCCAGACTTCATATTTCCACTTGCGTCACATTAATCGTATTCACCCCTCCGTCACTCCCCACACCACTGCTTTCCTCGTTCATAGCCTTGTCACTTCTCGTCTGGATTATTGCAATTCCCTTTTCTTTGGTCTTTCTCGCAAATCTCTTTATAAGCTTCAACCGGTCCAGAATTCAGCTGCCCACCCTCATCATTACTTGAACCCCCTCTATTCACCATATCACTCCCGTCTTGCAGCAGCTTCACTGGCTTCCAGTTCAGTTCCGAATTCAATTCAAAATTCTCCTACTAACTTTTAAGGCTCTCCACAACCTTGCCCCTCCATATCTGTCTCGCCTCCTCCATGTTGCCATTCCCTCCCGCACCCTGAGATCCTCTTCCTCCATCCACTTGAATGTCCCCTTCGTCCGTCTTACCACTATGGGGAGCACAGCATTGAGTTGCTCTGCTCCTCAGCTTTGGAACTCACTACCACCTGAGCTTAGAAATATTGAATCATTTTCACTTTTCAAATCTAAACTTAAAACTCATTTGTTTAAGAGTGCGTTTACTCTTTGATTACAATTGCTCTGTCTGATTTTAACTTCTGTATTTTACTTTTGTTTTTTTATCTATTGTTCGGTGTCCTTGAGTGTTTAGAAAGGTGCCTACAAATAAAGAAAATGTATTATTATTATTATTATATATTGCATAATTGCATAATTCCTTTTAAAAAATAACTAATATTTACAGAATGTGCCCCATGGGGAAATCTGTTATTTTGCTTTGAACACAACAGTTTAAATAAAACATTCAGAAAAGTCAGTTAAATATTTCTTCAAGGTCTTCAGGAGGCTTAATAACAAGTGTGGAGCACACTAGAAAACAGACCGTGGGTTACCAACGGCCCTGCTAATTAACAACATGCTCAGAGAGGTTGTGCTTCAATGATAAATAAGGCAGATAATATGCGGCTCTGTGACTCTGCACACGCTCCCCTTTTCTACAGGGGCTGGCCCCGCCCATATTTCTGAAGGTGTGCACATTAGGTGGACTAGTGATTCTAAACTGCCCTCGTGTGGGTGGGTTCATGGGCCTCTTCTCTTGTTTTGGTTCAGTGCCATCACCTTCGACTCCAGTGGCTCTGAAATGGACTAAGCGGGTTAAGAACGTTACGTGATCAGAGTCTGGCATCCCGACTTCTTACTGAGATAAGTGAAGACCATGTGGCCACTACGAAACAAAGTTGTGTAAGACAATAATGTAATTTCTGCACTTCACCTTTCGTCACTATTTCAGCTGTCAAATGTGTTGCAAAACACTCGGCAGAAAAATAATACTTTTTCCAGTTATTTTCTCAATGCCACATTATACAAGGAGGCCTGGAGCAGGAAAGCATGCTGTTAGGTCAAAACACAGATAGAAATATGCCAGATACGACGAAAAAGGAAGAAAATGAAGAAGAATGAAGTCCCAGCAAGACATTATGCAAGCATATTGCTGTTGGTATGAAGGAGCCACAGTCGAGCTTCCTGATCCACTTCTGCTGAACGTCCTCAGTGTCAGAGTGTCAGAGAGAGGATGTGCAGCGTTGTTCATAACGGCACCCCGCTTTGTCGTCATTCTCTCCTTTGCTACGACCACCAAGGGGTCCAGTGTGTGTCCCATAACTTTAGTTAGCTTCTCGGATTTTTTTAGGATTTCATCTGCATCCACCCCTGCATGTCGGCCCTCTAACCTGCAGGGAAAAACTTGAGGGTTGGTGGCAGGATTGGCACTCCAGCCACCATAAAAAAACTCCCACTGTTCCAGTCCATCTGAACTAGCGTGGTGCTGAAGTGTCACCCGTCGCATGGCTGCACTCGGGTCCTAATCAGGATCTTCAGTTGGTTTGTCGCGTGGTGGGTGTGGCAATGCGCCGTATCAGTCCCTACTCCTAACCTCTCTAATTACGGCAGCTTTAGAAGAAAGAATCAAAGACGATACATGTACTGTCAATTAAAGGAGATTATGCCCATTTTGATTTTCACAATTCATCCATTGTCTGGAGCCAGGTTTCATTGTTTTTAGTGTCACTCTGCACAGGGCCAGTACATAAAATAATACACAAACCTGGCATGGATGGGATGCCAATCCATGACAAGACAGCCAAAGCAAAATCTCCAGTGCTGAAGTCATTCTTATGTGGGATTATTTTTATATGTTGTAAGTTGCACAGTATTAAACAATGGCATTTAAAAGGTCAATTGGGATAATTAAGCTGCCTAGGTGTGCAAGATAAGACTTTGGAAGCTAACTATTGTGTTAACCGCCGGTTCAGTAACAAAAAAGGGGGCACGAAGATGTGAAAAAAAGAAAACAAGAATCGAAAATATGAAAAATCCATCTATTGAAACCAAAACAAAATAACTTCAACTACATTCTGATACTAGAAAAATAAATATAGAGTAAGATAAATGTCGATAAAAGTTAAGTAGGCATAATAAACCTTGTAGCGGTGTGTCAGCAGCAAAAAATATAGGAATACATTTTATTAGGGTTTCAAAAAAACATTAGGGGGGCGCGATTAAAACTGTTAGGAAAACTCGGGTCGCGAATACTTAAAGGTTGAGAAACGCTGGTGTAAACAGAAAGCGGGCACCGTAAGTTTAAGCTGGGTGTGGGTAATCTGCCAAGATAAAATGTAGCAAGGATGTGCTTTAAAGAAAGGAACTTGGTGTGGGGTGAAACTTCGGTAACTTTGTCATGTATGCTGGATAAAGTAAGTTCATGAAAGGTGTAAGCAATGCATTAACCAGTCAGTTTATATGTTAAAAGATGTATAACCATGAATCAGCTCATCTCATTTAGCCACCCTAAAAGAAATAAAAAAATATCTCAGTCGATACTCTGATCCGCTTGCTGAAAGGAGGCACTCTGTCTTCAAAGAGAAAATAAAAGACACCATGAACAAGTTTCCTCCTGCATGGCCCCTGACTCAAAGAGGTCCTAAATGAGGACAAGATTTCTTTAATATATATATTCAGTTTATTTCTTCCACACTTATGGTATTAAATGAACCCTTAAAAATGTTCTACATACTGTATTGTTTTAACTTAAACACTTTTAATGTAAATTTAATATTGCTGATTATGATGTGCAGGAATTGTTGTGGAAAGGAAAGCAGGGAGAACAAGCAAACTCCACACTACACCTCCTGTTCAGAGGTTAATGTTAAAATTGAACCGCTAGATCAGGCTTCAGTGAGACCAGGAGACGGTGGCACAGGACACAGAGCTGGAGGTGGCAGAGTTAAAGATGCTAAGATTTGCATTGGGTGTGACGAGGATGGACAGAATTAGAAATGAGGACATTAGAGGGTCAGCTCAGGTTGGGATACAAAGTCAGAGAGGCGAGATTGTGCTGGTTTGGACATGAGCAGAGGAGAGATGCTGGGTGTACTGGGAGAAGGATGTTTAGGATAGAGCTGCCAGGGAAGAGGAACAGAGGAAGGCCTAAGAGAAGGTTTAGGCAGGTGATGGGTGTAACAGAACAAGATGACGAGGACAGGAAGAGATGGAAGAAGATGATCTGCTGTGGCAACCCATAATGGGAGCAGCCGACAGAAGAAGGAGGAGATCAGGCTTCACTTTTTCATTTTAACTTGTTTGCAGTGGAGTAAAAATAATATATATATATATATATATATATATATATATATATATATATATATATATATATATATATATATATATATACTGTAGAAAGCGTACCCCCAGACACAGACAGACCGACACCAGGATGTCCAAAACACACTTCTTTTATTTCTTTTTCACTGCACCACAATGTTCTCACACCAACTCTCTCCACTGTCTTCTTCTTCTTCTTCTTTCTCTTTCTCTCTCTCTCTTGACCTCCTTCTTCCTCCTCACAAGCTTCGTCTCCTTCCTCTCAACTTTGGCTCATTGTCTGGAAAGAGGCGGCCCCTTTTATCATGACACGGATCCCCTTGACGTCACTTCCTGGTGTGGCGAAAGTGTCAGGAAAGCACCTGGAAGCACTCCGGGTCTTCTTGGAATTACTTCCGGCAGCCTGCCATCCAGGATTCCCTCACTGTCCGGGCGCCCCCTGGCGGTGGCCACGTCCTCTCACGAGCGTCCCAGCTCCGTCCTTGTGGCCCCCAAATAGACCCGGGTGGCTGCCCTCTCGTGGCAGAGGAGAAGTGTATTGTCCAAGTCGGGGACTATCCAGGCATCCCGGCCGGGCAGTGTCCCCGTACATCTGTGACAATATATATATATATATATATATATATATATATATATATATATATACACACACAAATTAACATATACTTTGAACTTTATTGCCAGGCAACATAGTTATTTAGATGTCTCTTCTTGTTATTTCCATAGACATGATAAGGTAAATACAATTAAACAATACAACATTACATACAGTATTAATGAAAAGAAAATATATTCTTTGTTTCGGAGTGTGTAAACGGAGTTTAGTATGAGGGCAGGATCTGAATGTGATTACTTCTCTTTGCACTATTTGATTTCTCACCATTATGCTGATGAAGGCAGTGTGGTATGTTGGGTGAGGCTCTAGACTTTAAACCACAAAGCTGCTGGCTTTGCCTTAACTGCTAACTTACTGTGTGACCCTGAGCAAGTCATTCAATAGCCAATTGCTTACCTGTTCTTTTCTTATACAGTATGTTTCAATTTCATATAAGTTTTCAAATAAGTTCTGGAATTTTTCTTATTTTTTTCTTTTATCCCGGCCATCTGACCTTACCATTGGACTCATCTTTAGAAACTTAAAATACAATTCTATATAAAAAGAACTAACTATGTATCTATTTTATGTGTGTATTTTTTTTGTACATAATTTATTCATTATTATTCATCTTCTTCTTTCGGCTGCTCCATACTTAATTTAAATTTTTTTTTCTTTGCTTGTAACTTTTTCTTTGACATGTTGTAAAACACTTTGAGCAACATCTTGTGTATAATATGGTGCTATAGAAAGAGATGTTTTTGTTGTTACACTAAACACAAATACTATATATAAAACAATATAGGAAAGTAGAATTGAACTCAATCCTGTAATATATTAAGTCCATCCATCCATCCATTATCCAACCCGCTATACCCTAACTACAGGGTCACGGAGTCTGCTGGAGCCAATCCCAGCCAACACAGGGCACAAGGCAGGAAACAAACCCCAGGCAGGGCGCCGGCCCACCGCAGATACTGTATATCAAGTCAGACCTTACAATATAAACATAAAACAAAACAAACTTTAGACTGAATGTAGGAGTTCTATATAAAATTGTAGAAATATTTTACACATATATTTTATATATACTAGCTGTGCTACATGTCTTAAGTCAAGTTGAAATTCTAAGTAATCAATTCAAATGTTTGCAGTACGCCATGCAACACACGTTTCTGTTATATGCCATTTAGTATGGGATTCATAAAAGCAGTGTTCATGTTTGTGATGTACCAACTGTTGGAATGACAAATTGAATGTATTTTCATTACTGAAAAGGTTTGTTATGCGCCATCAATCAAAATGACAGAGACACAGCAACAGGACAGATACACAGACACTTAATATTTTATTAAGATATATATATATATATACTGTATATATATAAACCTAATTCCACTGACTCACTCATCACAAAATCACCCGAACCATGAGGATTTGGGACCTAAAATTTGGAATGTAGGTTACCCTTGGCCCACAGGTGCTTGCTAAGAAACGGTTTTAAAAATGTCATGGTCCAAGCGGCGTTCTGTCTATATGTCTGTCTGTCTTTACGTCTGTCCGCTTTTCATAAGAGAATTACTTAACTGATTTAGATCAGGTTGTTTTCTATAATTTGCTTGAATTTTCCGGTTGATTTTGCGACTTCCTTCTCTCATTGCGCTAAGCACCAGAGTTCGCTTGCCGTACCGATGTATTTATGCAAATCCAAGAGAGTGGCCGTGGGCCGAGAGTAGGGGGCGGGGCCTTCCTCATTCACTGAACACAGAGACCTACTGTATGTACAATGATGACTCCCTACAAAAATTACCTATCATTTTCAAACAAGTTGCATTGTGTTTGTCTTGTTGCAGGCACCATGCTTATTGTTTTTGGTCCAATACTTATTTTCATATCCTTGAAAAACCAAATGACCTTTGTCCAATATTTCTGCATGAACAGCTTTTGAGATACATAATTTATTTCAATATGTGCCTACACATGCATGCACACACCTAACACAAATACTTTTATAGGTGAAGATAACTGACAGCTTGCATGCCCTACCAGAACACATACTAAGATGAATAGAAAAAAATGAACACCCGAACACCACAACAGAGCAGTAAAGGCTGACGTGCACTGAGGCATTAAAAAAACTGTATCTGTACAGCTTGTTTACTTTGTGATCCAGTGTGTTTAGTTTCAAATGAAATATTATTGAAGTTGTTCATTGCATTCAGTTGCCCGTTTAGTTTACACTACACGTATTTGTGTTATATTATGTAAGTTAGTCTACTTGATTTTATGTTTTGTACGGTAAGACAGGTTGTATTTTATTAGAACATTTCCTTTGGTTGATTTCCCTGCGGTGTCACTAATTTACATGGAGGTACTGGACGGACCATTTATTCCATACTGATTTTTTTTTTTTGCGCACCGTTACCCCGAACTTGCAAACCACGCCCAACACCGCATAGTGCGGACTTGCATATTTTGGCTTTAAAATGATGCCCGTATTCCAAAAAGTAGATTTTTAGCGAGGAATGTCTAAAAATTAGGGCGAGACGATGGGTATTTGGTCCGCACCATCCGTTATTCCCTTACACACGGCATGGCGACATTGCATCTTAGACACGAAACTAAAGTGAATTGAACGGAATAACAAGCGGGATGGATCGGCTATTTGCTCACCCGTGTTAGGAAATGTCTAACTTTAATGTGCAGACCTCACGATCTGATTGCTGCCAGTTTGTGCCAGGATAAAACTGGAAGACAGCGCTGTTTGTCTGCAATTTTGGTTCTTGTCACGCTTGGTTCTATTTTTGAAACAATTACTGATAGGATACTTTGCATTCACAGAGTGTAATAACGGGAAGAGCGCTGTATAAAACAACTACGGTTTCGGGATGAAAATAGCCACCTCACGCGTACTCGCTCGGCTTTTTTCAGTAACTTTTTTTTCATTTCCCCGTTTCTTTTAACTCACTTTGCAACTTGAGCCGCGAACCCTTCCTTAATTTTCAGACCCGCGAATGTCGCGCTGCTTCAGCTCGGCGATCCGTCCTGTGGCCCAGAGCCGCAGGCTGCATTGCAACGGGGCGACCGAGCGGACCTTCCAACTTCCTCATTACGAGACGTCTGACAACATTCTTTGTTTTCGTTTGCAAAAGAAAAACGACGGGACAGAGAAAACTAATTCACTCACCTGTTGGCGTGGAACAGTAAGTTAAACAAATAGGTAAGCGGGACTGACAGAAGGGACAGCACAAAAACCCCCGTGCCTGCTGAAGCTGTCATTGTGGACCTTTCGGTGCTTCTGTACGGCGACAGTGCTACTTCTTTTGTTACACATCCATTATTGCAGCTTGGCAGCCGCGAAGTGGCGGTGGTCTCCTTGTTGTATATGTGTGTATGTGTGTGTGCGTGTGTGTGTGCGCGCTTTGGGGAGCAAAACGACGGGGCGGGATGGCACGTGCAAACTGACACTTGGCTGAAGATAATATCGGGCGGCTTTACATTACAATGTGCCCACGTGCCCCAGAGCGTTTCTCCCTTGTGACACGAGCAAGAAGAAACGGAGACTGAGGTAAGGAAGTGTGTGGGTGGGGTTAATGGGCGTGTTTCGGCAACCGGACTCGCCGCTACAATTTGACCTTCCGCAACGACTCGGAGACAATGGCCGAAGAATTCCGAGTTCAGGTAAAGTGATGGGATTCTAAAACAGTGACTTTAACCAAGTTTGGGAAAGACGTGAATGAGTTAGGGCGGCGCAGTGAGAGCGGACAACATATGACTGCGTTACGGCGGCGCAGTGATTAGCGCTGCTGAAAGACACCTACTTGCACGTCTCCCCGTATCTGGTTGGGTCTTGGGGTGCCCCTCCTTTCTCTAGTACCCCCCAAAAAACTCTTGTTAGCTTATGGGTTAATCTAAATTGGCACAAAGGGTGGTATTTGTTATTGTGCCTGGCAATGGACTGGCACTCCACAGGTAGCAAGCCCATATCAGCCCCCAGTGTGTTTTATATGGGGAAAAGTATGGGTCCCATATAAGTGGCCCATATAAACCTTATTGGACAACCAAGCATCATTTGGGGCCTGTATAGGTTAGTACACTTTTATCGACTGAATGGTATAGATGTGCTGGGAGCGAGCAAAAACCTGGAGGATCCCCTACTCTAGATGACATGCACCTAAGCTTGAAGCAATATTTTAAAATAATGAAAAACTTACTACTTATTTACTTGATACTATCTTCTAATTAAGAATTAAGGCGGCCACTTTGTTTTTGGGAACCTTCAATGATGCAGACATTTTTTTTTAGCCTTCTCTAGATTTGTGCCACACAATCAGCCTCTAAGATCTGCAGGCAAATAATTCCTTCAAACTCATGACTTGCTTTTTTGTTCAACTGCAGGACCTTCTATAGACAGGCGTGTGCCTTTCCTAATCAGTCCAATCAGTGAAATTAATAACAAGAGGATTTAAATAAAGTGTAGAACCATCCCAACAAGGATGGCTAGAATGGGATGCACCCGAGTGTTATAGCAAAGGGTTATGAACCGTTGTGTCAATTGAATGGTTCAGATTTTATTTTTTAATAAATTTACAAAAACATTTAAAAAAAAATTCCTGTTTTCGCTTTGTCCTTCTGGGATATTAAATATTGTTGGATGAGGGGGAAATTAATTTAAATGATTTTAGCACAAAAAAAAGTGAAAAAGTTCAGGGGTCCGAATGCTTTCTGAAGGCTCTGTGGAGTTTTTGAGGTTAACCCACTACTGGTAACTTTTTTTGTATAGCATCTTGATTTTCTAAAAATTAAATAGGGGGCTTTAGATAGATAGATAGATAGATAGATAGATAGATAGATAGATAGATAGATAGATAGACACTTTATTAATCCCAAGGGGAAGTTCAAATAATAATAATTTAATAGGAATTGAATATGAAAACATATAGAATACATTAAATACCACTTTCAAAACTTTATAAATGATTGCTTATGGGTTTATAAGTGCCTTTTGTGAATTTCAAACTGTGGACGGAGTTTAAGTGAGGCAACAGATGTTAACTAAGATCAGTTTCTAGTAAAGGGCGCACTTTTCCTCAAAAGTTTTTTTAGTCAACAGCTAATAACTTAATTAATTAATTAATTGATTAATTATGAATAAATATTAGCTGATAAGCAACAATTATGTTAATTAAATCCATCCTGCACTAAGTAACTTTATCTTGCATGTCTCCCGCTCTTACAACAAACAGAGAAATATTCTGTGCAATTGAATTATGGATTAGTTTACTATTTCAAACTTAGCTTGAGCAACATCAGTTTATGTTTTATATTTTGTGTTCATTTTTTCCTCTTATAAATATCAGATAGCTGCTCCTGTTGGCAATCAGATACTCAGTAGTCATTCCAAGTTACTGAAATGGCCGCAGAGTCGCAAGCATTGAATATGCCACCCGTACAAACATGTCAGTGTCATTTTGCATCTATCTTCTTTTTGCTGCGTCACTGGGCTCTCATTTTGACTTTCTTTTTTGTGACCTATGAGATGCCTGGCCTGATCATGCGCCGTCCTTATCAACCAATCATATTCTTCTTTTAAAAGATTTTTTATTTGGTTTGATGGGATAGTCCACAGTTTTTATTCTTCATTGGAGGTGTTGAACCGCTCTTTGTCTCATCCCTCACCTAGGACCAGTTTACCTTGGGTGGCCTACCAGTGGCATAAAGCCCCGGACAACATAGCTCCTAGGATCATTGGGACACGCAAACGCCTCCACCACGATAAGGTGACGGCTCAAGGAAGAATAAAAACCTTGGATGACGTTTTCCCTTGCCCGGACACGGGTCACCGGGGCCCCACTCTGGAGCCAGGCCTGGAGGTGGGGCTCGATGGCGAGCGCCTGGTGGCCGGGCCTGCACCCATGGGGCTCGGCCAGGCACACCCCGAAGAGGTAACGTGGGTCCTCCTCCCCATGGGCTCACCACCTATGGGAGGGGCCAAGGAGGTTGGGTGCAGTGTGAGTTGGGTGGTGGCGGCGGGACCTTGGCGGTCTGATCCTCGGCTACAGAAACTGGCTCTTGGGACGTGGAATGTCACCTCTCTGAAGGGGAAGGAGCCTGAGCTAGTGCGCGAGGTCGAGAGGTTCCGGCTAGATATAGTCGGACTCACCTCGACGCACAGCTTGGACTCTGGAACCAATCTCCTTGAGAGGGGCTGGACTCTCTACCACTCTGGAGTTGCCCCGGTGAGAGGCGCAGAGCAGGGGTGGGCATACTTATTGCCCCCACTGAGCCTGTGCATTGGGGTTTACCCGGTGGGCGAGAGGGTGGCCTCCCTCGCCTTCGGGTGGGGAAGGGTCCTGACTGTTGTTTGTGCATATGCGAACAGCAGTTTGGAGTATCCACCCTTTTGGAGTCTCTGGAGGGTTGCTAGAGGGCATACCTTCTGGGGATTCCCTCGTTTTGCTGGGAGACTTCAATGCTCACGTGGGCAATGACAGTGAGACCTGGAAGGGCGTGATTGGGAGGAATGGCCCCCCCGATCTGAACCCGAGTGGTGTTTTGTTATTGGACTTCTGTGCTCGTCCACGGATTGTCCATAACGAACACCATGTTCAAGCATAAGGGTGTTCATATGTGCACTTGGCACCAGGACACCCTAGGCCTCAGGTCGATGATCGACTTTGTGGTCGTGTCGTCGGACTTGCGGCCATATGTCTTGGACACTCGGGTGAAGAGAGGGGCGAGTGTCAACTGATCACCACCTGGTGGTGAGTTGGCTTCGATGGTGGGGAAGATGCGGTCAGACCTGGTAGGCCCAAACGTGTTGTGAGGGTCTGCTGGGAACGGCTGGCAGAGTCCCCTGTCAGAAGTAGCTTCAACTCCCACCTCGGCAGAACTTCAACCACGTCCCGAGGGAGGTGGGGGACATTGAGTACGAATGGGCCATGTTCTGTGCCTCTATTGTTGAGGCGGCTGGCCGGGGCTGTGGCCATAAGGTGGTCGGTGCCTGTCGTGGCGGCAATCCCCAAACCCGTTGGTGGACACGGCGTGAGGGATGCCGTCAAGCTGAAGAAGGAGTCCTATAGGACTTTTTTGTCCTGTGGGTCTCTGGAGGCAGCTGATAGGTACCGGCAGGCCAAGTGGAATGCGGCTTCGTTGTTGCTGAGGCAAAAACTCGGGCATGGGAGGAGTTTGGAGAGCCATGGAGAGCGACTTTGGGACGGCTTCGAGGAGATTCTGGTCCACCGTCCGGCGTCTCAGGAGGGGGAAGCAGTGCAGTGTCAACACCGTATATGGTGGGGATGGTGTGCTGCTGACCTCACTTCGGGCGTTAGGGTCGGTGGGGGAGTACCGAAGACCTCCTCAATCCCACTAACATGCCTTCCAATGAGGAAGCAGAGCCTGGGGACTCTGAGGTGGGCTCTCCCATCTCTGGGACTGAAGTCACCGAGGTGGTCAAAAAACTCCTTGGTGGCAGGGCCCCGGGGGTGGATGAGATACGCCCGGAGTTCCTTAAGGCTCTGGATGTTGTAGGACTGTCTTGGTTGACACGTCTCTGCAACATCGCATGGACATCGGGGACAGTGCCTCTGGATTGAAGCGGCTGGGATGGGAATCAGCACCTCCAAATCCGAGACCATGGTCCTCAGCCGGAAAAGGGTGGAGTGCCCTCTACAGGGTTGGGAGCGAGATCCTGCCCCAAGTGGAGGAGTTCAAGTATCTCGGGGTCTTGTTCACGAGTGAGGGAAGAATGGATCGTGAGATTGACAGGCGGATCGGTGCGGCATCCGCAGTGATGCGGGCTCTGCATCGGTCTGTCGTGGTGAAAAAGGAGCATTGCCGTAAGACAAAGCTCTCAATTTACCAGTCGGTCTACGTTCCTACCCTCACCTATGGTCATGAGCTATGGGTAGTGACCGAAAGAACGAGATCGCGAATACAAGCGGCTGAAATGAGTTTCCTCCACAGGGTGTCTGGGCTTTCCCTTAAAGATAGGGTCAGAAGGTCAGTCATCCGGGAGGGGCTCAGAGTAGAGCATCGAGAGGAGTCAGATGAGGTGGCTCGGGCATCTGATCAGGATGCCTCCTGGACGCCTCCCTGGTGAGGTGTTCCGGGCACGTCCAACCAGGAGGAGGCCCCGGGGAAGACCCAGGACACGCTGGAGGGACTATGTCTCCCGGCTGGCCTGGGAACGCCTTGGAATTCTCCCGGAAGAGCTAGAAGAAGTGGCCGGGGAGAGGGATGTCTGGGTTTCTCTGCTTAAGCTGCTACCTCCGCGACCTGACCTCAGATAAGCGGAAGAGGATGGATGGATGGATGGATTGATGGGATAGGTTTATAACCATGAGGGTCAAAATGGGGTAGGGCTGCGTACTAGAGAGCGGTTTGCTGTGAGTGCCTGTTGGTGAAACACCCACATTTTCTTCATTTACATATGTTAAAGCCCCTTAGGGTACCAAAACGTGGACCTAAGTCACCCTGATGGTAGATCCCACCATGTTTCCCAAAACACACTTAAGTGGGTGGGTGCAGTGGTAGCGCTGCTGCCTTGCAACATGAAGATGGGAGTTCAAGTCTTCAGTGCTCCCTTCGTGGAGTTTTCATGTTCTCTATGTGTTCACATAGATTTCATCCCACAGTCTAAAGATGTATACGTTAATTGGGTTCTTCTTCTTCTGTAGCTTGTTCCATTTGTATCTTTCTTTTGACTAGCAAAAACCTCTGGGGATGTCATGATTTTTACAGCTGAATGGATTACCAAGGCTAAATTTGTCCCTGAAATGTGTGTGTTAGGCTGGCAGTAAATTGGTGCCTTGTCCGTTGATTATTCCTGCTTTGCTCCCGATGCCTGCTGGGATACGCTATCCCAACCCTGCTCTGGGTGAGCGAGTTTAGAAAATGGATGGGTGGAATCAACTGCTTTATCTTTTTGGGATTACATCGACAGCATTTGGCTTGAGTAGACTGCCATCTAGTGGACATACTGTAAAATGAGGCCCGGCAAGGCTGAATATTGAAGAGATTTGCAGAGCATGACTGAGGTACAGTACTTACCAGGGCCGGATTAAGGTGGGTGCTATTGATGCTGCAGCATTAGGCCCATTCCTGAAATAGGCCCAGATGAAAACAGACGAGAATTTTCTGGAAGCTGAACGGTTTTCCTTTGCTATATTAACCTCAAAATAATTCTTAGGATGAAATTTGGAGACCGACTTTCGGACGCCTAGACACAGCATTACTTATTATACAGTTACTATTGTTCTTTGCGCTGTGACGTAACTATAACGTCGTTGTGTTTATTGTTAACTGAAGATTTCAAGTTAATGCTATCAATTTTACGTTAAACAGTTTACTTAGCGATTTAGCTGCGTTTTTTACAATATCTTGGGGATTCTTGCCACTTTATTACTGTTCAGTAAGTGCCATGTAGTAAATTTTTCACCTTGAAAGTTAGTTGTACAGTAAAAATCGATGTCAATTTAAACAGTTATCTGTATAGGTAAAACTAAAAGCCGGCCTGCAGGCCAGGCATGGATGTTTAGAATATTTAAAATCCCCAACAGGATTCTGGTCTATTATGAAATTTAAATCATGGACAAATCTTTACCCTCAAGAGCCTGAACTGAGTCACTTTGACCCAATGTCTCTGCAAATTAATTTTTTCTTACTCTGTTTCGTGAGAGAATTGCAAAATTTTGTGTATTTCATTGTTAGGTTTTCTGCATTAAGTGCACTTTTCAGACAGTTGCTATTGAATGTTGATGTTACATAGTTTGATGTTAATCTCAAGTTGTTACGATACTACGTCGTTATTATTATTCATGTTTAATAAAGGCTGGCTGGTTACGTCGCAAGCAATTAAGGCTCCTTGGTCAGTCTGAGTGCGCATGAACGGCGAGTGTCGAATGCACCAATGGCGAGAAAAAATACTGCAGCACCAGGCCCAATTTCGTCTTAATCCTGCCCTGGTACATACTCTTTTATAATCCATCCACCCATCCATTTTCCAACCCGCTGAATCCGAACACAGGGTCACGGGGATCTGCACAGGGCACAGGGCAGGAAACAATCCTGGACAGGGCACACACACCAAGCAAACACTAGGGACAATTTAGAATCGCCAATCCACCTAACTTGCATGTCTTTGGACTGTGGGAGGAAACCGGAGCGCCCGGAGGAAACCCACGCAGACACGGGGAGAACATGCAAACTCCACGCAGGGAGGACCTGGGAAGTGAACCCGGGTCTCCTAACTGCGAGGCAGCAGCGCCACCACTGCGCCACCGTGCTGCCCTTTTATAATCCATCCATCCATTATCCAACTCACTATATCCTAACTACAGGGTCACGGGGTCTGCTGGAGCCAATCCCAGCCAACACAGGGTGCAAGGCAGGAAACAAACCCTGGGCAGGGCACACACACCAGGGACAATTTAGATTTGCCAAATTGGACTGTGGGAGGAAATCCACGCAGACACGGAGAGAACATGCAAACTCCACGCAGGGAGGACCCGGGAAGTGAACCCAGGTCTCCTAACTGCGTGGCAGCAGCACTACCCACTGCGCCACCGTGCCGCCCTCCTCTTTTATAATGTGTATGAGATTTTCATAGAAATGGAGAGGGTTTAGTTTTGGATCTCGTCATAATCTCATTCAGATATAATTCTGATTATCAGCTCACTTTCATAATTTTTTTCCTGTTAACTACAGCTGTGTGATGATATGCAGTTCATAAGCTAATATCATAAGCAGCATTCAAGATAAATTGTGTAATACAAGTTCAGAAAATGCAAAGAGATATAAAACTTTTATTTTAGAACAATTCACACTTTTTGCTGATGATACCAAACTTGGTGGATTGGCAGATAATTGAGAATCCATTGAATAATTGCAGAGGAACTTGGACAGTAAGCAAGCTTGAGCAGATTTGTGGGAGATTGAATGTAAGTAAATGTAAAGTGTTACATGTAGGGAGTAAAAATATAAGGTTTTAATACACAAAGGGCAGTCAGAAAATTGAGAATTCACCTTATGAGAAGGATTTAGGAGTCGTAGTGGACTCGTCACACCCCTCCAGGCCGTGTGCAGAAGCCATTAAGAAGGCTAAAAAGGTTATATTGGTTTCAGGTATATATCACCCAAATGTGTAGAGTACAAGTCCAAGGAGCTTATTATGCTCACAATTTCACTGGTTAGACCTCATCTGGAGTACTGTGTGCGGCTTTGGTCTCCAGGCTGGAAAAGAGACTTAAAAGCAGCAGAAAAAGTCCAGTGAAGAGCCACTAGGCTGATTCCAGGACTGCAGGGGATAAATTATGAGAAAAGATTAATAGAGGTGAGCTTTTTCGATTTAAGTACAAGAAGATTAAGAAGAGACATGACTGAAGTCCAGTGGGTCAAGACGGGAACTTTAAAATGAGTTCATCAAGAACACGGGGACATGGTTTGAAACTTTAAGGGTAAAACTTACACAAACATTCTGAAATTTGTCTTCACACTGATGACCACAGACACATGGAGTAAGTGACCATGTAGTGTGGTAGACAGTAGGACTTTAGGGAATTTCAAAACTTGACCTGATGTTATTTTGGAAGAATTAGGACTGGCGATCTTTGTTAGGTTGAATGGCCTGTTCTTGCACAGATTGTTCCAATGTTCTGATTTGTTTAGCTAAGTGCACAGAGCTTACTGAATAAGTGATAGGGCAACCCGGTCAAGGGATACATCAGGCAAGTTGATCTGTGCATTCTATTCAATCAAGTATTGCATTTTAAGACATTTTTATTTATCATAGCGCCAAAGAGTACTGCGTGTCAGTTGGATATGCACATGTGAATTTCACTGTCTCCTTTGTACAATATTATGACGACTGCATTTTCAATTAGGAGGGCCGTAGCTTGGTGATGAACTGTTCTTGACTTGTGTCCCATGTTGCCAGGACAGGCTCTGACTCCGCTTTTTCTTCATCTTTTCCCAGATCTGTGTGGTGTTGATGTCTTTGAATGACCGTCCCCATACAGCTTGGTCCTCTACCTCCTCCTCAATTAAATCCTTTTACCTCAAGTCTCTCTTTACTCTATCCATCCACCTCCACCTTTGGCCAGTTCATAATTCCTATGAAAACAAAATCTGAAAACAAAAAAAAGTGAAGCTGTGAGAAATACCTAACTGCTGTGGTATAGAATGATTTGTAGGAATCTGAAACAAACTACTCAATCATGTTAGTTGAACGGGAAGTCTTGACAAACTTTAAGAGGTATTGTATCTGGATGAGATATGGAGACATGGGTGGTGCTGTGGTAGCCCTGCTGCCTCACAGTACGGAGATGAGGATTTGCGTTGAGTTTGCATATTCAATCAGGGATCTGCGGTCAGGGGAGGCAGAGCCTCACCTGTCATCGTGAAAAGTAAAAAACTAATAATGATAAAATAAATATGCCCACTGGTCTATGCTATAAATTTGTTTTCTGTATGATTCCAATAATTGTGATCATTTTTATAGCCATAATCGCTGAATTGGCACATTTCCTGTTCAAATACTGTGGAGAAACATGAGGTGCGGGAACGACGAGCCTCACCTCACCTCACCTCAGACTGCACTCTTCCTCACACACAGGGTTGATGCCTCCGGTTGGCGTGCCTAGTGCTGTCTCTCAGTATGTCACCAATATAAGGTTTGTAGACACTTTATTATACACCCTGAATTTCTAATACTGTATCTTTAATGAGTGTGTGTGACATACTCAGTCTGACCGAACATAAAACCGCAGTGAAAAGGCACAAGGTGAGGTGGACAGTACCGTGCCGTCCTTAAGGGGGCGCATGAGAGGCCAACAGGTGCTTGTTGCTGCTGTTCTTCTATGCAGAGGCTCTGGGCACCAATAACTTAGCGATCTCAGAAAGTCAAGTGCACTGCAGCGGTCTGTTTATTTTTATTTTGTTGTACGGACTGACTGCCGAAATGGAAGATTAAGACAAAACGAAAGGAAAATAAGGGGGGCTTTTACAAGAAAGTGACAGAGATTTTCGTGGAGAAGGATAGGCACATGGAAATCATTTACAAATACAGGTAAGACCATAAACCAGCGTTTCTCAACCTTTTAAGTATTTGCGACCCGAGTTTTCATAACAGTTTTAATCGCACCCCCCCAACATTTTTTTTGAAATGTACAGTACAGGCCAAAAGTTTGGACACACCTCCTCATTCAATGTGTTTTCTTTATTTTCATGACCATTTACAGCACTCCAACACTCTCCTTCTTGGTCAAATAGCCCTTACACAGCCTGGAAGTGTGTTTGGGGTCATTGTCCTGTTGAAAAATAAATGATTGTCCAACTAACCTGACTTCTGCACAACACAACTGCTGGTCCCAACCCCATTGATAAAGCAAGAAATTCCACTAAATAACCCTTAGAAGGCACACCTGTGAAGTGAAAACCATTTCAGGTGACTACCTGTTGAAGCTCATCGAGAGAATGCCAAGAGTGTGCAAAGCAGTAATCAGAGCAAAGGGTGGCTGTTTTGAAGAAACTAGAATATAAAACATCCATCCATCCATTGTCTAACCCGCTGAATCCGAACACAGGGGTCTGCTGGAGTCAATCCCAGCCAACACAGGGCACAAGGCAGGAACCAATCCTGGGCAGGGTGCCAACCCACCGCAGGACACACACAAACACACCCACACACCAAGCACACACTAGGGCCAATTTAGAATCGCCAATCCACCTAACCTGCATGTCTTTGGATTGTGGGAGGAAACCCACGCAGACACGGGGAGAACATGCAGACTCCACACAGGGAGGACCCAGGAAGCGAACCCAGGTCTCCTAACTGCAAGGCAGCAGCGCTACCACTGTGCCACCGTGCCGCCCAATATAAAACATGTTTTCAGTTATTTCACCTTTTTTTGTTAAGTACATAACTCCACATGTGTTCATTCATAGTTTTGATGCCTTCAGTGAGAATCTACCAATGTAAATGGTCATGAAAAAAAAGAAAACACATTGAATGACGAGGTGTATCCAAACTTTTGGCCTGTACTGTAGATGCATATTTTATTATACCTACTTAACATTTATCGACATTTATCTAACTCTATATTTATTGTTCTAGTATCAGAAATTAGTTTAAGTTAATTGGTTTTGGTTTCAACAGATTTTTTTTTCCATATTTTTGATTCTTGTTTTCTTTTTTTCACATCTTCACGCCAGCCTTTTTGTTACTTTGTGCTCCCCTAGGTGGGCCTGCCCCACAGGTTAAGAACCACTGCCATAAACGTTTTTCAATTTTATAAAAAAATTGGATCAGACCAAGAAAAAAAATCTAATCTTTAAAAACTAAATTTTGACCTTAAATAAAATATTCTTTTGGGGTTTTTTTTGTTATGCTTTTGTTGAACCGTGTGGATTAAAATTGATGAATACATCAGAATTGAAAGCTTTTAAAAACAACTAACTATTTCAATTAAGGTCAAAATTAAAATCTGTTTTTTTGTACACCTCTCTATACCTTCATTTGTATTGAATGAGTATGAATTGTGGAATTGCAACAGCAAGTTTAGAACACATGGAGGGTGCCGAGCAAATGTGTGCTCTCCGCTCTCTCTTGTTGCATTAAATGTAACGTTCTTTCTTAGCCAAATATGAACCTTACCTGGAATGCTGATGAGATATGAAACACAACCAGTAGTAAATGTGCAGGCTGCCAATTGTTTAGTGAATAAGCTACTCTTTGGGGTTCATATATTTGGAGATCTCACTCTGAAGGAGTCAGTGCCTCACCAGGCATGGACCTCACCACACGTCACTGTATTCACCCCGTGTCTACGTTGGCTTCCTCCAGCTGCTACGGTTTTCTTCCACAGTAAAATGGCCTGTGTGTAGGTGTGTTCGCACTGTCCAGGGTTTGTTCCTGCTTTGTGCCCTACAGCCATCTCCCGTGGCCCTAGTCTGGATTAAGAAGGGTTAACAAAGGACATGACATGATCTGGAGACATCTGAACTATTAGCTAAAGAAACGAGCAACATGTGGATTTAAACGTCTGTTTGTCAGACTTCTTATGTCCTTTTTTTTTGGAAGGTTATGTCAGAAAAAAGAAAATCAGTTTTGGAAATAACTGGTGTGGCAGAATAAAACACTAAGAAGGAGTAGAATTAAATAACAGATTTAATTAATAGCTAAATAGGAGATTGGTTGGATTAAAAATGGAACTGTTTGAGATCTTTGAATTAACTGGTCATTTGTTGGCTTGCACAGTTAGGCAAGTTCATAATAATTACAGAAGACGGCTGAGAAATTAGCAGCAGCAACTGGTTACTATTTGAGAAAGTGACTGAAATGAAAATTTGCCGCCACTGCAGCCCTCCAGGATCTGAGTTTGACTCCCCTGCCATAGAAGTTTCATGTCTTCTATTTGCATTTTTCTTTAGGCGCCAGGGTTACTTCCCACATACCCAAAAGACGTCCAGGTTAGGCTCATTTTTGACTCCCAAACAATATATATTAGTAAGTATACACCCTGTCCAGAACGAGTTCTTGCTAATCCCACGTTCTATTAGTGCTAACTGACTCTGACAATGGGTAAATTAGAATACGTATACATATATGAGCTTTATAAATGTGTCTTAATACCACCTAGAGGGTCGATGATCTCCAGCCATGTTCATAGAGCTGCCCTCAAGTGATACAAACACAGTATTTGCATGTGTGCGTTCTGGAAGTTTCATCGCCGCGCAGCTCTGCAAGCGGATTGGCGAGTGTGCGAAAACGATCCAATCAGAAGCGAGATACTTCTGCGCAGGTTTGTCGCCGTCTAAGCGGAAGTCAAGGATGTGAACGACAAAACCCCGTCAAGGGGGCAAAAATACCAGACGAAGCCGATTCTGTCGCTCTTAAAAAAGATGCCTCCATTCGGTTTGCACAGCCAGTTCATTTAACGCTTATTGACGTGCATCTCCACAGCGCCATGGCTGCCGGGCGTGGGCCAGAACCCAAGGTGAACACAGAAGGGCCGGCCTCGAACTTCGCCTATTCTAGTAGCAGCAGGAACATAGCGGCGGCTCAGGCTGCAGCGGCTGCTGCTGTCGCTGGCGCCCCGGGATCCCCGGCTTCTGTAGGCTTTCACCGGGAGCCGATGTACAATTGGCAGGCTACAAAAAGCTCCGTGAAGGAGCGCTTCTCTTTCCTCTTCAACAACGAACTGCTTAGCGACGTGCGCTTTGTTGTCGGCAAGGGCCGTCAAGCGCAAAGGATCCCGGCGCACAAGTTCGTGCTGGCAGCTGGCAGCGCCGTTTTCGACGCCATGTTCAACGGGGGTATGGCGACCACCTCGACCGAGATTGAGCTGCCCGACGTGGAGCCCGCCGCCTTCTTGTCTCTATTGAGGTTAGTGTCGTGGGGCGCTTTCTAGTGAGAAAGACAAAGTCATCTTGGGAGGGGGAGTTGTTAATGTTAACAGGAGACCCTTTTTCCTTTTTTAAGAGTTGTTTATGGAAATCCTGTGCCGCAGTAGCCTTCAAATGTTACAGAGTTGATACACAAATATGCCCCAATGCGTCAGCCACATATTTAATGTAACATTTCGTTGTTCGATTTCGTTACCTTTTTACTTAAATACGAAGTACTGTGAGCAGCTGATAACGGACACGTTCATACTCGAGTAGATTTGTACGCACCACTTAATCATCGAGAACCAACCCTGGACGGGGCGCCGGTCCGTCATCAAGCCTGTAAACATGTAGACGATTCCGAATCACCAGTGAGCATAATGAGAACATCTTGGGGATAGTAATGGAAAAGGGGAGGTCGGACGGGTAGGGGCTTGGCTAACCACTGGGTCACTCACGCCAACCCATTGGTGGGGGTTAATGGGGGTGCCAGAAGTACCAAAATGGTGCTTCTTTTTTTTTGTAAAATTATTTTGGTAATGTGCTGGTTTAAAGGTATCATCTTATCGAAAACGGTTAATTGCTTTTGAAGGAATACTTAACCCCAAATTGATATATTTTTAAATATGTTACTTTGTAGGTTTGTAGTGACAGCCAAGAATATTTTTAATCACATATTTTCATTCAGCAAAGAGAAAAAATTTTGATATAAAACAAGCCAATTGTAATCATTTCATAAGTGGCAAATAATGTGAAACATGTCCACGAAGAAAAGAAAAAGAAAATCTTTTATGGTACTCGTACAGTAAGATGCACCTCTCCCGCACTTTAATTTGTCAAGAGTCCTGCATTCAATTCAAAAGTGCATTATGGGAACGTAATTCCGGAAGCATCTATTCAGCATTGTAGCAAAACAAAGCATGTCTTTTGCACGGATTCAGTATAAGACTAAATGACTGACATGTGGATTATGCCAATGTTTCACTACTTCTATTGTTTCGGGACCCCGTTCTCCATTTTTAGGTTCACTGGCGACCCACATACAGCAATTAAAGAGCTGTCCCCTTGATGAAATTAACGTGGTTAGGAATGGGAGTGGGGAGGGGATCACACAACCCTGTTGATCGTTCAGCTGGATGGAGGGTTTGTGACCCACTGATGACAACCCAAACCCCCCCGCTGCGATCAAGAAAAACTGAGTTATGTGACCGGAGTAACATGAGAGATTTTTTTTTTCTCTCTCCATGTTTGTTTTTCACATCATATGTGGTTGTACAGCTTTGGTCACTTTTGGCTTCTTTTATATAGTAGATTTTTTTTCTCTCAATTTTGAATGAAAATATGAGGTTAAAATTTTTCTCTGCCATCGCTACAAACTACATTGGGTAAGTAACATATATATAGATATAGATATAGATATAGATAGATAGATATATATATATAGATAGAGATATATATATAGATAGAGATATATATATAGATAGAGATATATATATATATATATAGATATATAGATATATAGATATATCTATATATAACTTTTGGGTCGAGCATTTCTTTCAGTTTATGTCTACAAACCAAATCCACAATTAATAATAAAATGATAAAGTTGCTGCATAAATAATGTTTAGCAAATCTGGTTAATCCAATTTGTTGCTATGTGGGCTCTTCTGGCAGAAGAAACATGTGCCATGATCAGTGTGCCAGTCTGTTAACACTCGCGTGGGCACACAGGGCCAGTTTAGAGTTGCCCATCAACGTAACACACCTGAAGCCTTAACGAACAAGTGAATAACGTAAAAACTTGATGTGAGCAGTAACCAAGTGTGGGGTTTGACCTCGGGATGCTGGATTCATGGAGCAGCAGTGCTAACCGCGTTTTTACAGTAATGCCTGTGAACATGTCAATGAGATCTCTGCCATCCCATTCGAGGATTTTATTTATATATTGTTTTGTGCAGCACTCTTCAGTGAATGCAGGGGCAGAATGCTGTGACAAGTTCACACTTCACAGGAAAGATGCAGATACAGACTTGACAAATTGCTGGTGAGCACACGTAAAGACACAGATTTGTGTAAACAGATAGGAAGCCAAGGCCCTGTCCACAGTCTGTTGTTTTTGTTTTAAGTCGCAGGCGTTAGTCTCTGTTTTTTTTACTTTTTGTCCTCACTACCCCTTTGTTTTTCAACTCCGAAAAACAGATTTTTTGAAAGCACCATCCTGAGTCATATATTCCCAAAAGTGCAGCCTCTGCATTTTAATGTGAAAAGTAAAGACACAGACTATAATCCTGCTTTGGTTGGTTGGTTGGTTGTTATTGTATTCCTTGATTCGATTCCTACTTATTACAACGACTCATTCCCTAATTAGTCACCCATATTCCAAGAAAACGTAGTTGTCTTCCATGGCACTTCATATGTTGCTCACTTGTATGCATCAAAGTTGTGTTTTGTATGGTTTAAATGCGCCAATCATTTACTTGATGCTACAGTTTTGCAATTAATCCTGTGGCTAAGAGCGTTACCACCCCAGTGCATGTGTGCCCATTGTAGATGAACATCATTGTCTCATGTTTCCAGTGGTTCTTGTGTGCACAGAGATCTTTTTGTAGACAATGTGAAAACACTAATGTGGACAGAGGTAGTTTTCTTTTAAAAACACCTTCTTTAAATGAAAATGTAGTAGTGTGGACTAGCCAAAGTGGTTTGAAACTAAGTAACATAAATGGAACCTCACAATATCCATCCTTTAGATAGATAGATAGTTTATTAATAACTAATCGTTAAAATATGGCCAGTTGACAATAGAGGAGGAAAGTAAAAACTGGTCTGCAGCATCAGTGGGGGATAAAGTAAATCTCCAGAGGGGACCACAGTCAGTTATCATGGGTAAAGTCGAGCACAATCCCTGTCCAGCTGGCCGCCCACCCCCTCCTGGTCATTCTAATGTACTGTAGTGTGTGCCAAGTCATCTAATTTGATGACAGAATCTTTAAATCTGTTGATTCCAAGCCTTCCATTATCTCAGATGACTTTCTATGGATACATAAAAAGCTTGGCAGTAGAGTAGTAGCACCAAGTGCCACAGCAGGACGTGGGGAACTGAAATGGCACACTGGAGTGTTAGTGACTGTGCAATATTATAGTCTTTCATATATTCTTATGTATTTTATGTGCCTCGGTTATAGATAGATAGATAGATACTTTATTAATCCCAAGGGGAAATTCACATAATCCAGCAGCAGTATACTGATACAAAGAAACAATATTAAATTAAATAGTAATAAAAATGAAAGAAATTAAAATAAAATTAATGTTAGCATTTACTCCCCCGGGTGGAATTGAAGAGTCGCATAGTGTGGGGGAGGAACGATCTCTTTAGTCTGTCAGTGGAGCAGGACGGTGACAAAAGTCTGTCACTGAAGCTACTCCTCTGTCTGGAGATGATCCTGTTAAGTGGATGCAGTGGATTCTTCATGATTGACAGGAGTTTGCTTAGTGCCCGTCGCTCTGCCACAGATGTTAAACTGTCCAACTTTAATCCTACAATGGAGCCTGCCTTCTTAACAAGTTTGTCCAGGCGTGAGGCGTCTTTCATCTTTATGCTGCCACCCCAGCACACCACCGCGTAGAAGAGGTTACATTACATTATCTATTACAGTATGCTTTGTGAAGGACACTGCATAATATAGGATGCTAGCATTTAAGTTGCCCCATGACCACCTTCAATTCATAATAAAAATAGAGAAGCCGAGTATATTGGGGGAAGGATGCTAAGGATAGAGTTGTCGGATAAGAGGAAAAGAAGAAGGCCTAAGCGAAGGTTTATGGATGTGGTGAGAGAGGACATGCAGGTGATGGGTGTGACAGAGCGAGATGACGAGGACAGGAAGATGATTTGCTGTGACAACCCCTAACAGAAGCAGACAAAAGAAGAAGTAACATTACGGAATAAGTAAATTGTTCATCCACACATTGGCCACTTTTTTTTTTATAAACTTGCATTAACTGGGACAGTGCCTTGGTGTGATTGGTCAGTTTGGCTTTGGTGTGATTGGTCAGTTTGGCTTTGGTGATGTGAGGAAAGAGAAAGTGTGAGTGAGTGAGACACACAAGGAGGAGTAACAGCGTCAAAGTCACGATGAGAAACCTTGAAAATAATGAAGTCTGAGAAGTAGGCTTTATGGGAACGAGACAGAGTGCAAGTTTAGAGATGCAGAGGAAAGTTGCTATCACTTGCCCTGTGTGGATTTAATGTTTTGTTTTTATTATTATTCAATTTGCTGTCTGTAATAGGTAATGTGACTAGTATATCAATACAATGAGTTTTAGACTGTTGTGTTCTGTTATGCTAATGGGGCTAAATAAATGCAGACAATAAACATCCAATGCAGGGTGTGATTTTTTTTTTTTTTTTTGTTCTTCCCTAAAAATAAAATGTGCATGGTGTTGTGTTTTTTCACATTTTGATCAGCTTTGTGCAAAAAATCCAAAACTTCAGCCTGTGATCCTTTTGGTTTTGTTGTTGTGCCAGTCAGTGAATGAGCAGGTTACGCTTTCTAGGGTCGACTACCTGCAGGCAGATGATGTGTTGTTCAGCAAAATGAAAAACAAATACAGAGGAGTTGTTCTTCCCTCAAACGAAACCAATCCATTTTGGCGTCTGAAGTGACATGTTGCTGGGGCAACATAAATGACTGAATTGAAGGCCTGCATTGTGCGCTGTTCTGAAATGTGAAATTAAGACCTTTTGGGAAATGTCAGGTGTTTGTTTTTAACTGAGAGAGTAATTTGACGCCATGAGGTAAAGGTTGGCTGTTCAGGAAACCTTGGAATGTCTGCACAGGGCCGTAGTGAACATTCCTTTAATAGCTCCGTCAAAAGGCTTGTAACATTAACAAGATCAGTAGAAAGAAAAGAGAGAAAAAAACTGATTGTATAATGTATACAACCTTTTCAAGTTATGATTGTGCATTATACAGTTTTGTGGCATAGTTTTAGTGCTTCAGCCTCCTACTTTCAGGAGACAGAGTTTGAATCCTGGTTTTGTACCAGCATGGGGTTTGTGTTTTCTCACCTTTGAGCCCCAATGGCCTGAAAAATCTGCTTAAACAGGTTGAGTCAATATCTGTATCTGCTCCCAGCCTGCTCATCTGCCTCCGAGCTCCAGGGACGTGGCTCTGTTGGAGTGCTTTTCACTGCCTGTTTGCGTCTTCTCACCTTGTCCATGTGTTGTTTTCTGTTCCCCAGTGGATGTATGTTTTTCCCCCACTTTCCCCAGAGTATGCTAGTAATGGAGCACGGATTCAGCAGGTTTGAACATGGATGGCATTTTAATTTGAGGATTCAATACTCTTCCACATTAGAAATTGCCACCAATGTGCATTTCAAATTCTTGAGAAAATAAGCAACGTTTTAAGTGGGCCAGAGGGGGTTAGTACTGGTGCTGTCAAATTATCAAAATAATAAGGGTTTGGATAGTCTATTAAAGTAAGCAAATATTCGGATATATTCGAAGGTTGGTTAAAAGTTCTGAGTGCTACTACATATGCACATGTACCTAACGTGAATTCACTTGTGTGTGTGTGTGTGTGTATGTATGTGTTATATATATATATATATATATATATATATATATATAATCACACACACATATACATGCTAGGGGGTTTTGCCCCCTGCTCGCTTCGCTCACCAGCCCATGGGCCTGCACTACATGCTAGTCTCCTTGCAGTTTGGTCGCTTGCATATTGGGATGCAGTTGTACAATTTAAACAGATTTTTATTTTCATGGGAATTGTATCATATGCATAATAGAACTTACTATTTTACATTATAGCGAGTAATTAACCATATTAAAAAAAGAGTAAAACGTAATAATTTGAAAGTAAATTATGTTTCATATCGTGTGTGTTACTCGTTGCGTAATATTATTTCTTTCTGTTTGGCTTTGAAATTAACGCGCAAATACTTTTTAAACTTACACTTTTACTGTAAAACTTCAGTAAAAACAATTTTTTGAATTAAATTTTCATCAATATCGCATTGAATTGTGATTCTGTGTTTGGAGTTTCATCTTGTCAACGTAACGTATAACTGCCCGTGATTGAATTTCGTTTCTTTCAATCTATTAAATAAAATGACTTTTTTGAAGGTTTGGCTCTGAGATTTGTAAATTGCCTTTACAAAAGCTATTCTAACGGGAAACTGTTAACGTTTAATACAAATGGCATATCAAGATCTCCTTTGTTATCTAATGTATCCGCTGAAGATGTACTATATTACCTTTCTTGGATACATCTTTCTTTCTACAGCAATTTGGCCGATGGCATACCAGACGGTGTTAATGGTTGTAGATATTCTTCGTGTTATTGTAAGTTGCCACCACCAACTGTTTCAGCAGAGTCTATTGATACGCATTTAAACAATTTGCCGTGTAACCAATCGTCATTTTTGGCGTTAATTCCTTTGACTTCATTGTTTCTCGGTGCTAGGATTGCCCATGTACTCATTTCTTCTGTTGATAACCCTTCGTGATGAAATTCTTCAATAAGATTTGGACACAACATGTCTTCTTTGATTGGGAACTTAAAGTGAGTAAAACGTTCAAATTTATAAGAGCTGAGAGCGCAGGAACTGTGTCTGTCAAAAGCATTCACATGAATGAGAGGTGAGAGTCCCATGGGTGTAGCTGAAAATGGTTAAGAGGAGGGCGGGACTTGAAAAAAGGATTTTTGCTTGTGGTGCATCTGGAAAGCACATAGCACTACTTATGCGTTGTTCACTGATGCAGCTTTCATGTGGAAAATACCAAAGACCTGATCAAAGATGAAAGTGGATCTGGGTCACTTCAAATGCCTGTAATGCCTTTCAGAAACATATACAAAATTACTTCTGAATACATTAAAACACATTAAACGTACTCATTACTTTAGTCCTGCCCCTCTCCTCCCACAGCCACTCCACTATGCATGGGTGCAAAGACGCGAAGTCAGTGCCCATTTAGATTTGTTGTGTATCAGAGCAGCACACGGTGTTGCATGGGTAAGTCGTTTTAAGCTCTGGTTCCTTTGCCTGCCAGTCTTCAGTCTCTCTAACTCTGAGCCAGCAGGTGGCACTGTCCTTCAGACTGTAGTAGAACCAAAAATACTCCCGGGGTCAGAATTTTGGACCGGCACATAGTGTCTGGTCTCCTCCTGATCAAATGAGTGAGGTGTGCACATTTTCGATGAGATTGGTCCAGCAGTGTGTTGTGTGCATGCCTCGTATACAAAATACATAATCTGTTGTGATATGAATTTGCACCTCAGAGTGTTTTTTTGGCAAACGTAGTTGGAGTGCAGGCAGGTTATGTGAGTTGCACAGTGAATTAGAAGTGGGAATTGAACCAACAACCATTGGCATATTAAATCCAGTTCCTTAGCCACTCTGCCTGCCTGCCTGCCTGCCTGTGTTGTAAAGTCGCTAATTAATATTGTTTTTTCTTATTTTGCTATATGCAAATTCAGTTTGCCATATGAGCCAACACCATAAGTAGATGCATCTGCTGTTCTCACCACCCATATGAAGCTGCCAGTACTTGCAGAAATGTCTGTGTATTGGATCCCCTTCTGACATTCCACATTCTGCTGTTCATCCATTTTGTTTTCTAACCCTTCTCAGTGCTAGCGACTCTGATCGAGTCGCTTACTCTGCCAATTGCAGAAAATAAAATAACAGGAGCGCCGTCATGTGACGAGTTTCTCAAGACCATACTGGACGTACAGCGTCATTCTGCTCCATGATTTGTTCTGACCCTGACCTCAATGTTGCTGTCATTTCTGTTCCTATTAATAGAAGGCGCCCCAATCAAAATAATGTTCTGTGCATTATGTTGCATCTTTAGGTTACTTTTTCAAATATTTCACTGTTTTCAAACATGGTACTGTAAAGGGTTTGTACTTGTTTGTTTTAAGGTTCCTGTATTCAGATGAAGTTCATATTGGACCAGAAACCGTTATGACGACCCTTTACACAGCTAAAAAATACGCCGTACCAGCCCTAGAAGTGCACTGTGTGGAGTTTCTGACCAAACATCTGCGGGCTGATAATGCCTTCATGCTGCTTACTCAGGTAGGTGAGTGGGATGGGATGTTGTGATTTTTACTTTTATTGGTCTCTTTTAAAATAAATACATTTTTTGCAGGCTGATTTATACTTCATAGGGGGCATTTTTGATGGTCAGAGGTACAGATGAGCCCCCCTTCAAGCCTAGTAGTAAGTGTCCTGAGTAGAGCGCTGCACAAACAGCACAGAATCACCCAATAGGCAGTTCAGCCACGTTGTATGAGGAGACAAACAGGAAGCAAAACTGGGGTTGGTCCTGTCACAACTGTAATCAAGTCATTTTAGAGACAGTTATGAAAATAAGGTGGAAAGTATCCAGTTAACTGGTAAGCTTTAGATAGCAAATATATTGGTTTCCAATAAAGTTCATATTGATAACCATGAAGTGTCTTTATTGAACTGGTCGGATGCGTGAATATCTTATGTTCCATTTGATATCCTTGTTATCTTTCTTTAACGCACCCACTGTATCTTTATATATAATACGCTACCGTGGCTGTTCGTTTGTCTGTCTAGGATTTTAAATCACCTGTAGCTCTCAAACCATTTAACCTATTGACCTGAAATTTGGTACACATATACCATGTGACGTCTACTATCCGCTTTCCTCTTTTTATTTTTATTTAATTCTAGCGTAGAATCAACTCTTGGCAGCAGCCAGGATGGCGGCGGTGCAGCACATGCATATGGGCACCGTTCTCATTCCCTACCACCTTCACCGTCACTTCCCCTACCTCCTTCTTATCTTAATCTATTCTTGAGGCAGATTAAAGGCCTACTGTATGTGCCATGTTAAGTGACAAATTAAAGAAAACATACTAAGTGCTTGCAAGACAAACTCTGATTTAATCAGTTTTAACGTGAAAAGATGCTGATAAAAGAAAAGAGGAAGCGAGCCGCTAGAGTGGAGAAAAGAAGAGCTGCTCAGGAAGCAGCAAGCACATCAACCTCTGAACAAACGAATGCTAAACATACAGAGAAAGAGAATGAAAACTAGTAATGCGCAAGTCAGGTGTAGTCACTTCACGTTATCGTGCAGTGCGTCATTACTGGTTTTATATATAATAGTCTGAGGCATCTGGATGTTAGGTAGAATGCCTAGTGGGGGCTGGCTAGGTGGTCTTTTCGTCTTGGAACCCCACAGATTTTGTTTTTCTCTCCAGCCCTCCCTGGCCATCAGACCTTACTTTATTCTTTGTTAATCAGTATTGCCTAATTTTATTTTTATATTTTTTCTTTTTTCTTTCTTTATCTTCTAAAGTGCTTTGAGCTACATCGTTTGTATGAAAACATGCAATAGAAATAAAGGCTGTTGTTGTTGTCCATTTTCATAAATCAGGGAAGGACCACAGAATAGCTGGAGCCTGTGCAATCAATCGTAGGGTGCAAAGAAACCGGAGAGTGAATATACACACACACACACGCATGAACTCTCGCACACTCACTAGGGTTGTGTAGTATACAAGTACCGAAAAAAAAAACAATATTTGAAACAATACAGTGAGACATGGAGACTTCTTTTCTGAATTCTGACTTTTGTGTGGAAAGGTGTGCACATTGGACCCCTGGATAGAGCTTGCAGTTCAGTCACTTGTCCCAGCCTCAACTCAGTCATACTGAGCCAATCTAAAGATGTCAACTAACCTAGAGAGAGAGTTTAGGAGCACATTGCCTCACCCACCATGTGACAAAACAACTAAGGGCCCGAGTGCAGCAGGTGACACCTCAGCACCACACTGAGTTTTTTTTTGGCAGTGGCTGGAGTGCCAATTCTGCCATCAACCCCCAAGTTTTCCGAGCAAGTTGGAGGACCTGCTTGCAAGGCTAGATGCAGATTAACGTCATACCCAGGACGTAGCAATTGCAGGTTAAGGGCCTTGCTCAAGGGCCAACGGAGTAGAGCCACTTTTGGCGTTTACGGGATTCAAACCAGCAACCTTCCGATTGCCAGTGCAAATCCCTAGCCTTAGAGCCACCACTCCACCCCAGCAGAGGAGAAGAGGTAGAAAATATGCAAACGGCACACAAACACTAAGGCAGCCAAAGCACTCAACTTTCATTCCTGGAGCTGTTTGAAGCAATGCTCATGAGGTGCTTTTCTTATTATAAATTGAAAGTGTAATCTTAAATCGGTGTTCCAGTTCATCCCAAAGGTGTTCAGGGCTCTGTGCAGGCCACTCAAGTTCCTCCATGTCTTATGGACCTGACTTTCTGCACAGGGGCACAGTCAATGCTGAAACAGAAAAGGGCCTTTCCTAAACTGTTGCCGCAAAATTGGAAGTGCACATCTGTGTGAAGTGTCTTTGTATGCTGTAGCATCAGCCGTTACCCTTCACTGGGATGAAGGGACCGGGCCCAAACCTTAAAAATCAATCCCAGCCCATTATCCCTCCCCCCACCAGACCTCGCAGTTCAGAAGTTAGCATTCGCCTAAAACCCGGATTTGCATCACTCCAGAGTACGTGTCATACTGCTGCACAGTCCAGTGGTGGCCTGCTTTACATCACTCCAGCTGACATGGCATTGTGCATAGTGAGCTTAGGCTTGTGTGCAGCAGCTCGGCCATGGACACCCAATTCATGAACATATGCCCAAGTTCTTGTGCAGATGCTGCCTCAGGAGGCAGTTTAGAACTCTGTTGTGCATGATGCACCATAGCAGAGGTGATTTTTATGTGCTTCACTCACAATGAAAGCACTTATTGTTGACAGGGGAGAGATCTAGCTGAGCATGAATTTTCACATACTGAGTTTTAGTAAATGTGGCATCCTATGGCAGAACTCTTCAGAATGACCCATTCTACTGCCAGTGTTTGCCAATAATGACTGCAGGGGCCTTGTGCCTCATTTGATGAAGCCATTGACAATGGGCATGGCTGAAACACCTGAACTGGAAAATTTAAATTAATTTTATTTTAAGTAATTTAATTTTGTTCACATTATTTTGGCCATATATTGTATCTGTATTTTGTACATATATTAATAAACTGGGGTAACTAAAGTGAAGTCCAGTGGTGGTTGGTTGAGAAATGTTCAAAGCCTTCCCCCCCAACCCCCAATGCTCAGGCCTGAAGCTTCCCTTTTTCCTATGTCTTCTCGTATTTGATTTGCATTGATACCATAGAAAAAGCTGACATTTACCTTTTTGTTCTCTTTTGTAGGCGAGGTTGTTCGATGAACCTCAACTTGCCAGTCTTTGTTTGGATACAATAGATAAGAGCACAGCAGATGCAATTAGTGCAGAGGGGTTCACGGACATTGACTTAGGTATGCTGCTTGGCTTATAATGACATGTAAACTTCTTTTCTTGCCAAATGGCTTTTAAAACAGAAATCCATGTTGTTCAGCAATCTGTGTCTCTTTCTTCATCTGCTTCTCTCTAGACACGCTTTGTGCAGTGCTTGAAAGGGACTCGCTGGGCATCCGGGAGAGTCGGCTCTTTGCGGCTGTTGTGCGTTGGGCTGAAGCGGAATGTCATAGGCAGCAACTTCCACTGACGGCAGAAAACAAACAAAAGGTTTTGGGAAAAGCCCTGTCTCTCATTCGGTTTCCACTTATGACTATTGAGGAATTTGCAGCAGGTGAACAGTTCAATAATGCTATTATAGTGTTTTGCTATTAACTTGGATGTAACATTTGGGTTTGTGCCTTATCTATTGTAATCATTGAAAATACTGTGTACAACATGTTCAAACTTTTATTGTGAAGTTTGCTCACTGCATGTTTATTTATTTTTGTTCTCAAAGCTCTTTTTGTTTTCTATCCAAAGAAACCAGTTTAATATTCTCTCTTGTGCCACAGGGCCTGCCCAGTCCGGAATTTTGTTTGATCGGGAGGTGGTAAATCTCTTTTTACACTTTACAGTAAACCCCAAACCAAGGGTTGACTACATAGACAAGCCACGTTGCTGTCTCAGGGGGAAAGAATGCAGCATTAATAGATTCCAGCAAGTAGAGAGTCGCTGGGGCTACAGTGGAACCAGTGACCGAATAAGGTAAGCTCTTAATAAATAAAGTACACATAATATACATTGTTTTTTTGTCCTTTTTGAATAGCTTTGTTTTTCAAGGTAAACCTTTTGTTTTCTTTTCTAAAGCACATGGGTTCTTTTCACAATATTCTAGGTTTTTGACCTAACTCTGGGGCCAGTAGGGGTGGTTAAGGGTCCGAATGAGTGGCATGAAATATTACATACAGTGTGACCTATCAACGATGAAATGGAGCCCCACGGGTTGTGATGGTAGAGTAATGGTCCGCATGCTTGCCTTTCATAGTTTGATTCTTACCCATTATATTAAACGTTTTCTTCAATCAATCGTTTCTTCTGCTATATCTGTCATAGTCCCAAGCCTCCCCCTGAGGTGTCATATTGTTCCCCAAGTAGCGATAATCTGTCACCATTACACCACCATCACAACCAGCATGGCCCTGTTTCTTAAGCAACTTTTAAGCTGTTATTCCCAGATCAGCACTTCAAGTGCTCATAACCCCACAGCTGGGTCACATCGCATAATAAATTGGAATCCCTGATCATATTTAGTCTAAACATAATCATTTTTAGAGTTTACATTTGTAAAATAACACTTGGGCAAAGCTGGGCATCCCAACTAAGTCTACTTACATAAAGATGTCTTGGCATTTGTTTTAGCAGCACTCAAAAACAGCGTCACTGACTCTCAGTAAAATTGGAGGGCAACTCCAGGATAGTCCAGCTTAGTATGTAGGCTATGTCACGTCTAAATGCATTGTGGGAAGGGTTCAATGAATTGGACATCTTTCTGTTTCTGTTGTCCAGCAGTTTTTCCCTTTTTTTTAATTTTCTGGGGGTAACTTTTGAAGATTGAAGGTGAATAATACTCCAACATGGGCAGGTTGGGGGCAGAACAAGTGGCATTGATGTTAGCTAAATATAATTAAAGAGAATCAATATTAATACTGCAGACTCCTGCCATCCTGTCAAATGGCCATTTCCATTCTAAACGGCTGCAGTTGCCTGTTAGTCTGTGGTGTTCATCCATACATCTCTACTCAGGCTGCTTGCATGTCTTACTCAGATAAACGTGAAGTACTAAGATAAAACCCAGGCAATGTCAGGAAATACAGATGTATACTATATAATAAGGCTATGACACCCATCTTAATGCCACCTCCATTCAGATCAGGTGGACTAGAGATCTGTGGTTGAGCTGAAACAACGTGAAATCTGCATTGCTTTAACTCCTACACATTCCTTCCCAACTTTGACACTGGCTACATTGACAGACATCTGGAGTTTTTGTACTTGCACTTGGTGACATTGTGCCATCCTGTTTTGCTCTGTTCAGTTTGAGACAATAGCATCCCAAATTTTAATTAAACCTGAAGCTGAGCTATATCTTGAAGCATTATTTCTGTGCTGTGGCTTAATGAAAAGGGACCAGAAAATACAGGGTGAGTCAAAATTATGTTAACATTTGAATGACGGAAACAATTTCTTCACAAAACATTCTTCATATGTGGAAGATGATTTACAGGAATGTCTCAACCTGTTCGCCATCATGTTCAGCACGTGTACCATATGTGGCACATAAATTGTCCACAAAAATTGTATATAAGTAAATACATAGCAGTTCCATTAATGTTAACATAATTTTGACTCACCCTGTATAACATAGTCAAAAGGTTTGTTCCAAATTCACAAACAAGAAGTCAATCTGAATTAGCTGTTATTATTTGCAGGTTCAAAAAACTTTTTCAGTGTCCCACAGAAAACACAGCTTAAAGTATTTTGTCAATTTTAGTTTGGTAAATGTGCTTCTTTTGCGTTTTTGAGTGGTATACGGTGATGAAAAGACTGAGAGCTAATGTATGTAAGTCAGTTTATTATAACATAGCTGTCTTCTTAGGCAGAAGGCTAAGAGTGACTACGCAGAATGACAAAAGCACGTGACATCTGCATTCTAGACATTCAAGAACAAATATACAGGGGTGGGCAAATGTAGGGTTACAGTTGACCAGGAAAAAGACATGCAGGTTATAATAGTTAAAATGAGTCAAAAGAAGTGCACTCACTTATAATCTCAAAGTGCTCAAATTGCCAGCCTTGCATACCTACTTTTGCCCACCCCTGTATATTAAAGTGGACAACAAAAAATGAGCAGTAGTTGTGATCTCTACTTTTGTATCTTAATAATCCCAGTAATTGGAAATTTCGTAAACAGTAGTAAGGTTTGCCTAATAGTAAAGCCAACAGGTACAGCAAAGTGGCATTGGTGGTGTAGTAAACAAGTCTACCTGGTACTTTTCTAGGTAACCTCTAGGGAATGGACTGTCCTATAAAATGAACAAAGTCACCGAGCAGCTCTCGGTCAACAGACTGCCACCCCCCCATCCTGAACATCGTCAATTCTGGTACGGGACGCGCTAGTTTGCATAACTGTGGTATGACCTGATCTTGCATAAAGGACGATTAGCACAAAAACAGATGTAAACAGGACGTCGCGCAAGAAAAAGGCACTTGGCAAAGTCTTACTCTTACTATATGATATTAAAGATCATTTCATAAAGAAATGATTTACCTAGTGAAAAATAAAAAAAGGTCTGCAATGAAAGGCTGATATCCCTTTTGTAACCAAGCTCCGTTTTTCAAGGGTTCTAAAGGTTACAATAACGAGGCCCCCATTAACACTTCAACCCTAAAACAAAGACAAGGAGCTCTTTCATAGATACTACAAAATAAAATGAATTATTTTTAAAATATAAGTAGGCGCACAAAATTTTAATGTAATTTTTTTTTTGTATATTTTAGGTTTACTGTCACTAAGAAAATATTCATAGTTGGCTTTGGGCTGTATGGCTCTATCCACGGGCCAACTGATTATCAAGTCAACATACAGGTACAGTAGATAATGTTGTGTAATGATGACTGCCTAATGCATTAATTGTACATGGTGGCTGAGCTGGATAGGAACAGGGCCCAGTAGGGCAGTAGGAAAGAAATTGACTTCTGCACTGGCCATAAGAGTGAAAGGCAATGCAGGAAGAAATATCCCACAGGGGGAGTGAGGGGGGCTTAGTATAACACATTTTAAATAAATACTCCATAGACACATATTGTGTCATAAACAATAAAAGATCCATGTCAGTAGGTATCAGCAAGGTGATCTGGGCCCCCATCAGCATATTATGGAGTAAAGGCAACCAGAAATGTATGGATGTCCAGATGTTTTAGTGTCAAATATGTCTACATGAGTGCAGGATCACCCGGGCCAGCTAGAAGGAGCTCTGGCACAATGGCACAGGAATATCGAGAGAGGAGTATAAAGGCAGCTAATAGTCAGGGCTGCAAGAGTTGTGGGGTAAACAGGGAAGGCCGCTCCTTGATGAGCAGAAGAGCAGTCAGGACAGAGAGAAGAGGAGCGACTTAGTTTGGTGTGATGCTTCCACAAACTGGTATTGGGAGGCCTGAGGGAAGCAGGGGGCTTGTTTTGCATTTCTTTATTTTGTACTTCATGTGTTTGCCTCTTTGCCATTCTAGGCAAGGGCGTTGCTATGGCAGTGCCCCCTTATAATCTAAGGAGCATCACGTTGAGTACACTCAAACAATCTGTATAATTGATCAAGTCCACTTTTACACTTGTAAAAAAAACACAAGAAAACAAAAGTAAAATTTGACTTTTTTTTAAAATTTGAATAAAGCAGATTGAAATCCTAGTATAGTCATTATTGCCCTAGAAGGATTATGCATTTGCACCAGTTTGGTGCTTTTGAGTATTTTTGTTTCCAAAAAAAAAAGCCACAAATTAGTTCATATCTAATCTTATTTCTTTTTTTTTTTTTTGGAACATACAAAGGATTTTTTCAAGGAAAAACTATTTACAAAAACAAAACTGTAACGGAAGAAAAAGTGTCTGAAGTCAAAAAGTCAAAGCTAAATCTCCACTTTGCTGCATTCTTAAATTTTAAAGTTAAACTCTTGGGGGGCCGACTACCCTGCATGGAGGAATTCAAGTATCTCCGGATCCTGTTCATCAGTGATGGAAGAAGGGCACATTAGATCAACAAGCGGGTTGGAGTGACAGTCCATTGGGGTGAAGGGGCAATCAAGTCTGTAGACTAAACTCTCGGTTTACCAGTTACTCTACATCCCTGTCCTCTCCTGTGGTCATGAGCAGTACAAGGTGGAGATATTCAGTTTCTTTAAAAAGCTGCCATGCTGACGCTCCATGATAGGGTGAGCAGCTCTGCATTTCAGGGGAGTCGCTGCTCCTCTGGATTGAGAAGAGCCAGCTGAGGTGGTTTTAGGCATGACCCCAAGTACGCTTCCCATGACGCTGCTCTGGGCACATCCCTCTGGGTGGAGACCCTTTAGCAGACAGGGGTTACATCCCTCGACTGGCTTGGGGAGCACCTCGGAGTTCCCCTCAAAGATGATTTGAAATCAGTATGTGGCAACAGGGAAGTCTGGGCTGACCTACCTGGCCTACTGCAGCCATCGATGAGATGGGAACTCTCATAGTCTGACCTGCTGGTAGGCTGTTAGTACCTGTGACATACTGTGTAGCAGTGTTTATCAGAGTCCTTGACGTTGTAGAAGATTCGCCAGTGGAGGAGGACTGCCCGAGTTAAACCTTTCCAAAATTAGGTGCTGACATTTTGTCTTTTTCACATTGTATGCAAAAAAAAATATTGGGAGCTCGTTTGAAAAATGCTTTATTCATTTCAGGGTCAATCATTCTGCCTCCATCAAGTACTAGGCAAAAACCAGCTCTGGATGGGGTCTCAGGCCTTCACAGGGTACACTCTGTCTCTCACACACACAAACACTTATATAGGGCCCGTTTACAGTTGCCAGTGAGCCAAAAAAGCAAAAGCAGATCCCTAAGATTAGTAACCCATGTAGAGATGGGGAGTCCATGTAAATTCCACAACGACGGGATGTTTCAGATAATTTTGCTAATTCTGATTTAATGTTAGGGAAGTAAGAGATTCCTCTGTCTCTGTCCTCATCAACTTCTGTCTAGTGGAGGCTTGCTGACTGCATAACATCTCAGATGAGCTCAGTGGCATCTTCCATAAAGTGACTCAAGGCAGATGCTGACAAATGATCTAGTTTCATGACTCTGTGCCATTGTGGTTATCAATATTGACTTCACCACACTCAAACGTAGAAATGCTTAACTTAAGTAATACAGCATGCCTCCATGGTAATAATAATTCAACTTTTGTTTGGTTTCATAGATAATTGAAAGTGATAAAAACCAGACCTTGGGACAAAACGACACAGGATTTAGTTGTGATGGCACTGCCAACACCTTCAGGGTCATGTTTAAAGAGCCCATAGAAATACTTCCAAATATCAGCTACACAGCTTGTGCAACCCTCAAGGTAAAACTTTTGTTTTTGCTTAGTTTTACTATTTTATTTTTTAGGCAAAAAGGTTTTTGTGTTATTTTTCCAGATACCTTGCTGTTGTTTGTTGGCCATTTATTGTTTGTAGTAAAGAATCCAAAATTGTCTAGATTGCAGTAAGGATATTGTGGATGCTTTTCACTTGACATGCTCTGTGACTGTAACAAATGTTAATCTAGCACGACAAACGAAAGGAGACCATTCAGTCCATTTGTTGCTTGCTTGTTTAGCTAATAACTAACCTGTCCCAATGTCTCATCCAGATTTTTCATAAAGATTGTTGGGATTTCTGCTTCAGCTCCATGTCTCAGTAGTTTGTTCCAGAGTCCCACAATTCTTTGTGTAAAGAAGTGCTTGTTGATTTCAGTCCTAATTTCACTTCCCCCTTAATTTCCACTGCTGTCCAGGAGTACTTGATTCATGTTTTAAGTTAAAGTAGATTTAGCAGAATTCTCTCATCGATGCCTTTAATAACTTTGAAGACCTGGATAAGATCCCATTGTAGTCTCCAGAACAGGTTTAATCCTAAGTCCTGGGAGACTCCTGGTTGCTCTCTGCACAGCTTCAAGTGCAGCCCTGTCTTTGTTTTAGTGTGGTGCCCAGAGCTGCACCCAACATACCAGCCGCAGTTTCACTAGTGCATTGTATAGTCTGAGCATAATGTTCCTTGACTTGTATTCAAAAGCTTTGATGATATAACCTAACAACTGTGTATTTATTAGCTTCTGTGAACTGCTTAGATCAGTGGTTCCCAAAGTATGCGCTGTGGCAACCTGGGGAGCCGAGAAATATTACAACATTTTCATCATTTAATTTCTATTTTCAATTCAATGTGATAGGACGCGACATCTGGTGGACCTGATGCAAACCAGTAACTCACTTAGTAAGAACTGTTTGCGGAAGCCTTTAGAAGTGGTTAGTAGATGGAGCTGTACAATAGTTAAGTTTCTTGATTGTTTTAGTAGTTTGTCAAACTTGCTCTGTACTTTGTAAATAAATAGCTGTCGGTTTCGCGCAGTCTTAGTGTTGAATTAGTTTTCGGCGATTGTATATTGTTGTGATTAAATCAAGTGAAGTTTTTGAAGTATTTCTTCTCATATGTATTTTTAAAAATGGATCGTTTTTTTTTACTAAACAGTAATAAGCATTGTAGGATTGAAAATAAAAAGGGCCCACCGTTAACCAGAGAATGAAGAAGCTCAAATATTGGAAATATGATGACAGTTATTTGGACTTTGGTTTTACGTTGACAGATGTCAGTGGTGAAGAGAGGCCACAGTGTGTACTGTGTATGAAAGTTCTGGCACCAGAGTGCATGCTACCAAGTCAGTTGAAATCCCAGCATGGTTAGTAAATCTCATGACTGCTTTACCAGAAAGTTAAGAGTTAAATCAACAAAAAGGTATTTTTTTTATAAGCAGGCATCAATACCAAGGAATGCATTGCTAGAATCTTACAAGGTGGCACATAGAACAGAGCTGACTTGTCTCATTCATGCTGGCTGGTCCTCTTTCTTTCGCCCCAATGCCGCGCTCTCATCCTCCAAGCCTTTTCGTCTTCCCCTTCTGTGACGGCCTGTTTTTATATGGCTCAGTTGCCCATCGCAGGAAGCCGATTAAGCAATTGAGAACGATCGGACCCTCCCATGCAGGTGTGACTCGCCCCAATTACTCCATCAACTCCCTGAAGATGCGCGGTCACGCCCACGGAGACTGACACGGCAAATGGATTCTTTAAAAGCCGCCAATCTTTCGTAGCCATGGACCTGCCACACCACAATCCCACTAATTATAATTTGTTGAATTTGTTCAATTACTTTTTTTGTGATCTTAAATACATGTTTAATTTATTTTTTTCATTAACCCTTTAATTAAAAAAAAAAAAAATGTACTGGCTATTTCGCAAATTAGAATTTGACATGATTGGGTGCTCCTTGGGTAAACCTGGATTCAGCAAGGGTGCCAAGAATTGAAAAAATTTGGGAACCACTGGCTTAAATGATAAACATTCCTGCTGTCTACTCCTTCCTTTTACTTTTTAGCTATGAAGCTTCCCCACATCTACACACAAACAGTGTAATATTAAAGTGTTAAATCTGTGGTGTTTTTTTAATGACTAATGCATCATTTTGCCCTCTTCTAACTTCATCATTAACTGTATGGCACCTCAATTCTGGTTTCACAATTGCAGTTTAGGCCATTAGCAGCGACGCACACTCACAAGTATGAAACTTCCTAATGGCCGCCTTGTCTGCACTCTCATTTGGTAAGTTAGGCTGTTCTGGCCTGACAGATAAATTAGTGACTTGAAAAGAGTGTGACAGTTCAGTAAGCTCTGAAACCCTTCATCATGCGACATCCAGTGAGACAAAAACATAAACAGGCACACTATGAACAAAACACGTGCAGCAGGGACAGGCGAGCTACCACATCTTGTAAACCCACCAAAAAATATGAACTGATATCGTTGTAAACTGATGGGCTTTTTAAACGTTTGGACAAGCACAAAGGGTAAAAGAGAAATCAACCAAACTGACTTCACTTGTAAACATAACTTACCAATAGAAAGAAGTTAATTAACCCAGCGTTTAAGTACGTGTGAGAAGAGCAGCTCAATAGACTGGAATTTCCTGCGTACTTTTGAATAATAATAATACATTTTTTTTGGTAATGTGGACACGGCAGTAGGACGAATATTTGTGAGGGTAAAACTGCCATTTATCAGAGCTGAATAGCAAGTGCATGTTTTCTATTTGTTGTAGATTTGGCTGAGACTTTAATAAAATGCGACTTACAAATTTAATATGCGATTACAGAATTTTCTTATAGTCTGGGCACAGGGAGATATATTGACCTGCAGAGAGTCGTATCGGAAGTCAGAGGTGAGAAATGAGCCATCCGACTTGAGGTTTAATGTCTCGCGCCTCAGCCACTTTATAACTAGTGCTTGTATTTTAGTTATGGAGCACTGCACTAGCAGAGTAGACCTTAATGAATCTTCCTTTATAGTAATAAGCTGTGGTGGTGACAGCAGGATTTTTTCCATTACCAGTTATTTCTTCCATGCAACCACCTAAAGCTCCACATAATTCTGCTTTTATGATTTTCAATGTACACTGTGCATTTTTGTGCATTCATTGTGATTATTTGTCTCAGAAAATTACTGTAGGATCATAAAGAAAGAACAAAGTCCCAAAGATCACAAAGGAACAAAGTTGGCCTACCTAAACTGATTTTATACATTTCTATGAGAGCTGCCGGACTTGTAAAGGTGCAGTGATAATCTTGATAATTGCTGTTATGAATTTAAAACCTGATTAAAATAAGAGTTATTCCAGTTAATTTTGGAACTGCTTACAAGTTGTGCTAATGATTTTCTGAAAGGTTAGTCGCTGTAAACAGAAAACTGGGTGTTGGCTCGGGCCGGTACACTCCGGATTGAGGGGCTTTGTTACAATATCTGACAGCACAACTGACACACGTAACTCTGTTTACAAAATCCCAGAGTGATGTAAACGTGCTGGGCCGTGCAGTTCTCTATTTTTGCAGTGTATATGTTATTTTGAAGTGTTGTGTATTTGGCTCAAACTGCTCTGTGTAGTGAAGCGACTAATGAATATGAAGACAAAAAACAAAATCTTGTGTTTGTTTGTCCATGAAGTAGACAATCCTTTTAAAATAAAACTTACTGCAAGTTTTAAAATAACATCTGGATATTAATGTATACTCCCTACACAGGAAAGTTGGGTTTTTTATTTTGGGGATTTTTTTTTTTTTTTAATTCGGCAGCATAGATTAAAATGGCAATTCAATTAACAAGCACAGTTTTGTTATGTAGAGTGAAAATGATCAGCCCCAAGACACAAGAAGAATGTTTAGACAGTATACAGACACATTTAGAAACGTGCAATATTCTAAAATTGTCAATAATTGTTCACACTTTAGTGGTAATTTTGTCTGGTTTGGCCATACAGCTTTCACAATGTGGTCACAGTGCCATGTCTTGACTTTGATCACTCAGTTTCTCTTGTTGTTTTCTAGGACTAAACATGGCCACTTCACTCTCCATTGGCACCAATGAAAAGCAGGGTGCTGAGGGTGTACCAGGGGCTCAAATCCACAGAAGTGTTTTTGTGCAATATGGAAACAGTATTTTACCACAGTAGAGTATTTGAAAATGGATTGAGAAGTTCAAAAAATGCTTGGAAATGTGTTAAGCAACCATCCACGTCCAGTATCGACGACAGCCTTGAGCAGTTCTGTACCATCATTCTGATGAACCAATGAGAATGTCAGCCCTGTGCTTCTTTGGTGCAAATGGAGAGCAAAATGGCAAGCAAGACAATCTGACTGATGAAGGTCGAAACTTTACCAGTGTGACCACAGACATGCCATGTGTGCTCAGGGAAAGCTGTACTGCCAACCTAAACCAAATGAACACCAAAGTGCAGATAACTATTGACTCAGCCTTGTAATATTATGAAGCAAATTTCTCATTTGAGGTTAGCAACAAAAAGTCCCATTTAATGTTGCATTGCCAGTGAAGTGAAAAAAATTAGTTGTTTAGTATGAATGACAACTCACTAGCAGGATTGTGTGTCGTTTCTTTGTTTATTGGTTTACTTCTTGACACTCATAGTGAGCTAGGTATCCCATAATGCACTTTCTAACCCATAACCCAACCTTGGAAACCTCATAATATTCTTACCTCTTTATTGTGGAGCATTTAGTGGCCTGGAGGTCTCATTAATATATATATATATATATATATATATATATATATATATATATATATATAGCTCTTCATGTAGTGGTAATCGTCGTCACACTCTCTCCTGTACAGAATGGAGTCTGAATTGACCCTTGGTGGTCGGTTGCACTGAGCCTATTCAGGAGGAAGCACTCTTTTTGAATTTGAATTAATACTTCTGTCCCCCAGGCTAGTTAGGAAAGTGCAGTGTGGTTTGTTTTAAATGTCGTGGGATTTTAATTTTATTTTTTTGTCTCCAACATTTGAACTGATCCTAACACTTACATACATGCTGATTGCCTTGTCAGAATTCTTCGGTTTGTTTCGTTTCCTCTGGCAGGAGTAACAGGTCTGAAAACTGAATGTTCCTTGATATGTTTCTTTATATGTTACGTTTTTTTTTTTTTTTTGCAGTGTAGCACCAGGTTAGAGCAACAAGTTCTGTTTTCTAACGTGAGCTGCATTTGTACTCGGAGTATAATATTCTCCAACATTCAACCGAAAAGTAGAAAGACTAAATATTTTCAGTTTTTCCCTCCTTCTCTGTATTTTTACTACATAATCTTTTGAACCCTGCTTACTAATTCAGAAGTGTTCATTTTCTTGTATTTTTGATTTAGGGTCCTGATTCACATTATGGAACCAAAGGACTAAAGAAAGTCATCCATGAATCAGCAGCGGGAACCAAGACTTGCTTTTTCTTCTTTAGTTCACCAGGGAATAACAATGGCACTTCAGTTGAGGACGGACAAATCCCAGAAATCATCTTCTACACATAGACTGGACTGCTGTCTTGGCCATTTTATATTCTTACAAAAGTGAATATGCTGTATGCTAAGAAAATTACACCAGTGACAACAGTGCAGAATTATTAAAATAAATCCATGGAATGCAACCAAAATAACTGCCACTGATGATGAATCATTTAAAGGAGCATGTCCGAAAAGTGGATTTCCATTGACGTCTCGCATAATTTCAGTTTATCAGCTCATTTAAAAAATAATGGTTTTGTTTCAACTTTGTGAACGATTTAAGCAAACAGGCACAGTGTATTTAAAGAGACAATAGTTTTGAGATACTCCTGCATTACCTCCGTAGGTGGTATTCACATGTGGACGTTTTTTTTTTTTTTGTTTTCTGCCTTGGTAAATTGTAAATATAGTGCCATTTCAAGAGTGCAGGCCTTTGCCTGCCGACTAATTGCTTCAATAGATCTGTTTTGTTTAACTTGTCAGTGCATAACAAATTATACATTTTTTGTATACAGGCATTACATACGGGCAAAAATGTGGTTATACAGTGAACATCTGGTCAATGCTCTTAATTTTTTTAAGAAACCTTTGGTAATTGAGGTTATTATTTTCTTCTGTTTCCATGTTAATTTTAGTATCTGTTCATTCTCATCCTGTGACCGATGCTAATACAGAGCAGTTGTACTAAACTGCGGAGTTGTACTTTATTTTGTCATTTGAAACTCAGTGTAGCATACTGTGTATGTTACATATTGCTGTTAAATTAAATTGTATTATATGTAATATAAATACAGAGAAAAGATGAATACTGCATATTCAGGTTGCATGCACCAGCAAATATTGGGCTTAAAAGCTCCGACTTGTTAAAGAATGTATTTCCTCTGCATTTTAAAGGGGGAAAAAAATCCTATTGTTGCTGTCCAAACTTCTTACAAGTTTTGGTATTTTCATAACATGCATCATGGAGAGGGTCCTACTATACAAAATTAAATATGGGGACCACCATACATAGCCACTTGGTTCATTACATTAAATCTATGAGAGAGCTCTGGTGCTTTGTGGAGGTCAGTTGTACTAACTCTCTTCTTTCTTTAACCACACAGAAATGTGTCGGCCGAGACTGCATGCCACCGTCACCCCTGCCCTGTTACTTTACAAACCTGGAAAGTCAACTCTGATTTGATGAGAAGATAAGAGCATTTAGTGAGTACAGACACAAAGAGCCAGTGATAAATGATCACAACGACAGAATCTCACATTTGGATACATTTGTACGTTTGTAGCCAGTAAGTGCCTCTAAGTATCTCAGTACTTCTATTTGGGTAGCTGTTGAAGACGTGAGAGGAGGAGGTGGAGCAGACTAACATTCAAGTTCAAAACTTTCAGGAATAAAATTGTGTGATTCACAAGAGTGTTCAGTTTCACATGTATATCCTACAAAAATAAGCAGATCTTTTCTCTTTTACAGGTAACTACTGCATGTTCATTTTTGCTTTTGTAGTTTTACAATTGCTTATCAGTGTTTTGAAGCGTGTTGGTAAGACAATGCTGTATATTTTGATGCTGAATGTTATTTAAAGAGTTTACAGGAAAAGTGATGTGAATTGAGCAATACAATTAAAAAAAAAAAAAAATTAAATTCTTGATTTTTTTTTTTTTTTTGTTTGTTTGAATTCTTCCTATGCCCTGAAAAGGTTTGATTGTGAATCTGGAGAAATATGGTAGCTAAACTGGTTATTGAGTGCAGGGCATACATTTATTTAAACACATCAGCCTGAGGGTCTTATTTAAAATGTCAACATCAGGTATGTTACCCCAGCCCAACCTCATTTGTATACAGTAAATGTAGAAAGGACAACACCTGCATGCGGTATAAAGGAAAAGGCGACAAAAAGACACAAGAAAATATTTTAAACTATAAATGTAAACACACACAAACAGCTCAGCTCAGAGAAAGCAGCTACTCAGTTTCAGAAATGTTAAAATCTTGATACGCACTGAACAAACTGTGAACCTTCTTGGTATAAACAATACATACTGCATGTGGCTCTTTATTCACTGTGATGAAGATGATGATGCATTCAAGTAGAGGATTCCACTTGGCGGCTGGTGCCACTATAAAGATCTGTGCTGTTCTTTGTATCTCTTCAGCAGTTGCACTGCATGAGCGTTGTTGTATTTTGTGGCTTCTTGCAATGGCGTGTTCCCCCATCTGTAATCAATAGTAACAACATCTTACATATACACACATACTTCATTTTCTTTGTGTGGAGACTTCTGTTGAATGATTTTTCCTGAACCCTCTTCATCCAGTGCATCACAGGGCACGCACACTCACCCACATTCATTCGTACCCAGAGTGCCAGGGGAAACCTCACAAAGGCATGTGGGGGTTTGAACATGACACCCCTGGAGCTGTCATGATTTATACCCCACCACAATGTGTATACGTTTACACATAAGTACACCAGTCTGTATTAAATTCCTCCTATGCAAAATAAGAATAAAGAAACAAGCTGTACTTTACAAATTTAAGTGGGCGGAATCCATTTTGAAATTTGGAGTTTCTCTACTATAACCTGTTTCCATGAGATATTGTATTTCGTGAAAAATAGTGTTTTGAAAAACATTTTTTAAAAATACGATAAGTTTTATGTTTTAATGGCATAAGTATTTTTCATACTCGGAATGATATTTGAATTATTTTTTTTGAGCTGAAATATGGCAGTCTTCGTCATTCTTAACACTTCAGTTGCAGTGTAAGCAGCCCAAAGTCAAGTATTTGCTGCCCATTTTTTGTTCCCAATCAGTATTTTTTCAATTCTTGCTCCTTCAAAATAGCCATGAATGTATATTTAGAAGGTTAGAAAGATGTATTTTCATTGTCCAGTAATGATAAAGCTGTTGTTTTAAATGGCATTTACAGAAACAATGCAAGGTCAGGCTGATCCGCACATTGTCTTGACCAGGAAACTGGTCCGCAAACAGAAAAGAGCACACAGCCTGCCTGTGGTGGACATGACAACATGTCCTGATTTTACAAATTTTCAAGGAGGGGTAGAAGGAATTTAAAAGAAAATGGAGGGAGCCTGTTAGTATTCTACTGGAACCACCTTCAGAGGACTAGAGGAGGAAGAACACTACCAAGTAACTACTTTGGGTAAGTAATCCATATTTACACAAATAGTTGTTTTAAAATGTGTTTCAAGTCTTAGAATATCACTTTTTGTATTCTGTTTATTTAAAAATATATATTTTCTAGTCTTAAACCTTTGTCAAAATTTGTTAAACTGTCCCACTCTCAGGATATTTACAGTGACAATAACCCCAAGGGGCTTCACTGGTACACGTTCTAACTTTTCCTCTGACTCATTCAGTTGTTTCCTTCAGTATTTTTAGTAGTGAGGGAACAATAAGGATTCCAGAGAACTGGTAAAATCAAAAGCGGTCATTGGGGTTCTGAAGTTTGCTTGGTCACTATACAGCGTTTGACCATTCTTCCTCGGTCTGCTCTGAACTCCTCACACATCCCAAATGATGCACAGGTCAGGCTGAATGGTGAGTCTCCTTTGGCTTGATCTGAATGAGTGGACTTCTTCATGACTTGTATTTAGGTGCTACACTCCCCCAAGCACTTGACCCTTGAAATATAGTATATGGCCAAAGGTTTGTGGACACCAGGCCATCAAACCAATTTGAGCTTGTTGGACATCCCATTCTAAAACTGTGGGCATTATTATGGAGTTAGACCTCCACTATTATTTCCACAAGATTTAGCCTGTGGGAATTTGTGCATATTCCTCCCAAAGAGTGTTTGTGAGGTCAGGAACTGAAGTTGGATAAGAAGACCTGCCCCACGGTCAGCCTTGGTTTGAGGTCAGGGGTATGTGCAGGGCCACTCAAGTTATGGACCTGGCTTTGTGCACACAGGCACCGTCATGCTGGAACAGAAATGGTCCTTCCCCAAGCTGTTGCCACAAAGGTGGAAGTGCACAGTTGGCTAAAAGGTCTTTTTATGCTGTAGCGTTAATGGTACCCTACACTGGAACCAAGGGGCCAAGGCCAAACCTTCCATTATCTCTCCTTCACCAAACATTGCAGAAGGCACTGTACAGTCCAGAAGATGGCGTGCTCTTGGCATTTGCCAGGATTGTCTGTCAGACTTGAGCTAGTGAGGTGTGCGCACTGCTTCACAGTCCAATGGCAGCATATTTACACCACTCCAGCTGATCTTAGGTGTGTGCAGCTGCTCGGCCATGAAAACGCATTTCACGAATCTCCCCTGATGCATAGTTCTTGTGCTGATGTTGCTTCCCGAGGCAGACTGTGAGCGATGCAAGAGGGGATAGGCGATTTTTACATTTTATGCATTTGGTGGCCCTGTTCTGTGAGTTTGGAGGGTCTACCAGTTTGTAGCTGAGCTGTGGTTGCCCCTCAACACTTCCAGTTCACAGCAACCGCACTTACAGTTGACTGGGGCACACCGAGTAGAGCAGAAATTTTGAGATGGGTCCAGTTGCACACCTCCATGGCTCCGTACTTCAGTCACTCTGCTAAGCAGCCAGTTGGATTGCAGGTTTTTGGTGTTTGGTTTACTTGACTTGAGTCTGCCAACTGCCTGCCCACCCTTAATCTTAGCCTTTGTGTAACCAGGTGTTATCACCTCCTCAATGAAGTGGAGCTCTGGAGGACTCAGCTAGAGTCTATTGAAAATTTCACATAATGACTTGTGGCAAAGGTGGCATCCACTGGTACTGCCACATTTAAAGTCCCACTCCATTTCAGCCCATTCTGGTTGTCAATGGTAACTGCATGGTCTTCTATACTCGATTTTTATGCACAGGTGCTACTGAAACACCTGAACTTAATATTTTGGAGTGGTGCTTTATTTCATACTTTTGGCCATATGGTGTATTAATATAGAGAAAGGTGAAGGAACAAGAGGTTGCATGTAAAAAATAAAACTTAATACTTTTGCTATTTCAGGATAAATCAAGGCAATGCACAGTCAAAGTAAGACCAATACTTACAGTGGGATGCAAAAGTTTGGGCAACCTTGTTAATAGTCATTATTTTCCTGTATAAATCGTTGGTTGTTACGTTAAAAAATGTCAGTTAAATATATCATATAGGAGACACACACAGTGATATTTGAGAAGTGAAATGAAGTTTATTGGATTTACAGAAAGTGTGCAATAATTGTTCAAACAAAATCAGGCAGGTGCATAAATTTGGGCACCGTTGTCATTTTATTGATTCCCAAACTTTTAGAACTAATTATTGGAACTCCAATTGGCTTGGTAAGCTCAGTGGCCCCTGACCTACATAGACAGGTGAGTCCGAGTATTTAAGGGGGTCAATTGTAAGTTTCCCTCCTCCTTTAATTTTCTCTGAAGAGTAGCAACATGGGGGTCACAAAACAACTCTCAAATGACCTGAAGACAAAGATTGTTCACCATCATGGTTTAGGGAAGGATACAGAAAGCTGTCCCAGAGATTGAAGCTGTCTGTTTCCACAGTTAGGAACATATTGAGGAAATGGAAGACCACAGGCTCAGTTCAAGTTAAGGCTCGAAGTGGCAGACCAAGAAAGATTTCGGATAGACAGAAGCGACGAATGGTGAGAACAGTCAGAGTCAACCCACAGACCAGCACCAAAGACCTACAACATCATCTTGCAGCAGATGGAGTCACTGTGCATCGCTCAACCATTCGCGACTTTACACAAGGAGATGCTGTATGCGAGAGTGATGCAGAGGAAGCACAAACAGAGCCGCTTGAGGTCTGCTCAAACACATTTGGACAAGCCAGCTTCATTTTGGAATAAGGTGCTGTGGACTGATGAAACTAAAATGGAGTTATTTGGGCATAACAAGGGGCGTTATGCATGGAGGAAAAAGAACACAGCATTCCAAGAAAAACACCTGCTACCTACAGTAAAATATGGTGGTGGTTCCATCATGCTGTGGGCTGTGTGGCCAGTGCAGGGACTGGGAATCTTGTCAAAGTTGAGGGACGCATGGATTCCACTCAGTATCAGCAGATTCTGGAGACCAATGTCCAGGAATCAGTGACAAAGCTGAAGCTGCGCCGGGGCTGGATCTTTCAACAAGACAACGACCAAACACTGCTCAAAATCCACAAAGGCATTCATGCAGAGGAACAAGTACAACGTTCTGAATGGCCATCTCAGTCCCCAGACCTGAATAGAATTGAAAATCTGTGGTGTGAGTTAAAGAGAGCTGTCCATGCTCGGAAGCCATCAAACCTGAATGAACTCGAGATGTTTTGTAAAGAGGAATGGTCCAAAATACCTTCAACCACAATCCAGACTCTCATTGGAACCTACAGGAAGCGTTTAGAGGCTGTAATTTCTGCAAAAGGCGGATCTACTAAATATTGATTTCATTTCTTTTTTGTGGTGCCCAAATTTATGCACCTGCCTGATTTTGTTTGAACAATTATTGCACACTTTCTGTAAATCCAATAAACTTCATTTCACTTCTCAAATATCACTGTGTGTGTCTCCTATATGATATATTTAACTGACATTTTTTATCGTAACAACCAACGATTTATACAGGAAAATAATGACTATTAACAAGGTTGCCCAAACTTTTGCATCCCACTGTATGCAACTGCAGGTATCATCATAGAGAAGAAATTGTAAGTTTACAACACATTGTGTCAGAGTCATAGGAAAGTTTGTGTTTCCCTGAACAAACATCAGGAATGTTTTCACTTTGTCATTATGGGCTACTGAATGTAAACTAAATGTATCCATTTTAAAATGAAATGTGCAGAAAGTGAAGGGCTCTAATCATGTTCTGAATCCACTGTACCAACGTGCTGCCTTCACAAAAACCTCTCCCTAAGAACGTTAATGTGAATAAACAGACGCTACCATGTAACCTTTACAATTAATAAACCTTAGTAGTTACCTGTCTTGGGCCATGTAGTCTGCTCCGGCATTCTCTACAAGAAATTTTATAACTTCTACGTGCCCTTCAGAGGCAGCAACGTGTAGCGCAGACCTTCCATCATAATCGACACAATTGACATCAGCTCCTGAAAGCAAATACCTGTGCAGGCAACAATGTTCAGGTCCATGTTATGACAGACAACATCAATTCATCTACAACAGGGGTGCCCACACTTTTTCGGCTTGCGAGCTACTTTTAAAATGACCAGGTCAAAATGATCTACCTACATTAAAAATGCTGTGTATGTATGTATGTGTGTGTGTGTGTATATATATATATATATATATATATATATATATATATATATATATATATATATATATATATATATATATATATAATATATATAATAGATATATATATATATATATATATATAATATATATATACACACATATATATATATATATACATACAGTGGTGTGAAAAACTATTTGCCCCTTCCTGATTTCTTATTCTTTTGCATGTTTGTCACACAAAATGTTTCTGATCATCAAACACATTTAACCATTAGTCAAATATAACACAAGTAAACACAAAATGCAGTTTTAAATGATGGTTTTATTATTTAGGAGAAAAAATCCAAACCTACATGGCCCTGTGTGAAAAAGTAATTGCCCCTGAACCTAATAACTGGTTGGGCCACCCTTAGCAGCAATAACTGCAATCAAGCATTTGCGATAACTTGCAATGAGTCTTTTACACGCTCTGGAGGAATTTTGGCCCACTCATCTTTGCAGAATTGTTGTAATTCAGCTTTATTTGAGGGTTTTCTAGCATGAAGCGCCTTTTTGAGGTCATGCCATAGCATCTCAATTGGATTCAGGTCAGGACTTTGACTAGGCCACTCCAAAGTCTTCATTTTGTTTTTCTTCAGCCATTCAGAGGTGGATTTGCTGGTGTGTTTTGGGTCATTGTCCTGTTGCAGCACCCAAGATCGCTTCAGCTTGAGTTGACGAACAGATGGATTTTTTGGTAGACAGTAGAATTCATGGTTCCATCTATCACAGCAAGCCTTCCAGGTCCTGAAGCAGCAAAACAACCCCAGACCATCACACTACCACCACCATATTTTACTGTTGGTATGATGTTCTTTTTCTGAAATGCTGTGTTCCTTTTACGCCAGATGTAACGGACATTTGCCTCCAAAAGTTCAACTTTTGTCTCATCAGTCCATAAGGTATTTTCCCAAAAGTCTTGGCAATCATTGAGATGTTTCTTAGCAAAATTGAGACGAGCCCTAATGTTCTTTTTGCTTAACAGTGGTTTGCGTCTTGGAAATCTGCCATGCAGGCCGTTTTGCCCAGTCTCTTTCTTATGGTGGAGTCGTGAAGACTGACCTTAATTGAGGCAAGTGAGGCCTGCAGTTCTTTAGACGTTGTCCTGGGGTCTTTTGTGACCTCTCGGATGAGTCGTCTCTGCGCTCTTGGGGTAATTTTGGACGGCCGGCCACTCCTGGGAAGGTTCACCACTGTTCCATGTTTTTGCCATTTGTGGATAATGGCTCTCACTGTGGTTCGCTGGAGTCCCAAAGCTTTAGAAATGGCTTTATAACCTTTACCAGACTGATAGATCTCAATTACTTCTGTTCTCATTTGTTCCTGGATTTCTTTGGATCTTGGCTTGATGTCTAGCTTTTGAGGTGCTTTTGGTCTACTTCTCTGTGTCAGGCAGCTCCTATTGAAGTGATTTCTTGATTGAAACAGGTGTGGCAGTAATCAGGAAATTGAACTCAGGTGTGATACACCACAGTTAGGTGAGTTTTGAACAAGGGGGCGATTACTTTTTCACACAGGGCCATGTAGGTTTGGATTTTTTTTCTCCCTAAATAATAATAATCATCATTTAAAAACTGCATTTTGTGTTTACTTGTGTTATATTTGACTAATGGTTAAATGTGTTTGATGATCAGAAACATTTTGTGTGACAAACCTGCAAATGAATAAGAAATCAGGTAGGGGGCAAATAGTTTTTTACACCACTGTGTGTGTATATATATATATATATATATTTGTATCAGAGGTGGGTAGTAACAAGTTACATTTACTTGAGTAACTTTTTAAAAAAATTGTACTTCTAAGAGTAGAAAGAAGAAGAAACGCTACTCTTACTCCGCTACATTGGGCAACACTCGAAATGTTACTTTTTTTCCATTCGATAGTCTGACAGACAATTTTCAATCTGCTCTGTGTAGCGTATGCTGTCAAATTGCGCACACGCCTTCCATTGCGTCTCCAGCTCTGACCTGAGGTTTTGGATGTTCCCCAATTCAAGGTGCTGCAGCTTTGAGGACAGATGTTGCATTTTTCGTTTGAAGTTATTAAGTTGCTTGTATTCTGCATGTTTAATGACTAGGAGAAACTCCTTTTTCTCCGGCCAGGGGTCTTGAAATCTCAGAAAGAATTTCTCCCTACCCATCTGTCTCAACGAAGGCATCTTTTATCATCTCTCCATCTTGGAAGGACTTCTTATGCTTAATGATCGAGTGACTTACCCGGAACAATGCTTTGGTGTGTCTGCCTTTTGCTTTTGAATTCAGCTGAGTGAAAAATGACGGCTGTCCGATTTAACTGCGATTTCAGTTCCCTCTCCTTTCTCTTTCTCAGATTGCTTTTCAGAAGGAAGTCAGTTTCGTAGTTTTTCTGAACAGTTCGAAAGTGCCATTCCACATTTTCCTTCTTTGGAATAGCAATGATGGATTGACAGATCAGACAAACGCACTTCGATTGTGACATTGTGAGAGAAAAAAATCCTCTTCCAATTCCACATCCAGCCCATAAACAACAATTTTTTAATAAATCCCTTAGTCGATATAAATTGGAAGGCTAACTAGATCATTTAGATAGCCGGAGTTTTGCAGTAGCTCACACGTTTGATCCTGCGTGCGGGATGACCAGTGTGTTACAAGAAAAGAGATCTGAGACTGGCCGCCCGGTATGTCAATCAAGTGGCAAACGCCATACGGAGGGTATATGATAGACTAACATTTAAAAAAAAAAATATTTGAATGCAATGTGATCTACCTGCACTACTTCTCCGATCTACCGGTCGATTGCGATCGACGCATTGGGCACCCCTGATCTACAACAACAGGATCACTTACTTAACCATACAATATGAACTTTCAATAGATACTTACTGTATTTCAGGATTATATCAATACTCCTGTAATTACTGAAAAGCTAATCATCAGAAATGTATTCCTCGTAGCTGCATTCTATGAATTGTACTTCCAGGTCACTTGTCTCTGTCTCTCTCACATACACACACTTACACATAGAGAGCCCACCACAACAACTCAAGAGGTTTTATTGTATCTTAAATTTAGTCAAGACAAGTTGCAGATTGGTCACAAGGGATGTCAAACTATATTATTTTCCATCATGGGAGCAACTGGCCTGGACTCTCTAAGACTATATTATAACAAAGGCCTTTAGAGAAACTACACTGCTGCAGGCTATGGGCCAAGAAGATCCCAGGTGTTTTCTTACTGCACTAAAAAGAGAAGCAAGCGCAGGTTTAAGTTGATAATATTTCCAGCAATCAATGCTGTTTAAGCCGGCCTCACATTACACGACTATTAGCCTGAGGGGATGTCAAACTTGACGACTACAGATGATAGTCTCATCACCTGAGGGATGTCAGATTACATGACTAGGAATCACAGGGGATGACAAACTGTCCCAACACTGCTGACTTTTACATTTTCCAAAGTATTGTGAGTGCGCCCCTTTTTCTGACTGACCACGTAGTGTTGGATGAATGCCTTTCTGATACATCAGGATCAGCCGCAATCTCAGCTTTTTTTTCCTCCTTTTTTTGCATAAAAGAAGGGGACGGACAGATAAGCATCTCTTCTGTTTGCACCCGTTAAACTTAACTTAGATTAGTTGGCTTCAGAATACTATTTTTTTTTAGTACATCTATTTTTCAAGCTCCCTTTTACCATTGTGGGGATGTGGAGAGCCTAACTAAACTTTCTACTGCACCCACCATTTGGTGCCCATTCTTTGGGACTGAATTAATGACTTCATTTTTAGACCATGATGTTACTCTCAAAACTTCATTGTATTGTAACTAGCTGAAAGCACAATCAGGACACATTTATTGATTTTTTTTTTATGGTTCATTACATTTTACCTTGAAATATCTGCAATACCCCACCATGAAGGCAGCCTCAAGAGCTATGCAAAGATGATGCCATATGCTTACCTACGCAGGGACAAAACATCACCTCGATAAGCTGCTAGCAAAATATTCATGATCTGATAGCCCTGTAGGAGAAAGCAAACACACCCAGTCAGAGGTTGACAGCTTCAGCTTACAGTACCTTCACAAGGTTTTCAGACCCCTTCATATTCTGCACACTTTATTCGGTTCTTAAGAATTACTTATGAATGCTTTAAAAACACTTTTCGGTCGGTCCTAGTATAATTTTGCAGGAGCTTTTTGGGTCCCCCCCCCCTAGACATTGGGGAAAGAAAAAGTCATTTTGAGGGTATTTTTGGATGATATTTTGTGCAGGAAATTATACCTTTTATGATAAAAAGTAAACCAACAAGTTTCTTTAACAAAACTGATCCATATGACACATCAACCACCCCCAGGGGTTCACCCCGGGATGAGATATGAGGGGTCAAATTGACTTCTTTTCTCAAAACCTTGAAAGAATACAGATTGGCAATACAGTGGAACCTCGGGTCACGACAGTAATTCGTTCTAAATCTCTGGTCGTAACCCGATTTGGTTGTGACCCGAAGTAATTTCCCCCATAGGACTGTATGGAAATCCAATTAATCCATTCTAGACCATACGTACTGTATGTAAATAGATATATTTTTTAAAGATTTTTAAGCACAAATATAGTTAACTATACCATAAAATGCACAGCGTAATAGTAAACTACTGTAAATGTAAAAACATTGAATAACACTCAGAAAACCTTGAACAACAGAGAAAACCAACACTGCAAGAGTTCGCGCTATAGCGCTACGAACCGCTTGCTAAAAACACTTTTTTTTTAAATTAGTTTTAAGCACAGGGGAAAAAAATGAACATTTGAAAAATCCATAATTTAATAAACCACCAAGAAAAGTAACATTGCAACAATGCATGCTACGAACCGATCGCTGTCAACAGAAGTGAAGGTTAAAATCCAATAGAAAAAAGCCTTCATTAAATACGAGGTTAAAACAATGCTCAAAGCAGTCTCTTTAAAAACAAGCCTGGTGCATTCTTTAACTGCCTTCTTGGCCTTATGAGGTCAAGTCCGTTCTCTCTCCCTCTCTCTCTCTCTCTCCCCAACCTCACAGGGAGAGACTGAACACGTGCGGAAATCATCGGCGTGCACAAACCGAAAGGGAAACTGGCTTGTTCGTATACCGAGGGTGTGGTCGTGAACAGATGCCCTAACCCTAAGCCTAACCTGATTTGTACATGTTCAGAGATGTTCATGAACCGAGGTTCCACTGCATATACTATACTATGTGTAAGCCCGGCTCCTAGAAACTATTGAAATCGTCTGGAAAAAAACTGAAATGCAGAGTCGCCGTTTTCGTTTTGCTGATGTGCTCCCCCCCCTGGTCTATCAGCAGGTAAGCGAGTTACTCTCCCCTCGGAGGTTTCATTTTGCCGACCTGCTCGCCTCGCTTGTGCATTAGCGGCTAAGCGAGTTTGTCTTTCCTCAGCGGTTTCACTTTGGTGACAGAGTCGCTGTCTTTCATCTTCATGCTGTAGCCACGTCCTTCTTTCTTCTTCCGCTTTGCCGACGCTTTGAGCTTCATGCTGTAGCCTCGCACTTCTAGGCCAGACAGACACACACACTTCCACACATAGACATTTATATATAACATATTGGTTGTATAGGCAACATGATATTTTGAAGTTGTTGATCAAAAATTTGATCATACTTTTGATATTTGACTCTTTACCGGTGGTTCTAGCCCTCCAAGAGCCATTCGCAGGAGGGTACAAATGACAAACTTCAAACCTAAGTGTGTGGGGTCTCATTTTTAAAATGTTTCATTGTCGGTGACTAGAAATGTGATGTCATTTTTGATCCTTTACTAGGGATCTATGTCCCTCTATGGACTTCTATCAGAGGGTGAAAAATGACAATTTTTATTACAATCAAGAATTATTTAGAGTTTAAACCTCTAAAATGAAGCACATATTTTAATGTTTCAAATATCTGATGCAAGAATTTTTCTTTATTATGTACCTCTACCTTACAAAGTGAATAATTTTATATTTCTTATGAACATTCCGAATTAGGGTGGCTTACACTAATTCCAACTTTTTATGTTGCAGCCTGATTTAATTTAATTTTTTTTCCTCATCAACACTCAGTACACCAGAATGACAAAGCTAAAATAAGATTTTAGAATTATTTTTCCATATTTTTAGACAGGGTGGCACGGTGGCGCAGTGGTAGCGCTGCTACCTCGCAGTGAGGAGACTTGGGTTCGCTTCCCGGGTCCTCCCTGCATGGAGTTTGCATGTTCTCCCCGTGTCTGCGTGGGTTTCCTCCCACAATCCAAAGACATGCAGGTTAGGTGGATTGGCGATTCTAAATTGGCCCTGGTGTGTGCTTGGTGTGTGGGTGTGTTTGTGTGTGTCCTGCGGTGGGTTGGCACCCTGCCCAGGATTGGTTCCTGCCTTGTGCCCTGTGTTGGCTGGGATTGGCTCCAGCAGACCCCCGTGACCCTGTGTTTGGATTCAGCGGGTTAGAAAATGGATGGATGGATGGATATTTTTAGACACCTTACTATGCCAGCAGTTCACCACAAGCCGCATTCTGACCCGCTCAGACTATGCCAGTTTGGAGTCGCTAGTTAGCCCATCACACATCTTTTATTACGTGCAAATAAACCGAATTACACCGAAAAAGTATACATTATTGACATGAGAACGGCATGGAAAACGACACAAGGTAAGGAGTCAAAACCAAGTCAGAAGAGCGGCAGTGGAAGTGTCGCCCGCTCATCTGTTATGTCCTGTCAATACGCTGCACATGCTGCATTATTTATTCAATAGATGTTATAAGGGCAGCACGGTGGCGCAGTGGTAGTGCTGCTGCCTCACAGTTTGCTTCCCGGGTCCTACCTGCGTGGAGTTTGCATGTTCTTCCCGTGGTCTGCGTGGATTTCCTCCCACAGTTGCATTGGTGATCCTCAATTGTCCCCAGTGTGTGCATGGTGCGTGAGTGTGTGTGTGTGCCCTGCCCAGGGTTTGTTTCCTGCCTTGTGCCCTGTGTTGGCTGGGATTGGCTCCAGCAGACCCTGTGACCCTGTAGTTAGGGTATAGCGGGATGGATGTTATAACTCTGCCATTAAATTAAACCCCATTGGCTTAGAATAACTGGTTATCTGAAAGCTAAGTGAGCCCACTCTGCCACCTACCACTCGATGTGTCCAAGGTACTGTGGTGGTTGTGGGTCAGGTGTAACGCTAGCTAGAATGTGAAGACGGTTTGGCTACACAGCAGAAACACCATTGTTAAGTTAACAACAGAAAGTGTCTGTATGACAACAATGAGCACTTTAAAGGGTGAAAAAATGCCCCTAATTGTGCACATTTAAGGGTTTAATACTGGAGGTTTTTTTTTTTCCATGTATGTATTTGTGTTTAAATTGCTGAAGCTTATTTACTGATTCTGGACTTTTTTCTGGAACTCCCTTTAAACATGTCCAAATGTCATAACTACAGTGTTGCTAAGTAGTTACTTCTACGGTTACTTACACCAAACTAACAGTTAATAATTGTTACAGAGAGATTACCATGAATAAGTGACAGGTTTCATAATACCTCCCAGCATGCCTTGTTTGTGATTAGTATGGTGGTCAAGGTAAAAGAACCACATGATGCTTTGCAGTTTGTTGTCACGAGATACTTACCTCAGACTCTGCTTTCCATTGTCTGTAAGTGACCACTTGACGAAAAGGGGTCCTGATGTCAAAGCTGTGAAGCTGGAATGTTGTTACAAGTTCCTGATAAAGTGAAATAAATGACGGAGATGATCAATTGATACATTTTTATTATGGCCCCTTTGAAAATGTTGTTTTCTATGTTCAGATGTACATGCAATGAGTTTTAACTACAAACCTTGGGCATAACCGAAATAAGTCAACGGCAAATGTCCAGAATGGATTTTTTAAAAGCAAAAACATAAAGAAAAGATTTAATGAACTCCCAAGCTCCTTAGCCCGATAGCTCATTAAAAGGCAACTTTTTACAGGGGAAAGATGCCACTACCTACAGTATAATATACAAAGAAGTAACAGTGGCACATTATGTTACTGCAAGACCAGGTTTAGGCATACAGACCACCTTGATTTATATAGGAGGCCGTTACCTCCTGGTGCTCTGATGAAAACGTGTGTTAGGGTAATTGTAACCTCAAAATCAAAACGGTAATGCGAGTGTGGAGCATTCCCAGTAATAAACTGGAGTCCTTTACACGACTGGATCACACTTTGTGCCCAATGAACAATGTCACTTCCAAAACAATGGATCTTGACAAACTCTAAGAAGACGATTTGTTATTTTTGACAAGGTTATAAATAGCACAAGATATTGGCTCCTTAATAGCATGCTACAGGATGTCTGACTGGAAAATATGCCGATGTAAAGAGGCTAATGTTTAAGAAAACTTTTAACTAGTGCTTTCATTCAGCCTGACTTTAAAATCTGTCTCTCCCTGACAGTTGTCACAGACGGCTGGGGTTCTTACCCGGCCGGGACGCCTAGAAGGTCCGGAAGGTGGCAGTAAAAGCTTCCGGGTCAGGAGGACACAACCATCCTGGAGCAGGAGAGGACCACGGGAGAGGAGGAGAGACTTTCCAACTCGTTGGGACCCGTGGCCACCGCCAGGGGGCATCTTAAGCCTCCTAGAAGCTGAGAGAACATTACTTCCGCCACACTTGTCAAGATGGCGGAGGAACCTGCCAGGGACGCCCGGAGTGCTTCCGGGGCAAAGGGCAGCACTTCCGCCACACCAGGAAGTGCTGCCGGAAGATCGTCATCAGCCACCTGGAGCACATCCGGGCAGGAATAAAAGGTGCCGCCTCCCAGCAATCTGAGAGCTAGAGTCGGGAGAGGGAGCAGGACGAAGCTTCCAGGAGGAGATTGGCGGCCAAGGACTGAGAGAAAGAAAGTTCATTTTGGGTGATTATTGCTTTGTGCATTGTGTGGTGTTTGGGACTGTGTTTATTAATGAAAAATAAACGTGTGATTTTTATAAAGATGTGGTCTCCGACTGGTGGTGTCCGGGCAAGTCTCACACAGTATATTATTCTAAAAGTGCACCACAAAGCAAGCAGATTAAAACACAATGAGTAATTACTGTTTGGCAAATGCATCCATCTGCTTCTGCGGATTTTTTTTATTGTAGTGGTGCACATTTATATTTATTATAACTGAACAATTTTCCAAATACTGTACCTGGCAAAAGTGAACTCCCATCAAAGAATTTCCAAAGGTGTCAAGCTGTGTGGACCAACACATAATCCCCATCACTCCAGGAACTACAATCTGCATTGTACCATTTTTGCTTGACATAGCTGGCAAAGATGTCTATAAAGAATGCAAAACATTAGTAAAATGGTTTTGGTGTTGATATCAACCATGTCAGTCATAACATACGTCCAACAGCATATAAACCTGAAGCCGATTTTCCTTTGTGTGTACAGACAGTTACACTGCGCACAAGAGAGAAAACACTTCATCAAAATCAAAATACTGTGTGTTCAATATTCCTGTAAATCATCTCAAAAGCTTTTAAAAGGAAGATCCATCGACAAGTAGCATGAATGCTGCTGATTAAACTGCTACCATTTGTGGATGGACCATGCAGGTGCAGTACAAGGTCATTTAAAACAGGGCTGTATCTCCCACCAACAGAGACAGTGACATTAATTAGCCTGCAAAGCTAACATGGATTTAAACAAATTGTTGCTCTTCTTGTAAATTTTCATCAGGATGATCATCACATGTGGGCTGTGCACAAATTCAAAGACAGTTTTTTGTCGTCTTCTTTCCAGAAATCTCCACCAGGTTGTATGGCCTTACTGTTTTACAGTACATTACAACATAACTCTCTGGAACCACTTGAGGGGCACAGAGGGCTGGTATCACTGGGTGTAAGGCAGGGATCAGCCATTGGCACTCACTCTCTCTCTCTTTCTCTCTCACACACACACACAGATAGTCACTTTGGAGTTTCAAGTAGTCTAACTTACATATCTTTGTGAATGTGGGAGAAAAACCCCCAGTCACACAAAAAGAATAATCTTATTCCACACAGACAGCATCTTATCTTTACTATGCTAAGCTTTGTTGCTATCTTTCATCCATTGCTAATAATAATAACATTAATACTTTTTTTTTTTTTTTTTAAAAAAGCACCTTTCAAGGTACCCAAGGCCACTGTACAATAATACACATAAAATCATACAGTCCAATATACAAACAAAATTAATGAGAACAACAAAAGGCAATATTAAAAAGATGAGGTACATGCACAAAGCCCCAAATTTCAGGGCATTCAATAGCAGTGGCCCTGACACACTAAATGCCCTGTTGCCCACAGTGCATGATCCACATAATGAAATGGTTAATAGCAAAGAGTCCGAAGAACGAAGTGTATGTGATAAGAGTATAGGGACAAATTAAAGAAGATAAGTAAGGTGGAGCTAGACCGTGAAAAGCCTTAAAGAACTAAAAGGAAATATTTACATTGAATACGGAAGGGAACAGGTCGCCAATGCAATTTTAGAAGTGTAGGAGTAATATGCTGCATTGCTACCAGGATAATCTCTGATGCTCTATGACCATAACATGGAAAAGATATTGTTTTAATTGAGCAACTCACCTTGAAATGAAAAGTCCTCGAATAGTCATTCATTCCAGCTACCTGCATGACAGACAGTGTGTTCCTTACACAGTCAGAACTCAAGACTTGGTCACCAGACAGAGGACAAAGGCCACCATTGGCTAATGATGCAGCCAAAACTGCGCCGGAATCACATGTCATTTCTGTAGATAAGCACTGGGCAAAAAAGAAAAACAAATGCACACTTTAGATACAAATTAAGTTATTTTACAGAATTATTTTATAGAAATGCCAGGGGCAACCCCCCCCGCGCTGCGCCAGCAACTTCGCTTCTCTGCCGCTCGCAAGCAAAACTTTTAATTCTCGCAGGTCGGCCTCTTCTTTGGGAAGAAACACTACTTTTCCATGATGGCAACATGAATTAGAATTAGATGATCTACAAGTCCCTGACTCAAAGTCTAAAACCATACAATATCTACATACTTCTGTCATATCACCTATGTCCATATATTCAATCTCTTTTCGCTTTTACCTTTTAATCAATATCTTATTGAATTTTGATTCCATGTTTGGAATTACATCGTGACTGTAGCCGCCGGAGCATAAGAGGAAATCGGGCACGGGTAAGACGCGTGTCTAAAGAAATCTCACATCCCAAAAGTTCATTTTAAAAATATTCAGTGAAAGTTAAAAGCAAATAATCCACACAAGAATAAAAGAAAAAATAGTTACACACGTAGAATAAAAAGCAAAAAGAAAAAATGTATCTTCTATAAACTTAGCTTTTCTTGAGAAATTTTAGTTATTTCTATACTTAAAAGTTCTTTACTTCTTCTTTCTGTACTTAAAGGTTCTTAATTTCTTCTTCTGTATGCCTTAAGCATACGGTTCAACATTTAAATAAGTGCTGTTTTACGAGTTACTTCACATTCAAAAGGCCCGTAGGCCGGTTGGCACGCAGGCATGTGCCCAGGCACAGTTTAAAACCTTATGCCTTCCACACCTTACTCAAGGCAAGGCTGTCACTGACTGAAGAACATTGTTTACTCAAAGCTGTTAGAAATGGCAGGAATATACCAATACAATTCTATTTACGGGGGTTATAGGAACCTCCCATAGATCATGCATTGTCATCTAGTAAAATATTCATGAATCTTATAGAACTAGGAAAATGGATCTTACAGTGACAACGCAACTATAACTGCCCGTGAGTGAATATCGTTTCTTTCTCTCTACACGAACTGTGTCTGACAATAGCATTCACACAAAGGAGAAATGATTGAACCGTGTACGTGGTTGTAAATGTTTCAGATGTGGGCAGGACTTTTCCAAATCTCTTTGCATGAAGTCTTGTCTCACAGGGCGTGAAATTTTCTCTCACGTGATTTCACTTTCACCAAATAACAAATCTTTTAATTCTCGAGGATACGCCTCTTCACTGGGAAGAAACACTACTTTTCCCTGATAGCAACACGAATTAGATGATCTACAAGTCTCCAACTTAAAGTTTAAATCCAAACAACAAATTTGAACTCTTCTCGCTGCTCTGTTATTTCACTGAGTAATAATTTCCGTTTGTGTGCGCTAATGCAATCTTTACTATGATTTTTTTAAGACTTTCGTATTTTCCTACCTTCATTATCTCTAATCTGCTCTGCATGTGTATTGCACCAACGGTTTTGAATTCTTTACGATGTTCTACTTTGTCATCTACTCTTCGTCTTTTATTTCCGGCCCCAGGCGTGGTTAAATCTCTTGTCACAAAGTCTGGACGTGAAAGTGTCTCTCTTCAAAAGATCACGTCTCCCACCCATCCATCCGTTATCCAACCCGCTGAATCCGAACACAGGGTCACGGGGGTCTGCTGGAGCCAATCCCAGCCAACACAGGGCACAAGGCAGGAACTAATCCCGGGCAGGGTGCCAACCCACACACCAAGCACACACCAGGGACAATTTAGAATCGCCAATCCACCTAACCTGCATGTCTTTGGACTGTGGGAGGAAACCCATGCAGACACGGGGAGAACATGCAAACTCCACACAGGGAGGACCCGGGAAGCAAATCCGGGTCTCCTAACTGCGAGGCAGCAGTGCTACCACTGCGATACTGTACCACCCTCACGTCTCCCAAGATTTTTTTATTATAATAGAGAGATGTATTTCCTCCTGAAAATGACTTTGACATTTACCTGTAGCAGCAGGTCTAGTGTTGCACCGATGTCAGCCATGTCTGGGAAACACTGCAGCATTAAAGTATGATTTAAAGAAAACAAAAGAATCAAAAAGTCACACTTTCATCATCACACTAGTACACAGAATACTAACACATGCTTAAAAGGGGTACTTTTATCATTCAAATATTGATCCAATAGTTAAGCTGTTTTTCAATATTTTTCATGTCAAAAACAAATCTTTATAAATTTAGTACAAAATATACTTATTCTGCTTAATATCCCAATGGCCATTCCACACAAACTAAAGAGCAGCATGCTGCATCTCCAGGCTCATTAAACTTCTGTACATCATCCTCTGATCATAGGAAAGCTGTCAGCCATCATTTTTATTTATTAGATTACTTCCACACACTGAAGAGTGTATGTTTGTATATACAGAGCATTCAGAAATTATTCAGACCCCTTCACTTTCTGCTCACTTTACTGTGCTGTAGATTTAACTGTTAATGGATGAATTTGCCATTTTTGCCCATCAATCAATAAAATATGATAACAAAGTGAACACATGTTTTCAGAAAGTTTTGGAAATTTATTAAAAGACAAAAACTGAGATTTCTCACTCATAGAAGTATTGTCTTAGCTGTATGATTCAGCTCATCACTGCAATGAAAGGTGAACTGTCGCGCCAGTCTGAGTTGGCATGCAGTGTGGTGCAGGTTTTCTTCTAGGACCTCTCTGTATTTGGTTGTGTTCACCCTTCCCTCATTTCTGACCAGTCTTCCTGTCTGTGCCATTGATGTGGTAGTATTGGACAGGTGATGAGCCAGACACAGTGCTTAGACATCTACCCAAAGAGTTCATTTCTAGTCTCATCAGACCAGAGAATCTTTCTCCTCGTGATATCAAAGTCCAATGGCAGGCTGTCATATGCCTTTAACTCAAGAGTGACTTCCATCTATCTAGCCACACTACCATCAGTGCCTGATTGATTGAGATCTGCTGAGATTGTCGTCCTTCCAACAGGTTCTCCCATCTCAGCAGAGGACTTCTGAAGCTCTTAGTGTGACCATTGAGTTCTTGGACACCTCCCTGGGCAACGCTGTTCTTGCCAGATTAATCAGTTTGGTCAGACAGCCAACTCTAGGAATCCTAACTTCTTCCATTTCATAACTGTTGAGGCCACCGCGCTCCTTGGAACACTCAACGCTGTACAGTTGGTTTTTATGTCCTTCCCCTGATCTTTGCCTGACCATAATTTTACATCAGAGGTCTAAAGAGAATTCCTTGGTGTTTTTTTTTTTGTCCTGATGTGCAGTATGAATTGTGGGACCTTCTATGCGCAGGTGTTAGCCTTTCCAAACAGTGTCCAGTCAACTCAGTTTGCCACTGGTGGAGTCCAATCAAGTTCCAGACACAGCTCAAGAATAATTAAAGCACAATTTGGCGCGCCACAGCAAATGGTCTGAATACTTTTATGAATGAGAGATGTCAGTTCTCGAGTTTTTAATAAATTTGAAAACCTTTCTGAAAGCATGTCACTTTGTCATTGCTGTTTATTGAGCTTAGATGGATGGGCAAATATTGCAAATGTGTCCATTTCAAATTAAATAAATAACACATAAACGTGTGTAGTAAGTGAAGGGTTCTGAATGCTTTAAAAATCTACTGTATTTGATGTGCTTTCTAATTTGAGGACACCAGTCAAGATACTGTTAATTATTTTCTTATGATTCCTATAAAACCAGAAAATACAGTGCTTCAGTTTATCCGCAATTTAACATTTTAACGTAACTTTATCAAATCTGCTAAATTTGATTCGGTGTTATGAGGGCCAGAGTTTACTCCCACAGCATTAAATGCAAGGCAGGAACCAGCCCTGCAATGGGCAACAGTCCTTCCTTGGGCTCATTTTTGCACCACACTGATACATAGTGCCAGTTTGGAACCATCAGTAACCTAACACACACACACACACACACATCTTTGAGATGTGGTAAGAACACTGGAGGAACCCTAAAGAAACCCAGGCAGAATGTGCCCACTGCACACAGACAAGGAGCAGTTGGAGAAGTCAAACCCAGGAGGTTGGATCTGTGGGGCAGCGGCTCTAACCACTGCTCTACCAATCTGCCCGTAACATTAAATTATTACTAGAAATGTGTTTTCTTTGTCAACACAAAGCCTTTTTTAGGCTCAGGAGCAGAATTAAGATAATTATTTTTCCCCTTGAGAATGCTTTTCAGAGTTTGAGGTGACAGCAAGTATAGGCCTCCACAAAACACGAATGTTTTAAAATTATTTGTAGAAAAAAACAACTCACTTTCTTTTCTTGGAGGAAATATGACAAGGCGTGAAGTCGGATGTTCTCCTTTTGCAGATATTGGTATCTATTTAAAATTGGGTTGAAACATTTTATAAAAAATGTTATACATGTACTGTAGGTCACTTAAACAATGAGGGAAACCACTTGTTTGCTGCAAATGTTCTGGAAGAAAACCCAGTTGCCTTTCTTATCAGTTATGTCACATTATTATTAACAGAGAATTAAAGGAGTTCAAATGTACTAGTCTGAAAACACAATTTCCACCCATGTCCCTTTTCACAACAATAAAATCACAGTAAGAAGCTCTTTTTTTATTTGAAAAAGTTACCAACACAGAGCACCCTATAAACCCTGAATAAGCAGGTACAGAAAAAAAGATAAAGGGATGAAATACTCCACAGTATTTTATCAAAATAATATTTCATAATGGATTGACAAAAAAAAAAAGATCTTACCTGGAACAATTTAGATTTGCGTGTTCTTTGTTGCATAACCTCCTAAATAAATTTAACACCTTCAAAAAGAAAAAAAAAAAATTGTTCGTTCAAAAAAACCGTCAAAAACCCTAAAAGATTCACTTATACTTTAAGCAGAGTATTCTTATTTTCTCATTGCAATAACACAGGAACTGTTGAATATCTCAGGGGTTCATTTTAGATTATTATTAAAAATATCTTAAAAAGGGAACAGCAAGCTGAAGACATACTAAGTTTTACCAGAGAATAATAGCTTTAGTCACACTTACTGTTTCATATTTTTCCTCGTCTTCCCCACCAAGCCCAGTGGCCAGCTACCAACGAAAAACACAATCATAAACATCCAAATAAATCAATAAATTAACTATTATTTTTATATACAATCATATACAATATGTATTCGCAAGTAATATACAGTATGTTTAATCACACTCTAATTTCCTGCATATGCGGAGCATTGGTACTTTCTATTGCAGCACAACAAACGTCTCTGTTGTATAAATTGACTTTAAATGGCAATTACAAGCGCTGTTCAAAGCAAGAATCTATTCATCCAGTCGTCATCTTTATCTTGAACTATAATTTTCTACTTCAGAGCTGGACGGTGCCCGAAGCCAGTATTTCTAGCACTGGCTGCAAAGTAGGAACCAACCTTACGTGCAATGCCAGTCCATCAGAGGGCGCTCTCATGACTATACCCCCACTCACTACTATTGATCTCATTTAGGCCTTGTTCACACGAGCGTTAAAATCAAGCGGTTTTTGCGTTCGTAGCGTCCGGTGAGCGCGGATCAAGCGCCGAGTGTTTTCTACACGTAGGAGTCAATGAGAGTGTTCACACGGGCTTTGGTGACGTGCGTTTGTCCGGCTGCGCGTTTATACGGCATCAAAAAAACGTTGCATGCAGCTTTTTCTTGCGTTCAAAACCCAACGAACGCAAGGAAACCGCTTCTAGTTCGTTTCTGCGCGTTTATTTTACGCTGGGGGTGCATTTCTGTGCAAAACACCGGTGTAAGCGCACGCTCGACTACTGTTTCCTTACCTCAAAGTGACAAGTAGTCTCTCTTCGGGGCTAACACCAAGTCGCATATTGGTTGATAGGCGTGCAATGTGGCATTGCACCAGCTGCAGCAGACAATCAAAAGTGGAAACCGACACCCGACAGTAATTAAAAAACTTGCACGGAAATTTTCGCATTTCTTCATAAAGCACAAAAAAACTTCCTTTAACCCGACGTTGTGCAGTCAGAGGATGAACCCAGTAGCGGCGGCGATTTTTCTCTCCCTACGTCGCTGTATTACAAGTGTTTTTAAAACAAGAAGATTAATATCTAACATAGCAAAATGGTCCATATTGAAAGGAGGCACCTCAAATAAAAACAAGGGCTTTCATATCCAGTTCCCGACACTGCCTCCACAGGTTAACACACAAACTACAATTTGGGCTGCAGGCTGGCGTTAGACAGAGACAAACGGACGCCGGTGTAGAAGTCAATCGATCGCCACCACAAAATGCAACATAAACGTCTAGGACGTTCAGAGCAAGTTCGTTTATCCAAAAACTTAACGCCCGTGTGAACAAGGCCTTAAAGTCACCAGTCAACCTAACATTAATTGTCAGTGTTTCCAGATCGCAACCACCCTACATGAGTCAACCAACATAAAAAGGAACAATTTAAAATCAACAAATCACTTTAGACTGTGGTAGAAAACCTGAATTGGGAGAAAACACATTTGTACAGGGAGAAAATATGCAAACTCGACACAAACGGCACACCAGCCAGGAGTCTGTCTGATTCAAAGTTAAAATATATGTATCTTACTGGATATACCGTATGTCTTCCAGACCAACAACCCAAGCTGCAACGTTTAGTCCACCTCTGCTGACATTAGAGTAACACAGCCTTGGACAGTTGTAGTTGTCTGGTCTTTTTAAAGAAAAAAAGGGCCCTGGGGTGCAGTGGAACAAGTGAACTTGTGGCTCTATAACTTTGTAAACAGTTCTGTGTCCTGTCTACAAATACACATTAGGCAGGTTTTAAAATTTTATTCATTTCTTTTCCTTATGTATTAACATAACGAAGGTGGTAAGGGTTTGAGAGCCCTTATGTTGATGTAGGGAAGTTTGAAAGTCTATGAGTTATCAAATGTTATACTGAAGAATTTACATACCTATCTAGGGACCCGGGAAGGGCTGAAAGGTGCTGAATGTCTTGTATTTTGGATTTCTTTTTATGAACTCCTTAATGTTTTTTACTTAATAAAAACCCTTACTATTTCAGATCTTGTGGTTTAGGGTTCATGCAGTCATCCATGTTGAACTCTTTTAATCTTAGATTATGATCACAGTGGCCAGAGAATATCTGAACACAACCAACCCCAGACAAGGCACCACTCTACTTAGATACAAACACGATTACTCCTACTCTTGTCAATTAACCTGAAGCAGGCACCTTTGAAACTGTGTCATTTGTTTCCATTTTTAACAATTTACTAAATGAGGACTATTATTTAAAATGTACAGATACTTGTTGAACAGCATATACTATTGTAGGTTTTGGATTGATATGTTATATGCTGATTTCAACAATAAAACAAAAAAAATGGATTTAATTAATTTATTGTTGTTCTAGGAATAAACATTTAAGCTGCTACAGTGCATCCGGAAAGTATTCCCAGCGCATCACTTTTCCCACATTTTGTTATGTTACAGCCTTATTCCAAAATGGATTAAATTCATTTTTTTCCTCAGAATTCTACACACAACACTCCATAATGACAAGTGAAAAAGTTTACTTGAGGTTTTTGCAAATTTATTAAAAATAAAAAAACTGAGAAATCCCATGTACATAAGTATTCACAGCCTTTGCTCAATACTTTGTCGATGCACCTTTGGCAGCAATTCCAGCCTCAAGTCTTTTTGAATGTGATGCCACAAGCTTGGCACACCTATCCTTGGCCAGTTTCCCCCATTCCTCTTTGCAGCCCCTCTCAAGCTCCATCAGGTTGGATGGGAAGCGTCGCTGCACAGCCATTTTAAGATCTCTCCAGAGATGTTCAATCGGATTCAAGTCTGGGCTCTGGCTGGGCCACTCAAGGACATTCACAGAGTTGTCCTGAAGCCACTCCTTTGATATCTTGGCTGTGTGCTTAGGGTCGTTGTCCTGCTGAAAGATGAACCGTCGCCCCAGTCTGAGGTCAAAAGCGCTCTGGAGCAGGTCTTCATCCAGGATGTCTCTGTACATTGCTGCAGTCATCTTTCCCTTTATCCTGACTAGTCTCCCAGTTGCTGTCCCCCACATCATGATGCTGCCACCACCATGCTTCACTGTAGAGATGGTACTGGCCTGGTGATGAGCGGTGCCTGGTTTCCTCCAAACGTGACGCCTAGCATTCACACCAAAGAGTTCAATCTTTGTCTCATCAGACCAGAGAATTTTGTTTCTCATGGTCTGAGAGTCCTTCAGGTGCCTTTTGGCAAACTCCAGGCAGGCTGCCATGTGCCTTTTACTAAGGAGTGGCTTCCGTCTGGCCACTCTACCATACAGGCCTGATTGGTGGATTGCTGCAGAGATGGTTGTCCTTCTGGAAGGTTCTCCTCTCTCCACAGAGGACCTCTGGAGCTCTGACAGAGTGACCATCGGGTTCTTGGTCACCTCCCTGACTAAGGCCCTTCTCCCCGATCGCTCAGTTTAGATGGCCGGCCAGCTCTAGGAAGAGTCCTGGTGGTTTCGAACTTCTTCCACTTACGGATGATGGAGGCCAATGTGCTCATTGGGACCTTCAAAGCAGCAGAAATCCTGTCTCAGAGGTCTACAGACAAGTCCTTTGAGTTCATGCTTGGTTTGTGCTCTGACATGAACTGTCAACTGTGGGACTTTCTATAGACAGGTGTGTGCCTTTCCAAATCAGGTCACATCAGCTGAATTTACCACAGGTGGACTCCAATGAAGCCGCAGAAACATCTCAAGGATGATCAGGAGAGACAGGATGCACCTGAGCTCAATTTTGAGCTTCATGGCAAAGGCTGTGAATACTTAACGTACATGTGCTTTCTCAATTTTTTTATTTTTAATAAATTTGCAAAAACCTCAACTAAACTTTTTTCACATTGTCATTATGGAGTGTTGTGTGTAGAATTCTGAGGAAAAAAATTAATTTAATTCCATTTTGGAATAAGGCTGTAACATAACAAAATGTGGAAAAAGTGATGCGCTGTGAATACTTACCAGATGCACTGTATCTATTCAGAAATTACACAAATGTATTAAATACATGTAAACTTTTTTATTTACTTATTTAGTTGGTACAGTGTTACTTTGTTGAGCATTGTTGCCTAATGAATCCTACATCTTACTTTCAAGTCTGTGTGGGTTTTTCCTTCCACATCACCAAAGATGTGAATTTTATGTTAACTGGTGACTCTGAACTTGTCCTGTGACACTCTGGTGGTCTCTCCAGGGCTGGTTTCTGACTGTGCTGATGCAGTTGGGTTAGGCTCAATTTCAGAATATTATCTTGTGTTACTTATCTTTTTATAGTGAGATGTCAAGCAAAATGACACCTTTTATTGGCTAACTAAAAAGATTACAATTTGCAAGCTTTAGAGGCAACTCGGGCCTCTTCTTCTGGCACTGAACAAAACATAAGACATTATTTTAGAAAAGTAAGAACTTGTTCTGATTAAACCGGAACACGATACTAAAATGTAACTTTTCAAGAACTACAATGAAGGTTGGCACATTTAAAAGCAGCACAGAATACATTTTTTAAATGGTGTTTTCAATACAAACAAGCCTTATTTTATATTGCCTTTCTCTGTAAACACACCCTAAGGCATTTTGGAAATAACGAAACAAGTGAAGAATGCTTTCAAAGTCTGAACATTGGCAGATTTTATAACTTTCTTAAGGTTACAAGGTAATTACGTAATGGGGAACTGAATCCGGGCCCTTGTGTCTTACCATGCACTTTGAGCATCATATATCACACTCCCCTTGCTGGATACTTTACACACACATACACACTAGCTGTGCTACCTGTCTAAGAGCTGAAATCTAATTCATCAACATCAGACTTCGGTATTAATGTTTGCACTGACCCATCTATTTTAATGTACAGGTATTATGTAATGCATGTAGTAATAAAATGCATTGGCGGCACGGTGGCGCAGCTGCCTCACAGTTAAGAGACCCGGGTTCGCTTCCCTGGTCCTCCCTGCGTGGAGTTTCCATGTTCTCCCTGTGTCTGCATGAGTTTCCTCCCACAGTCCAAAGACATGCAGGTTAGGTGCATTGGCGATCCTAAATTGTCCCTTGTGTGTGCTTGGTGTGTGTGTGTGTCCTACCCGGGATTTGTTCCTGTCTTGTGCCCTGTGTTGGCTGGGATTGGCTCCAGCGGACCCCCGTGACCCTGTAGTTAGGATATAGCGGGTTGGATAATGGATGGATGGAATCAAATGCATTAGTGCAAAGGTTTGTAATTTGCCATCTATTGGAATAACAAATTAAATGCATTTTATTACTAAACATGTTTGTAATACACCATCTTTTGGAATGACACTATAATTTCTTTTTATCTTCCTTAAAATGTCAGTTTCCCCATAGGGACAAATACAGTATCATAAAGTGGTGGTTCTCAACCTGTGGGGCGCGCCCCCAAAGTAACAAAAAAGGGGGCGCGAAGATGTGAAAAAAAGAAAACAAGAATCGAAAATATGAAAAATACATCTATTGAAACCAAAACAAAATAACTTCAACTACATTCTGATACCAGAAAATTAAATATAGAGTTAGATAAATGTCGATAAAAGTTAAGTAGGTATAATAAAACTTGTAGTGGTATATCGGCAGCAAAAAATATAGGAATACATTTTATTAGGGTTTCAAAAAAACGTTAGTGGGGCGCGATTAAAACTGTTAGGAAAACTCGGGTCGCAAATACTTAAAGGTTGAGGAACGCTGTCATAAATTATCATCTAATCTAGCCAAATGTTTGCTCTGTGGTCAGAAAAAGACTGCATGGATGTGACTGAAACAGAATGGCATAAACTGTGCAGACTGTCAAATACAAATACAATTGTCAAACACAACTCCGTCAAATATTATCATCTAGTGACAAAAAGATATCATAGCAGTGGGCTACAGTTTGCTTCATGAATTCCTTTCTCACTTGTTCACTGACTGAAAGATCAGAACATGTTGGAAACATCATGAGCCATCTATGGATCCCTCCTCTCAGCTATCAGTAATGCAGGAGTATTGGAGATGTGATGGTGTGGAGTTTTGGGACACACCTCGAGTCTTTTGATGCATGACTGCCACAACATTTTAGAAACATTGTTGTCAATTATAAACTGTGCATCCCTTTGTCAAAGTAGTATGCCCATCTGTGAACGGGGCTTTTAGGAAAGATTTTGCTCTCTTCTAAAAGACGAGTGCATTTCAGGAGTGGACCGGGGAATAAAACCGTGAATTCATCTCACTCCAGTAGAACATTTGCAGGATGAAATGGAACAAGCCCTGAGTCACAATGTAGGCAATATGGCCACGTATTCTGGAGCTGTACATTTTCCAACTTGTTTTACTTAACAAATTCAGGCTGTTCTGGGGGCAAATTGGAATCAACCTACCAAAAAAAGTGACCACTTAGTGTATATTCTCTATTAAATATTCTGTAACATAACTTTAATGTCAACCTTACCTTAAACACCAAATGTAAATCTTATTATGAATTTGGCTGTTTACTGTAATTTGTACATATGTTATCTTAGTTTATATTAAATAATGTTTCAGCCGCTCTTTCTGGGGTCAGTGGACATATGCTTTATGTGTCAAAGACAATCTTAACAAAACCATTTATTTGTTAAATTATACTACTAGATTTAAGCAATTTCTACAAAAGGTTACCTGTAACAATGAAGCAATGATAATTGCACCAGTTTCAATGAGAGGAGTGTGAGGAGTTTCTAAAAAAACAAAATGGAGACATAAAGAACGTCATCAGTTTCCGTTTTACCTTTATACTCCCACTCTGATTTTAAATCTTATCCTATTACAAAAACATGGCTAGACTGATGGGAATTCGCCCGTCTCCCCTTCTTGTTTACTGCATAACAGACTTCCAGTATAACACCAGCTCCTGCCATCTACCGCAGGTCTGAGATGACTACTCCATTATAGGTTGCATTTATAATGAAGATGGTTGGAGTACAGGAAGATGGTGGAGGACTTTGTCTTGTGGTGCACAGAGAACCACCTGCAGCTTAACATGACCAAGACCTCCTGTGTGTCAATGAGACCCTGAGACCAGTCGTCAGCATCCTTTGGGAGAATGTGGCGGTGCTACAGAGCTGTAAGTACCCAGGGGTCCATATGAACAACAAACTGGAGCGGTCTGACAACACATTGGCACTGTGCAGTATAAGAAGGGCGAGAGCAGACTGGATTTTTTCTGAGGAGACTTTCCAGCTACTGGAAATGGTTATACCAGTCTGTTGTATTCCGTGAATTCTTCTATGCTGTGTTCAGGCGATGCAAAATATCGGAACAAACTTTGCAGAAAAGTCAGCTCAATTGCAGGAATGACCCTTGACACTCTGGAGGTTGTTATGGAAAAGAAGATGGTGGCAAAATTGGATGTCAAGAATTGTGCTCATCCCCTCCTGGGGGAGCTTTCGTGAAGTAATTCTAGCCACAGCCTGCAATAAGAAGCATTTCTGGGGATCTTTTCTGCCTGCAGGTAGTAGGTAGTTCAAAACCTCCATCCTGTCCTTCACTCCAGCCAGAAGCTGTAGGAAGACAGTGCAGACTCACTCTGCAACGGTCATTTTAACATAATAGTTACTCTATTATAGGTTTTTATTCTATTGTTTTATATTGTACTTTGGGTCAGTATTTGTGTATTCTATGCTTTTGCTGCAGCACACATTCGAATTTCCCCTTGGTGATTAATAAAGAATATCTAATCTAATCTGATACAGTATTTTTAACCCTTTACTAATGAGGAACAGAAACAGATATTGCATGATATGCATGATATGCTATGTTCTTTTTTTGAACTTGACCTTGAGGTTATATTCACAAATAACAAATGAAACATTAGTTCTCCATACTCTCTGAGAGTAGTTTCAAGGTTGAAGATCATTCTGCTGTTTAAATATTCATACCATTTTTAGTCAGTACAAAGGAGGAGTCGTATTTTGAATATTCTTCCATTCCCACATATCTGTGAATATGATCCACACTGAACTGGTCCACAGCTATGCCATACATCAAAGGCCAGGAGCATTCCCCTAGGAGGCAGGGATCAGCAGAGTCCCCTAGAGATAACCTGCGTAATCGACCATGACAACAAGCACAAATATGAATACAGGGACATGTATGGATTGCCATTTTCTTAACAATTAGTGTATACATCAAATTTTCTTATCTTAGGCACGCACACAATGTAATTTGAAACATACAGCAATAAAAAATGACACTACCTTCAAAAGGCAGACAAAAATGGCCAAAATGTGACTTAGAGAAATGAGAAAAAACACATACACTGTTCATCCATTCATTTTTTGAACCTGCTTTCTCTATTAAAGGTTTGAACTGATCCAGAATCCATCATAGCAACATTAAACAAAAAGTATGACCAAACCGTTAACCTGAAGAAAGCCCTGGAAAGGGCACAGTCACAAACATACCCACACTTTGTTATAATTGGCCAATCTGGAGTCACCAGGCTCCATGTAAGTCCCACACAGACATTATTCATGCGGTAGAAGATATAAATTCAACTATTGTGCTACCATGTCTTCCTTGTCCCCTACTCATCCATCAGTCTGATACTGAAGCTTCACTTATGTATTCATACATTTCTTTATATGCTTTCCAAGTTCAGGGCTAAGGTGATTTGACGTAGAGTGAGAACAAGCCCTGGGGGTGCAGGCGTTTGGGTTAATCATCACACAGCACACACATAGATACACATACACTCACTTATAATGAGCATATTTAAAGTCACTATTTAACATAACAAGCATGTTTTCTGGAGAAAAAAAAACAAAGTACCCACATCTAAAACCAGACCAGCATGAGTTTAATGCAACTTCAGGGAGGATATCCTAACCAGGCTGAGCAGAAACAAGCTCTCTATGGAATATTAGTCTATCACTGGGCATGTTCAAATTAGCTGTAGTTGCAATTCACCGTTTGTATGTTAAATTTATAATCTATAAATATCAAGCAAAGGGGTGTAATGCACACTTCGCCAAATAACTTTATTTTTAATGTGATCGATCATTCTTTAAGATCAGAATATTGGAGGCCTCGCAGATTTTTCCAGTACTAAAGTCCAGCGTATAGAGGTTGCACCTTAATTGATGGGGACCTTACAAGTCCTTTCTTCTTTTATAAGATTACCAATGCTGTACATCTAAAAACACAACTATCACATTTTACATTTACGATCCTCCAGGCGCTCCGGTTTCCTCCCACAATCCAAAGACATGCAGGTTAGGTGGATTGGCGATTCTACATTGGCCCTAGTGTGTGCTTGGTGTGTGGGTGTGTTTGTGTGTGTCCTGTGGTGGGTTGGCACCCTGCCCAGGATTGGTTCCTGCCTTGTGCCCTGTGTTGGCTGGGATTGGCTCCGGCAGACCCCGTGACCCTGTATTCGGATTCAGCGGGTTAGAAAATGGATGGATGTTAAAACATTTTAGAAGACAAGGAGTAAATAAAGACCATTTCTTGCAGCTTTGAATTCATTAATTATAGTTTATGTCTTACATGTACCTTTAGGGGGCAGAGTATTCATACCTTTGTCCATCAACAGTGCAAATCGACACTCCCCATTTTTGACTGTTTTCTTCCTGACAGTTGAGTTCTGGCTAAGAAAACATAAATAAATAGTATTTTGACATTTTCGTTTCTTAGTATTTACTTGGTTTTTGAATAGTCAAGCAAAATGACACCTTTTATTGGCCAACTAAAAAGATTACAATATGCAAGCTTTAGAGGCAACTCAGGCCCCTTCTTCAGGCAAGATGTAATCAATGTAGCATTTACCTTTAATTTATTACATTTTAGAACTATTCGGATCATATTTATGACATGAATTACACTATACAAAGATTGTGTAGGATGTATGGATTGTGCCCATCAGTCAACTCTAACAAGAAGCTTTCACATATTTATTTAGTTGTGCCCAAATGCAAAGCTCTGTGGGTCTTAACACCTCTCAACACAAAATCTGCTTGTTAAGGAAATATGGTTATAGGAAAATTACTGAGCCATATGCACTCTCTCCTGTATTATTATTACTTAGGTGGACAACTCTATCTGAAGCAGCTTGCAACATCTGAGTTACAATTGGTTACATTTCTTTGTTTTCTGTTTTTCCATTTGGAGCACAGGCAGGTCAAGTGACATGCTCATGGTCACACAGTGTCAGTAGCAGAATTTGAACCCACAACCTTAGGGTTTGAGCTCCAAAGTTTGAACCACTGTGCTACAATGGAAATGGAAATCTAATGCAATAGGCTACTCTCAGACACATTTTCTGGTCTAATACACTGTTTGTGGCAATTTCTTTCTAGCTTTTTGGATTCCTTCTCAGCCAACCTTAACATACGTAGAACTATTAATGTTATGTTGTTTGCTGCTCACTTTCTGTAAGAGTTAAACATTACCTTTAACTACAGGCTTTCTTCCTGAACAGAACGTGCTAGATTCTATTAATGACGATACTCCTTGTGGTGATCAGAGAATGTTGGCCTACCAAATGTTTCATGTTCACGGCCAGGAAAATGTTAGATTAGCCCACAGTAGCTGTTGCAACAGCCATGATGCTTGTCTGCTGGTGCTCTCTCACTCATCAGCATCTCATCTCCTTAAATCTCTGCATGTAAGACTTCCTTTTGTAACTTAATGACTTTCTTAGTGAATTCGTTATCAACCTTTCAGACACAGCTTGTCTGCATTCTCATTTGCTACTGAGTTTTTGAATAGCGTGCAATGGGACCCCTTACCTCTGACCTTTTCCCGAGATAAAGGACAAGCATTCTAGATTTAATAGCTGAAATCTTTACTACGACCATAAAGGCATCCACAAGCCTTTTAAATAATATTAGAAGAAATAAATCAATTTACCAGTCAATCTATGTCCCCACTCTCATCGATGGTTTATGAGCTTTGGGTAATGACCAAAAGAATGAGATTGTGTGTACAAACAGCCAAAATAAGCTTTCTCCACAGGGTGGCTGAGCACTCCCTTAAAGACAGGGTGAGAAGCACAGACATCTGGGAGAGGCTCCAAGTAGAGCTGCTGACCCCCCTCATTTAGAGGAGCCACTCGATGTGGTTCAGGCATTTCATACGGACGCCTCCCTGTGGAGGTTTTACAGGCAGAAAAAGCTGGGAGGAGACCTTGAGGAAGGCCCACAGCTCGCTTAGAGAATTATATGTCCCAGAAGGCCCAGGAACACCTTAGGATACCACAGTATGAGCTGGTCAGCAAGATTGGGGAAAGGAACGTATGGGCCTCACAGCTATGACTGTTTCCCCTGCAACCCGCTTTTGGATAATTAGTGGAAAATAAATGAATGAATGAGAAGAAATAAAGTTCAACCATATATTCTAATATGCTACTTACATATAGCATATAAAATGTGAACTTCAACTTTTGGAATGAAAAAAAAAAAACACTTTATGCTTGGAACATTTTCATGTGCCAGTTCTTCTGTGTATAATTAACAATCACACCCATGACAGTTTTTTCACATTAAATGCTAGCATGAAAAGAAGACGCCAAGAAAGGTATTTAGTAAGAACCGCACCTTGAATGATGTAAGCTGCTTGCACTTCATAAAAATCCTTTGAGTTTCTTCAGCAAAAGTGGGAAAGTCTGGAATGACAAATCTCCCTTGCAGAGCTTTCAATATAAAGGACACAAAGCCTGTGACACACCTGTAAGTTAAAACAATTTTAAAATGTGCATTAGCGCTGTCTAGTATAAATTCATTAGCCAAATCTATAATCTTTTAGAACTATTTTAGTAAATGCACTAAAACAAAGTAGCAAGAAATATTTTTAGAATTAAGAACATTTTCTAACAATAGACGTCTGTTAAAATTCAGCTTGCTTGCCTAGTTTGCTGATATCTAATACCCGTTCATTTTTAAATGATTTCAGCGTATCTGTCTTGCATAAACCTGCGGTGGGCTGGTGCCGTGCCCAGGGTTTGTTTGCTGCCTTGCGCCCTGTGTTGGCTGGGATTGGCTCCACCAGACCCCCCGTGACCCTGTAGTTAGGATATAGTGGGTTGGATAATGGATGGATGGATGTCTTGCATAAATGTCTCCTTTGTTTCTACTGGTATCTCCAACAAGGTGTTTCAACTAGGAGGAATAATCTTGCTCTGCTTATACTTCTCTGTAAGGCTTCAACTTCTACTGTTTGTTCTGTCATGTAGTAATTAAACTTTCATGGAATACTTCAAGTTATTCATCCATCCACCCATCCATTAGATTTCATTAATTATTTGCCAGGCCCTAAAGAGGCAACCAAGGCAGTACAAGATAGAACATAAGCCTGATAATGGTCTTTCAAACCGACACTATGCTACCTTTACAATACCAAGTTTCAGGGCTAACAGTACATGGCCGTGTCCAGTGGAAGGGCAGGTTGCTAAACCCCTGGATGCTCTCTTTTGATTAATGAGGTCTGCCTGCCCTTTAATTAAACAATACAGAGTCAAATACTTGATGCGGGACTTCTGTGTGGCTGTCCACCATTTTGGTAGAACTCAAATGACTTTTTAAATGGGTCACCAGCAGACTTTAAGAATCCCACTGTGAGGCACTCTCTTATTGTTTCTAGGATTCCAGTGTCAAAATATAATGGGGCTATGCCTTGGGGATTGATTTGTTTCAAACCTATTTTTGTAAAACTTGATTTATTTGTATGGAATGTTATTTGATTTTAATCTTCTTCTTTTTTTTGGTTGCTCCCATTAGGGGTTGCCACAACAAATCATCTTTTTCCATCTCTTCCTGTCCTCGTCATCTTGCTCTGTTACACCGATCACCTGCATGTCTTCTCTCACCACATCCATAAACCTTCTCTTAGGCCTTCCTCTGTTTCTCTTTCCTGGCAGCTCTGTCCTTAGCACCCTTCTCTCAATATACCCAGTATCTTTCCTCCGCACATGTCCAAACCAACGCAATCTCGCCTCTCTGACTTTGTCTCCCAACCGTCCAATTTGGGCTGACCCTCTAATGTCTTCATTTCTAATCCTGTCCTTCCTCGTCACACCCAATGCAAATCTTAGCATCTTTAACTCTGTCACCTCCAGCTCTGTCTCCTGTGCCACCGTCTCCAGCCCATATACTGTAACATAGCTGGTCTCATTACCATCCTGTAGACCTTCCCTTTCACTCTTGCTGATACCCGTCTGTCACAAATCACTCCTGACACTTTTTTCCACCCTGCCTGCACTCTCGTTTTCATCTCTCTTCCACAATCCCTATTACTCTGTCCTGTTGATCCCAAGTTTTTAAACTCATCCACCTTCACCAGCTCTACTCCCTGCCTCCTCACCATTCCACTAATAAAATCAATAAAATCAAATAAATAATGGGGGCATGCCTATATGACATGATGGGCATGGCTGCATGTTATCATTTATTTATCTATAACCATGATATGTTTGAGTAAAAAAACCTAATATTGTGTTTAATTTTTCATTTATATTTATAGTACTAGGGTGTTGCACCGTGTTAGCCGTTATGAATGTAGTGAAAAGTCATTACATGTTGCCTGAAGAAGCGGCCTGAGTTGCCTTGAAAGCTTGCATATTGTAATCTTTTTAGTTAGCCAATAAAAGGTGCCATTTTGCTTGACTTTTCACTACATCTATATTTATAAAGACATCATTGATTCTGTTTCCATTTATACATGTATTAATTTTTCTTCTGATATAAAATAGCCTCAATGATAGATACAGTACTCTTTGTTAGATAGTCTCTATAATGCTATAGAATTTTTGTTACTTGCCCCCTATAACAGCATCTTACTGTCGTTATTTTTAGTTACCTTGTTACTTTAATAATAGTATTTTCACCCATCATACCTCTTGGGATTACCAATGTATAATTTAAAAGTGGGGGGCATATTGGTACAACAATGAGACTGAGGTTTGTGTCCTGCATTCTCCCTGCGTGACGCTTACATGTTCACCACATGTCAGCATGGGTGTCCTCTCACAGTCCAGGAGTCCACTTCAGGTTAGTAGAGTTGTGATTGCTAAACTGGCCCTAGTGTGTGTTTGTGTGAGAGCATGCTCACCATGCGATGGACTGACATCCTGTCCAGGGATTGTTCCTTCCATGCACTCAATGCTTGCTGGGGCAGCATTTTGTGACCTTACTCAGGATACGTGGGTTTGAAGATGGATACATAATTTAATAGGAATTACTGACATCTTGCCCTCTTGCATGTAGTTGTTTCCTCTCCACTTCTCTACATACTTTCACAGGTCAGGTCAGGGAGCATGCACCGGTACAGTGTGTTGCCGCACCCACCGCACAACGAAACAGCTCAGGAAATGACTATCTATCTGCTGCAGCCAGGTGCTCCGTGGGCGTCCCCTTGGCCTGGTCCAGCCACTTGGGTCCCCAACAATGAGTACCCTGTGAGCCAGATCACTCTCGGGGGAATCGCACCACATGGCCTTAGTGCCGTAACTGACTGCAGGTCATGTGCCTCATTTGGGGCTCCATGAGCAACATAAAGTCAAACCAGTGGTACTCAAGGATTCTCTGAAGAGACACAGTAGAGAGGGACTCCAGTCTTCATCTCAGGTCACTGGATAGCGTCCATGTCTCACAAACAGGAAGCAGCAGGACTCTAAAGACTTGGACCTTTGTCCTTTTACAGAGATATCAGGAGCACCGCAAACCCCTTTCCAGTGACCTCATGACCCCCCCATGCTCTCTCAATCCTTCTACTGATTTCATAGGAAGAGTTACCAGAGACTTGAATATTTCTGCCAAGGTAAGTAAACCTCTAGAGTTTCACACATTGAAGATTTTTTTTTATTAGTTTACAGGCACTTAAACCATTAACCTCTAACCTGTGGAAAGTATTCCTGTCAACACTGACATCTGGTTGCTGCAGTTTTCTCATGAGAGAGTAACAATCTTTGATCCTGGGGTCAGTTTTGCGGATGCCAGAGCTCCAGATTGCCTGTAGATTAAAATATTTTTTAGTTGTACTTTATATTTACTAATCATCTAAAATTGTTATTAACTTCATTATTAATTGTACTACATAGTTTGAAGTATTTTACCCTCGATTGAGAACAATGTTTAATAAAAAGTATAGAAAGCAGAATAAATTGCTGAGAAAATCTGAATCCCCACAGATCCAGAATCTTGAGTTAAAAATCTCACAACACTGCATTTGTGAAGTCTGCAGATTCTCCCCATATCTCTGTTGATTTTCCCCCCCAGGCCTTATAGCTTTGTTTGCACATATCCAAGATGTACAGGCTAAGGAAACTGATGATTTCATTTTTGCCTAAGGAAGTGTGGGTATTCATTGTGAGTGAGCCCTACACTGGCACTCTATCCCCGGTTCTTTTTTGCCTTGTAGCAGGACAGGTTTTAGCACACCCAGAATTCTACATTGGATTTTAAGAGTCTGAAAATGTTATGTTATACATCAATATAAAGAAAAAAACACATGAACAGATGACATACCTGTATATACTATACACCGATCAGCCACATCATCAAACCCACTTGTGTGGGTCCCCCCTGGTGCTGCCAAAACAGCTCTGACCCATTGAGCCTGGGCTCCTCAAGATCTCTGAAGATGTCCTGTGGTATCTGGCACCAAGACGTTAGCAGCCGATGTTTACTTTAGGTCCTGTAAGCTGTGAGGTGGGTCCTCCATGTATCAGAATTGGTTTTCAAGCACATCAAGCAGATGCTCAATCAGATTGAGATCTGGGGAATGTGGAGGCCAATTGAACACTTTGAACTCTTTGTCATGTTCCTCAAACCATTCCTGAACAATTTTTGCAGTCTGGCAAGGCACATTATCCTGCTGAAAGAGCCCACTGCCATTATAAAGGAGTGTATGTGGTCTGCAACATTTTTTGATAGCTTGTATGCGTCAAAGTAACATCTACATGAATGCCAGGACCCAAGGTTTTGCTGCAGAACAGTGCCCAGAGCATCACACTGCCTCCACTGGCTTGCCTTCTTTCCATAAAGCATCCTGCTGCCATCTCTTCTCCAGATAAATGATGGACACTCACCCTGCTGTCCACATAATCTAAAAGAAAATGTGATTCATCAGACCAGGCCAGCTTCTTCCATTCCTCCACGGTCCAGTTTTGATGCTCGCATGCCCAATGTAAGTGGACTGAGGTCAGCAATGGGCACTCTGACTGTTCAGCAAGCTGTGATGCACTGGGTGTTCTGACACCTTTTTCTGTAAGTTTTTTAGTGATCAGACCTGATGGGCTAGCCTTTGCTCCCAACACGTATCAATGTGCCTTGGGCACCCATGACCCTCTCACCAGTTCATCGGCTGTCCTTTTTTGGAGCACTTGTGGTAGGTACTAATAACTGTATACCGAGAACATGCCAAAAGATCTGCCATTTTATAAATGCTCTGACCTAGTCGTATAGCCACATAATATGCCCCTTGTCAAAGTTGCTCAGATCCTTACGCTTGCCCATTCTTTGTGCTTCCAACACATCACCTTCAAAAACTGGCCCACCCCTGTAAAGGTGGTACTGTGACAAGATAATCAAAGTTATTCACTTCACCTGTCAGTGCTTTTAATGTTTTGACTGATCGGTGTATAGAAGATGCAACCATGTATCCCAACACAATTAGGCTCAAATTAAGAATCAACTATTGTTAGAAAGCTTTTCATTCACAGGCTACACTCACAATGAGCCAATTTTAAGTCACTGTTGTAGCCAGATGTGCATCTTTACAAGGAAAATGTAATCCTCAAAGCAAAACTCAATACGTTACAGGGGAAGTATTTGAATTAAGCAGAGAACTAGGATTCAAGAACTGTGATGCAACAATGCTAGTTGGTGTGGCAAAGACAAGGGCAGGATCTGAATTTGAACCCCATTTCAAACGCACAATGTAAATGAAGTGCAAAAAGGAGGCTGAAAACTGTCATCTGAGTAAAGAAAGTCAATCTCTCCTTTGAGCTTTTCGTTGACAAATCATCAAGCTTAAAGCAGATAAGAAGTGTAACATGTAAACTCTTATTATTCACAGTGTAGGGGAGTTTTGCACCTCATATATACCTTATGTTTGTGAACAATATTTTTGAAAAAGTTGTATAATTTTACAAGTTAATGTACAGCACTTTACAAAACATTTTGAATACTGCTAGATTACAAATGATACCTATACCTCTATTTCAATTCTAGACACAAAATTTGTTATTATCAGATAATGTAATGCCAAAAACTAAAATATATTACTTGTGTAAGCATTCAGACTCTTGTATGCTTTCATGCAATATGTGAAAGATAACTGCCTTAACAACGATATAATTGCCTTACAATCAGCCTGTGCACCATTGCCATTGACACACTTTCTAGCCTGTTTACGAATCTTCGGTCATATCTCAATTCAGAAGAAAAGGAAGACTAGAAAACATTCTAAGAAAGTCAGAGTAATATAATAAGATGTAATACCAAAACTGGCTCAAACCTACAGATAGATATAATCAGGAAATAGAAACTGCATCACATGGCTCAGACGATGTGGCGGAAATGATGTTCATCTAAACTCAGCATCTGAATAAGGAGACTTGCAATTATAATCAATGAGTGTATAAAAATCACCTACAGAACAGAATAAAGGTGGATTTAAATATCAGAAGGGCAGCATAGGACTGGCCTGTATGGTAGAAACTGCTCATAAATTGGCGTTTCTCAACCTTTAAGTATTTGCGACCCAAGTTTTCATAACAGTTTTAATTGCGCCCCCCTAACTTTTTTTGAAAGGAGCCCACTAATACCAATTTGTTCTTTTTTAATTAATGATATATCATAGATGCACATTTTATTATACCTACTTAACTTTTATCGACATTAATCTAACTCTATATTTCTAGTATCAGAATGTAGTTTAAGTTAATTTGTTTTGGTTTCAGTAGATGTATGTTTCATATTTTCGATTCTTGTTTTCTTTTTTTCACATCTTCGCACACCCCTTTTTTTACTTCATGCCCCCCCACAAAAACACAGTTTGAGAACTACTAAATTACTTGAAAACCCCAAATACAAAGAGGACTGTTTCATTTATGTTAGGTAGATTGCCCAGAGGGGACTGGGCGGTCCCGTGGTCTGGAATCCCTGCAGATTTTATTTTTTTTCTCCAGCTGTCTGGAGTTTTTTTTTTTTGTTTTTTTCTGTCCACCCTGGCCATCTGACCTTACTTATTCTATGTTAATTAATGTTGACTTATTTTGTTTTCTACGGAAGCGTATTACTGCCACGACATTATAAAAAAAATATGCTCACTATCACGTTATTATAACTGAAAACATCAACACGTTATAACGTGAAAATATAAGATTATAACGTGAAAACATCACGTTAAAACGACAAATAGTATCACGTTAAAACGTAAAATCGCTGTTTGTTGAATAAGCATGAAGCCATATCATGAGCCTTGAAAAACCATCAATCGCTCCATTTATACATATTCCAAACGGCTTTAGTTTGTCATAAGAGTCAACATGCCACATAAAATTAGGTCCAGGATTAATGTACACGCGTCGCATCAGTCGATTCCTCCGTCTTTGCTCAACACCACGGGGGTCTAGAAACTTTATTAAATGCCTCACCGTGGTTTGGGTCACAACATGCCCAGCTTGAATGCAGCTGAGATGGTGTAGCTTGTATCCATGGAGCCTTCCGTGCCCTTCCAGCTGGTCAATGAGAAATGATGCTACCTCCAAAATGTCGGACTGATTCTTTCTTCTGTGAAGCCCCATGTCTTTTAAAATTCTTCTCAGTGTACGCCTACTTATTACAAAACCATCCACCTTAGTCAGCAGGAGCAGAATCTCTCCATGTCTGACCCCAAGCATAAAGTAGAATTTGATCAAGTCGTGTAAATGAGCCGTTTCATTTGCAGACGTGCACTCCTCACTGGATAACCAAAAAAGTTTCACGTTATAACATGAAACTTTATCACGTAATTACGTGAAATAGTATCACGTTTTAACGTGATACTATTTGTCGTTTTAACGTGATGTTTTCACGTTATAATCTTATATTTTCACGTTATCACATGATACGATTTCTCGTTTTAACGTGATGTTTTCACGTTATAATGTAATATTTTCACGTTTTAACGTGATAGTGAGCATATTTTTTTTATTATGTCGTGGCAGTAATACGCTTCCGTAGTTTTCTTACTGTGTCTTTTATTTTTCTAATCTTCATTTTGTAAAGCACTTTGAGCTACATTTTTTTGTATGAAAATGTGCTATATAAATAAATGTTGTTTTTGTTGTTACTGTCATAAATAAAGACTTTAAGGCTGCATGGAGTTTGCCAGAGACATGACAGTGAACCCAGCTACTTTTGAGAAAAGCTACTTTGGTCAATTTCATCAAAATGCAATGCACTGTATATGGCACAGAATTACACCTACACTTTCCTGGAAAACGCTATTGCTTTTAAGATGTGCTTGTATTGTGGCAACAGCTTTATAATGTATGGACGTTTCTCATGTTCTCGTCCGTAAAGACTGTTCTGAATACTTTTCGCAAGATTCTGAAACTGCTTAATGACCTGTTATATTTTGAGGAGCAACATGATAAGGGGGGAATAAACCTGAAGAGAGAAGGTGTAATGAAGAAATCAGGCCTCAGGTGTCAGGTGTTATTAATAACAAAATTCAAAAATCAAAGCTGAGATGGTATGGCCATGTGCTAAGAACGGAACAGAGAAATTGGCTAAAATGTGCAGCACAGCAGAAAGGGGAACAAAAAAAGAAAAAGAACAAGAAAAAAGACTAATGAAGAAATGGAGGATTGTATAAAAAACTATCCTAGAGATGTACCTGCACTTAGCAACAAAAAGGGATGTGTGTAGAGCAGTGATAAGATGACCCAACTCCTAATTTTAAAAAAAGGGGGAAAGAAGACACTTTGAAAATCTGTCGTAATTTTCCATGAATATTACTGTCATCAGATTTGAGCAGTATTAATGCCAGCCTATAGACTAATTACATTAGTGCAAGATATGACGCATCTGTGAAAAGTAATAGAAAAGGTACACTTGAATAACACATGCATGGATGCAAAGTAATTAAAGTATAATAAAAGAACAAAAAAGAAAGTAAACACATCATACCTCAAAAAACTGAGAGGTCCCAACTCTCCCTTCAGATGCAAAACTTTCAAAAAGCACATCGGCAGCCCTGTTAAAATGACACAGAAGGTGCAATGTCAAGATGTGCAGTTCTCAGACAGTTATTCATCTAGGTTTATGAAAACATTAGGCTCTGTCAAATATAAAAAATAAAACTAATTTCAGAGTAACATCCTTAGAAATGAGAAAGTATTTTTAATGAATCAATACATCAAATCCTAGGGAAACTGAAAAGATATAGTGAGTGACACAGTCTTCAAATGTTTTTTGTTTTTATTCAGTCATAACTTGTTACCACTGGAGGGCACTATAAACAGCTTTATCTGACCACTATACTACTTGAAAAGCATAGGCAATAAGCCCTGGAAATAGAAATTAATTTTTACATAATAGCACATTACTACATTATTATATATATGAAAATTAAAGTGCTGTATAGTAATAGCTAGCTATCTCAGTGGGAATTGTGGTACTGACACTACCAGCACGTTTAGGAATTATAATGACAATTAGGTTTAATTTAATTTTCTAAAACACTTTGATTCCTAAATTCATTGCAGTCTCCAAAATCAGAAATCATTATGCAGAATGAGATAATGCAAACATTCTTTTCAATGAAAATTATGCACTAGCAATCATGCTGACATGATTTCTTCTGCATAAAATTATTCGATATGATTTAAGATCATGCTAAGGGATTTTAAATGGAAAAAGATATTTTGGTATATTCTGGTATAAATATTCCTATTCAACATGTACTACATATACCCTAGTCATGTTTAATTTACTTTTTTAGTTCATAAGTGATTTCATGCAAGGAATTACTTAGTTGTATTCAGATAAAATTAAAGTCTCTGCTTTAGGACCTCAGGGGGTATACATGTAACTTTTCCTTTGAGTAATCCAGTTTTCTTTTTGCATCTCCAAAGACGTGTATATTAGATGAACTACAGTTTCTACTGAGTGAGTGGGCCTTGCAATGGACTCTGTGCTAGGCTATTTCCTGCCTTGCAACACCGAGTTTGAGAGCCCCTGCTTTGAACAAAGTAAGCAAAAGGAAAGCACTGAAAAAGCAAAGCAGGTCTCTCAGTACGAAAAGTATAGGAGATAAAATGTGAAGTAAATTCCATGCCATTGGCATTCAAAAGCATTTACACTAAAATTTTTACATTTCCTCACATATGTCAACTTCATATCTTCTTAAAGGCGTAGCTTCACTTTATGTTCAGTATTTACCAGTAATACCTTTACAAATGTTTGACTGCGTCTTAAATATTTTAAATCAAATGCATCTCAAAAATGTACTGCGATTGAGGTCAATAAGAAAAAAAAAATTATGCTGATTCTGAAGCATTGTATTTATTATTACGAGAAATGTGTAGACCTCCGGTCTTGCCAAGATCAAGGCTCCAACCCCAATAGTCTGCAAACACCAGCAGGTTGCCATGCCACTCGTGCTTGACACTTAGCAGAGACTTTTCTATCGCGTTATCACTTTCAGCACTTTGCATCACGCTCAGCAGATGTCACTGCTGTGCTTTTTCTTTCTGCCATGTCACCTTCTCAATCAGTTTCCCTACGCACTTTGTTGCAGGTAAGACGTGAATGCTGATAGCCTCACGCATGTTGCCGCTTGCCACATTTTTGCCTTCAACAGTGCATATAATGTCATTAACTTTCAGTTAAGACCAATATATATAGGTTCTAGCCTCAGTGGTTCGCAAGTGATAGACAAACAGAACCCTTAGCATATATACTGTATATATATATAGATAGATAAATTCTTACACTTTTTTCCTGGAATGAAGCTGCAAAGAATCTGATTTACTAATGTTGTGCCAAAAGATATGTGCTCCCTGGACTGATTCTCCCGGCGATAATGAGGATCTCTGGCTTCCATTACTGCTGTATGCAGGTACCACTGCATGAAAAGAAAAGAAAAAGAAAGAATGAAAACTAATTACATAAAGCATCAAAGATCGGGCTGCTTTGTTACATCCTTTTGCTGACTAAAAGCCAAAAAAAAAAAAGCATTTACCTTGAAAAATGTGGCATACGGACGCCCAGTGCCAACGGAAGGGGGGCTTCTTGGGCTTAAGCCCCAGATCTCTGGTACCCAGCCACTGATCTTTCAGTCCCAGTTACACATGATAAATAGTGACAAGCTCTTCTTGACAATCATACATAATATTGCCCCTGATAAATGATAAACCGCTTATTTAACCTACAAATATGTCTCACTTGAAACCCCAGTGGGACCGTCCCACCGCTCTTCAATATGGTATACATGTACAGGTCAGGCAAAACCACAGTCTTCAAATTTATTCCATGTGTAACAGACGCAACAGTTGTAGAGGGGTCTAAGACCCTCATCCCTGCAAATATTTTAAATGCCCTGCTGAAGCCATAGTTAATGTTTTGAACACATTAAAATTTTTCAGCTTATGCAAGAGTGGCACTGTGTTCTATAAAGTCTATTATAATTAAAAATACAACAAAAATATGGTGGTTGATGCATCGTGTTTGATGCTACTACCAGAGCAGAGTAATCCAGAAGAAGCACTTAGCTCAGTGTTCTCTTCTATTTGCAAAGTGATTATAAAAAAAAAAGCAGAAATGGAACCTTGCCCTCAAGGGGTCATTAGATCAGCATCCGCTCTTCCTGGCAGATAAGACACAACTATAAGCCAAGCAAAATATAAACACTGTTTAGTCTCCTGGAAACCACTATGAGCTTGGCACTAAAAATATACTTCAAGTAAAATTTTGATGCTATATATTTTATAGAAATATAACAGAAATGAGTACATTAGAGTGTCAGCTCACGTTAAACGATGGTGAGACAAAGTCAGAGAGGTGAGATTGAGTTGGTTTGGACATGGGCAGAGGAGAGATGCTGGGTATATTTGGAAAAGGGTGCTAAGGATCGAGCTGCCAGTCAAAGGGAACAGAGGAAGGCCTAAGAGAAGTTTTATGGATGTGGTGAGAGAGGACATGCAGGTGATGGGGGTAACAGAGCAAGATGGAGAGGACAGGAAGATATGGAACAAGATGATCTGCTGTGGCAACCCCTAACGGGAGCAGCCGAAAGAAGAAGAAGATGATGACAGGACTAAGAATCCCATTACACCAATTAAAGATATTTAAAAAAAATTGTTTATTTGCACAGCTTTTGTTTAAAACTGTTTGTGTAAATGTTATTACTGTAGTAAATGAAAATTAAATGCAAACAAATTATTCATTTATCATTCACATTTCTAAATTTGCAGCATCAACTCTAGACAGGAAGATACCTAGCCATCCATCTATTAGTTTTATAGGATTATTACTGTAATGTGTATAGAGTACAATAGATTTCTTACTTGTTTATATGATCAACAGGCAATACGTTGCCATTTTCCTCTGCCATGATAATAAGTAATGGGTGATGGGTGTGAAATACTACAAGTCTCTTCTCCTTTGTTGTTTTTCCATTAATTAATTGAACACACTTTATCCAATATCAGGGGCATGAAGATCTGAGGCCAAACCTGCCAGCACCAAGCACAAGTCAAAAACGACAATACCGGGCAAGGTTCCAGTTTGACGTTGGACAGACTCAATCACATTCCAAAACGCATGGGTACTAAGCCAGTTTAGAGACACCAATTAACCCAACACATACCCTAGCATTCAAAAGTTTGGAATCACCAACAAGTTTTCATATTTTTGATAGAAACAGATACCATTTTTATCAAGATACCATTAAATTGATTTATAAATATAGCCAAGATGTTAATAGTGTTGCTAATGGCTGTTACTGCTTGAAACGACTAATTTGCAATTGTTACTCACATTATTATGACTAGGGCGGCATAGTGGCGCTGTGGGTAGCACTGCTGCCTCACAGTTAGTAGACCCGGGTTTGCTTCCGAGTCCTCCCTGCGTGCAGTTTGCATGTTCTCCTCGTGTCTGCGTGGGTTTCCTCCAGGTGCTCCAGTTTCCTTCCATAGTCCAAAGACATGCTGGTTAGGTGCACTGGCTATTCTAAATTGTCCCCAGTGTGTGCTTGGTGTGTGCTTGGCGCCCTGCCCGGGGTTTGTTTCCTGCCTTGCGCCCTGATTTGGCTGGGATTGGCTCCAGCAGACCCCCCGTGACCCTGTGGTTAGGCAGCGGGTTGGATAATGGATGGATGGCTTATTATGACTAAAAAGCTCCATTTTCAGTAGCCAGTCCTTCAGGGTCCTAATGGCCAACTCCATTCGTCTAACCTTAATTAGTCATGCTTAAATGTTAATTGGTTCTAGAGAAACCTTTGTAATTGCATTAGCACTGCTGAAACCTGTTATTCTGTTCTGTAGAGCAAGTAAACTGTCTTTCCTTAGGTTGCAAAGTATTGGCACTCCTAAAATTCAGTTCTGGGTTCAAAAATTGCCAAAATGAAACAGCCTTTTAAATAACAGTCTATTGTGTTTCTGCAGAATAAAGGTTATTCTATGTGACAGAGACAAACTGCCAAGAAACTGAAAATTTCACACAAAGGAGTGTGTTACTGTCTTGAAAAAAGGAGGCAAACTGTATCCAACCAGGGCAGAAAAAGAAAGGGAAGGCCCTGATGCACAACTGCAAAAGACGACAAGTACATCATGCTGGAAGAGGACACTGATATTTGGCATGTATTTAAGGAAGAAGAAAACTGAGAACCTGTGAGGCGTTTCTCAAACTACAGACTCTGATGTTCTTTAAGTGCTAGAAAACTAGGTAGAAAATCCAGTTAATGGCAGAAAAATGTGCACATCTGATGAAAAAGAACACAACTGAAAATCCTTAAAAGTCTTAACAAATGCAAGTTGCCCAAAAATGTCAGACTAAATCCAGTCATTGTCAAATTAGTGTCCACAACATCTTCCCCACAGACACACAAATACATATAATTTCAGAATTGTTCTAAAGATATTCTAGCAATATCAAAACATGTTTTCCCGTACTAAATGTAAATTGTCTAAGATGATGCAAAACAAAAAAAAAAAAAATTCATTCTTGTCCTCCGTCCATCAATGACATATTGTGTTGAAAAGTATAGCAATATATACTCTATGGCCAAAAATTTGAGGACACCAAACCATCACACCTACATGAGCTTGTTGGGCAGCCCATTCCAAACCCATGGGTATTAACATGGAGTTGATATAACAAAGGTCCAGTAGGATTGAAGTCAGGGTTGTCCCTCCACAGAAAACTCATCAAACCATGTCTTTATGAACCTGGTTTTGTGAACAGGAGCGCAGTCATGCTGGAACAGAAAAGGCCTTTCCTAAACTGAAAAAGTTGGAAGTGCACAATTGTCTAAAATGTTTTTATATGCTGTAGCATTAAGAATAACCTTTACTGGAACCAAGGGACCTAGCCCTAACCCTGGTAAACAGCCCCAGACCATTACCCCTCCTACACCAAACTTTACAGTAGGCACTATGTATTCCAGATGGTTCCTAATCCTGGCATCTGCCAAGCCCAGATTCCTCCATCAGACTGCCAGTTAGTGAATCATGATTCTTCAGAAAAACACATTTTCACTGCTCCAGAGTCTAAAGGTGGTATGCTTCACAAAAATTCAGACAATGCTTAGTGTAATGTATGGGGATCTTAAGCTTGTGTGCAGGCTGTTAGGCCTTGAAAACTCATTTCATGAAGCTCTCAATGCACAGTTCCTGTGCTGATGTTACTTCCAGAGGCAGAATGGGACTCTGTTGTGAGCGACAAATCAGAGGATAGATGATTTTTAAGCACTATGCGCTTCAGCCCTTAGTTTGCGTGATCTACCACATTGTGGCTGAGATGTTGTTGCTCCAAGAAACTTTCACTTCACAATAATAGCATTTACAGTTGTCCTAGACAGATATGGCAGAGCCAAAATGTCATGTGCTGACCTGTGGCACAGGTGGCATCCTATGACACTGCCACATTTAAAGTTACTGAGCTCTTCAGTATGACCCATTCTACTATCAGTGTTTATCAGTGGAGATTGCATGGCTATGTGCTTGATGTTTTTTTGCCCTTATGGGATTGAAACAAAAAACTACATACTTCAGAGGGGTTTCCACATACTTTTGACCATATAATATGTAGTGCATCAGTTGTCCACAACCTTTAGTATTTATAAAGATTTTTTTTAGACAAGTTTGAGTGGGGTGTTTGTATATCATGGTGGCATTCATATTAAAGCACTTCAAAAGGCAAATTGTTAAAACTCACTCAGAACTACTTACCAGCAGTACCAGGTATTACTAAATTGACAGGTTTTTGCGGCTGTGGAGTAGAATGCTTTTTTAAACTGGAGTTGTTTGATGGTAAATAGGTATCCTGTGAAAAGAGAGTCACAAGTTGGCTGAACAATATTATTTTAATATGAAAAAAAGCATCTTGTCTTTCATTCCAATGATAATGAATCCATTGTATGGTTATAAATTCTATAATTTAACAATGAAATTTAAATGTATTTGTTGGATTGTTTGCTGCAAAGAAAAAAAAGAAAAGAAAAAGCACTAAAAACCACCTACTGATTCATTGTATCCTCGAGTGCCTCAAGGGTAGCTATATTGAAAGCAGCTTTTAAAAATCCACATGGGACTCTCTTTTATTACAGTTTTTATAGGCTGTGCATTTCCTGCTGTATTTTCTAATTGCAGGATGTTTCAGACAGAGTTTTATTTTGTAAATTCTTAAGCAACCTAAACATATTTTTTTTCATTCAAGTCTAACCATAAAATCTGCTTTAGAGGAAGAAAGGGTGTGTGTTTGTGTGATTTAGTAACTTCGGATCTAAAGCTCTTTTCATAACAACCTGCACAGCCCCAATTGTATCCTGTTTCTATCTTACAATTTGGACTTAATGAGAGTACACCAGCACAGACTGAAAGGTGGTTATAACCTTGTGTATGTGGGTTAATTAACCCTTGTAGGTGATGTGAAGTGCACTGTGTTACTGCTTCATATTTTGTTTTTTTGTTGCTTGTTAAACCACAGCTGCCTGGTTAACATTAAAGAATTGGTGAGATAGTTGATTTTCAGCTTTTTTTAAGGCAGCAATTCTTTAAATGCATCTCCATTATGACAGTGAAATACCTAGCTAAAATACCTTTGTATAAGCTTTGTTGTTGTTGAGTCTATTTAAAATTTAAATGGACTTATAATTGCAGTTTCTAATTTGTACGTAACTCTTCCTATTCAATGTCTCAACATGGAAGATTAAAAAAAAAACAAAAAAACACAAGAACTATTAGCTACTGATCCTACATTGATTCAGTGTGTGAGTTTTAAAATAGGCAGTTGGAAAATTCTTACTAACATCTGTTTTTGTTACACTGTGAGTTGCCAACAGGACTGAGCTTGTACCTGTTTTTCCGTACTCCTTGACACTGATGAATTCCTTTCCAGATGTGACTCTTTCATTAAGCCATTTTCTGTAATACAACAAAGCCCTCTTTTATGCCAGGTAACCATCTTCAAAAAAGGTAATGAGTGATGTGAAATAAACTATGCATATATATGTATCTTTTAAAATATAAATAGCTTTGCTAAGAAGTATGTACACTTGACCACCTATTGTAAAGGACAATACTTTCTAAGAAAATAAGTTTTTGATGAAAGCAAGTACAACCTCTCTAGAATTACAATTCAGTTTTTTTTTTCAGCATATTTACAGTGTTCATACTTTAATAGTTTTTTTTATTAGTTTGACAGTATTGTATGTTGTATACATGTACAACATTTGCAATATCAGATTTGAGAATCTTCTCAGTTGACACAATATGGTTACTAACTTATAAGAAAATCGGTTCTAATAGACAATATCATTTATTAAACACAGCCTGTCCTAATGTACAATATTATGCCAAAAAATAGAACCTTTCTTGATAGGTCTGTAATGCAAATGAGTCCTTATAATTGTATGATAATAATATATTCTAATCAATACAAGCAAAGTGCATTACTATATGAATACAATTCTGTAATCTCCACTGTGACGTGAGAATCTAAAACCCATTTTCTTGGAGATGATCAAAGTTCCTGATAATCTGCATAATGCTTCAGTAATTCCTGCATCTGAAACAATGTAATTCAGGATCTTAAATTAATGAATGCTTTTCTTATTAGAAGCAGTGGCAAACCTCACAGACTATATACAGCATGGCTTGAATAGAGACGAGTTTTATGGCCAGGTATGAGGATTGATAACCTGTCTACAGACCCATATTGGTTTGAAAAACTCATCACAAACTTCAAAGGACTTTGTTGGACAGTTATCTTATCCAAAGATCTTGACCATACATTGTTCTTCTCTCTCTTGTTAAATTAATCTAAGCCTGAATGAATCTATTAATTTTTTACATTTAAGATTTTTCATTTAAAGATTTACCAATGTTGTTTCTGGGCGGCACAGTGGTAGCGCTGCTGCCTCGCAGTTAGGAGATCCGGGTTCGCTTCCTGGGTCCTCCCTGCGTGGAGTTTGCATGTTCTTCCCGTGTCTGCGTGGGTTTCCTCCCACAATCCAAAGACATGCAGGTTAGGTGGATTGGTGATTCTAAATTGGCCCTAGTGTGTGCTTGGTGTGTGGGTGTGTTTGTGTGTGTCCTGCGGTGGGTTGGCACCCTGCCCAGGATTGGTTCCTGCCTTGTGCCCTGTGTTGGCTGGGATTGGCTCCGGCAGACCCCCGTGACCCTGTATTCGGATTCAGCGGGTTAGAAAATGGATGGATGGATGTTGTTTCTTGTCCTAGTATGTGTATATAAATACAGGGAAGTCCAGTTTCTGTATTACATCTTGCCTGAAGAAGGGGTCCGAGTTGCCTTGAAAGGTTGCATATTGTAATCTTTTTAGTTAGCCAATAAAAGGTGTCATTTTGCTTGGCTTTCTCTCTCTCTCTCTCTCTATATATATATATATATATATATCCTTCCTTCTTCAATCGTCTATATAAACCTAGAAAAATTATTTTCTCTTCGTTTTTTTATATATATAATATATACATATATAAAAAAACAAAGAGAAAATCATTTTTCTAGGTTTCTATAGATGATTGAAGAAGAAAGGATTTTGTTTCTTTCAAGCAGCTGAAATCACAGTGCTTTCTTAGAGTTACCATAATATTCTCAAACCCAATCTGCACCTTGACATTAGAGCATACTGACACACTTTTTCATGTTATTAAAATGAAAAATAAAGCTAACAGTGATCGGAGTGTCCATAGAAATACACACACACTGAATTAAGCCCCAAACAATACTTTTCAAATACCTCACCTATTTGTAGATTTGTTTAAACATGTACTTGTTCTGAAAAGTGGAAACAACCAATAATTACTTTGTAATTTTTTTCCCCAATATAACTGTTCTACATCTACAAAATCTTCATACTTTAGCAGCTCAATGAAGAAACTACACAGACACACCCATGTTCAAGTAAGGTATAAACTTTGTTAAGGAAAGATGAGGACATTGGTTTTGAAAATACCTTGAGTCTCTTCCTCCTTGTTTGGTTCTAGTAGTTTATTACCATCAAGCCCTCCATAACGCTTTCTCCACTTTCGACGGAGGGATGGGGTTCTCTGGAAACTAGAATGAGCACATATCATGTACACAGCAAAACAAAAGAAATGCCATAAAATGTCCCTGCAGGCAATATAAAAATGTCAAAGTAAAAAAAAAAATATAAAAAAAAACTGACTAAAAAATGTGAAAGAAAAAAGTGACTTAAAAGCATCTGAAGAAGCTTAGATTTAGAAAACAAACAACACAAAAAAATAAATTACACAATGAACTTTTACTTATTTTTTTTTACCTCTAGAACTGACAATGCTTTTTATGTGGTCAGAAGGAAAATTAATGTTTCAAAAGGCTGAGAATATAAAGAAAGTCACAGTTCTGCCAATGCCCATTACATAGCAATTTTAATCCCTACAGGAAACCAAAAGCATTCAATAACAACAAAGGCATGTGCATTTCATGCAAAGACGCTTCCAAAGAGTACTTTAGAGAAGGACAAATGGAGTGAAGCCACATAGCGCATCACAAACAAGCAGTCCGACTGTGAAACTTTTAGGGGGTTGGTCTATTTCTTTCACTCACTACATAAAAAAGGCAGAAATTGTGAAAACAAAAATTAACCTATTTAAACAGTGCCCCTTGAGCCTTTGCCAACAGTTTACTTTGTGCAATCCATAAAACCAGAATAAAGCTTACTGTGGTACTCTGTATGTATATCATAGTCTGTAGTATGTCATGGAAATAGCTTTTGCAGTCACTTTTTTATGCCCATCTTCTGCAGTGCTGCACTTTATGGGATAGGCTTAATACTAATATTTTAATCACTAATTATGGTATATTTCAATATACTGTGTTTTTGTTAACATATTAAAACAAAATCAGAAAATTATATTTATACTTAATTATAGCAATGTAAATAATAGGTGCATGCAGCATATAACACATATATGAACTATATACACACACATACACGTATATATATATACATATATACACATACATATACAGTATATGAACTATATATATACACACACACACACACACACATACATACTTATATATATATATATACACATACATATACAGTATATGAACTATATATATACACACACATACTTATACACATACATACACACATATATATAGATGTTAAGTGTTCAATGCAACAATCTTACCAAAGAAAGGGGTTGTCTTCATTGGTATCCTGTATATGAATGTTTTCCATTGCTGCCACTCTTAGTAAAGATCTAGGAGATCATCCGCTTTTTCATCAGATAACAATTTCCAGCTCATTCACTTCATACAAGCCTTCTACGATAAAGCAGTTCTACCATAATGCATTCTAGAAAAAATGCATTATCCCTTAGAAAGAATTAGAAGAAATGCTCTATGCAATACAGTAAACTATGTGTACATGCTGCAAATGAAGCCTCTTAACTCTGAGGATTCTTGCAGAGACTGATGACTTTGCCAGCTCTTTGAATGAAAGAAGCTCAATTTGACCTGAGGGCGGTCTTTTAATACATGTCTGGAATGTCGTTGTACTCATCTTGTACAACTAGTGTAAACATAAACTGTTGGTTCAAAAAGCCAGCTGCAGACATAGCTACTCCAAACCAATTTAGTTGCTTAGAGTGTTATAATGACACATTAGACAAAATGAATTGTAGATACACACCCAACAGCAGTTGATTTTATACAGCGGTGCACTCACTGATGTGAATTTTTGATTTACACTCAACAATAGTGCTTTTTATATACAGTAGTAGTACATTTACTTAGTTCCTTGAATGAGTAATTTTAAGAACTGAAGGCAATGATTTTTTTAATCTATTCCATTAATCTAGTCCGTGCATTTGATGTATTGACAATAATAAAGTATCTATCTATCTAAATAAGACCATTTATTTTCCTGTTCTTACATTACCACATACATACAGTATATGTATTATGATTTAACCATAGATACTTGTATGCACAGTTCCATTTGCATTAGTAATTTACTCAATATGTCTAGCTTGTATACTTATTTCATCCTAGTGGCTAGCATTAGCTCTAAATAAGGGAAGATTTCCCAAAACACATCAGCCAACCTCTTCAAACAGACAGCCCTCCAATACTAGACTTTATATCCCAAATCAGGGAGACTGTATTGGGACTTGACTCTATGTACACAGAGAATCTACTGTATTCATTTTTATGATTTTTCAGATTTATATATTCTGATATACAGTAGTGCCTTGTACTTTGAACAATTCTAACTTCAGACTTTCCAGAGTCTGAACGCTAAATTAGAGAGAAATGTGATCCAGAGTTTGAACGATGCTTGTACATTCGAACTGCGTGCACAGTAAAAACAAAATGCAGCCACAGATGGTGCTTACGCAGCGAGCGTAAACATTATCTGTTATGCGCCTAAGTCGTCTCTCACTCTTGCTGTGAAAGCATCTCTTGCATTACACTTGTGTGTTTCTAATGCTTTTTTCGCTTTATTTTTGGTGTGTTGAGTCAACTATTTAGAAGTCCTTCCTATCTCTTAATCATGGCATCCAAGAAGAGGGTGGAAGCATCAAAGCCTAACAGGAAGGTTGTAGTGTCAATGATTGAGGTGAAAAGGGAACTGACCATGAAGTACAGGTATTTGGCGTGTTTATGGAAGGTGACTCTCCTTCCAAACTGTAACCTTTCTCTTCCACTCCACCAACCACACAGGACATCACCATTCCTCATTCAAGTGCAGTAAATGCAATTTTAATTTTATTATGCAGTATTTACATTTATTGTTTTTATGTTTTAAATTAGTATTTAGGACATTTGATTGTGTTGCTTTTACCTTAAGTAATGTATATTAGCTGTTTTAAGTTAATCAAAATGGGTATTATTTAGCGTCTGGAAACGGATTAAGTCACTTTCCATTATTTCTAAGGGGGAACACTGATTCGGACTTTGAACGATTCAGAGTTCAACTGGCCTCCTGAAACGAATTACGTATGAAGTATGAGGCACCATTGTATACTCTTGAGTGACCTATGGTTTGCCATATTCTTTGTTAAATAGTAAAAGCCTTTAATTATTATAAATTGCAATATCTGACAAACAGTATTTATGTGGAATAATAACCTGCTTCTGAAATCATTTTGCAAACTTTTTGCAGGATACATGGATACAAAAAGCATTTGTAAACTGTTTTGTAAAGAATAAAATTATGCTTTTATACCAGTTCAATACCATCTAGTATTTTTTATGATTAAAATAAATTACTACCTCAGTGTTTGTGCATCTTCCAGTTACTGGACACCGCTGTGGACTAAGTATTAAGCCCCAGTTTATATGTAATGTTTTTAATATGAATGTTTATATACATGTGTGGGCTGGCACCCTGCCCGGGGTTTGTTTGCTGCCTTGCGCCCTGTGTTGGCTGGGGATTGGCTCCAGCAGACCCCCCGTAGTTAGGATATAGCAGGTTGGATAATGGATGAATGGATGTTTATATACATTCTACACTGCTTACAACTCTGTAGGCTTTATGCTTACAAATCTGTAAAGAGTAACATGCCTTTTACTTACTACTTTGAAATTCTGTATCTGATTATTTTTAGATGTGCACTTATTTATTAATGATTAACTTCGAGCAGGGGTTTTCAGATTCGGTCCTGGGGACCCACTGTGGCTGATGGTTTTTGATCCAACCAGCTTTTGTTTTTTAAGTGGACTCCTGGGTTAATTAAGTGAACTGTTATTTCCCAGATTCTGTGTTTTGGGGACAATATAGAAATTAGAAAACTAAGTTTGGTTAACAAAAAAAAAAAAACTAAAATGTACTAAGCAGTTATATGGGAATAATGTATTTTTTTTCTTTTTAAGAATATTTTCATATTGATTTTCATTCTTCTTTTCCAAGTGTTCAAAGTATTTAATTAATCATTACTTACTAATTAGGGGGTCTGGCACTAAAGTTGTGGCGGCCTTTCATGATTCATTGTTGTTTGCCTGGGTGTCTGTTCTGCTCGCTTTTAATTGTCATTATTAAGATACAATGAAGGGAGAAAACTGTGCAGAAAAAGGGCAAAATAGAATGAAAAAAGAGAGTTAAGCATTTAAATCTATAGCAAAAACAGAAATATTTCTAAATGGCTTATAAATGTAAAAATCATGCTGCTGTGCTTTTCTGAATGTAGAATAAGAAAAAAAGGAAAAAGGAATGCCATCTAATGACTTGAGATCAGTGTTATCAGTTGTTGTCACTGATTATGAATTTGGCTGGAACAAAAACCTGCAGCCACAGTGGATCCCCAGGACAGAGTCTGAAAACTCCTGACTTAGAGCAGGGGTTCTCAAGTTCAATCCTAGGAGCCCACTGTGGCTGCAGGTTTTTGTTCCAACCAATTTCTCAATCAGTCAATGTATGTCCTTGTTTAATTAGATGGCCCTTCCTTTTATTTTACATTTAGAAAAGTGCAGTAATGACAGCTTATACCTATCGGTCATTAAGACAAATTTAAATTTTTTTTCAATATCTTTAAGTACTTACTTTGTTTTGTTATTTTTAACACACATTCTCTGCAGCATTTGCTTTCTTAATTGTATCTAAATAGTGACAATTAATGATGAGCAAAGTGCAAAAAACTCTGAAAGGAGCAACTACTTCAGTGTTACCAGCTTGAGTGCTTATTAAGTAAACCAAGACATTAAAAAATATATAAAAATGGAAAAAGAACTAATTCTTACCCATCTAACAAATGTAAAGTCCTGCTTCATTCAGTTCAAATATAGCATAACCACTTTTCTGGATGGGTGCAAACAAAAAAACGGGGAAATAGCTGCTTGCTTAATTAAGGTGGAATTGTCCACTTAAGAGAAGAAATGAGTTGGTACAAAACCTGCAGCCACAGAGAGAAACAATGGTTTTTAGAGGATATTAATAAACGAGCAAACATGTAAGGAATGAAGCAGGGACGTACGTTTCATTATGCGCAGGCGCAGATATGTTGCCCGCCTTCTGTGATGCACACGCTTAAGTTTGTTACTCGCCTTCCGTGATGCGCACGCGCAGACTCTACACCATCGTTGCTCAACGTGCAGGGGTGAAATGATCAAATTTTTTTTCGTCTTTTTGAATACATGCGTTTGACACTTTTAGAAATGGAAGAAGTTAGTAATAATTTTAAATGATTCCGTTACAATACAATCTTATTCTGGGCAACGCATGCATTAAATATCTATTAAAGATAGGAAATACAGGCCTTTCACGACCACGATCTTTCTTAACAACCCATTCGCCCAGCCTGCTTTCATTCTTCTGGCGGCGGGCCTTCTTATCTCCCCGCGGATTTAAACAGCTTCAAGGATACGTCTGGGATTTTAAAATGCCTAAGAAAGATAGTAGAACGGTATGGCAATTACGATAATTTTGTAATTAAGATAGTTATGATTTTGTTAATTGTTAATTACAGAAGTATATAAGTGAAAGTGCCCAAGTACTAATGTGTAAATAACTGCAAACATGAATGCTCATTAAACGTCATGGAACAAAAATAATAGCAAAAAATTCTTATGCTTTGAAAGATGGCTTTTGAATAGTCCTGATTCAGCAAATTATGTTAAAGGCCACCTGGTGTATGTACTAGAAGTTAAATTGTAAAGTTCACCCCTCTTTGACTCTTTTTTTTATAAGAAATTTTAGACTTGTAACCCCCTGAGATCATCAATCAATACTGTGGGATTTCAGTACACTAGGCTTGGCATTTTGGCACAATGCTTACTGCTTCTGTTCTTGTGTTCAATTCCCTCGCATTCAAACTCATTTCTTGGGGGTACTCTACCTCCCATGTAGATTAGTTTCATCCTTTATTGACCACATATGAGAGTGGGGGTCCGTGCATGAGTGGGCATGGTTTGCAGAGTTGGTTTCTGCCTTTCCTTGCCTTTTTGGCTGCCCTGCCTTGCACATGATGCTGATGGAATAGGCCGGAATTGGATTGAATGGGTTTGAGAAGACGGGAAGATGTTATGTGAATTAGTGACGCTAAATTGGTCCCTGATGTGTGTGTGCGCGTGTGTTCACCCTGCGATGAAATGACACCTTGTTCCTGCCTTTCACCCGATGGTTGGTGAAATAGGCATCAGGTGTAGCTTCCCTGCAACCCTTTATTGGATAACTTGATTTGAAAAATGGATTTGATGGATGTTATGTTATAAATATTGGGGCCGAAAGTCGTACAATGGAAAGCTTTGCCTCTTTATAGAGGACAGAACCATTCCCTGGCTATGCTGGATTCTGTATATATTTTATACCATAATCGTTGTTTGTATTTTCTCTCGTGTTCCAAAGATATTCTTTCAGCTTGTTTGGCAAAAGTAACTTGCTAGGGAGTAAATGAGCATATGCATGAGTGTGCTCTTATGATAGTCTAGCTATCATTTTACCACTGGTTCCTGCCTTGAACTCATTATTTTTAGAATGCACTGTAGCTCACATTTAACCTTGTTTCTAATAATGCAGTAACACAAATGACTAGATGTTTATTATAACCCTTTATGGAATGGGTGGAGAAGAGTGTCAGGAGTGATTTGTGACAGACGGGTATCAGCAAGAGTGAAAGGGAAGGTCTACAGGATGGTAGTGAGACCAGCTCTGTTATATGGGCTGGAGACGATGGCACAGGAGACAGAGTTGGAGGTGACAGAGTTAAAGATGCTAAGATTTGCATTGGGTGTGACGAGGATGGACAGGATTAGAAATGAGGACATTAGAGGGTCAGCTCAAGTTGGGATACAAAGTCAGAGATGCAAGATTGCGTTGGTTTGGACTTGTGCAGAGGAGAGATGCTGGGTGTACTGGGAGAAGGATGTTTAGGATAGAGCTGCCAGGCAAGAGAAAAAATTGGAAGGCCTAAGAGAAGGCTTATGGATGTGGTGAGAGAGGACATGCAGGTGATGGGGGTGACAGAACAAGATGACGAGGACAGGAAGATATGGAAGAAGATGATCTGCTGTGGCAACTTCTAACGGGAACAGCCAGAAGAAGAAGATTAATAGTGTAGTGCTGCCTGTAAGTTTTTTGGGACAGTGTTAAGGTTACTAATTTTAATTACATTGTTTGAGGCAAAAGAACAGAATATATGAGGCAAAATATTCTTTATATATGCATATACAGTATATTTTATGCCAATTCCTCAATTTGTTTTTGTTTTTTTATTATTTTACATAGTGGAACAGTTGGCTGCCAGGTGCTTATTACTGGTGAAGTGCTTTGGCTGTGAACACATGAAATGAGGTGTACACTTGTAGCATTGGAATTAACTCTTTAAGCCACCCTTTGGAGATCGTCTCTAGGGGCTAGTAGGACTAAACAAACATAAAGGGCTAGAAAACCACTCATGAAATCAAGAAGTTTGGATGTGTAAAGGAATGAAGAGTTTAGAGAGAACCATAGTGCGCGACCTAGTTAAAACAAAATACATTTTTGAATATCTTGAAAAAGCAGTTGATAATAACTAGACCAGTGGTCTCAAACTCCAGTCCTGGAGGGCTGCAGGTTTTAATTGTAACCATTTTCTTCATTGCTGACCTGTTTTTCCTGCTCAAGTTTCCATCCAGTTTTTTGCGACGTTTTGTTATCGACAAACAGAATATACGTAAAAAAAAATGTGCGATATTTGCTGTCTCCAGCCTATTTCCATCCAACTGGCTTTTTATCGATAAAATGTATGCGTGATGACGTCATCCCCCCAAAACGAACTGTCGCATAAGTTTTGTTGTATCGCGAAAATAAATCTGCCCTTGAGCCGTTTCCATACATAATTTTGTGTATGTCGCAAATTATCTACCTTTTGTTTTCCACGTTACACCCCCTCCACTAAACAAAGAAATGGAGAGATTATTCAGTTTTTTGAAATTTGACAGCTTACTGTTATTTCAGTTTCACAAATAATTGGAATTGTACATAATATCCGAAGACGACAGCAGAATGAAGCAGTTGCTTGTCCGATAGCCATAGAGCTCGAAGAAAGTACACCAGTGGGACGAAACCCACGGGTTTGGGAGAGACGACGGAATAAGACCTTCTATAGGAGGTGGTGGAGAGACACTTGACAGAAAATCTCTGGCTGCAACATTTTAGAATGACACGGCCGACGTTTGAGATGTTGTGTGGATTCATCAGTCCTGATGTTGCGCCCATCACAGGTTGCCACCGACCACCGGTTCCAACACAAAAGCGGATTGCCATCGCCCTTTACAAGATGGCAACCTGCGCCGTGTATAGAGTAGTTGGAGAAACTTTCGGGGTTAATAAAACTACCGTCCATCGATGTGTATATGCTGTGTGCACCGCTATTAAAGAAAAATTAACGCGGCGTTATATCAGACTTCCGACTGTAGCGGAGGCCAATGCAATTGCATACCGCAATTCCTTGGTGCGTCTTGTGCCACAGATTTACGGTGCGCTGGATGGCACGCATGTGCCTATTCTTCCCCCGACAGAAGGCTACCGCGATTACATTAATCGCAAAGGGTGGCCATCTATTATTCTCCAGGCCCTTGTTGATGACAGGTGCATGATACGAGACATTTGCGTTGGCACTCCTGGAAGTGCCCATGATGCAGCTGTGTTTGCAGCATCGGATCTGTACAGGTGAGCCTACCTTTCAACATCCCTTCTCAGTGCGATAACAACTGAATTAGTACTGTAACCTGCTTCCCTTAAGGTTTTTAATTAAAACTGAAATTTGAATTAATACAAAATAACAACGTTTAATAAAAAAAACTAAAGTTAATATTAATGAGAGAATTTCTCATATATGCTAAAACATCTGCCATTTAATAATAAGAAAAAAAAATGTTTAGATAATGAAACACACGGTTTATTAAATATTTTGACTACCTTTGCGGTTTTTGTATTATTTAGACATCCTGAGAGACACCCCCAGGCTACAGTTGATGTGGAGGGAGTTCAGGTACCCCTTTTAGTTGCAGGAGACCCAGCCTATCCGCTACTGCATTGGCTCATCACGAGAAATAACGAGTCTCTTCATCAGACCATGCGAACCGCTCCGCTATTCTCGTTTTGATTGCACGTGATGAAAATGTATCATGTGACACATTTATTTGCGTTAAAGCCCTTTTTTTCCGACAAAAAGTGTTTCCAATGTAGTTTTTGCGACATCTGAAGTATCGATACGGACTTTATGCGCTAAAGTTAAACGGAAAAATATTATGTCGACATGTACAACATTTTATCGATAATTAGCATTTCCATCAGCTAAAATTTGAAGCGCTAAATATTTTTTCGCAAAAACTCCTTGGATGGAAACCCTTGACTCCTTTTCCTTTCATTTTTATTGACTTGTTTCTTAAGATTTGTTCCCCTAAATTGCTTCATTCATTTCCTTAAATGGCATTTAAAGAGACGTGACATGTGAAGTGAGTGAGCCAACAAAAGATCAACTAAGTCAGGGCCTGAAACTCCAACTAGTTGCTTAATTAGGCGTTGATTCTTGCAATTAATTAAACCCGTTCTTTAATTCCATGGCATGTTGCCTCTCCCTTTGTGCAATAGCTTACATTTCCAAAATTGTTGATTTTCTCTTTTCTAAAAGCACTGTTAAAATGTTTTGTGGACCTGAGCAGATGAACATTCCTGAGGCCTTCCATCTTTCTTTATATTCAGATAGATATTGCATGATGGACACTTTGCTGCTCCTGTTTAGGCTTCTTTTTGTATCTCATTATTGTTTGGCAGTAAATTAAGGAAAAAAACAAGGGTTCTGAGTCTTCAAGAGCATGTCAATTAAAATTAATTCAAAAGAAATTAATTAGCAGTAAAAACAGGTCCCTAATTAGGAAAAGGGTTAGAATGAAAATCTGCAGCCTCTGCAGCCCTCCAGGACTGGAGTTTGAGACCCCTGGACTAGATCAACAAAGGATATCAAATGTAGTTGTTGACAGGAAAATTAGCAGAGCTATTAGTTAAAAAAAAAAAAAAACCTAAAACAATAAGCTGAAATCTCCAACATCCTCAAGAGTACATAGGTGAAGGTATCACAATGTACTGTTTGCAGTAGAGTAGTAGAGGCTGTAAAGCACAACATAGTACATTTATTGTCTCTAAACACAAAAAGCTCACAATGGAATTTATTTAAAAAACAAAGAGAAGAGCATGTATAATTGTAGAAGAATTTATGAGATAAAGATAAACACCTACAAGAGTGATATCAATATAAATATTTGGGAAAAAGAAAGAATTGCACACAAACAAAATTTTGGTTCATGGTTGATGCAGATGAAGGTAATGTCATGACTTTGACATGCTTTGCTGCTGTAAGACATCTGAGAGTTTTTCGTAAATAGTTTCAGTATTTAGTTTTGTACTGGTTACGTTGTTTTTGTAAATGTTACATTTTTCATTTGTTTGTGGTTTGCTTTTTGAATAATTGCCACCCTTTTAGTAACTCTCTTTAGGTTGCTCAGACATGTGGCACAGAGACTATGTGATGGCTTGTGACATTATGTTCTGCCTTTATTAGATCCACTTTCAAATTTGTGGAACATACAGTTATTGAAGAAGTTTTCGGTATTTTGTCTAAGAAGGTACCATGAAAGGAGGACCACAAGAGACATTCGGCCACAGCAGTTTTTAGGGTATGGGGGTGCCCATTTAATTTGAGTTAATGATGTTGTTTTAACATTTAAAGAAATGTGTTCACGCTAGCCGATGCATTAATTTATGGAGTTTATCCATTTCACACAAAAAAAAGAATTAATGGTTACCTGATTCTTTGATGTCGTATTGTGCTAAATACAATACAGTATATACAGTATATTCACAATTTCTTATTGAAAAAATAATGCATTCATGTCACAGCTTATTGAAGACATTCAGCTATGCCTGTCATCAGGTGTTGCTGGATTCAATAAGCAATCGTGGTGAAAATAGTGTCACATGCCTTTAATCTTGTCTCTCATTTCTCCATGCACTGATGTCTTGAAAATGTAATGTACCATTCCGTTTTTCCTTTCATGCTCAGATGCCCCCCATTCCTATTTCTAAAGCATGAACTAAACAGTTCTTATGAGACTAACTTTTTGGTTATCTTCAAAGTTGCTGTGTCCAGAACTTCTTGGTGGTCTTATGTTCTATTGATCTATTACTGTATGTATACCAGAAATCATGCATACTTCCTTAAGCATCGAGTGACTGCATTTATAATTCGAATCTACAGGTAGCTGAAGCATTAAGATAACACTTCGTAGCCGTACATTCTGAACTCTTAGCATTCTTAATTAGAGTTCTAAGCCTTTACAGGTGATCATAATGTCTATTGATCTCGTGCCTTTTAGTAGTACTATATATTAGATGTTGGTTTTTAATTATAGTTTATTGTTGCTCTCTGGAGGGCTGCACGGTGGCGCTGCTGCCTCGCAGTTAGGAGACCCGGGTTCGCTTCCCGGGTCCTCTCTGCGTGGAGTTTGCATGTTCTCCCGTGTCTGCGTGGGTTTCCTCCGGGCACTCCGGTTTCCTCCCACAATCCAAAGACATGCAGGTTAGGTGGATTGGCGATTCTGAATTGGCCCAAGTGTGTGCTTGGTGTGTGGGTGTGTTTGTGTGTGTCCTGCGGTGGGTTGGCACCCTGCCCAGGATTGGTTCCTGCCTTGTGCCCTGTGTTGGCTGGGATTGGCTCCAGCAGACCCCCGTGACCCTGTGTTCGGATTCAGCGGGTTAGACAATGGATGGATGGATGTTGCTCTCTGTAGAGCAAATTAGTATATTCAGAATTATTTATGTCACACGTACAGTACACTCTGTGAAATTATAGGATGCAGTAAAATTTGTAATAGCTGTATATCAGGATCAGGCTATGAAACTGCTTGTCTGTCTAATTCTAAGCTTTATGGGGATAATAAAATGCACTGTTTGTCTGAGGTGACTGGTGTTTACTGAAATGTGTAAAGGGTTAGATGTTAATTATTTTTAATGATCATAAAAGTACAGTCATTTTAAGTAGTTTTGCTCTCTTTACACTAGAGAAAACACTTAAAACTGTAGTTGTGTGCTTTTAGAGTAAGTGCCATTACTGATGTTCAGATTCATTGCCCTTTGCACTTAAAATACAAAAACTGTATTCGACATGTTTCAACAGTCACGAGTTAGTCATATTTGATGAGCATAAAATGCACAATTGTGATAGCTCTTTTTATTCTGTTCTGTCAGGAGTAAACACAAGGGGTTTTGAAGCAATTTGTTTATTCTTCCTTGTACTTTGGTGTATTAAAGTTGAGGCAGACTCTTCACAATGGGAAGAGTCTAATTATAAACAGTAGGGTGGCCTTTGGTTGTAATTATTACCTAGTATCCCTGTGTTATTTTATTATATACGCTAACAAATGTAGAGCATTTTTATCAGGATTAACTCTTTGAGGGCTGAATATTTTTTCTGAAAAACAATGGTTTCACACAGAAATCAACATAAAACGTCTGTTGCTGCATGCCGAGGGTGCCAGTTTGCCACGAATGTGCGGCAGACTTGCTGCCAGGCTGTCGTCATGTGGCTGGGGTGGCAGCGGTCACGATCGCAGTGCATTGCAATCTGGTTTCTACCTCTTACCATTGTTAAGTGGCAGTCCTCCCTGGCAAACATTGCCATAGGCGTGTCAGCTACATGATTAGCTGGGGACCAGTCAGCTCAAGCTGGAACCTCACATTTGTTTTCGATCACTTGTATCAAAATCGGAGTCCGGCAAGTCATAGTCCAGTTCAGAGGTAATAGGCAAAACGTTGTCCACAGAGTATTTTGCTTTACACGTTTGCTTTGATCTCTAGCCATTATGTCAGTGCCATTTTTGCTCTTGTTTGCACCTTACTACTCACGCGAGCCCAGAAAATCTCGGTCAAACTAATGAAGCTAACTTTCCTTCTAGCAACAAGAGTCCAACTAAAACATAACGGTTTGCTTTGGCACAGTTTACAGTTGATTACCATCGTCAACTCCTCCTTTTGACAGAAGTTAACATCTGCCCTGAAAGAGTTAATAACCAATAACAAAAAATCCTACTGAGATAGGATGTAATATTAGTAATACAAAAGTAATGTATGAACAATGATTACAATCACGGTGCACATATGGAGAAATGCTTGTACAAGACATTTTTGTTGCATGTGATTCCACTGAATGTGTAGTTTATTGCATTATTGTGAACAATATAGAGTACAAGCAACTTCATCATCTTCTGAAATGGGCTTCAAAATATGAAATCACAGAATCTTATTAGGAATATTGGTTTGGCGCCTGGAAATGGTAATAATAATTGTTGGATCATATTAAAGCCTGGCGGCACGGTGGCGCAGTGGTAGCGCTGCTGCCTCGCAGTTAGGAGACCCGGGTTTGCTTCCCGGGTCCTCCCTGCGTGGAGTTTGCATGTTCTCCCCGTGTCTGCATGGGTTTCCTCCCACTGTCCAAAGACATGCAGGTTAGGTGGACTGGCAATTCTAAATTGGCCCTTGTGTGTGCTTGGTGTGTTTGTGTGTGTCCTGTGGTGGGTTGGCACCCTGCCCAGGATTGGTCCCTGCCTTGTGCCCTGTGTTGGCTGGGATTGGCTCCAGCAGACCCCCGTGACCCTGTGTTTGGATTCAGCAGGTTGGATAATGGATGGATGGATATTAAAGCCTAAGGATTTCTCCTAATCAAGCTATTTTGAAGTTTTATTATTTTCATTTGTATATCTCTTTTTGAAATTACCAAATCTTTATTTTCCAGAAAAAAACTCAGACAAAGGACAGCATAAAATCACCAGAGGATGCACCTGGTCCAGTTTCAAAAGACAAAAATGGATTTGTTACAATAGCCATACATGCCAAGCCAGGATCTAAGCAAAATGCTGTCACAGGTACAGTGAAGTGAGTTACTGTGATTAATGGGGTGGATGGGGTATTTAGGTTGCATTTTACTGAAAGATATATATTTTTTTCCAGCCTTCTGTTTATGTTGTATTAGCAGCATACTCACGTCATGACTAGCATGGCTGCCTCGCAGATGCAATGTGCTAGATTGAAATCCTTTTGTGTTTGTTGCCTGTGTGGTGTTGCATGCTCTCCCAATGTGTGCTTTGCTTCCCCCCACAACAATAGTGTGTTTGGTTAACTGGTGATTCCACATGTCTCTCCTGCATGAGTGTTAGCCTGAGTGTGTGCAACTGTCCATGTCTTCCATGCAATGGGACTAGTAGTTTCTTTGTACTCAATGTTTCCAGGGTAGGCCCTGGCCCCCTGCAGATCTGACTTGGATTACACATGTTTGTGAATAGTATATTTATGTTGTCATGTGTGCTTGCATGGTAATATTTAATTCTGGGCCAGTAAAAATATATTGATAGCAAACTGGAAGGAAATACTTTTTTGTTTATTGGGATTATTTTTGGAACTGCAGATGTATCATCAGAAGCTGTTGGTGTGGCGATAGCAGCACCTCCATCTGATGGAGAAGCTAATGCAGAACTTCTAAAGTATCTATCCAAAGTCCTGGAGGTAAAGAAAAGTGAAGTTACTCTGGACAAGGTATTCATTGAATTTTACTACGTCTAATTTATAAACACTGTATGTTTTTTGAAAGTGATTTCCAGTAGTTTAGGCAGTGTTTTAAAATTTCAGTGCTGATGATCTGTGCTTAATGAATGGATAATTTCAGGCTTCTGTTTGATTCCGTGTCATGATTAAAATAAATATTCGTTTGCTTTTGGCTGAGCCTTATCTTGGATCCAAAGGCATAATATTTGTTCTGTTTTCTCCATTATAAGGTTATGACTCCCACACAACATGTGCTGAGTGCCTGGAACAATTGCAGCAATAATATTTGCCATCTTTTTCAATTTTTTTTTTTTAAATCTATCATCCAACTAAGTATAAAGTGCCATATTTACCAACAAAGTCTGTACTAACTGTTATATATAATAATTTCACTTTCTTGGTTATTTTTCATTATGTACTTACAAGTTTAATTTAAAACACCTTTCTTTTACATTTAAATCAAAAGGAATGGTAAATAAGTGCACATCTAAAAATAATCAGATACAGAATTTCAAAGTGGTAAGTAAAAGGCATGTTACTCTTTACAGATTTGTAAGCATAAAGCCTACAGAGTTGTAAGCAGTGTAGAATGTATATAAACATCCATCCATCCATTATCCAACCTGCTATATCCTAACTACAGGGTCACGGGGGTCTGCTGGAGCCAATCCCAAGCAACACCAGGGCGCAAGGCAGGAAACAAACCCCGGGCAGGGTGCAAGCCCACCACAGGGCACGCACACCAACACACCAAGCACATACTAGGGACAATTTGGAATCGCCAATTCACCTAACCTGCACGTCTTTGGACTGTGGGAGGAAACCCACGCAGACACGGGGAGAACATGCAAACTCCACACAGGGAGGAATGGTGCAACATGCACACATTTATAGTGATGAACATATGAATAACGTGTTCCCATGCTGACCATAAATATTCAAAACACAGAATAGCAAGTATTTACATAGCAAAGATTATTGAATTCTGTTTTGTTTTCAAATGGTAATCATGAAAGTTTTATATGGAAATACAGTATGTGCATTATTTAAACTTCTGTTTCAACAGGGCTGTAAATCTCGAGAGAAAATAGTTAAGATATCTACTTCTTTGAGTCCAGAGGAGATTCTTAAGAAACTGCAGCATGAGGCTGAAAACACCTAAGATGACTGTAATATGATTTTACTGCAGTGGAGTTCACCAAATTTGCATTTGGGGATTAAAATTCAGGAACTGAACAGGTTGTCTAAAAAATAAAGAAAACTACAAGTAATTCTATTTCTGCCGCTGCTTCTTGTTAATATGGAACTATCTGTTTACACTTGAAAAGGCAGGTACCAAAGCAGCACATTTGTGATAACACTGCTTAATACATGAACCTTTTGTAGTGCTCCTACCAAGGAAATTGTTGTGCTCTTTGAAATTATGCCACATAATCTGTGACGGGTTTGAAAAATGTGTATGCAATTTGAAAACACATTCTGCTTTTTCTTGTTGTAACTAATTTTCTAGCAATTGTTTATCTGTCTGTTGATAGTATTTAACTACTGAGGAAGACTTACACCGCTATAGAAATGTGTCAACATTTACATTTTAACTACAGCTATAAAAGGGTGTTAAGTAGAGAGACTTAAATATTACTTTAATTTTAAATTTGAGGATTTTTTTTTTTACATTTGTAAAATTTCTTTCATGCTTGCAATTAAATGAAAGTCTTTGTTTTAGTTGGGAAGCAGTAAAGCTGTATTTTACACTGTGCAGTTTAATAAAAAAGTATATATGGCTTGCATTGTTTAATTTATGTGTGAACAGGCAGTATATACAATTTTATAACAATCTTCTGAAACAGAACAGTTTGTTTTTCATCTAATGTGTTTTTCTCAAATGTTGGTGAATTGGCTATTTGAATTTTAACATTTCTTAATAAAGTTCTAAAACCTCAATATATTCTGTATTATCAATATATTGAGTTTTAGTTTATATAGCATCAATAACACAGTGCATCTTCAAATGGTTCTTTTTCAGGGATACAATGCACAATATAAAATAACAGTTCCACAGTAAAAGGAATTGTTTATATTTTGAAATGTATAGAACTGATTACGATCTACTAAAATGATTTGCATTCATTTACGTAAAGAACATAAAAATATACAGTATATTTAAAATGTTTTGACACATAAGTACATATTTTAATATAAACACATTGTTAGTGTTGCTATCAGAATAGTTCTTTATTTAATATGAGGCCATAAACCAAGGGACTGAGATAGTGTGACCTGCAAAGAGACAAGCTGTGCGTGTTCATAATATTGTAACTTAAATATTTAGCTTACATTCACTATCAGTCCATTAATGGTACATAAGCTTTCTAAAAATACTTGTAATTTAAATGTTCAAATATGGCACAGAAAAAAAATTAAATAAGAGCTCTTGAAAGCAACAGATGTTCTGCCTTTTACCTTTGTTGCTTTATTCTTCTGAGACGTAGGTTCATCATTTGTTAGAGATTTTATGTGTCATTTCATATCAGATAGTACCTAGAACTAATCAGTTGCAATAAATGAACTGAAGCAAGCGTTATGTACAAAGTGTTATAACTAAATAATTTTGTTTTCAAATTAATTTGCTTTTCATTTGACACATGTGAATGCCTTTTAAATCTGACAAGATTCTAGTCTGGCTTAAGAGTTTGCTTCAGTTTATTAAATAAGAGACATTGTGTTTTAAAATGAGCCTGTCAGAAAAGGATGAAAATTTTCCACCTGTAGCACAGATCAGTTTAAGGCCAAGCTCAGTGGAGTCTTCACCTGAAATTGTTTCAATATCTTCAAGTGTTGTCAATTACTGGTAAGTCATTACTTTCATTCTTATATAAAATTATGCATTAATTACTACATACCCAGATGCAGTAAGACAATATGGTTGTTGTGTAACATTGAAAGTTGTAATGTTTTTAAAATAATATATATAGCTTATGCTTGAACCCTGCCTTTAAAATAAATAAATGTAAAGTAGGCTAGCTTAAATGTGTAATTCAAATACAAATGAATTTGTGTAAAACGATATTGGTGTGTAAGTTGTTTTTTTTTGCACATTACTTTTTGCCTGAATTAAAGTTCTTTCAAAAGCTTTTACTTTAAAGCAATTTTTTCCCGCTTCTTAAGTGTGCACTTTTTATGATTGAAAAATAGAAATGAAAGCGGCACCCTCAATGTATTGATGCACAAACAATTAACACAGCAGGCTATATAAAGTTATTAAAAAAAAAACCTTAACTAAAGAATATCAGTACATTTAACCTTTTATAATTGTCACATTATTCTCAGTGATATCTAATATATTTATAGCATATTTATATAATATTCTGTGTTTTGGAAATATACATGGAGAGTTTAATATTTCCATAACTAACACAATAGCATAGGTAGCACTGTGATTAGCCATCATTCCTCCTCTCTTGGATCTGTCATCTTGTGTTCAAAACGTTATGCCAGTAGGTGTCTGTGTCATCTACACATTCCTCCCATGTTTTTGTGGGTTTTTCACTGGTTACTAAACTCTTCCTACCATATCCATATCAAACTGGTCATATATGATGTGGATATATTGCTGAGTGGGCCCTATGATGGACTGACAGCCCATCAAGTGTTGCTGCTGTCCTTTTCACATTGGTATTGGGATTGGCTCTGACCCTCTGTAATTCAACAATGGATTAAGTAGTTTAGAGAATGCTATGTTGTAAAATATTGCATTAGTGAATAGATTGTATCAGCAGTTTTTACTGAAATAAAAGAGCTTTATCATTCAATTTGTAGTTTATACAGTAATGCCTTTGTTTGCCTGTGCCATCAGAAATAATTTTATAAAGCGATTACCTATAACATTATGCAAATCTGTCAATTAGATTACTAGCCTCTTTATTTTGTTCAAAGTTTGCAAATGAAAAAATAGCACTTCAAGAATATGAATGTTAAATTTCCATACTACTTTTATAATGATTAATCTGTACCAAATGGCCATCTGTCTGTATTATATTATTTACATATTCTAAATTAATATTTGTTTTGAAGGCTACTTTTTATGTGTTTAATATTAATTTTGAGTCCTGCCTTATAGCTCCAACAGACCCAGATCAAATCATGGCCTACATAATTACTATCTAAATAAAGTATGTAGAGTGTGGGTGTTCTTTTTATGTCAATATGGGTTTTTCTCTGGGCACTTCAGTGTTTACTCCACAACCCAAAGGGCTACAGGTTAGATTTATTGGTAACTCTAAACCTTGTCATATCTGAATAGGTCTGGGTGTGTGGGTGTGTACAGTATGCCCTGTTGGTAGTATTTGTTCCTGTATTCTAACTGTGATCCTGAATATGATTAATTCGGTTCACAAAAAGAATATAAAATAAATGTCTTTCATTTAATTATGATTTAACACAAGTATACAGTATGCCAAAACATTAAAGGTAATTTCCTGCAAAATGGCAAAACGGGTCATAAGCTCATTAAATCTTTTTAATGTTTTATAAGGCATTTCAGGTCCATTTTCTACAAGAAGGGTATTGTTATTTGACACTCTAAATTCATTCCCATTAATGTGCAAATGCTATTGTTTCATTCTAACCATATTTTGTAAGAATGCTTCAAATAAATTAATTTGAAAACACTGGAACATTCATTTCATTTACTGTTTTTCCTATTACACCTTTACAATGATTACAGCTGGAGGCTATTGTTGCATTTTCATTGTTTTAATGTGTTTGACTGAGCTCCTCAGTCTTGCAATTAAACTGTAAAGTGAGATTCTAACTATCTGAGAGGACATAGATTTTCATATTTTCTTAGCTGAAGTTATTTTTTTAAACATTTTAAAAAAAATCAGATTAATTGATTAAGGTAGATTTTAAAAAGTTTTATGCATTTTCACAAGCAAAAATGAAATTTTTGAGAAATATCTGCAGCTCCATCAGCATCTTTACCATGTCTTTGAGGACATTAAGAAGGCTTCTGATGGGATTTGGCATGCCATCTTATGGGCAACTATGAGGAAGTACAACCTACCAGTGCAGTCCTCAACAATGATTATATTGGGGGTCTGATTCAAAACAATGATTGGAGTCCAGCATGTCTACTGTCACCCATCCTCTTTAATATCTAAATAAATTATCTTGATGGACTGAATAGTCTCCTTTCATTTGTCAGATTTCTTATGTATGTACTGTATGTATGTCTGGTGTCTGTGGGATATGTGATGTAAGATGATTTTTGCATTCATATGAAGAAAATAATCCAAAGGTAAAATATTACCAGAAACAAACCTGACAGATTTTTTTATGTATTAATGAATGTTTCAATTTTGTTGTGAACTGTGCTCTTTTTCTAGGCCTTCATTCACAGCAGACGACTCAGCCTTTTATCAGAAATGGGAGTCAGCCAGTATACCACAAGCAGCAGAAGAATCTAATGATTCAGAATATAAAGTACTGTATTATTGTTTTCTTTATTGTATAAGTTAGTTATATTTTATTAAAGAATAGAAAGAATGCTAAGAATATTATCGACATGGTTAATATGTTTTTGAAAATTATAAACCCCATGCATGTGGCGAGTAGCCACTTTATTAATTACAGTGCATCTGGAAAGTATTCACAGCACATCACTTTTTCCACATTTTGTTATGTTACAGCCTTATTCCAAAATGGATTAAATTCATTTTTTTCCTCAGAATTCTACACACAACATCCCATAATGACAACGTGAAAAAAGTTTACTTGAGGTTTTTGCAAATTTATTAAAAATAAAAAAAATGAGAAAGCGCATGTACATAATTGTTCACAGCCTTTGCCATGAAGCTCCAAATTGAGCTCAGGTGCATCCTGTTTCCCCTGATCATCCTTGAGATGTTAACTGGAGTCCACCTGTGGTAAATTCAGTTGATGTGACCTGATTTGGAAAGGCACACACCAGTCTATAGATGGTCCCACAGTTGACAGTTCATGTGAGAGCACAAACCAAGCATGAAGTCAAAGGAATTGTCTGTAGACCTCCGAGACAGGATTGTCTCGAGGCACAAATCTGGGGAAGGTTACAGAAAAATTTCTGCTGCTTTGAAGGTCCCAATGAGCACAGTGGCCTCCATCATCCATAAGTGGAAGAAGTTCAAAACCACCACGACTCTTCCTAGAGCTGGCCGGCCATCTTAACTGAGCAATCTCGGGGGAGAAGGGCCTTAGTCAGGAAGGTGACCAAGAACCCGGTGGTCACTCTGTCAGAGCTCCAGAGGTCCTCTGTAGAGAGAGGAGAACCTTCCAGAACGACAACCATCTCTGCTGCAATCCACCAATCAGGCCTGTATGGTAGATTGGCCAGACAGAAGCCACTCCTTAGTAAAAGGCACATGGCAGCCCGCCTGGAGTTTTCCAAAAGGCACCTGAAGGACTCTCAGGCCATGAGAAACAAAATTCTTTGGTCTGATGAGACAAAGATCGAACTCTTTGGTGTGAATGCCAGGCTTCACGTTTGGAGGAAACTCGGCACCGCTCATCACCAGGCCAATACCATCCCTACAGTGATGCATGGTGGTGGCAGCATCATGCTGTGGGGATGTTTTTCAGCGGCAGGAACTGGGAGACTAGTCAGGATAAAGGGAAAGATGACTGCAGCAATATACAGAGACATCCTGGATGAAAACCTGCTCCAGAGCGCTCTTGACCTCAGACTGGGGCGACGGCTCATCTTTCAGCAGGACAACGACCCTAAGCACACAGCCAAGATATCAAAGGAGTGGCTTCAGGACAACTCTGTGAATGTCCTTGAGTGGCCCAGCCAGAGCCCAGACTTGAATCTGATTGAACATCTCTGGAGAGATCTTAAAATGGCTGTGCACTGACGCTTCCCATCCAACCTGATGGAGCTTGGGAGGTGCTGCAAAGAGGAATGGGCGAAACTGGCCAATGATAGGTGTGCCAAGCTTGTGGCATCATATTCAAAAAGATTTGAGGCTGTAATTGCTGCCAAAGGTGCATCGACAAAGTATTGAGCAAAGGCTGTAAATTTGCAAAAACCTCAAGTAAAGTTTTTTCACGTTGTCATTATAGAGTGTTGTGTGTAGAATTCTTAGGAAAAAAATAAATTTAATCCATTTTGGAATAAGGCTGTAACAACAAAATGTGGAAAAGTGATGTGCTGTGAATACTTTCCGGATGCACTGTATATGCATCTACTACCTTGTCATTTTCTCATTTGCCTTTGTAACTGCATGAATTGTTTGAGGCACGGACTCAACAAGTTGACTATTGCAGTGGATCCTTTGAATAAAGAACCATTTTATGAATCAAAAGTTGCTATTAAAACAAAGCAAAAGAATGAAGTTAGTGTATTTGCTTATGCACACTAACATTTACACGTCAATCAACATATTCTCTTTACATACAGAGGTCTGAGTGATGTAGTTCGTAGCACAGGTTTACAAGCTTGAGTGCATATTTTTAACTTCATAAAAAAGGTTAACAGTAGTCAATGAACAGCGCAGGGATATATTGATTGGTCCATGTTCTACAACGTGTTCCATAGTTTACATTTAATTTCTTGTTTGATGCTTTTGTCCAAGGTAACATGAGATACAATTTGATAATTTTCTTTTGTTTTTGCAATTGCAGCACAGGCAGGTGAAGTGACTTCACCCCACACTTTGGGGTTTGAAGTCCAAAGCCTTAACCGGTATGCCACACTGCAGGCTGCACGTTTGCTAAATGTGGATCTCTAATTTAAAAATCACATTACTTGTTGATTAATTTGAGTAGATTGTGGAGATGATTGTATAGTGAATGGATTGTCATTTTCCTGGAAGCAGTGCCATGTGTTTAGGTTGCTTAACGTACTGCAGCCAGTACCTTAAGCTATGTGTGACAAGGTATGACAAATTATATTCCAATTTCATCTTCAACTCATTGTGCATATTAAAGTGACAAATACAAAACTGACAGTTTCACATCAACCTATTATAGTAAGAAGTCAAGCAAAATGACAGCTTTTATTGGCTAACTAAAAAGATTACAATATGCAAGCTTTCGAGGCAACTCAGGCCCCTTCCTCAGGCAAGATGTAATTACAGGATGTGTACAATACCCTAGTACTACAGACATCAGCCTATTATCAAATGTCAAGTATTAAACATGGACCGATTAGCAAATAAAGCAATGAGACACTTTTGTGCATTACACCAATGCAGTATAGACAGTATTGACTTGTTCCTGCCAGTGCATGTTATATTACTAGTGATGGAGCAGTGAACTACACATGAGGGGCAGGTGTATCTAATAAAGTGTCTCCTCTGTTATTAAGATTGTATTATGTCAAATGGTTATATCATGTAAATCTATAATGAACCTTGACTCTTTTAATGGTGACTGAATTATCACATTAAAGTCTTTTTTTCTGGGAATAGGCTGCATTTACATCCTTATATTTTCCTATCATAGGTTTTAAGAAGTTTCTCTAATGAGATGCTCCATTCTAAACAGAAAGGTAAATAAACGATAAGCTCCTGTAACCCAAATTAACAAAATGTAAAGAACTATAAACCTCTTCTTTTAACCAGATATATTGGTGCTAATTTATTATTTGACTCTGTGTTTCGTAATTTTGTTTTTGTGTGAATCCATTTAGCTGAACAATTTAAAGCCAATATTGATATTTTAGTATTGAAGTGCTGCTTGAATTGCAGAGGCAGTGGTTGAGGCCCTCAATCCCAAGATTTTAACAATGGGAGTTGAGTTGAGTTGGTGGCCATCTTGGAAGTACTAGGATGTGATTATGTAACAATGTTACTTCTGATAACTATCTTCCATAACAATTGTTCATTTATATGTTTTTTTCTTTTTTTTTTTTTTGCTATTTTTTGATATGTATTAATTTATCCTGTACTCTTTTCTCCAACCATGTCTTTTGTTAATATAGCAGTAGAACATAAAGCATGCTGCAGGAAACAACAAAACAAGAACCCAGACGAGCAGCTTCTTGACCTTTTGCTGGGCTCTTTGGCTTCCTGCAGCCGACAGAGATTACGAGCTTTGAAAATGGGAATGGAGCATCTTGCTGACCTGGACACACGCTCAATTTCTGTTTTTAATTTCATGTAAGTGTATGTGAATATCATATAATAATTCTGAAGTATCTGTCTGTCTGTCACGCATTTTTGGTACACTGTCAGATGGACCACAGCTGTGAAACTTGACATGGCTATAGGTTGTTGGGAAAACTAAAGGAAAAGAATAAATTTTGCGTAATCAGCTTCTAGGTATCTTTTAGATGCCCCATTTCTCCAGTGTTTCGCTTTTGGTAGGTATTTAAAACACTGAGTTTTAGTGACATCTACTGGTCAATAACAATGTCAGCCATGACTTGCAGAAGCAATAATGCAACTCCTAGGATTAGCCTAATTAAGGTAACATTTACAGCTTTGGGAATCAGGACAGGTTTGCTGTCTCTCATTATTTTGGTATTGTTATGTTAATGACTATTATTCTTTCATCATGTTTCATATGCCATATTCCAGTTTTGGGAACATATTAGAAGAGGATTGCATGCAGTCTGTTATAGTACATCCTTTAAGAAAGTGAAGGCAGTTATTTAGAAGCTCTTACACGATTCTTAGTTATTATAAATGTGCCTATAATATTGTACCCCAAAAGACAGGCTACTAGTCAGGCGCTTATGTGGGAGCACTTGAAGAATTCTTATTTACTATAAATGTGTTTATTCTGCTGCTTCTTCTATAGCTATTCCAATTTTTACATGGGGTCATAATTCCTTCACCGGACTTATCCAATACAGGTTTTAGTGTGATTTTTACTGCTGGGTGCATTTCATGATGCAAATTTGTCTGTGATGGTGAAAACATCAAGTGAATTGAATTGAATGAAGTGAATTAACCAGGTTACAAAATGGATGGGTGGGCTATCCACAAATCAATGTAACAAATGTAAGGAAAACCTCAAAATATTTAAAAATGTCAAGCAACAGACCTGTAAAAAAGGAAAGCAATTAGCTCATTTCCATTGCCACATAGATAAAAAAAAGAGATAGTGTCTGAAATAGACAAGTATATCAAGTAAATAGAGAGGAAAGGTGGCATGTCAATTTTCGGATATTTGCAGGCACACCTGCAATGGGCTACTAGTAGCTTGATAAAACTGTTTGTCTCCTTGGAAGGAAAAACATTTACAGTATATGGTGTTCTTCCCGTTATAATGCAACACAAAATATGTAGCAGTCCAGTACACTACACCCAAAAGAAAAAAAAACATTTGAAAGCAGCATATTACAAATATACATAATGCTCGTGGTTTGGAGTGAAGGTTAGCAAAAAATTGCAGCATGATGCAAATCCTAAAAAAAAAAATGAAATTTTAAAGCCACACAGTTCTTTCGTCCAAAGAATGGCCCTGAGATTTAAAACTGGCTGGTTACCGAACCATTCTTGTGGGTTGAGAAGGCTGGCCAGGTGTAAACAGACTGTGGCAGATGGTGATGTGTGAAGTGATGGAGCAGGTCCAGATCTAGGATCCTTAGTGTCTGATGATTGCTCTTCTCATATTTAGAGCGAGACCAAATCTCATTGCAACTGTAAGAAGAAACCATTTACAGAAAGCTAGGTGTGCACCTGGGAGACTAAGAAGAGTAGGTAAATAAAGCTAAACTCGGCAAATATAAAAACTACAACCCATTAATTTATGTTCTAAACACATTTTTTTTGTGTGGTGGGTTGTTGGAGACTATACTGTCAGCATCAGGCACAAGGCAAGAAAATGTTCAAGACAAGGTCTATCGCAGGACCCACTGACCGTACTTGATACAAACCAAACAGCCACATGGAAAACATGAAAGCTATACATATAGACAATGACCTCTGGTGTGATTCAGACCCAGGATGTCCAAGGGGCAGCAGTGCTAACCACTGTGCCATCAGTCATTGCCATCGCAACCACTGTGACCTTTAGGCCCATTGTTACCATTTCCTGTCTTAGTTTTAGAACTTGGGATGGATTATTTACAAAAATTAGTAGCTAAGATTTATTTGCTCTTGTGTAAATTAATTTTATTCGTATTGACTTCAGTTTGCAGTGTGTTTGTACGTTTCTTTGTCAGTGCAATATGAATGAACTATAGTCAAGATAATGTGACAATACAAAAGAGATTACCTTAGGGCTTTAAATACTTACACAATACGCACAGTATTTTCCTAATATTTTAATAACATATCATTTCTTGGTGCCCTGCGGTAGGCTGCCGCCCTGCCTGGGGTTTGTTTCCTGCCTTGTGCCCTTTGTTGGCTGTGATTGGCTCCAGCAGACCCCCGTGACCCTTTAGTTAGGAGGATGGATGGATGGATGGATAATTTCTCGGTTTTACATGTGTTAGGAAATTTTTAATTTACAAAAACGATTCTCAACCACGTTAGCCTGAAAGTAGCAGGTATAGCAAAAATGAATGAGTCTTTCCTATGATCCTTCAGAATAATTATCCTATGTAATTTGTAAAATCAGGGTACATACTGTATGCAGTTTAGAGGGCTTGGCAAGGAACTAAAAATTAACAGATTGAGGATAACAAGTGGAGTCCTGCAGGTAACACAAGGGATAGATGCCGGGGGTGTAAAACAAAAGCATAAGAAATCCAAGGCAGACAAGATCAGAAGAAGATGTTAGAAATCCAAACCAGAGCTAAATGGTAGAATTGTTAAGCAATTTTATTTTACTGTTAGAAGAAGTGAAAACTGAACATGAGCAGACTAGACCATATGCACATGGTTAGTGTAAACCTATTCCTTGCAAAGGAGAAAAACCTTGTAATAAATGAAGCTTTCTAGTTTGCCTGCAGAGAAGAGGTAGTTCATGAGTAGGCAGAAAAAAAATGGAGGTTTTAAGGAGAGATTTAGAGAAAGTCAAGCAAATGAAGAACAGAGCTATACAGAGAGCTGTGAGGCAACAACAGCATAAGCCATTGCATCCTCCCCCCCAAATTCTGTTCTTTTTAATTAGTGGTCCGTGAATATCAAATATTCAGCCTTACTGCCAAGAACAAACTGAATAGCCTTACCATCAAATTTTGCTCATCATTGTCCTTGATTTCGCTTTCATTCACCGTACAAAGATACTGTATGCAGTTTTGGCATTCATACAATTTTAAATAGGTAATTAAAAGTGATCAGCATTCTTTAAAAAGTATTTCAGTGAACATAATAGTGTTTTATTTGTACTGTTTGGTGGGTAAGAGAAAGTTTATTCTATTGTGTTGTAGGAATAACTACATTGTCAGTCAATTTAGATTTAAAAATGTATTGAGTAAAAAAATTGCATATCATTTAAAATTAAATTTACTTTGGCATTAATCTGAACTAAAATGAAATGTGATCTTCATCAAAATCCTAATATACAGTATTTCAAAACTAATTTGAATGCATTATACATATTTATTGCTATACCGAACACACTGATAAAACATTTTTTATGGAAAATATATTTTCAGTTTTAAAATGACTCAGCGACTTGAGATCATATCAAGAATAACGTCATCCTAATGTTCTCTATAAATATCAGTACCATACAGAGTTTTTTTTTTAAGAGAATTTAGCCTGTCATTCATGGTATATTAAATAGATATTTTTGGAGTGTCTTGCATGAACATTGCTCTTCAGGTTATGCCATGTCCTTTGTAAAATAAATGAGCTGTGGTCTTTAATTTTTGTATTGTTTTCTGTTCCCTACACTTTATGTCCTATTTTTCCAAGGTCTGTCCTGGAGGAGCATCAAATTCAGTTATCAAGCAGAGCTATTCAAGTTCTCATTAAGCGTTTTAAAGATACCCGCGGAGTAGGAGTGTCTTATGTACCTCTGTGCAAATATTTGGAAGATGTTCAGCTTCAGACAGGTACTGTTATCACTTTTCTCAAGGGCCACTGACCAAATGTTTTCTCCATCGTTTAATTAGTTATACTCACTGGAGGAGTAAGAACTGTCATAACACAGTTAAAAGCTTAGTAACAATGAGGTTTGCAGAAAAATATCGCTTCACCATTTCACCTTTTATTTCAGGCACACTTTAGGTATCCGTGCTTACCTCTCTCAAAAAACGTTTTTCACTTTTTTGCAATTATCCATATACATATAATTTATATTTTACTTATTCAGTGTTTTTGGAGTTTGCCAACAACAAAATTTGTTAACATGCCATAAAGCTTCTAACAGTGTTACATAGCAATCTGTGACGGTGTTTCCTTACATTGCATTCATAACATTACATTGTCAGAATCACTTTATCCAATTCAAGGTTCTAGGTGCTAAGAAAAAAAAATGAGAAATTAACCCTAGATGAGATGTAAGTTTATTATGGGAGCCACTAATGTACTCGCCCATACGACCAATTTGAACTCACCAATTAGCCTACCCTACAGGTCTTTAAAAATGGGGAGGAAAACCATAGCACTGTATCTGGTGGAAAGCATTTTACTTTCTTTTGTAACTCTATTTAGTTATTATAAAGCACTTTGATATTTTTATGTATGACAGTATCCTATATAAATAAATGTTCTTGTTATTAACAAGGAGATGCAAATAACAAGATGGTCAATCTTGGACCAGATAACATGGATGTTTTTAAATTATTGAATATCTTATTTTGATAAAATGTTTAGAAAAATAAAAAAAGGAAAAATAGCTGAGAAGATTCAGGGGTGTTAATTATCTCCAGTGGATCAAAAAATCCATAGGAACGTTTAGCGAAACTACTCAATAACAGGACCAGGGGCTTATTATTATTAAATAACTTGTTCCATTAACCCCCAAAATTTGCTTTGTATTAAAGGATTCATTGTAATCAAATCCTCCAGCTCCTGCATGACTTAAAGATTAATTGGACACTGCTGTAGCAGATAATGAGTGAATTATTTAAGTGGGATTTCTTCTTTTGTCTTTCTTTGTAATATTATCTGAAGTTTTTTTCTGGTCATCATTGATGTCTATGTATACACATATGCTTTTGTTTTTTACAAATACAATTTTCAAGTGTTATGTTATACATGGGCTCTGCCCACCCATCACTTAATTTTTGACCAGAGATTTTATAACCCTCTAAGTGAGGCTTTTTTTTTTGTTATTAATGTCCATCATATATGTGTGTGTGTATAAATATATACCATATTTATAATTGGCCCGACTTATTGTGAGCTTGTCTTGCCGCAGTTCAAAATTATTTTTAAAAATCCAGACACTCCAGCATGTGGTGCTGGCGCCAAATGCGCACAAGAAACAACAGACTGGTGCTGCTGGGGCACGAAGTACCCAAGTCTAGCCAACTTTCACTCCCACTGTATCAGTCCTTGTGTTTGCTTTGTGTATGCAAACATTTTTATGCTTTTAAATAAGTCCTGAGCATCTGCATATAACCTATAGATAAAACAGGCCCATCTGTGTGTTTGTTTGTCATATATATCTACTCTCTATATATAAAATCCTAAGCCTAAAAGTGCAACGATTTTATGTCACACTTTAAATCAGGCTTATTTTTAAACCCCCATATATATGTTTGGTATCATTTTTTTTTTAGGATTTATTGAACTTTAATATGGTGTTGTTAAACTTTGTGATTCTTTTTTCCGTTTTTAAATTATAAACTAAAAAATATCAAGAACTCGCGTCACGCGAGACGAGCCTTTGTGCCAAGAGATTTAACCACGCCTGAGCCGTAAAATAAAAGATAAAGAGTGGGAGAGCTGCTGCAGAGGCTTTTAAATGTTTGAAGCGCCATGCGAGATGCAGATCATGCGGTATGGCAGCAGCAAGCCAGCAGCTGATCAAGCAAAGAAGAGATAAATAAAAGCAGTATTTGTTTCCCATTGTATCACCTTTTAAGTGGGGGTTTCATGGAGCAATCGTGTCTCCTTGGGGTTCATTCAGCCCCCCTCTTCACAACGTGAGCGGCAGAGATACAAAGTGGCTGGTGCATAGTGCAGGCCCATTGGCAAGCGAAGCGAACCCCCTAGTATGTGTGTGTATGTATGTATGTATGTATGTATGTATGTATGTGTATATATATATATATATATATATATATATATATATATATATATATATATATATATATATATATATATATATATATATATATATATATATAAACCTTTATTTTACAGATATCACGAATTTTACAATTTTTTAAATTATGATCATTATTATTTGCTTTAGCTTTGATTTTAATTTATATGCATACCACTAAGACTGCCTTCTAAATTGCCTCCAACCATAACCAGCAAAGGTGTAGGAGGATAAAAGATCTCCTACTGATATGTTTAGTAATGATTCTACTTAATTCAAGTTTTTGTCTTGATAAATATTTTTTTTTCAATATTTTATATTTTGCTATTAAATTTGTACTTTGTTCCACCAAAAAAACTCATTCTTCCACTTGATTAGTCTTGACAGGACTATCAAGCCTTCCTTAGATGAACGATTTAGAATGTATATCCTTGATAAGCTACAAGTTGTTGAGAAGGTGATTTTCTTTATAAGTGGAAAAATGGAGCACTAGTTATCACTCCTGTTTCACATCCTTTGCTGTTGGTTCCTTGACTTTATTTATGTCACCCTGTGTCCATGTGTATTTCCTGTGTATTATGATTACATTTAAAAATGAATAGGCTAACTCTAATTATGCCTGGCATAAGTAAATCTGGGTGTGTACATGACTGGCATCACATCCAGGATGGTTCCTGTCTTAGTTCTGTCCCTACTAGGAAAGGGTGTGGCTCTTCTTGACTGTATACTGTAACTAAAAAAAAAAAATCTGAAAATGGTTTTGATTTAGAAGAGGCATGGCATTTGTGAAGAACTTTTTTGTGATAAATAGATTCTAACTGTAACACCTCTCTTTACCTTTGCCTATAGGCCGTGACAGTGTTCAGAGAAGCAAAACCTCAAAATGGCAACAATTCAATTTTCAGCATGCTGATGACCAAGAACTCATTACAAAAATAGAAAAGATATTTTTAAATCATGACCTAGACTTTGAAATCGAAGAACTGCGCAAGAAAATAAAGGAAAGAGAAAGAGGACAGAACTTGATATCAAAAAAAGAGGTACATAGAACTATGAATTAAAGTCGTATTACTATTTTAAGGTATTTGGAGATTAAACCACTAAAACAGCATAGACTTTTTACAGTGGCTGCATCAGATTCTCTTTAGGCAATTTTAAATGACTTGCAGCAGGGGAGCTTGACAATATTTTTTGCTTTGTTATACTGGCTGTCAATTCCTTATACAACACAATGTGTAGCAAAAGATGTAGGACCCTGGAAGTCAGTCTCTGAGCTACAATGCTAACAGAAGGGACACTTTTGAAATTTTTCAGACGATTCAAGTCTTGTCCCCTAATAACTGGCCTAGTTGGGAGAAGTAGTGTAGCTTGCCCTTTAGACTGTAAATTCAAAATGAGTGATACCTTTACAGGTATTATTATTGAACAAAATCCCAAATACAAGAAGCTATCCACCATGGTGTTTGTATCCATTAGGTAGAAAAGAGAAATGCAGACACCTCAATAATGTTCCCAGAACAATGACGTACGTATACAGTTTGAAATATTTACTTCCACTGCACCTGCCTAGGTCATGTCAGGGTCAGGTTGGGTAACATGCATTGGTACAGTGCATTGCTGAAGCCACCACACAAAGAAACAGCTCTGAATCCTTGTTGGCAACCCTCTAGAAAGACATGTGGTCCAGTCCCACCCTCCAGAAATGACCATCTATCTGGAGCAGCCAGGTATTACATGGGCGTCCTCTTGGCTGGGTTCTCAACAATGAGAATCGGGCTCCCTCACAATGCAGGTAATGTACCTTGTTTAGAACTCCATGGGCAACTGCTTGTTCCACACAAAGTCAAACTAGCAGTACCCAAGGATTCTCAGAAGAGACACAGTACTGAAGGAGTCCAGTCTTCATCTCAGGTCTTTGGATAGAGTACATGTCTTGTAACCATATAGCAAGACATGGACACTATCCAGGAAGCACTAGAACTCTAAAGTCTTGGACCTTTGTCGTTTTGCAAAAGATATTGGGAGCACCACACACCCCTTTCCAGTGACCTCATGATCCCATATTCTCTCCTAATCCATCTGCTAACTTAATAGGAAGAGTCACCAGAGACATGAATGTTGCTGCCGAGGTAAATAAACCGCTCAATGAGGTTGACATTCTCCCAACAGACAGACACACTGCTGACAGCTGTGCCCAAGAGGATGTTGGTTTTTATCAGGACACTAGCAAGCTCAGACACTCAGACTCCTCGCTCAGTCCCTGGAGAACCCCTATCAGAGCCTCAATTGACTCCGCGAAAATCACAGCATTGTCTGCAAAGCCAAGATCTTTCTTCACCAATAGATGCCCCACAGCCGCTGGACCCCACGACCCTGCCCAACACCCAGTCCATGCAAGCAATGAAAAGAGTAGGAGCAGAACACACCCCTGACAAACCCCAGGATCAATTGGAAAAAACATAAGAGTGCACAGCACTCACAGCACCAGTGTACAGGCCAGGCATGATATCCAGCAATCTTCGGGGGAATCCACGAAGTCTCAGGATGTCCCACAGGGCAGCTCAATCAACTGAGCTGAACACTTTACGAAAATCAACAAAGGCTTCAAAGAAACTCTTCTGATATTCACATTTGCGCTCGATGAGAACCCTTAATGCCAGGATCCAGTCAATGATAGACTTCTTAGGCATACAACAGAATGTTCGAGTCACTGGTAGATGAGCAAGTGATCACAGATCTACTGAGGATGACCTTAGCAGGGTTCTTACCTGGCACCAAGAGCAGTGTTATCTCCCTGCAGTGGCAACAATCCAGGCAATCACTCCAGATAGGGATAAGTCCCATTTTCCAGTCAGTTGAGATGACACCCATCTCCCAAATGGAAGCAAAGATTGCTTGCAATGACAGGAGGACAGCCTTATCACCAGCCTGGAGAAGTTCACTGCGGACATTAGAAATCCCTGCAGCCTTTCCTACCCTCCGCTGGTTCACCACTTGTGCAATTTCAGTGTGATTGGATGATTCACAGTTAACTGGAGGATCAACCTCAAGAATCGTGGACCCAGAGATGTCCAACATCTTAGCCGAAGGATCACCTTTAAACAGCTGCTCAAAGTAGCCAGCCCAGTGGGACACAACTGCAGGATCATCCGTAAAGACCATTCCATCACCCGCCCTGACTGTAGCTCTCCAAGGAACAAAGTTGGATGTACATAATGGTTTGATTCCTCTGTAAGCAGGATGTGGGTCACAAGACCATAGATGGCATGTCACTTGGTCACAGATTCCTCTAACAAATGCCATCTTATCTGCCCTAAAGACCCTTGCAGCCATCCTTCTCAGTTCCCAGTATAGACCAGGGTTGCCATCAAGCCATGCATTACAACTCCTCTCAGTGATATCCAAGGTGCCCTGATAAATGAAATACCTCCTTCTGGGAACACCGGCAACATCAACACAACCCTCAGCAACCTTCAGGGTATACACCTGCCTAGTGTATATTTAAATGCTTTTCAATGTCTTCTTTTTAGCTAACTAAGATATGCCTTGAGATAGGAGTACCGTTGCATGGCTCGTCCCTCAATCAGCTTCTGTCAAGATGTGATGATGAGAACAATGGAATGGTGAAGTAAGTGAGGAAAATGTTTACTTTTGACATGACTGATTGTGTTATCTCAAAACTCTCTTCTGTCTATGCTTTTGGTGAATGTCTCTCTCTCTTTTTTTAGCTGGCCAGAATTTCTGCAATTCCTTGCTGCTGCACTAGAAGGAGCTCAAGAAACGCTGAAGAGCAGTGTACAGCCTGACCTCAGAGCAGACGCTTCCAGTCTGCTGCAAATATGGGACAAAACAGGTGAGAGCAAGTTTATTCACACAGTGATTAACACCTCTGGGGAACATTGTGCATTGTCAGATATTAAATGAGCCACCACACTTTCACCCCAAGTCTTCTATTCTCCAGCTAGTCATATAAATCGGTCAGTTATTCTTTTCTCAGTCCAGTAAAGAATGATTATGAGCTAACAGAACTTCATTTGTGTGTGCTTTAAGCACCTTACCTTGATGCTCTCTGTGAAAATTATTGTAAGGGATATGGAGAAACTGTCTTTTATAGATTGCGTAGGTTGGCTCTTAGATTGTATTGAAGATTTCCAAGGGTGGGTCTGAGTGACCAGCTTGTCTAGGACTTCCATACACTAGCCCACAGTGATATACAATATAGTCTTGTAACTTTAATATCATGCCAGACTACTTTTCTCCTCTATTTCTTTGTTACCTGTCCTCAACCATATTATTATATATCGCTTACCACTCTATTATTTCTGTTTATTAATAGCTTTTGTGATGCTTAGCCATTGCCATTTTGCACATCTTTTCAAGTCAGCATGTTATGGAAGATGTGTACTGAGAGGCCGCCATGCTGTGCAGTAAAGCCAGTTTCATGAGAAAACTACAAGCCTGCCCCCCAGTAGACAAATTTTCACAGTCCTACCCAAAGTTAAATATTTACCAGAAAAATCTCTTTTTACTCCAAACTGGCAAATGTTTATATTTGACTAGATGGATAAGAAATTTGACAAACAAGAGGAGACCATTCAGTCTGTCAAGCTCAATATTTCATCCAAATAGTTCTTAAAGGTTGTCAGGGTTTCTGCTTCAGCTACACATCTCTGTAGTTTGTTTCAGATCCCCACTACACTTTGAGTAAAGGAGCGCTTCCTGCCTTCAGTCTTAAATGCACTTTCATTTAATCTCCACTGTTGTCATCGATTACATTATTTACAATTAAGTATGACAGAATTCTGCAGGATCTACTTTATCATTCCCTTTGAGAATTTTGAAGACCTGAATTAGGTCCCCACACAGCTTCCTCTGCTCATGACTAAATAGGTTTAATGGAGGACCTGTCCTTAAGTCCTGGGATGCACTTGGTTGCTTACCTCTGCACATCTTCTGGTGCTGCTATGTCTTTATTGTAGCAGTGTGACTAGAACTGCACACAACACTCCAGATGTGATCTCACTAGATAGAATCAATACTGTGTTCACTGTCTGTAGCTTAAGACTACCTTAGGTATTTTTGTGTATTCAGTTAATGTTAGTATTATTATTGAAGGGGCAGATGTAATAGATTGCATTACCACATTTGGCGTATAATTTGCTCAGTTATGACAAATGTATTCTGAGGTTTTCAGCAAAGAATGACTGACGTTTTGAGATAAGGTTATTAAAGTCACTCATAATGGCACTATGTTATATGTTGATTAACACTTAGGCAAGTAAGAATTTCATTGTACTCTTTACAGATGATAATAATCTACTCGATATATACCTGTATATAAAATCCTAAGCCTAAAAGTGCAACGATTTTATGCAAAGATTTTATGTGATGTTTTTATATTACGTTTTTTGTCACGTTTTAAATCGGGCTTATTTTAAAACCTACATATATATATGTTTGGTATCATTCTGTTGAGAATTTATCGAATTTTAATGTGATGTTAGATTTTCAGATTCTTATTCTGTTTTTAAATTATATTATTATATTATTATCATAAAACATATCAGGAACTCGCATCCCACAAGAAGAGAGTTTGTGCCAAAAGATTTAACCACGTCCGTGGCCGGAAATAAAAGACAAAGATTAGGAGAGCTGCTGTAGTTGGCTTTGAAATGTTTGAAGCGCCATGCGTGACACAGATCACACGGCAAGCCAGCAGCTGATCGAGCAAAGAGGAGGTAAAAAAAAAACTGTATCTGTTTCCCATTGTATCACCGTTTAAAAGGGGGTCTCCTTGGAGTACATTCAACCCCTCTCTTCACAACACGAGCGGCAGGGACGCAAAGTGGGTGGCGCATAGCGCAGGCAAAGGGGGGGTTGACGAGCAAAGCAAGCAGGGGGGGAACTGCCTAGTTATCATATACATCTCTAATAAGCCATCCATTTTTTAAGTGCTTATCCAGGGTAGTTTTGTGTGGCAGCTGGAGTCTGTTCTGGCAATGATCCAGCACCAGTCCAAAGCAGGGTGAACACATGCACACACACTAGGGCTGATTTACCAAGTCTATCCAGTCCACCAAACCTGCATGTCTTGCTAAGGAAAATGTGTTATTTTTATAAATAGGTTGTTTTTTTGGGGGTTAAAAGCACAAGATAAGGATGAATAAAGGAACAACAGAAATAATAATAAACTAATCCTCAGTATAAACTGTGCTCAATAAACTAATCCTTTCAGCCCAGCTGGGTCTGGCTATAATGTGAAATGGCGCCTAACTCACTAGGCAGGGTCATTTTCAAATCACCTGACTCTGAACATCTCCAAAAAAATCTCCCTTTCTCTCTCTGTCTCGCTCTCCGTGTCTCTATTCCCTGATATCAGTCCCGAGTTGTGACAGCCTTACAGCACGCAGTGGATTTAGGGATCAAAGGCTTCACGCCTTTACTCAATATATGATAATACTCTAAAGCAGAAGTGTATGTATATTCCTTTTATGGCTGATAATTCCTAAAACCACCACATGCTTGAAAGCTGTCAAATCTGGAAGATTAGCTGATCTCCCTACCACTACATATTTCCCTTTAGTAGACATTTACAGTGTGACTAGAGAGTCAGTTTTCGTCTGGCTGGCTGACATTAGCCTTTTCAACTTGACCTAGGGATTAATTCTGGACCACCTCAAGAATTATTCACAGACATCATATAAAACTCGACAGCTACCAGTACACAGTGGTCAATGGATTAGCTACACCTCTGAGTAATCCTTTTTTTTAAAGGTGTAGGCACCCAGCGGCTTTCAGGCATCCTGTCATATTTTATTGCCTACAGGATCTCAGTAGGGCTTTCATGTGATCATCTAGAATATTGCAGCCTTGTTTCTTGTCTTTCATGGAGTGTCTCAGAGACATTTTTCTTCTTAAACATCCTCTCTATCTATTCAATTTTTACAGTATCCTTGTCCTCCCACCACTATGATTCAGCATATTCCGGCATTTATTGCACCCAACAATGTTTGTCCAATCCTCGAGTCTTAGTGTTCCTTCATGGATTTTGCTGTCAGGAATGGAAAATAATTGGCTTGTTATCTGCCATCCATGACAGGAGAAGCGGAGTTATATGTTCTGTTATGCTTCACACTATTATTTTCAGCTATTATTTGAGTCACTTGAGCCCATCTCTTTCTCTGCACAAGTTACATTGGACTTGAAAGACCAGAAAATGGAAACTATTTCAAGGGTAAAGTAAAAGATACTCATTAAATGGGCAGGAGTCAACCATCAGAAAAGCATACAAGAAAAAAAGATTTCCAAAGCCAAAGGTCAACAAGCTGCTGGTTTTTAACTGTATGCTTTACATAACAGGGTTGCAAATGGCAAGATGTTTTATGCCCAGTGGTCTTTTAATACAAACATAGCACTGCTGCATATGAGAACTACATCTACTTTTTGTGGTCTCTGATATTTTCATGCCGTTGTATCTGGTCCCCACTAGCAAGCTGTATTGAAAGCCACTTAAATATTTAGATTTGCCATTTTCTCGATGGAATTACTCAAACAGACAACCGTTCTTACTTACCTATGTGCTTCTAATGGCACTGAGAGCACTGTTAATGTTGTAATTGAGTGAGCAGTCATAATCATGGGAAGGACAGGTAAGACCAAATAAGGCATACAGTTCTAGGGCTTTAATCTAAGGCCGGCCTTCTTGCCATTTTTCTTTCAAGCACTCCAGTGCAGCCAACCATCATCTTTATCTTCTACCATGAACCAAAGAGCATGTAGTCTCCTGGCCACCTTCAGCAATGATAATCATAGCTGAGTGTTCTCCTAAGTTCACTTCCGAATTCATTTTAAGTGAGCCAGTCAGGGATGGTTATCTGCATTGTATTGCATGGCACATCACCATTCATATTTAGTGATCGAATACTTCTGCCAGACAACAATTACATTTATTTTGAATTAAATGGATCATGAGATGGATTAATGATAAATCTGTATTTCACCTTTCAGTTCTAATGTGTGTGACTTACTCAGACTACATTTTAAGTATTCCTGTTTTCTATAACGGTCACTCTGAGTAATTTTTTGTAGTCATGGTTGTACATAATAATAAAGAAATATGAATAACTTAATAATAGGAAGTACAAAAAAAAGATGTAATCAATGGAGCATCATGGTGTCACGGGGTTTCCACTCTGGAGGCCTGGCTGAAAAACCCTAGTCAAGGCACTGCCTGTACACAGTTTGCACATTCTTTCCATGTCCAAGTGAGGTTACTTTTGGATACTCAAATTTCCATCTCACATTCCTGAGACATGCGTTTAGGTTATTTGGATCCTTGAAATTCGACCAGTGTATGCACATGACATTCTGTATGGAGCAGTTTCCAAACTTGTACACAATGGTGCCTAAAAAGTCTCTAACTCTTTACAATCCAGATTTGGATCTGCTGGTTAGAAAATTAATTGATAGATGTGAACAATCTATTCTACATTTCCAAGGGTTCTTATAAAAACAACACTGATCAGCACAGTATACTGGAAAGGTGGAATAAATAAAGAGTCGTTCTGGAAATTCTGGACATGTTTTCAATGGGGTATACCTGTTTTTAAATACATTTTTAGCTTGCCTGTCGAAGGACCAATATATGTATTACTTAAAATACACTGCAAGATGCAGGTTTCTGTTAGATACATATGAATGAAAATAAAATACCATCTAAATACAAGACTAAATGCTATTAGACAGGCTTGCAAATTTATCCCAAATGATTTCTGAGTTGGGCATCAGTAGTTGGCACAGCAAAGAGCTTTTAAAAGCTTTTAAGAGACCTAGGTGATAAATTATTACTATGTGAGAAATTTCACTTCCTCAGTGTAGGAGAGGCTAACAACATTTGTGTTTCCTTCCTTTTGTGAGGCTTCTAAGCGGTGAAATTTTCAGTTCTAAATAGGTGACTTTATTATGCATAGTTCATATGTAACCAAGAAAAAACAACTTGTGCATTCTGGAACAGCATGGTGGTGCAGTGGTTAGTTCCTCACAATGCTACAGTCTTAAGCTCAAATCTCAACCGAGGCACTGCCTGTGTGGAGTGTTCATGCTGTCCCTGTGGGTGCATGTATTTATCTCACATGTCCTTAAGACATTCATGTGAGGTTAGTTGGTGAGTCTAAACTGCTATTGTGAGAGTGGGGTGAGTGACTGTGCTTTGTGATGGACTAGTACCCCACCTAGAGTTTGTTTCCACCTTGCTCCTGGTGCTCCTGAAGCATGAGAGGACTAGAAAATGAATGAATGATGATTTCTTTTATATTTCCTGCATACTTATAGTTCATTTCTTGATTCATGTTTTAACTTTTAATTTGTAAAAAATTAAAAAAGAAAATAGAAAAAAATAGCAAAAATCTATCAAGGTAAATGAAGTGGAAAAACAGAAAGCCCAATTGAAGTGGTTCTGAATTTCAGAAGGCAGCTTAAATTTATAGGTTTGAAAGGCTGGAGGACCAATGTCATATGATTATGAGGGAAGGGGCAGATACCAGAAGACTGGCAAAGATGTGGGCTAATTCCATTACACAAAGGAGAGAAAGACTCAAATTAGTGTGGCTGTGATCCAGTGTTTGTGTGTTTAGAGTGTGCAATACGGATGGTTAACAAAGTGCTAGAGGGAATAATGTGTGTGATGGGTGAGTTTCTTGACTATTGCTCAGTCCTTAGCTTTTCATCTTTGCTGACATGACAAGGTTAGAAGAAAAGGTCCAAAGTCTGGATGGCTTAATGAATTCAAACAATACAGATATTGAACCAGTGTAATAGCAACCCAGTCATGGTAACTGTTCTTTTTATCATTTTATTTAAATACTAGCCGTTTTGCCTGGGAAATTTCATAAGACAATGAGTGTCAACTGTGGTGCCATCAGTTAATTGGATGTATCAGAAGTACTACGTAACTAACTTCTACTCTGTATATAATAATGGCAGACAATACATATGGTGAAACAGTTAAGGATTTGCACCTAGGACTTCAAAACTTGAGGTTGTGAGTTCAAATCCCATTACTGACACCCTGTGACCATGAGCAAGTCACTTCACCTGACTGTGCTCCAATTAGAAAAACAAATGAAATCTAATCAGATGTTGTAAATTGCCTTAGATAAAGGCAACAGTCAAATAATAAGTGATAATAATAATATTAGGTCACTGGAGCTGCTTACTCTTCAACATGCTATATACTATTGGGCATGAGTCGAATATTCCTGCATTGGATCAGTTTCTGCTTTCAATAGTCATTGTTTTGCAAAATCCTCAAGTCTTACAGTAAAGTGTATTCTTTTAAATTGAAACAGGTAATCAAAAGGAATAATGTGAAATTTGAGTATATATAATTATTATTAGTTCTGCACATCATTCAATGAAGTACTTCTTTTTGTGATTATCATCATGTATATATACTAGTATATATGTGTGCAAATATATACAGGTATATATATATATCCATCCATTATCCAACCCGCTATATCCTAACTACAGGGTCACAGGGGGTCTGCTTGTGCCAATCCCAGCCAACACAGGGTGCAAGGCAGGAAACAAACCCCGGGCAGGGGTTTAGGATATATATATATATATATATACACATACACTAGCCATCCTGCACAACTCCACCACGTTATAGTGAAACAGGACAAATTTTAAAATTCAACAAACAATCAGTTATCACTAGCTAAGCGGAGGCAAGGTACACTCCAAAACATGGCGACAGGTAGACCGACTTGAATGGAAAATGGCGCGTGAGTGAGGAGGGCCCTGCCCGGCTCCCTACTCCTGATGTCACGCTTCCCCCTCCCCTCAGCCCACAGCCTCTGTCTTGGATTAGTGCGAATATATCTCTTCTGCAAGCAAACTATGATTCTTAGTGCGATGAGAGAAGTCAACCAGAATGTTCAAGCAAATTATAGAAAAAAAAACCAATTTAAATCCTTTAAGAAATTCTCTTATACGCTCACTAAGCGGAAGTAGGGTACACACCCTGAGATTGGCGCGTGAATGAGGAGGGCCCCATCCCCCTCCCCTCGGTCTGTTGCGTATCTCTCGGATGCGTGCAAATAAATTGGTACCACAAGCAAACTATGATACTTAGCGCAATGAGAGAAGTCGCAGAATCAACCGGAATGTTCAAGCAAATTACAGTAATCCCTCGCTATATCGCGCTTCGACTTTCGCGGCTTCACTTTATCTCGGATTTTATATATAAGCATATCTAAATATATAACGTGGATTTTTCGCTGCTTTGCGGGTTTCTGCGGACAATGGGCCTTTTTACTTCTGGTTCATGCTTCCTCAGTTGGTTTGCCCAGTTGATTTCATACAAGGGACGCTATTGGCGGATGGCTGAGAAGCTAACCAATCAGAGCACGCAGTTAAGTTACTGTGTGCTGATTGGCTCAGTGACGGAGTGCCGAATTCGATTCTGCGGCGTTAACCAGGAAGTCTCGTCTCGCTCATTCAGCATCAACGTGTTTCGCTGTGTAAAAAGTTAACTTTTCTGCTCTTTTGTGTTTATCTTTGTGCATAGTCAAGGCCTTCATTATGGCTCAAAACGATCTGCTCCTGCTACTGCTTCAGGGGCCGTGCCCAAGCGCCAATGGAAAATGCTAACGATTGCTGAAAAGGTAAAAGTTTTAGATATGTTGAAGGAAGGGAAAAGCTACACCGCTGTAGGATGCCATTACGGCATCAATGAGTCCACGATTCTTTTTATTTAAAAAGGAGGAAAAGAATATAAGATTTACGGCCGCAGTGTTCTTTTAACCAGGGCGCAAAACGAGTTGTAAGTAGACGTAATAAGGCAGTAGTCCGGATGGAATCTGCTTTAGGGATTTGGATTGAAGACTGCCAGAAGAAGAACAACGGCGGTGCTACACAGTCGCCTGAAGAGGCTCCTTTAGAAGGGCTGTAACGCTCTCCTTTGTTGTGCAGTAAAACTAAACTCATTGTTATCGGACAAGTTGTCGTGTCACCATAATTAATTTTCTACGTACAATACTTAGTACATATATATACATTTAGTGTCACTGTACACACATTTACTGTATACAATTTTTCTTGCATTGTACATATTTATTGCTGGTGGCCTGTCTATCGTAATGGCTGTAACATTTGTGATATCGGAGACGCTCGATATCTATAAAATAATATTTAGGTTTTACTATATATAAACAGGGTGTTTACATACATAATTTCAATAATCTTACCTAATATCTAAGAGAATACAAAGGGTTTATGCTGTATAACTGTGCGGGGAATATTTATAAACAGTGTGGGAGAGTTTATAAGGGCTTAAAATATATAAAAATAACCATACAAACATATGGTTTCTACTTCGTGGATTTTCACCTATCGTGGGGGGTTCTGGAACGCAACCCCCGCGATCGAGGAGGGATTACTGTATAGAAAAAACCCAATCTAACTCCATTAAGTAGTTCTCATGTGAAAAGCAGTCAGACATACAGTTAGACAGACAGACAGGCAATTCCTGTACTTCAAGCTTTTTTTTGTGTGTGAAATTAAGATTAAAATCCGTCTCAAGTGTGCCCTTGGTCAGTGTTTGTGTTTTTCAAAAGCACGTTGTTGACAAGTCAGTGGATGATAGTTATGGCTTTCAAGTTGCGCTCATTTAAGTTTTGTTGTAGTGCCAACTTATTTTTTTCTCCATTCCTCAAACTTTACAATAATCTGAGCCAGTTGCAACAAACAAAACCTGTTCATTTTTGACTCATAGGATGTTTTTCAGAAGATTACATTTTAAAAATGTGTTTTTAAAGAGTGTTGAACTAAAAGATTAAAGAATTCTGGTGACATATGCAATGTTAATGAACTGTTATTCTTTATTAGAATGTATATGTTTAAGTGTATATGAACTGACCCGTGTGTATATGCTTGCAAGAACATGTGAAATAGGTCATTGGGAACTTTGTAGTTAACATGCCTCTCATAATTAACTAAAAGTATAAGTGGCCAGACTATGGAAATGTTTTAGTTGTCTGATTTTTGTCTGATATAGCCCTTCAACGAATACAGTAGCTATCAAGCCATGATATAAGAGAAGGCACCTTTTATTGGCTTGACACAGATGATACACGGCTTTTGATACAAGAGACATGAGACATAGTGTTTGATATGAGGGAGAGAGTTCTGAAGATGAAACAAAACATCATGCTGTCAGGAGGACGAAAGTACAATGCCACCTACAAAACGAAAATGCACTCCAACAGAGAAGTGTAGAAAGGCTGCACAATGGCACATACTTTTAAAGAATGCCTTAGCTGGATGAAGAAGAAAAGACTTTTCAGGTTATATGTTTTCTTCTTTTTTTGCCTTATAGTATTTGATGCCTGGTTTTTCTGCAAATAAACATGTAGCGGTCAGGGGCCGCTAAGATTCACACCGTCAATGTGATTTATTTATTTTTTTATAGTGGATCCGAGGGACGTTCCCAGCCTTGGCTCGACCCGCACACACTCACTACAGAGACCAAACAAAGCACACTGGGAACATTAAACAATAAAGAATATAATGAAATTAAATTAACTAAATGTAAACAATAATACCACCCCTGACTCTTTCGGCGATATTACATTTAACATATAAACACAAATACCACACAGCAAAGTCCATGGAAAAACCAAACCGGATGAAATGAGATGTGACGAGATTAGGTCCAGCGATCTGTATGTTGAAAGGGAAGGGAAAACACAGACCTACCGGTAGTTGCTGAAAGGGTGACGACGGATGGATGGCTCAAGAGCGCTCCTTTTCTTGCGGGAAAGCCACACAGTCCTCGGTATACAGGTAGACGGACGATCCAGACCCCAACAAACGAATACAATCCAGGACACAATGATGAAATATGGCAGAATTGACAGCAGGCAGTCCGACAGATAAATGCAACACACAACGTACAACAACAAAAACAACTCTTCCTCTTCTTTTGGCCACCTGCCCTCCTTTTAACCTACTTTGAACACTTTTGACCCCAACAGCCCCTGCAGGGACTGCTGGGAGATGCAGTTTAAATTCATAGTAGCCCTGCTACAAACATGAGTAATGATTTAAATAATCTCGTGACAATGCCTTGTTTATTGACATTATTTGTATGTCCTGTGATGAGTTTTAATACAGGAAGTTATGCTTGTTTAGGTGAACTCTTTCAAAGGTAGAGATTCAAGAGCTGAAAGATACAGGTAACCTGGCAGGAGGCTGGTTCTCTTCGCTTTGTTGGATTATTTCTTGCATGTTTGTTCAGGTTCAAGCTGTGCTTGTTCAGGTGATTCAGGAAGAAGACTTTTCAAAGTTAGCAATCCGGGAGTGGAATGACAAATCCATGAATCCCATCAAGAGCAGTGCTCTTGTAGCAGCTCCTGGCCTTTGCTAAGGTATTCCTAAATTCATCCCTTTCAAGGGTAGTGACCTGGAAACAGTCTGTCTCCTACGAATCCCAGCAAGAGCAGAACTCTTATGGTGGCTCTTGGCCCTCTACTGAGGTATTCTGAGATTCAGTCCTTGGTGGACGAAACTGAGGTAGCCAGCCTCGGCCATTGTTATGGAATAGCAGAGTGAATGTCGACTCCTTACAAAGAAGGTGGCAAGCCATTAGCAAAGACACAAGTGATGACTGAATGTTAAAGAGGTACCTACTGAGGGTTAATCATGCAAACCAGGGCTAATAATTTAGATATTTACAAGATTAACTTGCCCAACAATAAAAAAAGAACCTTTGGAAGTTAAAGTGCCTTGTGTGATCACTTTTTTATGATAAAAAAAGAAAACAAAAACATTAACAAATGATCACTGGTTCACATCACAAGCCTATGTTCTTCAGTATCAGCTATATCAGGAATGTCTGGCCTTTTTGCTAATCTTCTAAGAGGAATAAATTAATGTGTGGAAAAACAGCACCCTTAATGTTTCTTCATTTATGTGACGGTGGTGATGGTAGGAGGAGGAGTTCAGTGAAAATCTAACTTGCATGTCCAACTAACATACTGCCAAATATGATGCTTTTCTGAAGTTAATAGTGACCTTCAAGTCTGCTGTCTATGTAAGGCCGTAAGCATTTCTTAAATGTTTCGCTTATATTAGTTTCCTGGACTCTTTTTTTAAACCTGCACTGTACATGTTTTGTCTAATTGCAGGAAGAGAAAAGGACACTTCTGGTCTGCCTGCAGCTTCTGCACTACATAAGCCTTCCACAGATTATTCATCCAAGACAGATGACTTTTGTTTAATTTCTAAAAATGTACCTAATGAAGAGGTGCAAGATGCAAATATGAAGAATATGGATGGAGACGGTCACTCAGTATCTTTGGAGAACTGTGTGAGCAATGATTTAGGAACCCAGTGGAAAACTCAGATGACTTTAAAGCACA